>NC_079290.1:27906513-28548735 GCF_023638135.1 Falco biarmicus
ATGGAACTGTTTTCAGGCCCTTCTTCATGGCACTGAGACAGCTGTTTCAGCCCCTCCAGAGTTTTTGGGAAAAAAAATAGCGTTGGGTTGACAATAGCCATTTAAATGTTTTAAAACGTATTTGCAGTTTCAAGAAAAACTTGAGACAGCTTAGCAGTTTTAGAGTTTCAGGTTACTGTATAAAGCTAATAATTCTTCCTTCCAAATTAAGTACATCTAAGGATGTTTGTTTACTGTAATATTGTATCTATGCTCAATTAATATTGTAAAGCTAATCCCTGATTAAGCAGCATAGCACCATTCCCAACATCAGTTGTATAGCCTTGTCAGTTAGGATGGTTGTATGCAAGTATGGAGTTACTTCATTAAAGTATTATTAAAGGAACATGACTGGGACACACTGACACTTTGTCCATTGTCACAGAAAGATTTTTGCCTTTTTCTTTATTCATTCTAAGTAATACCTTTTGTTCTAGACCTGAAAGCAAACAGGAACCAGTGAAAACTGAGATGGGTCCTCCACCATCCCCAGCTTCCACTTGTAGTGATGCATCTTCAATAGCAAGCAGTGCATCAATGCCATATAGTAAGTAATGTGTAGCTCATAGTAAGCTGAAATATTTGTGTAATTAAGTTTTTGTAGAAGGCAGTTCTTAGAAAGATTCTCTACTAACTTCAGAATCTGTTTCCGTCTTTCAGTCTGAACTTCAATATATGTAAAGGCTTTTGTAATAGTCTTCAGATAAGCAGTGAATTGTCAGTGTTACATTTAAAATGTATTAGTATAAGCAGTGACTACTTGCTGTAAGGTAAATCTGTGCAAGCATATCACAGTTCTCAGAATTAAAAGTATCTTTCAGGAGGTGAACAAGAGGGAGTCTGAAGATAAAGTTGTTTATGTTTAATTGCAGCGTGACAGCGAGTTTCATTACAGACCAGAAGTTGAAGTTGTTTTGGAAAATTCCTTTTAAGATTAAGCTGTTGTCGCACAGCTTCCTTGCAGTTGAACTTCAGAGCATAAAGCAGTAGTTCATGATCTATTATATTAAATGTCTAAAACTAGACGTTCTTAATATTAACATACAAAAGCAGTGAGAGAAGCTTTGTAGTACAAGTTGTACTTACAAACCTAAAAGGCTGCATGAAAATTCATGTAACTGACCTCTTAAGCATTTTTTCTGTGTTTAAACCCCATGCATTCATAAAGGGTTAATTACAATGCCATCATTTGAAGAAATCTCTTCTCCACTCCTGTTTCTTCTAATTGTTCACATACTGCAGTTTTAAGAAGTGTCTAGAGAATTAGATGGCCTCATTCAGTGAGTGAGAATCCTGTATGCTCCAGTCTGCACTACTGTCTACTTTTACTAGTAGAATCTTTTGCTACTTATTTCTTCTCTTTTGCAGTTTTTTCAACTGTAATTTCTTACTGACTGTAATTTTTCTTGAGATTTTTAACTGCTTGAAGTTAACTTCACAGTTAGCTTAGCAGTTCTCTGCTTCTTTCTTTAAATATGTTGGTATTATTATTTATACTATATACTCAGTTCAGGACATTAAAGGTTCTTGTCAGTGTTAATTTAGCCATATTATGTATTTAGATTTGATCCTGAATGTACTATAGTAACGATTCAGATAACGTCTTTGCAGCGAATCTAACTGTATTGCAATTACTATTAGCCCATATAGCTATTTTCTGTCTCATTTGCTACTCTTCTAGATGTTTACCAAAAAATCTGTATGTAGTGGGCAAGCAGACTTTTCATAAGGGTGATAAAAAGTACTTGTAGCAGGGCTGAATGAGGGGTCATACAATGTCAGCCTTTGTACTTACAGCATGGCTATCTGAGCCCTGCCAAAACAATTTCTTGTATTGTAATTATTTTGCTCAAATGTCCCTAAAAATTGCTTTGTTGATCAGATAGGCTTTATGAGTGCTAATTTCATAGAAAAAACATGAAGGTGGTATGGTATGCTGTTGGGTAGCTCTGACTTTTTTAAAGTCAGATTCTTGTTAACCTCTTGTTGATTGTTGATAATCTTTCTGGTGGGAAAGGTTTGGTGTTTACTGAACATTGCATTTTGATGCTTTGATTAAATATTTCAGGTCCTTTTTTTTGATGATAACTTTTTTGTCACAGAGCGACGACGATCTACTCCTGCCCCAAAAGAGGAGGAGAAAGTGAATGAAGAGCAGTGGTCTCTGAGGGAAGTTGTGTTCGTGGAAGATGTTAAGAATGTTCCTGTTGGCAAGGTTTGTCTGAAGTACACTGTCCCACCAACTTTGGGGAGGGAAGAAAAAAAGTTTTTCTTTTAGATAAGCTGACTATTAAGAGTCATGGTTTTGGGGATGCTTGAGAATGTTTCTGACTAGTATGACTTCTGTTGCGTTTTTATTTGTCCTTAACACAGTGGTAGTAACAGACTGAATGTGTTGCGAATACAACGTGATGAATCTTAAAAAATAACATTCTGGTACTTAAGGTTGAACCACAGTATTAAGAAAAGCAGATGTGGTTTTATCTGGGAGATTATTTTTGGTGAGTTGAGCAATAGCTCCCACATGTCCAATGGGATTCGGAAGAGTTACATGTGTTGACTGACTTCTACATACACATCAGCTGAATGTTCGGGTGAATCTAATGTTGTGGCAACCAGAGAACAGAAATGTTTTGATTAGAAATGACATGCTTCATTAATACAACTCCAAAGTTGTTTGATTTATTACTGCAAAAAATCTGTTTGGTCCTTGTAAGTTGTTCATTTTCTCTCTAGTAAATGTTTGCTCTGACTAAGAGTGCTGTAGAAGAAAATGGTGCATTTCTTCTTTCACATTGTTGTGTGATGTTAGGAGGGATTAGGTCATCTAGACAGTTCTCTGTCTCTATGCTTTTCAAAAATAAGAGCAACAGGTAAAGGTTTTCCACAAAATGAAAAGGTTGAATTGCTTTCTACTTGATTCATAGAAAAAAAAACCAAACCAGTTACCAGAAGAGGAACAGTCCAACAGAAGGCAGTTGGAATTAGTCAGAGTTGTTTTCCTTCTAACCTAATGGTTACAACCTAGTGGGTTTACTTGTGCAGGAGTGGAAGATTTGCCTTGAATGGTATCTTGGAAAGAAGGAGACCCACAATGAGTTTTGATTATCAAGTTCAGGTCATTTTTGCAAAAGGGAGTATGGAGCAACTTAATTCATGGAAACACTTCAGTTTCTATAAATGAGGTTTCAAGATCTAGTTGAAGTTGCTGAAACCATTGTTTGCATGTCATATGAGCTTTGGGAAAGCCCCTATTGTCCTTCTCTGTCCTTCCTGTTTTAGATCCAAAGATGTTCAGGACAGAGACTGTTTTACTGTGTATATATACAGTTGTGAAGGTGTCTGTCTTTTCACACTGCATCAAGAAGAACTGCTATAATAAATAGAGAAAAGCCTTAATTTTTGTATTTGGTATTTTCACTGAGGTGCTAAAACCAGTCAGTGGGCTGTCTTCTGAATAGAGTTATTGGTGCTGAGTCTATTCTGTATCAGTCATTTATGGCAAAGATGCTTTTTTCTCTTCTTCGTAAAGCATGCTGTCCTTTTGCAGTGATGTTTATGGTTGTTCACTTTTTTCCTCTTACAGTTTTGTAACACTTTATCTTTAGAGTTGATCTGTGAAGACAAAAATCTTGCCTTACATAATGATTTATTTCTGTAGTAAGAGGAACAAAAACCTGGTTTCTATCCTTTTACCTGTAAGAGCATCTGAAGTTTTGAACATTTACATTCTTTAGAATGAGATTAATAAAGTGATAGCCATGAGTTTCTATCAAAATGTTTGCCACCTTTTAAATAGATAATTCTTTGTTTTACACACAAAAAAATAATTGTTCACTTGGGCTTCAGGGGGTGCAATTTAGAAATGGCATAGGGGCCCAGATTTACTGATGCTCAGCCTGTGTTCCTGAAATAATTTTGTTTTTCAAAAGATGTGTTCCTGTACTTTTGGATGTACACAACAACTTTGACGTCTCCAAAAATTGCTTGGTTAAAATCCTTCAAAGACCACTGTTACGTTCTGTCCTTGGAACGGTGGGCAGGTAGATGGTGTCAAGTTCTAACATGCCTGTTTCTCTCCAGGCTCTTACTGATCTTGATAGACTAGCAGTCCACCCCTGAGTGCTGAGATCTAAGATGACTGTAATTATTCTGATAGCAGTAGATCATACAACCAGCCTTTTACCATGCTACTTTGTAAATGTGGATTGCATATGGTGCCGCAGCAACAAATGACCAGGGGGTGTGGCAAGAGTGGGAAAGTTCTTACTTTGGGTGGGCAGTCTTGGAAGAAATTAAGAAAGCGTAAATCTACTTGCACCCTTGGACTTTGTAGTCTTTCTCCTTGGAATATGTTATCTTCCAACCTTATTTCAGTTTAAGTCCATCATTAGATGAAGGAGAGGTAATGACTGTAAGATTATCTACCTGATGGAATGAGTAAGCCTGGCACTTGTCTCTTCTGTTGTCTGCATTGGTGAGAAATCTCACAGTCTTCTTTCAGTGTAGTTTAGAAGAGATACAGGCTGAAATAACCCTTTGTTACTGCTCACTCACATCAGATGGTTAGAAGCTGGTTTTGCCCACCCCGTGCAACTTGGGATACTCTGCTTACCCACATTAGCTTCGGGATCTCCTCTTCTGGAGTGGCTTAGATGGTATCTGGAACCACTGTTAGAACAAAAGGGTAGGGAACCTGGGTTGAAGGTGCTTTTTTCTCTGGCAGCCATGGTTTGTTTTGGTCTGAGGCTTTCCGTTAGCAATGTCCAAGGCCTCCCCAAACTGTTCATCAAGGTTATCCTCAATTGGGGTGAGACTTCTGTGTGTTGCCACTTTTTCAGTTTGTGTGCCCAGAAAGCTTATCAAGTACTAGTGGTTTTGTGAAACATAAATTTGGATTGAGTAGTTTGTTCCTTAACTTGTACTTTGCATTGTATTATTTCATTCAGTCACTTAAGCTTGATGTTGATGTTTATTTATCTTGTTGAGTGCCAGGCCATTATACCACATCTGTGCTTTGGAGCTTTCCGTGTACAATTGCAATCAAATGTTTCAGTCAAGCTCCTAGTTGCTTGTTACATCAATGGATAGTTTTATTTTTTTTCTGTGTAACTACTATAGCCAATAACTATAGTAGTAACTCTTTAACTGAAGACCTGCATTTTAGTTACCCTTTGAAGAGCTGAATTTCTTCTCAACCACATCTTAATAAAAATATTTTCCAGTTTTTAAGATACATGATTTTCTTCTCCAACCACAGAATGGGAAATAAAATAGTATTTGGCGTGCGGACTCTGAAAGAGTCACCAGAGTTCCAGCACCTTAAAAACTATCAGCATTTCTTTGAACACAAAAAAAAAAGTGATATAAGTAAAAAGTGATGTAGGTGATAACACTAAGAGCAGACAGAAAGCATGTGGAAGAAAACTTTCAGTTATGGAGACAGGATATGTTAAATATTTGGGGATTTCACCTTTTCTTAAGGTGTGTTTCTTTCCCCTGTTGGCTAGATTATAAATCTGAAAGTTCATAAACAAAATTTTATACACCCTCCTAGACGCTGACCATTTAGAATCTTCTGTTTTCACAAGCAGCCCAAATTTGCAGTTTTTGTAGCAACATTCAGTCATTAAAAAAATAAAACTCTACATGTAGTCAGACTAAAAGCTGTGGTTGAAACATCAGCATGTGATTTCAGGCGTACAAGTTAGTCTGATTACCTGAAAAACATCTAAATGTACCTTGATTAATTTTTTTTTGACCAAATCACAATTTTTTCTAGTGTTGTCTTGCAAGTCTCAATAGAAATCTGTATTTGTATAGTCTAAATCAAAGTTAATATTCATGAATATTTTGACTAGATCTGAATTTTGAAATTTTTGGGTGGTAGTATTACAGCCATCAGTGATGCTCTACTATTAGAACTAGGAATTCTGCTGTTAAAGTGAAGTGTGAGCATATGGGGAGCAAGTGCTCTGACTATCCACAGTAATCTTTGTTACAAAAAAAAAAAAAAGCTAAGACTTTCATATTTGTTGTTTTCTCTAGCATTGTTGATAGGCTGCATCTAGCCCTAGAGCAACTGGGAAACATAGAAATGGCTGGATTTTTATTACCTACAATATCTTGAAAATTTGAGAGATTTTTTTATTAAGTTGATTACATCTAGATCTTTAATACTGCTTTGTAAGTGCTTTCTGTGTAGAAACTATTGAGAAGTTAGGGCCTAATCAAGATTGGTGGTTGCTTGTGTCTGGTTTTGATCAAGACTGAGAGCATACAGCGATCTAGATCTTATTTTTACTCAAAATTAAAACATTGTCCATCCTTTCCTCTGCTCCCTTCCCTCTTAGCTTTGTTTTCTTTTTGGAAAGTCAAAGAGCCTTGCTGTTCGGTGGTGGCATAGGATGTTTCTGTATCAAGGAAACCTGTTTTGATGGTTCTAATAGCAGCATCTGGAGAGAGGCTTACAGTCTCGGAAATGCCTCTGTCAGTGTGGGGTTCAGTAACTTCCATTTCCTTGAGGGGCAGAGAGGGACACAGATCCATGAAGTCATGGCATATGTCTGGATAGCCTTGTTTGTATCCTTCGGTCCTAAGGGACTGAGCAGAGAACTTTATCGAGTGTGAGGAACAGGTAGTAGACCCGTTAAACCAACGCTTCATTTTTGCATTGTGCACAGTCATCTTGAGGAGTGACCACTTAAGACTTTGCAACAGAGGCTTTAAAAACTTAGATGGGGCCGAAGAAAAAAAAGTACAAGAGCTGACGGGCACTTAAAGAAGTAAGAGGCTCAGTGTAGTTGGGTTTTTGTGGGGGTTTTTTGGTTTTGTTTTGGTTTATTTTGGTTTGTTGGGGTTTTTTTGTGTTGAGTTGTTAGCTAATGTTTAGAACTCATTGCCACAGGAATAGTGTTTATTTCCAAAAGTGATTGGACAAATGAGTAAGACAAGAGTCTATCTAGGCTATTAAATGTGAGGTTGTCCTGCTGTTTGTAGTGGGTGGAAGCTGGAAGGGTACCAGGGAAATATCAGTAGGAGCTACTCTAGTCGGCGTTGGTTTGTCTTGGACATAGGATGCTGAAATGGAGGGACCTTTGATGTAATTCAGGATGCCTATGGCACCGTTAAGAAATCTAGGTTTTTAAGATTTCAGTAATTTTAGCAAAAGAGCAAGGCTGATGACCAAGGGCTGTAGAATTTAATTGCCAATTATTTTGAACTTTTTTCTTTTCCTGATAAAGATCTGGTTTATTTTGAAGCAAATCAACCTAAACAGTTTCTGTTCAAAGCTTTTGGTAAGATTGTAATGTGTTTTGCTTGTAGGTGCTAAAAGTGGACGGTGCTTATGTTGCTGTGAAATTTCCAGGCACCTCCAGTAATGCAAACTGTCAGAGCGCTTCTAATTCAGATCCTGATCCTTCTTCTCTTCTCCAAGACTGTAGGCTGCTCAGAATAGATGAATTGCAGGTATGTCTTTGTGAAACATCAAGAGAACTATCAGTGTTTTGAAATGTCAGCACTGTATGCTTAATTGCATCTTAAACTTTTACATACGTTTCAGGTTGTAAAAACTGGTGGCACTCCAAAAGTTCCTGACTGTTTTCAAAGGACACCTAAAAAGCTGTGTATTCCTGAAAAAACAGAGATCCTAGCAGTAAATGTAGATTCAAAAGGTAAGTAGGGCGTACACTGCAAGATGCTCTGTTGGATCCTTTATTACCTCACTCTCTTCCTAGTGGAAAGCAACTACTGTCAAACTAATATGTACAGTTCTTTCAGCTGATATTAGTAATTCCTTAAAAGTGCTATAGTCAGAGGTTCTTTTTACTGGATGCCATCAGTAAAAGACATTAACCTTTTTCTTCTGTATCTTTGAAGGGGTGCATGCTGTTCTGAAAACTGGCAACTGGGTTCGGTACTGCATATTTGACCTTGCCACAGGAAAGGCTGAACAAGAGAATAATTTCCCTACTAGCAGCATTGCATTCCTGGGTCAGAATGAGAGAAGTGTTGCTATTTTTACAGCTGGACAGGTTTGTGGTTTTGTATCTCAATCATCTAACTTCACTGCACTTCCAGCATCTTTGAATGGGATTGTACAGCCTTTTGTAAGGCTTTTCCAAAGACTGGCAAAGAAATAGTTCTTCCAGTAGGTTGTGAAAGACTTGTTGCTACCATTAGTATTTTGAAGGTGCAAGAGGAATAGCAATCTTAACTTGCTTAAGCACTTTTTATAATCTTACTCAAATTCTACCTTGAACGAAAAGTAAAAAAGGATGAAAAAAAACTTGGCAGAGTAGTTCCTGTTAGTGTAAACTTGTTATCCAGCTATATTTTGGAATTAGATCAGATGAAAATCCGCTCGTGAGAATGGATATGTTAACAAAAAAAATAAATCTGTATTGGATACTGAAAATGATACATTAAGGTTTTACGCAACTCTTTCTACTATCCAACGTTAAGTATCTTATTTTATCTTATTTTATGTGATTATACAGCTTGATTACATTGTGCAGGCATCCATGAGGAGGGCTGAGAAAAACTACCTAAGCCATTTTAGTAACTGTTTTACTTCACTTAGGATAGTTGAAGGTCTTTTGGCAAAAGACCTGAATTTGAATGTTTTGTTTCCATATATCCAAGCATACTTGGAGCATTTAAGTAAGCTTAAAGTACAGGTTCTCTGTTTCCTTGATAATCTTTTGTGATGCATGTATACCATAAAGAAGATGCTTTTATTAGTATTTACTATGTTAAGTACATTTCAGGCATCTGAGAAAGGGAATCTGTTGTGCTGTGCCACTTGTAATGATAGGGGACAATGGCATAAATGGGAATTTTAGGTAAAGTGTTGTTGGCAGTCAAGCAGAACTAGACCTTTTGGGAAGGATAAATTGTGGAGGCTTAATGATAAAACTTTTTCCCCCCAATTGTAGGAATCTCCTATTATTCTTAGAGATGGAAATGGTACAATCTATCCAATGGCAAAAGATTGTATGGGTGGGATACGAGACCCTGACTGGCTTGATCTTCCACCTATTAGTAGTCTTGGAATGGGTGTTCATTCCTTAACAAATCTTCCTGCTAACTCGACCATCAAAAAGAAAGCTGCTATTATTATTATGGCTGTTGAGGTAAGATATTTTCTTTACTACAGAGTTACGTGCTTTTTTTCTCTTGCTTTCATAAAGTAATGCTTAAAGCAGCTTTGTGTTTAAATACCATTTTGTATTTTAACTATTTCAAAGAAACTAATTTCAACAGAAAATTCTTGTAGAAACATGAAAGCACAAACAAATTTACGTAGTAAAATTAAGATCCATTTTGGGGGTGCATGGCTTCTGTAATCAGGCTTTTAACTAATATTTTTTGGCATTACTGTTAAAACTTATTATTTGATGTCTACTACCAGTGTACTTTTTTTTTTTTTTGGTTGCACAGTTTTTCTGAGGGATCCAGCAACTTGTTTTCTTGTGAATGCAATAGTTTATTGTCTTACATTTTTTAAAAAAAATATTTGGACCATAAGTTAGGAAATCAAGTCAAGCAAAGGCTTTGGGGTTTTGGGTTGTTTTTTTTTTTTTTTTTTTTCTCCCACTTGAATTGCCTGTAGAGTTCTGTACTCATCTGTGGTGCTGTATGAATAGTTCTGGTGTGAATTTATGTATCATACTTGTATAGACCTATCAGCGGTTTGGTGCAGTTTAGTTAGATCTGCTGTGTGCTGTGCTGCCACCAGGAGGTATTGTGTACCTGTTAGACTGAGGTTGATTTCACAGTGGACTATTCCATCACTCTGGAAAACCTTGTTATATCAGAGATGAGCCTCCCAGACTTTCAACAGCTTCTGTTCTTTCACTTTGCAGTATGTATATAGTTTGTTTAAAACAAATATGTAAGAGCTAGTTAATGTAGACCCCTTAGTTTTTTTCAGTTGTACCACTTTTCCCGTGTTACATGCAGCCATGAAATAATCTCTTAAGAACCCAGCTATGAAGTCAGAGGCATACTTCTGTGAGCCTGATAGCTTCTGCTATTTAAGCCTTTCCTTTACCTTGTCTGTGCCTGAATGCATGCTGTTTTCTGTTTTTAACAGTGCTATAATTGAGGTAATGTATATTCTCAATAGTTCCTGCACTGACTTCCAGCCAACATCCTAGATTTAGACCTATTAATTTCAGAAATGGAAAACTATAAGTACTTGGGAAACTTGTATGTCTTGCCTTTTGTGTTTTAAACTGTTAAAATATTGTATTCTTTTGAGTACAGAAACAAACTTTAATGCAGCACATACTTCGATGTGACTATGAGGCTTGCAGACAATACCTGATGAATCTTGAACAAGCAGTTGTCTTGGATCAGAATCCACAAATGCTGCAGACGTTCCTTGGCCATAGATGCGATGGAAACCGCAATATTCTGCATGCTTGTGTGTCTGTGTGCTTTCCAACCAGCAACAAAGAAACAAAAGAGGAAGAGGGTGAGCTCAACAGTATAATGAAAATACTTTGAAAGTAAACTTTTTATGTATTTTGAAGAGCATTTGAAATAAAGGCTGCATTGTTCATATATGGGTATCTTAAAATTTAGCACCTGAAATGTGTCCTAGCCTTTCAAAGGTGCTGAGACAACGTTTTTGTTAATCTTATAAGGATTTATAAGAATGCAATAATTAGAATACTAACCTGTTTTTATTGATTATAAAAGACAAAGTTTTCCCATCCACATGCTAATTTTAGATGAAAACAAGTATTTTCCAGCTTTTTGTCACTAGTATCCTGATTATATCACTATAAACTTACAAAAGAAATGGTACTTAGTATTTTTCAAGTGTTACAGTATATGTTAATGCCTGCAGTAAGAAATGCTAGTTGCAGTTGACGTGTATTAAGAAACGTGAAAGAATGACCTTCTGTTAACGCCAGTTACTGACACCATTTAAAAATGTCTATTAAATACTGTTATGTAAAAAGTATGTTAACAGAACAAGGTTGCTAAGTCAAGCACTCAAAAATTAGGAAATGCCAGAATTAAGTTTACCCGTGTGCTATACATGGGTATGCATTGTTAAATGGTCTTTAATTACACCGTCATACTATTTTTTCCACAGGACTACCTCATTCAGTGCACAAGATGGACGGTGCTCACCGAATGGGTAGCTATGCAATATTTCTTTTTATCCTCATCATCCAGTGTGTGGCCCCATTCCTTACTTATTGCACACCATACAAACCCTGCACTGAATAATGAATGAACTTCCTCGTGGGGTTTTTGTATGGTGCTGTCATTGAATTTTAGTCATATATAGACCTTAATTGTTCATTGTATCCCTATTTATAAAATGGGGGTAACGCTGCAGCTTTCTCATCTCTTGCTTGAAGTTTTACTATAGCTTAAAGTATTACAGCTTGAAGTTTTTCTGTATTCAAAGCTATTAACTAATTTTGAGGGTTCTGTTTGAGAAGTCTAGGGTCTGATCTCAGTTTTTGGATTAGGTGTTATCTCAAAACACTTTAGTTTACAGCTGGATTAATAGTAGTTTCAGTTGTTCTGTGAATGTTAATTATTTCTGTGAGTCAGGCACCTTTTAGGTGTCCAGAAACTATTAGAATGTATCATGATCATCTGTAAAAACTTGCTTCACAAAGTTCTGTGTGCTGTTAGATGTGGCAGAAATAGATTCCATTTCTCCAAAGTGATGTTCAGTGACATTAAACACAAGACAATGCTCCCCCCATTCCTTGCCAAGCTGTTGCTGCCCTATTACACGCCTTCCAAATGTTGCAGCAAACAAGGCATAAACAGCTTGCTCATTGTGCAACCCTTCATCTTCAGTGTGTCGTCCATCCTGTGCACTGATTGAGGCAGGGGTCTTGTTGCGGGGTGGGGTGGGGGACAAAAAACCCCAAAACAAATAAACAAAACCCAGTTGCGTAACTGAAGATTGTTTTACTATAAGCACACAAGGAGGCTGAAATAAGGATGCATGGGCAAACTTAATCTGACTTTTCCTAATTTGAGTGCTTGTCTTTGCAACCTTGACATTTTTTCAGTAACTTCATTTGGATGTAATTTACCTTTCTGAAAAATGAAAAACGTGAACCTGATACGCTTTTAACACCCCTCTGCCTCTCTCTTTCCCTTCGCAACAATTGTTTTAGAAGGGAATTCGTATCTTTAGATTCAAATCACATTCACCTTCCACTGTTACTGTTAGCGATGGATATTAGGACAAGCTTGTTTTCTGTGCATCATCTGGAGGGCAGTGGTGACTGATGTTATTGTCTGTAAGTTATACAGTGTTCTGTTGAACTGTAAAAGAAGTTTGATTTAGGAGTAAAGGTTTCAATTCAAGACTCCAGATACAATGTTCTTTAACAATTACAGAACATAGTGCCCTTTCCCAGCTAGTACCTGTCTGAGTTTCTTTGCCCTTCTATGTATGGTTTCCTCCTGCTGCAAAGGGAATATTGAGGGCAGGGATAAGCTTTTTTTGTTGTCAGATCCTGTGCCTCGTGTTGGATAAATGAGCTGCAGGAAAAGTGGCTCGAGACCTGCAGGGCTGGGAGAAGGCTGCTCTGTGTCTCTGTGATTTGATATCTCCTCAGCCTTGCCAGTGGAACGGATCTTGGAATTCCAAGACAGGTCCAAAAGAAATGTCTAAGGCGTGTAAAATCATTAAAGAGTTACGATACTCAATTTCAGATAACTTTATTGAACACATGCAAACTGAGTTTTTTTTTTCTAGAGAATAAGGGCAAGTTTCATTGGACAACAGAACCACAAATTACCCTTGGAACCAGCACATTTACAGTTGATGGATCTCCAAAAAATAATACTGACTTCTTAAGTGGAGCAGTGAAAATTCAGTTACAGTTTACAGTGGGATGAGGGATAGGTGAAACTTCTCTGTTGCAGAGAACAGTTGATTGCTTTCAAGATCTGTGACCCCCTGTGTGAGGGGTCCAGAAGTACTATGAGATGGATCATGAGTTAAGAGAACTAGTGGACCTTAGAAACGAGTACAGCCCAATACAATGGCAATTTGTTTACAACTGCAGGTCAACTAGTATAGAACTAGGGGCACAAAAGTAATATTCTGTTAAGTATTTGGTAGTTCTCTGCTGTAGGCACTAGGTGACTTTTGTCTGAGAAACCTGCACATGCTTGAGAACAAGCAAAATCTAAGATCTTTGCCACTTCAGGTAGTGATAAGTGGAAAGACCTAAAAAGTAGCATACTATAGAAGCTGACGGAGACCACTGAATTACCTTATTCTATGAACTCAAAAGTTAAAGGTATTAATAGTACGTTCTTGTTTGGGGAGAAAAAAAACCCAGAAGGAATTATCCGAGTGTTAGTATTGTCAGTGGAGAAACTATGCATGCAAAGAGTGGTGGCTGTCAGTTTGAAAAGCCTTTAAATGGAAAGTGAGCACTAGCCATAGCAGCTTTTAGACATGTCCTGTAAGAATGATCAGACTCACTTTATGGATTATTTTTTTTCTTTTTCCAGAAATACACCTTTTCCTTCTAATTTGTGCTAAAATTTGTCTTTCACTGTGTTAAAAGGAAAATTGCCTCTGGCCTGGCCTGTATCATGCTGAAAGTGGCTTCTCTTTCAGTTCTTTCTGGATCCATGACTGTAGTGATTCCTAATTTGCTGTGTAGTGTCTATGCAATCTTTAATTTTCAGTAGCTCCTAAAGAAGCCATGACTGTTGCTCTGTGCAAACCTTGTACAGCTGACTTCACTGCTTTATCTGTTTATTGTCTTGTGGATAGATAAATCTACACTAAGTCTTTGATTCAGATGGTTGCCTCAAGTTGTACTGTAACTGTGCAACTAGGCAATTTTTTTATATTCTGTATAGCACTTGGCACAGTTCAGTCCTCGTTATGACTAGGACCTTTAGGTGTTATGGTGCTTAGGGTTTTAGATGTTAGAACAAATGCTTATTCTTTCTGATGTAAACTACTTGTGCTATCTTATTATAATGCAGTTTTCCTGAGCATGCTCGTAAGGAGAGCATGTATCTTACAAACCCAGAATTTTGCATTGTTCATAGCTGCTCATTTTGAAGTGTGCTGGGGTTTTTTTCATTGTCATTACTTTTGAAGCCTTGACTCAGCAAACGTCTGGAATGAGCTACGCGACAGATCCTTGTCTTTTGATTATACTGAAATCTGTGAAAGCTTGTTCTGCAATTTGGGTGCCTTGGATTTCCTTCCTTGATGGCCTTTTAGAAACCAAACCCAGTCAGAATCGTGGTTAAGCTCATCCAAAATAAAAATTTCTGTATGAACCTACTGTGTCCCTCTAAATCTTACTAAAAAAAGTGCAGGGAACATTTTATGATTAGTGACATTTCATACTTCATACTTCTTCCTTATAATTTTCCCAAGTGAAATTTGGGCAGTAACACTTTTCTTAATTTTTCAGAAGCAGAGCGCTCTGAAAGGAATACATTCGCTGAAAGGCTCTCGGCTGTTGAAGCTATTGCAAACGCAATCTCTGTTGTGTCGAGTAACGGTCCCGGAAATCGGGCAGGATCATCAAGCAGCAGAAGGTAGATTTACTAATGCTTTCCTCCTCTTTTCTGTATGCCGATTTACATATTAATTACCAATCTCTTACTAATTTGTTCCTTCAGTCTAGTTTAACAATGGGCTCTATTGCTAGCTGAAAGCCAGATTTGACTTCTTCAAACACCATACTAGAGCTCTGGTGGTCTTTTTGAAGCCTTTTCTGGTATAAGAACTAATGTTGGGATATTTCTAAACTAATTCTGCTTTCTGGGGTTGGGACATTGTCTCATGGGTTGTAAAGTAGAAATGCTCCTCCTTGTGGGGAAAGGGGATTTGAGGATAAGCTTTAGCAGTCTTTACCAAGGAGAATTAAGTATTGCAGACATACTGTAATAGTGGTCAGGCTTGCTGTTTTAACAGCATTTCTGAGGGAAATTATCACTTGCACAGATCAATAATACTGAGATCAACGTAACACCAGTGAGGAGGAACTCAAATTGATTCTTCCTATCCTAAGCAATCATTGTTACAGTGGGAGTCCTTTTTATCACGGTGGCTGTAAAGGATAGGTTCGTGATGGTGACAGAATCCTGATTTCTGATGACATTTATGTTTTTCCTCTTTCCATGATGGTAATTGAGTGGTGCTCATGTCAAGGGAATTTGACAGTATCTGTACTGACTTCTAGTCAGTTCACAGCACTATGGATGAGAGCATAGTACAATTTTATTACTCAGCTCTGTAGTCAAAGCAACTGACGTGAAATCATGTCTTCATCCTTCCCAAGCTACAGTCCTCATCACTGTGGTCTTTTTGATGTGGGAGATAAGGGTAGGGGTTGAAGATTCCCTCCCATATTTTGCAGGAGACGTTACTTACAAGAGGAACTTGTGCATTTAAAAAAACCCAAAACTACCTTTACATTTGCACCTCTTTTGTTTGAATCACACTGGGTCTACCACCTTTCTCTCTTAAGATGATACAGAATTTCTTGAAATTTTTTACTGACTGCACCCTGTAAAGTAGTACTCTCACATTTACTTTCACATTAAATAACTTCAAAGAAATAACTATTTTCAAAAAAAAGTTTTTTTTAAGCCCTATTTTTATTTTTCCATTGATTTCTTCTTGCAGTTAGATTTTAAAAAACAGAAAACAGCTGCAACAAGAGCAAATCCTTGCACAAGCTTAACACCCCTGGCAATGAGTTTGGGGTAGAAGGAATGTCAGATAGTGACGGTAATGTCCATTAGCTGCTGCTTCCTGCAAGAGGCAGTACTGTGATGACTAGGGTTACATTCTGGGCTCAAACCTGTCTTTATACATTGCTGGCTGACTTTTCTTCCAAGGCTGTTATATTCTGTTGCAGCAAAATGGGATACAGGAATGGAAACCACCTCTTTGCTCATTCTTTATGCTGAAGAAAAATGGAGATGATAAAGAGTTTGGTTTCCTTTTTCAGTGTGAAATTCTGCTCTAAAATGTTCTACTTAAATGAAAATGAGATAGTATTTTTACCTTCGTTTTGTATTAGTTTGAGATTAAGGGAAATGATGAGAAGATCCTTGAGAGCTGCTGGACTGGGCAGACATGAAGCTGGTGCTTCATCAAGTGATCACCAGGACCCAGTTTCTCCACCAATAGCTCCTCCCAGCTGGGTTCCAGATCCTCCTGCAATGGATCCGGGTAAGTCTGTTCATGTGTCATATTAGACTGTAGAATTAGAGATTTAATGAAGGAACCAACAACTTTTCATGTGAACCATTTAGATTTCGGCATGAGACTGAAATACCTAATGTCATTGAGGTAGCTTTAAGAGTTTACTGAAGGCTTAACAGCTGTTTCTAAATCCAGTATGTGTCTTCCTAATGCTGGTGTCAAACTTCTGTGAAGTGTGTGTTTTGTAACGTTGAGTTACATTACTAATCTAGGAATGTGGCCATTTGTAGGAAAGAGTACCAGCTAAGTACAGAAAACCTGCAGTGTGTTAGACATTGCAGAAAGAGCATGTTGTTAGGGATGTTTTTATGTATTGATATACATCCTGCTGTTCTGTTTACTGAAAGATGGTGACATTGATTTTATCCTGGCCCCCGCTGTGGGATCTCTTACCACAGCAGCGACTGGCACCAGCCAAGGACCTAGCACCTCCACAATACCAGGTGAGGACATATTGCTTATCTGATTATGCTTTAGAAGGAAAATGATCTCAAAAGCTGCCTCTGCTTGCACAGACTTTCTGCATATGAAAATGCCTCCGATCAGATGAAGATTGGATTGAAGCAGAATTTCAGAAGTGTGCAGAAAGTAAATGAAGCGCCATGCTGTCTTTTATGTAAAAAATATTTTTACCTGGGGAATGACAAATATGTAAAAATACGGTAATCGGTATGAAATTGGGATTCCTTCCTGTATTTCAGAATGTAATTTGGAACTGAAATTTACAATACTTCAGTAAAACATTGTTGAAATGGGCAAACCACTGAATAGTCAAGCTACTGATTAATCACCCCAGTGAAATACTGAATTACTTGCTTTAATAACTAGTCATTTTTTGAGGAAAAACTGTTTCTCTGCAATTTTTTTTCTTTATTACAGGTCCTTCTACTGAACCATCTGTAGTGGAATCAAAGGATCGGAAGGCAAATGCTCATTTCATACTGAAATTGCTATGTGATAGTGTTGTTTTACAACCTTACCTTCGAGAATTGCTGTCAGCTAAGTAAGGATTTTTGTATGAATTCTCACTATCCTTTGTAATATTGTATCACCTGAAATTGACTACATAGAAGCCTTTTCGTAAAGATTATATAAAGATGCATTAGTTAAAATGGAGAATGTTAGAATATTGGCTGTATTTGTGTCCTGACGTCCCTTAAAATTAGGTCTATTTCACAGAAGTAAAACAAATAGAAGAGTCCTTGTTTGTTCTGTGGTTTTTCTGATTGCACAAGGTTAGCAGTGCTAAGTTTTCATATATTTGTTTCCTACCCCTGCTGTTACAACAAAAAATTTTAGTGTATTTTAACTTTTCTGTTGTTTTTTTTCCCTAGGGATGCAAGAGGCATGACACCATTTATGTCAGCAGTTAGTGGCCGGGCATATCCTGCTGCAATTACAATTCTAGAAACTGCACAGAAAATTGCTAAAGGTACACCAGTTTCAGTAATTATCATGTGATTTCTTTCTGAAGTTTGGCATGTGTGCAGATTCATTATTAACAGTGCTTTTTTGTGTGTGTGAAATTACATGTGCTTTAGCAACTGGTGATGATGGTAAACACCTTTTTCCAAAATACTGTTTATTACTGCATGTTTTGGAAGTCTTGCTTTTATGGAGTATCTTCCTCTTTTGTGGTGTATATATTATGATAGGTTTCTGTGAGTTTTATTGGTTTTGTGTTCTTTATGGTCTTTTCAGTATTTCATTGCTTTATAAACATCAGTGCGTTGAGGTACTATTTTTCAGTAGCACAGTGGTATCACCTGGAACTTCTTTGAATTAGAAAAAAACCCTATGTGATAAAGCAGTATACCAGTCTAGATCCTGTTTCTGAAGAGACTCCTATACACGTTTTATGACTCTTTCGATGGTGGTATTTAACTATTTTAGAAATATGTGAAGTTGAACTTAACTAGAAACTTAAGCAGATGAGACGTGTGGTGTAACAAGGTCTATAGGGCTGTGTATTCCTTGTAAGAATATTGCCCATAAATTATTTTTTTATTTTTTCAAAATGGTGGTCCACTGAATTGATTAGAATATCTGTGAATTTAAAACTGGGAAGGAGTTGGTGGTTGTATTTTTCAGTCAGGAATTTGCAGCAGCTTCTTTAAGAAATACGTGTAATGTGACAAGTGGAAAGCTTTTTTGAAAAACTGTGACAGAGACTTCATTCAAACTTCTGACTCTGTATGGAATTTTGTAATGAAAAACATCTGTTAAGTATGGATTCTGTTGGTGGGGTTTTGTTGTTTCTTGAGGGGTTGTTTTTAACACTGACATTCTATTGTTCTTTTAGCTGAAGCAACTTCCAGTGAAAAAGAAGATGATGTGTTTATGGGAATGGTTTGTCCTTCTGGTACAAATCCAGATGACTCTCCTTTGTATGTTTTGTGTTGTAATGATACATGCAGTTTTACGTGGACTGGCGCAGAACATATTAACCAAGTAAGGCGCGCTTTTTTTTTTCTTTAAGTAAATAGGAATGTGTTTCAACCTTGTATTGTTAGTATACTAATCTAATTATTAAAGTTGCATTGTTTTAATGACTGTAAATTTTAAGTCTGGTATGGTTACTGCTCCCCTGTTTGCTTTGTACTGTCAAAGCTGGCTGTGTTGGTCAGAATGTGGCTGTTTATGGGTGTGCCTTTTCCCCTCTGGCTAGCTTTGGCAAAAATACTGATGGAAACAGCTCTCTGAAAACACTGAATATTCTAACTAAAACAAAGTTTCGCTTTCTAGAATTTAATTACTTCTAAGTGAAGGCATCGTTTTGAACAAGGTTTTATTGTAACCTGAAGTGCTGTGAGATTGCAAGTGCCATAGAGAGAAAACTATGCGTAATATTTTTGGTAATTTTTTTAGGATATATTTGAATGCCGAACATGTGGCCTGTTGGAATCTCTTTGTTGTTGCACAGAATGTGCAAGGGTCTGTCACAAAGGACATGACTGCAAGTAAGTATTGTGTCCTGTTTCTTAGAATTAAATCAGTATTTTGTGGTCTCATTTGTTTACTGACAGTTAATAGGTTTTTTTTTTCCTTGGTTGAAGCGTTCAGTTATTAGAGAACAGAAGATTTAATAAAGTACTTTAAAATCTTCCTCTGCTGCTCTGTAGCGTTTAAGGGTCAGAATTGAAAGAGTAACCTGAAGCGGCCTTGTACTTCTCATTTTGTGGAATTCAGAGTAAATTAGTAATTCTGACACCCTCAAAGAAGTTAATATTCTAAGAATAATAGATCTAAACAATACCATGTTTTCATTTTGGGTACCTCCAGGGGTTTTCTGAAGCCAGTGAATCCTGATGACAGATCATTCTCATAAACTTCCAGAAAGAAGTGTAGCATATTAATCTCTAAGGTCAACTGTAATAAAGGGAAAAGTGGGCAAGCAGTCAAATGAATAGTCAAGAAGTCTATGATCAGCTTGGGCAAAGCTTTGAAGTTGCAGATGTTTTGTGCTGCTGTTACAGGGCATAAAAGTTGCAGCATTAATATCCTAGCTATAATAAGCTAACAGATACAAAGATATTCTCCAGCATTGTAAAAATTACTGAGATTTTACTGCATGTTGTGAGGATTTCCAACTTAACTTTCTTGGCTGGAGGCTATTTTGGGAAAGAGTAAATGGTATTGGATGAGTTTTACTAAGGCATTATGAAAAGCTCTGTAGTGAAACTGCTGTTTTAAAATGAGTGTAGGAGATAAGAACAGCAAATGTAAAGTGTTGCCACATAAATAAACTCTGCATTTCTCTTTGACACTGGGTTTTGGCATCTTGCTACTATAATAAACAAAAAACTCTAGCAGGAATCTTAATGTGTACACTAATGCCCTCAGCCTGCATAGAAGATATTTAGTATATTACTGAACAGTGTTGCAGCTCACTTTTTCTATTTCTTGTAGGCTCAAACGAACATCTCCAACAGCATACTGTGATTGCTGGGAAAAGTGCAAGTGTAAAACATTAATTGCTGGACAAAAGTCTGCTCGCCTTGATCTCCTTTACCGCCTGCTTACTACCACAAATCTCGTTACCATGCCAAATAGCAGGCAAGCACACAGTTGTAATGACTAGGGGAGAATAATTTTTATTATTTTTAAATATGTGGTATGTCATGTCTCCACTAATCAATTTTTCATTACAGGGGAGAACATCTGCTACTGTTTTTAGTACAGACAGTTGCCAGGCAAACTGTGGAACACTGCCAGTACAGACCACCTAGAATTAGGGAAGATCGTAATCGTAAAACTGCAAATCCTGAGGGTAAGAGCTGTTTCAGTGAAATAGATGGCAGATTCCATATTTCAGTGCCTCTTTCTTATATTGTTTTTTTGTCTCTTTAGATTCTGATATGCCTGATCATGATCTAGAACCTCCTCGTTTTGCCCAGCTTGCTTTGGAACGTGTTTTGCAGGACTGGAATGCCCTGAAGTCCATGATTATGTTTGGCTCCCAGGAAAATAAAGACCCGTGTGTATTTACCCACAGTTGTCAATATAAAATTTGATCTGGTATTTGAGACCTGCTGACTTATATAAAATTTATTTCCTTCCTTTTTGTTTTTTCCAAGTCTTAGTGCAAGCAGTAGGATAGGCCATCTTCTGCCTGAAGAGCAAGTTTACCTTAATCAGCAAAGTGGTACTATTCGCTTGGACTGTTTTACACACTGCCTTATTGTCAAGTGTACGGCAGACATTCTGGTAAGCCCTCTTAGCTGTGTTCTGTATAGATTTTTCTGAATAATGTGATGCTATAGCGTATCTCGGGTGATAACGCTTGGAGACTAATTTGCACGTATCTTCAAGTTACTTGCGGTTTTGTGAATTTATACTGTTATGGCTCTGGTCTCCCTTTGAATCTTAATCTGTCTTGTTTCATTCCTGGAAATTACACAACACTATTGGGTTGTTAATGACCTGTTTCTACAGCTCTTGGATACTTTGCTGGGTACTCTGGTGAAGGAATTACAAAACAAGTATACATCAGGACGCAGAGAAGAAGCTATTGCTGTTACAATGAGGTTCCTGCGTTCTGTGGCAAGAGTGTTTGTCATTCTTAGTGTGGAAATGGCTTCCTCCAAAAAGAAAAAGTAAGTGGTGGGGGGTGTGCATGTGGTGGTTGTGGTGGTTTGGGTTTTTTAATTTAAAAATGTATTCTCTTGTTAAATGAGTTGATACAGATCAACAATAGGCAGAAACATCTGAATTAATTTGCAGTCTGTAGGCAGCATTGTGTGGAAAGGTGCAAACCTCAAGATTGCACCATAGCTGCTGTTATGTCATGTGGCTTTTTAATACAGTGCTTGTTAAACTTAAATGTTCATGCTGAATCTTTGTTTAAAATGTTAAGAATTTTGTAAGTAGAGGTGTTTTTAACATGTTAAAATTAGAATCTGTGGTTGTGTGTCAGTAATAAATTTAGATATCCAGCCTTAGTCTCAAATTATTGAATGACAAATGTTTTTAAATTACTTGAGTAGCTGTGCATATTGTAGTGGTACACGTGAATATATGTATCCGTTAAAGATAATTGTCTTGACTCTTTGGAGGAAAAAAAAAGGTATCACCATAATTTTTTTTTTCAGGGGAAAAAAGCCATACTTGACCTATGTTTTTCCATATTTTTTTTCCTAGCAATTTTATTCCACAGCCAATTGGAAAATGTAAACGTGTGTTCCAGGCATTATTGCCCTATGCTGTTGAAGAGTTGTGCAATGTAGCAGAATCTCTAATTATTCCAGTCAGGATGGGAATTGCACGTCCTACAGCACCCTTTACTCTTGCTAGCACTAGTATAGATGCTATGCAGGGAAGCGAGGAACTATTTTCTGTGGAGCCTCTACCACCCAGACCATCATCAGACCAGTCTAGCAGGTAAAATATCCTAAAGCTCACCATTCGTTATTTTCAAAGACTTGTTAAAGGTGGTTTTGTTTTGGGTTTTTGTTAGCTTTTCATTAACGGAAGTGTGGTGAGGCTTCTTATTCTGGCCAAGCATTTTGGAAGTACTTTCCTACTGACAAATTTCTTCAGTAATTCAGGTTTATAGTGATGTCCAAAGATCCAAATGTTTTGTTGTTTGTTTTTTTTCCTGTTAAGTTCTAGTCAATCTCAGTCATCCTACATCATAAGGAATCCCCAGCAAAGACGAATCAGCCAGTCACAACCAGTTCGTGGCAGGGATGAAGAACAAGATGATATTGTTTCAGCAGATGTGGAAGAGGTCAGGGGTTCTTTCTTTGTATTTTTTTTTTCTTCTCAGTACGGCACCTAATGAATTAGCGTGTGCTTTAACGTCTGAACCAAAAAGCTATGCATCAAGACCTCTGATTTGCAAAAAATACTGAGTAGTTACAAAGTCCTACCAAGCCATAAGTATTTTGTTTTTAAGAGCTTTGTAGTTGTTTTGTATTCAGCATTATTTAGTTGTTTAAAATTAATAAAATAAATTAATAAAAATAGACTAAATTAAAGTATGGTTTAGAATATTAATAAATACATCTGTCATTTCCTTTATATATAAGCATACACTGCATTATAATTGCCTTTTAAAAAAGTTTTTAAGTCTTTCAGCATATGGTTGCTATTATGTAGGTTCTATTAGAGAACTAGAGGGTCTTTTACCAACATGGGAGCTCTTCAATATTTGGATACTAATTCTAGGGTTTATAGTCAAGTTTACCCTTTCAGCATTGAAATCTAATGTCCAAAGCTGTGGTTTATTTGTGGGCCTGATCCCCACCCCCCCAAGCACTGTGGACTGTACAACCACATACAACTACTGTGGCTGTAAGTTCATTTTCTGTTCACGTCAATTGTGAGGTCATCTTCCTTAGATGTGGGGTTTTTTGTTTCTAAGTTTTTTATTTAAATTTTGCACTGTGTTTTTGAAAATATGTAGATTATTTCTGATATGGAAGATACTCTAGCATAAAATTACAGTGCTTTTTCCAGGTTGAGGTGGTTGAGGGGGTAGCTGGTGAAGAAGACCATCATGATGAACAGGAAGAACATGGTGAAGAAAATGCTGAAGCAGAAGGACAGCATGATGAGCATGATGAAGATGGTAAGTATAATGCACATTATGCGCATTACTGCTTGGATGAGCAAACCGTGCATCAAAAACAAAAGGCATCTTTGGAGTCACCAGTGATAATGATTTGGGAGACTTGTGTGAGTAGAGAGAAATCCAAGGGTTTTGGACTATGCATCTTACAAAAGGAGATGAGTAAAATTATAGGTAACTCATAGTAGGCAAGTACATGATCCTTTTTTAAAATTATTTTTCTCTTTCTGAATGAAGAGAAAATACTAAGGTACCAAAGGATAAAAAGAACCCAAACAATCCAAATGTTATTACATGCTTGGGTTTTTTGCCTTTTGTATTTGCCGCTGTAAAATGTTGCTGACATAAACTACTCGAAGGACTAAGAAAATAGCCTAGCTTGTGTATGGCTAATGACAGAATAGTGGTCATCCTCAAAAGGGATCTGAATCATGATGAGCTAGGTTTTAAACCAATCACAAAATGTTAACTATGATTCAATACTTTGTAGACAAAATCAATCTATTATGTATGAAAATTCTTGCCATTAATATGACTTTTATTAGTTAGTTTGGGATTAGGTGGCCCAAAGCTATGATGAGAAAAAATTATCTTCTCTTTCCGACTGTGCCTTGTGTTTCTAGTCAACTCATTTACAGTACAGGAAATCTCTTTATTCACTTGCTGTGTATTCAGAACATTTAATTACCAAAACGTAAAACAAAGTCTGTATTTTTTAATTAGATTTTTTTCAGGTTTCAGGTATTCCTTAGATGTTTGTTTGAAACAGCATATGGTTAATTGTCCTGATACATGTGTATGAGGAGTTGTGGAGTCTTTTGGCTTGACTGACTAATTCTGAATCCTTAAAGTCTTAATTTTCAGTGTGTTTTTTGAATGTATATGTGCAGTACAGAGTGAGAGGCCCAGAGGCTGCTAATTGCTGGAAAATAAGAAAATATGCTCCAAGTATTGCTGCACGTTTGCACTGCTTTTGTGACCTCTCCCTGCATATCCATTAACTTCTGCTATAGTAAGAGGCTCTGGGTTTTGTTGAATGTGTCTTACATGAGTCACTACAGTCATTCTATTTTTCTTTCTAAACATGAGGTGTTTTGTATATTGGTTTTATAGGCAGTGATATGGAGTTGGATTTGCTAGCTGCTGCTGAAACAGAAAGCGACAGTGAGAGTAACCACAGTAATCAGGACAATGCTAGTGGGCGCAGAAGTGTTGTCACTGCAGCTACTGCTGGGTCAGAAGCAGGTACACCACATCATCTTGTGTTTAATCTAGCTGTTTAAATTTAGATATTAGGATTAAGTTGTACTTGAAAAAGAAATGTGTTAGTGATTATATATGGCTTTAACAGCGGCAGAAGTGGTTTTGGATCTGGACTGCATCCAGCACTCCAGAAATATATTGGAGAAATTACTTACTTCACAACTAGATTGGACAGAGTGACAATTACCTAGTTATGACATTTTTAACAAGTACCTTTCCCTTGTAATCTTATTTTCACTTTCTTTGTTTTATATTCTCTTCACCCAGCTTTTTCCCCTCCCACCTCTGCCTTCCACACGTTTCCTGTTTTTCCTTTGCTTTTAATTTGCCTGTAGTTGTAAGGTCTGGTGCAGACTTTTTGGACAAGGAGGTGCGCTGAGATGTGGCCTGTCTTTTTTGCTCTTATGGAGCTTCTGTATGTGTTAGCCAGAGATTGGGAAGTGAAATGAAATGAAATGTTTTCATTCATTTTTTTAGTGTAGAAGTTAAATATGGTTTAAAACAAAATACAAAATCTGGCCAATCATTTTAAGGCTTTTTGAAAGTGACTGCTCTACTGTCCAGTTTGGAAGCATACTTTTTAGAATGTATTGCCTGGGGGCAGAATCAGTGAAGAATTTTAAAATAAATTTATTTCTTTGTTTATCTTTTGAAGTTTAAGTAATCTTACTGCCTTTTCATGATACCTATGGAAAATTAGCAGTATCTTATAAGGACAACTGAATATTTTTGGTAGGGGTCCTTGAACCTTTTTAGTGCATGTGGTTTCTTCTCATGGAAGAAGTTCACAATGCTGATGTGATACATGGGAACGTGCATAGACATGCAGTTTTCAGTTACTTGTATTGCTTATTTTCCTCAACAGGAGCTAGCAGTGTTCCAGCATTTTTTTCTGAAGATGATTCTCAGTCAAATGATTCCAGTGACTCTGATAGCAGCAGCAGTCAGAGTGATGACATAGAGCAGGAGACCTTCATGCTTGATGAGCCTCTGGAACGAACCACCAATAGCTCACATGCCAATGGTGCTGCCCAGGCTCCCCGTTCCATGCAATGGGCTGTACGTAATACCCAAAACCAGAGGACTGCTAGCACTGCTCCTTCTAGTACATCAGCCCCAGCAGGCAAGTCTGAGTAAACTACATGCATGAATGTCAGTTAACTCTGCTTTTGTTCCTTCCTCTGTTTTTATTTGTTCTCATAAGGATGAAGTCTTATCTGTTTGTCTTAGAAGGACAGTGCTGACCTATCTTGACTGTTCCAGTTCTGGTTTTGAATTTAAAAAAAGGAAGGATCTGTTGTAGTTCTTAAGAAGACATGAGTATGCTTACTGTAGGTAGTAATTTGTTGCTAGTTACAGTTGTGATGTCCGTAATATTTACAAGCTTATTTCTGGAAATGTTCATATTGGTCAATACAGAAAATATATAGCAAAGGTTAAATACATTCATTAACGTCATACTTTCTTTCATGTTTAGCAAGTTCAGCGGGCTTGATTTACATTGATCCATCAAACCTACGTCGGAGCGGTACCATCAGTACAAGTGCTGCAGCAGCTGCTGCGGCACTTGAAGCCAGCAATGCAAGCAGCTATTTAACATCTGCAAGCAGTTTGGCAAGAGCATACAGTATTGTGATACGGCAGATATCTGATCTGATGGGCCTAATTCCGAAGTACAATCATTTAGTATACTCCCAGATCCCAGCTGCAGTGAAACTGACTTACCAAGATGCAGTTAACTTGCAGGTAAGAACATCCAAATCTCTGTGGAGAAAGATAATTTCAATAAAATTGGTTTCTTTAAGTGAAATCATAGAATTGTTGAGGTTGACAGTGACCTTTGAAGATTATCTAGTCCACGTTCCCTGCAAGGGTCATCAGGAGGCTGCTCGGGACTGTGTCTACTTAGGTTTTGAGTATCCTCAAGGATACTCCACAACTGCTCTGGGAAACCTGTTAATTGTTTGAATACTCTCATAGTAAAAAAGTTTTTTCTTGAATTTAAATGGACTTTCCAAGTATTACAGTTTGTGCCTGTTGCCTCTTGTGCATGTACTGGGTGTCACTGAGAAGAATCTGGTTCTATATACTTTATACCTTTTTATCAGGTATTTGTACACACTGTTAAGATCCTCCTGAGTTTTTCTTGAGTCCAGACTGTCCCAGCTCTCTCAGCCTCTCCTCATATGAGAGATAGTAATAGGCTGATGTAGCTATGGTTATTAATTCCATTAAATTGTTCATATTTCATATATATGTATTATTTCAAAAAAGGAATTTCTGTTGATTTTTTTTTTTTTTCATCCAAGTTTGATTGGTGTCTAATGAGTAGTTGAGTCAGGATTGACTGGTTTGGAGATACTAGTGATCTCTACTAGAAATCTTTTGCTCTATTCTTTCTGACATGAGCTGTTGAGTCTATAAAAGAAGAAAATCATTAAGGGCCAAATAATTAAATGAGATAAAAGACTTGTACAGGTAAATGTACTGTTCACTGTCCCTTCTTTCAAGGACGTGATCATCCTTTCCCTCTTATGTGTGTATTTTTGGGTACAGTGCTCTTGACTGTTGGGTTTTGAAAGTATATGTAAAATGCATTTTTAGAGGAAAATATGTGAAAGGGAAGACTGGTATCTGGCATGTATAGAAAGAAGTTTCAGAGATTTAACAACACAGGAGGAACTTCAGTGTGTTCAGAAAGTATGTATCAACTTGCATGTATGTGGGCATAGTATATAGAGTGAAATGATCTGTACTGTATTTTGTACAAAAATCAACTGTCAGAATAATACCACTGCTTTGGGGAGCTCAAGAAATCAAGCGATGCTGTTTTCTGTTAGTACTGCGTCCTGGGATGTGAAAAATGGATGGCAATGTATTTATTTGTAATTGAGCTACAAAGTATTTGTATGACTGTATTTTCACAGTGTAGTGGAAGAGAAAGGCTTCTGATTTGGGAGAGGAACATTACAAAGAGTATTATGGGATTGAACGCTGGGGGAAATATGCAGGGAAAGAAATAAGAGAACGTAGTTTTATTATGAAGGAGGCTGAAATTAAGTTCTGTTCAGGAGATTCTTAGTGGGAAAATACTCTCTTTGCTGAGTAGAGAAGTTTTGCAAAGCTCACGTTTTTGCCAGGTGAGTGCACAGGAGAGCTGTCCAGCTGAGGCAGCAAGAGATTTGTATTGGTATGCGAAAGCTTGGCAGTAGAGATTTTGTTTGGATAAAGACATGGGGTTGAGACAGCATTTTGTTAGTTTAGTGGGTACAAGAACATTTGAAGAGTGAGGGATGTTTTTGAAGACCCGAATGTAAACGAATGAAGAAAACAGACGGGTGTTGGATAAAAAAACCCCACAACAACAGATCAGCGGAGTTAGCACATGGCAAGAAAAGCAGGCTCCAGAGCCAGCATTGGGAACAGGTGAAGAGAAGACTGGACCAGGAGGAGATGTTTGTATGCAGGCATAGTTCTCTGTGCAGGTCTTACCTTTGTCATCTTCACTGAGTAAGTTGCAAGGGGTGAAGAATGGTGAAAGATCTGGCTGGTGAATGCCACAGCAGGTTGAGGGCTGTTAAAACTACTAGAAAGTCAAGAGTTGGACCAAAATCTCCAAGATGTGCACACCTGGGTGGTGTGGGGTGGTCATAAGGTGAGGAGTGGAAGAGGTGCCCAAAAGGGAGAGAGGGATGGTAAGAATGCTTTACAGACGCCAAGGTATTAAGTGACGAGAGCTGCATACCCCTACAGTAAATCAGCAGTGTCAGTAGAGCTTTTGGAAACTGACTGTTGGTCATTCTTGAATGTGGTTTTACAGGCTCTTTGTAGGGAAGCAGGTGTAACTGTAAAATCCATGGTGGAGGCTTATGTTGAGGTTGCATTCTTATCCTCTAGTTCTACTGATTGCAAAACTCATTAAATCTTGTTTTCTAAAGAATTATGTAGAGGAAAAGCTTATTCCTACTTGGAATTGGATGGTTAGTATCATGGACTCTACAGAAGCACAACTGCGTTATGGTTCTGCGTTAGCATCTGCTGGTGATCCTGGACATCCAAATCATCCTCTCCATGCTTCTCAGAACTCAGCCAGAAGGGAAAGGATGACAGCCCGTGAGGAAGCCAGCTTAAGAACCCTTGAAGGAAGAAGGTATGAAAATCATTTGATTGCTACATGCAATATGAATTACCAGTTTTACAGTCACCTCTTCTCGTTCGTTGACATTTTAGGAATCTAATTTTATAATGCAGCAGTGTAGTTACTAGTTTGGTTTAAGTTGGCTTTATGTGTTGCTGCCGCTGTTTGGTTTATTCTGATGTACTAGATTCATCCTTGAGCATTAAGTCTCTATAATATACTGCATCTGAGCTACTTACAGGAAAGCATAAAACTGATTGTTACTGTTACCATCACACTGGTGTTTTTTCTGGGTGGTGGTGGTTTTTTGGTGTTTTTGTTGTTTGTTTGGGTCTTTTTTATTTTTACATCCATGTTTCAAACACAGAGACTAATGTGTAAAGGATGCATTCTGCTGTGGTGCCTAATCTCTCTACTCAATCCTTTCACTAGACGTGCCACTTTACTCAGTGCCCGTCAGGGAATGATGTCAGCACGTGGTGATTTCCTGAACTACGCACTGTCGCTGATGCGTTCTCACAATGATGAGCACTCAGATGTCCTTCCTGTTCTAGATGTCTGTTCACTAAAGCACGTAGCATATGTTTTTCAAGCCCTTATTTATTGGATTAAAGCAATGAATCAACAGACAACATTGGATACTCCTCAGCTGGAACGCAAAAGGTATTGAGGCTGACTCATAGAAACAAAAACTTTGCAGAAGTGGTGTATGCCCTTTTGTTTGTCATTGGCATTGTTACTCAGAAACTCATATAAATATATGCATGTATCTGTATATCTGTGTAGTAAGATTCATATTATAAAAATAATACAGATAATGGTATATAACGTATGTATGTTTGATTGATAAGCCTGTTGCGGTTCAAATCATTTCATGCTGATTGCTGTAAAAGGTTTTCTTACCACTGAAAGTTAAGTTTGATTTTTAACTCCATGGCCGTGCCTCTAAAAGATGTACTCGGGACAATTTCTCAGTTGAAAAATGCAGTCTGCTCCTCACGTTTAACATGATAACAACTTGTTTAGAATTCTGTGGGATCTTCCTTAGAATGACATGGGAGAAAATGTCAGGGTGGTATGATGGGCTTAATAGTTCTATTTTCCATTTGGTTGTGGGTATTTGAGACTTACCTGATGATTTAAAGCACATAGGGAAATCAATACCTGAAAATGTCCCTAAATTGAAAATCCCTGCTACTTATAGTATAGCATTTTACAAGATGCATTTATTACTTTTTAAAATGTTCTAAGATTTTTTTTTTTAGAAATGTTCTTTGATTTGAAATGGCCATTGATGATCGTAGAAATATCCACATTTGGTAGTCTACACCATCTGTTCCCATTTCTTACTAAGTTTTGAGGTAATGTGCCTGAACAGGCCTAGTCAACAGTTAAATGAATGTAAATCTTTGCCCCTTCCTGCTCCTAATTTTCGATGTTGCAGGCTGAGCTCAACTTTTTTACATCCTTTTCTCTACAAATGTAGTAACTGGAAAATACAAGGTATTGATATTTTAGATATATGCTGGACTGCTGCTCTAGTTTGAATGTTATGTTCAATATATCTTGGTGTAATGTAAGGCTTGTTATGACCTCAAAATGTATACCAGAGGATGTTGTCGTCAACAGTAGTTTTCTCACAAGTAGGGATGATTTAGTACAGTAACTGATGGAGCTTTTGTGCCAGCTGACTTGAGTAGTTATTGCTGTGACTTTAAGCCTCTTCCAGGCAGTAACATACTTCTGGAATCTGTCATTCATATTCACATACTGATCACATCTGAATTCACATACTGAAATCTGTCAAATGACTCTTCATCAAAGAATTGCAAAATTCCCATTAAATGCTTATAAACCTAGAAGGCCTAGACCTTTTCCATTAAACATGAGTGGTTCAAATTCAAACAGTCACTTGCTTCTGTTAAATGGTATTTCAGTAGCCTGTATGAAATGAAATTTTACCAGTCTTCGTCTAGTTTCAGAACATGCACAAACAGCCAGAAAAGAATACTAGTCAAAGTTCTCGATCCTTTTTATAATACAGTGAGGTCTGCAAGCTACATATTAAGAAAATAATTTACCTTCTGATGTGTGATCAGTGACATAATTTTTATAGGACTAAGCATATTCTACACCAGTAAATTCTAGAATAGCATTCATTTACGTGTTTCTTCCACTAATGCAGGGTTCCTCGGGTTTTTATATTGACAGTCTTTAAAAACAAGCATACCCATCACTGTCTGAAGCTGTGGCTTTTTAGATCAAACTTGGTAGATGGCCAAATGGCTGTAAGGGTAACTGTGAGTAATGTAGTGAGTGAGTATGTAGAGTACTCCTCTACAGTACTTATATTTTAGAGTGAATGAGTTCTATGTATAGCTCTCAAGTACACTTACTGATGATACTCTTGCTTTTATCAATTGCTACAGATGTAAATGCTTTGCCTAATGTTTTCTTCAAAAGGATTGACTCTTTTTTTTATTATGCCTCTCTTCCCCCCCAAAGAACTCGAGAACTTTTGGAACTGGGTCTTGACAATGAAGATTCAGAACATGAAAATGATGATGACACCAATCAAAGTTAGTACACAGAAACACTTTATAGTATTCCAAAATACGACACTTTCTTACTGTTTTTTCCCCTTCAGCTAGCTGAGACTTTGAATAAATTTTGCTACTTGTATATGTTGCATTAAAATTGGGGTTTAGTAAGATTTTCTTAGCATTGTTAATTTACCAAATGTCTTCTGCCATTGCCTGTTCTCATTTTGGAGCTCTTTTTGTGTCACTCTCTCTAAACTGTAGCATTTGTGCCTTTACTTACTATTCAACACAATGACAGTATTTAAAATTTTAATTGGAATTAAACTGGTTTTTTTATTGGTTAAACTGCTCCTGAAAATGGTAGAATCTATATTCTATGCTAAGTACATATAGTGTAGGATTGCATGTTCAGTAAAGTTAGTTACAGTAAAAAGAATAAAAGCGATGACTAAAAACGCAATAAAAAGATGAGATTTGTGGAAGTACCCTGTAGAAGTATTACATTTGCAGAGATACTCCTCCAGTCAGATAGCTAAGAGGGAAGCATATTAATTTTCGGTATTTTAAATCCTTTGCTTTTATAACTGTGAAAATTGAATCGAAATATTTTCTGATATTTAGGTGCTACACTCAACGACAAAGACGATGACTCCCTACCAGCAGAGACTGGCCAAAACCATCCATTTTTCAGACGGTCAGACTCTATGACGTTCCTTGGCTGCATTCCACCCAATCCTTTTGAGGTTCCTCTGGCAGAGGCCATCCCCCTGGCAGACCAGCCCCATCTATTACAGGTGACATCAGAGATGGTGTTCTGGAAGAAAATTGCAGTTTGCTTTTTTGTTTCTAACTGAAGTATATTATTTACCCAGAATGCTTTTGTTAATTTTCAGCCAAATGCTCGCAAAGAAGATCTGTTTGGCCGACCAAGTCAGGGTCTGTATTCATCTTCTGCCAACAGTGGGAAATGCTTAATGGAAGTTACAGTGGATAGAAACTGCCTTGAGGTAGGTTTAAAGGTTTTATTATTTTAAATTACAGGGTAACTTAAGCTAGTACCTTCATTCTTTAAAAAGGTACTCTAATGTTTTCACAGAGAATTTTGAGTAGCTTTCAGTATAACAACTGAAAAGCCTAGTAAGTGAAAACTTGGGACTTTTTAATGAAAAATATACTTAATAAGTTTTTTTAAACATAGGATCTTTTATGATTACTGGTTATAGCAGATTTTAGGCAATATTTTTAAAGGCTGCAGTACAATCCCCAGTTAATTTTGAAATGCCAATTATGTAATTGTGATAAAAAGAATTAAATCTCCTTGTAGCCCAGTAGATTTGACTTGCCTACCAACTAAGCATTAAATGTCAAGCATATGAAATGCAAACATAAAGTGGGAAAATGGTGTTTCATAGTTGTTGAAATGATTGAAGTTACTGTGTTTAACAGGTCAATTACAGTGCTCACTTTTGTGTGGTTTAAAAATTACGTATATTTATATAATCTCCTGAAAAAGCCTTCTGGACTGCTTTGAAAGTGCATTTAAATTTTACTTCTCCTTGTTTAGGTTCTTCCAACTAAAATGTCTTACGCAGCCAACTTAAAAAATGTTATGAGCATGCAAAATCGGCAGAAGAAGGAAGGGGAGGAACAAAACGTGCCTACGGAAGAATCTGAGAGTTCAAAGCCAGGGCCTTCAGCTCATGATCTTGCAGCACAACTGAAAAGCAGCTTGTTGGCAGAAATAGGATTGACAGAAAGTGAAGGGCCACCTCTCACATCTTTCAGGTAGTTTGAGTTAAAAATGACCCTATGAAGTATTACTGAGTTGATAAAAGGATACTTGGGACTCTGAAAAAGTCTTCTGAAATTAAAATGGGTAGCTTACTTCAGTTTGAATTTTTGGTTTGTGTTTTGATAGTTTTTAAAATGAACAGCTGAATGCACAGCAAGTCCTGATGTCTTGCTACAGACCTACTATGATGTCCTGGGTAGCTAAGTTTAAAAATTGGAAGTGACAGCTTGCCATCTGTGTCAGGTGATGCTGACCATGCTTTATGTGGTTAGGGATTTAACTGCCCTCACTTTGAATTACAGCTTTTTTTTAAAAAAAATTAAGGTCTTAATTGAAGGGAGATCAATAACAGTGAATTCCACGTGGCAGTGAATTACATGCTTTGAGAGTAGTTTCTCTTCAGAAGCAAGACTTGCTTCAGCTGAAACTAAGCACCTTTGTGTGCTTTTGTCCACAAACTTACTATACTGTTTTGTTTATCAGAAATAAAGAACTTACTTGAAGGCACAGGGTAAGAAAAAGCAGAAGTACACAAAATGTGTCTGAAATCTAACTTAATTTTGCTTGTCTGTCATTTTTTCCCTTCTGTCAGGCCACAGTGTAGCTTCATGGGCATGGTTATATCTCATGACATGTTACTGGGACGTTGGCGCCTTTCTTTAGAGTTGTTTGGTAGAGTATTCATGGAAGATGTTGGGGCAGAGCCTGGATCGGTATGTATTTCCCAGTGTAAGGACAGTTCCTCTTACAACTAAATTGTGAACCTCCCTCATTATTCTGATTTTGGGGTTTTTTGTGTTTTGTTTTGTTTTGCTTTTTTTAAGATCTTGACTGAATTAGGTGGCTTTGAAGTAAAGGAATCAAAATTCCGCAGGGAGATGGAAAAACTAAGAAACCAGCAATCCAGGGATTTAACGTTGGAGGTAAAAAATGTTAGTTTATCTTCTGAATTTGTTTTCATTAATAGTTGAGTTATCACACGTTGCGGTAGCTTGGTAGAAGTTGTATTTCAGAGTCTGCAAGCAGATGTCTTAAACCTTGCTTTGTGAACTGTGTTGCAGTTATTTTGTAGTTTTTCACAGTCTTATTGGTATTTTCTGAGTCTATGTGGAAGTGTCCATAAACTTCTCATGAAGCAGAAAGTCTCTGTATGATGATTGGTAAAGAAAACTTTTTGGTGTTTTCACTAGGTGGACCGAGACAGAGATCTTCTGATTCAGCAGACCATGAGGCAGCTCAACAATCATTTTGGTCGCAGGTGTGCTACCACTCCGATGGCTGTACACAGAGTAAAAGTTACTTTTAAGGATGAGCCAGGAGAAGGCAGCGGTGTAGCACGGAGCTTTTATACTGCTATTGCACAGGCTTTTCTGTCAAATGAGAAACTGCCAAATCTAGATTGTATTCAGAATGCCAACAAGGGTACCCATACAAGTAAGTGATGCACAGCAGTTAATCAACGTTCATAAAAGCTTGGGATGCTTTTTTACATTGAAATACTTGGTATTGTCTCAGAGATTTCTCATTAGCGCAGCACGAGAGCAGTGAAAATGGTGCATGTTACTTCTCTGAGGCAAGGAAATAGCAGAAACGCGAAGCTCTTGTTTTTTGCGAAATGGGTATGCTGTAGATGCTCTTAGCTTTTTTGAGCATCTTTCTCTCTAGTAGGTAATAATTGTCATGATTTTAACTAGCAAGAGCTTACACATTTTAATACGACTGTTCCATCTGGCTTATCACAAATACATTTTAATGTTTTTGAAAGTATATATAAGCTCTTGAGGTATTATGGCATTTATAAGTTGGTACAAACACTTCAGGTTCCTTTCTTAAGTTTGGGCGAGTGCCAAGTCACTACTTTTAAGTGGAGTGGTTCTGTCTCATCAATGCCTTTCAAGCTATCTTCCAAAACTGTCTTCCTTGCACTGAAACTTAGGTAGGAGAGAGAAATAGAAAGATGTTTAAGCTTATGAGGTTTTTCCTCCTTCAGGTCTGATGCAGAGATTGCGAAATAGGGGAGAGAGAGATCGGGAAAGGGAGCGAGAGAGAGAAATGCGGAGAAGTAGTGGCTTACGAGCTGGTTCTCGGAGAGATAGGGATAGGTAAGTGATGTATTTTTAATTTGTAGAGATACTTCATCAAATAGAACAATTGCCTTGGTTATCTTCAGGAAAGGTATTTTTACTTCCTCAAATTAAAGGTGTCTGTCTTTTTCACTTTCAGGAGAAATTTACAGGGTAATTTCTTGAAATTCAAAATATATTTTAATTCTGTAAAGAATAATTATGCTTACTTTAGCATTGATAGATTATGTCTCAACCATATGCCATCAATCTCTCCTCCTAAAAGAATAATAAAAACTTGTGTACTGGAATAAAATTGTGAGGTATTTTAGAAACAACGTTGCCTTTGGTGGCATGTCTTTGGCTACTGCTGTATCCAAAATACTAGTAGTATTAAAATCTCTGGATCATTTTGATTCTCTGTTTCTAAATCATTCTCTCCAAGCAGCTATGAGCAACACTACTATTCCAGCATAAAAGCTAATGCTATTCTGAATCTGTGTGCAAATTATACTGTTCCGGGAGATATTTGCATATTTCCTCTGAAATGAGTACACACTGCTTTAATTTTCTTAAGGGACTTTAGAAGACAGCTTTCCATTGACACACGGCCTTTTAGACCGGCATCAGAAGGAAATCCTAGCGATGACCCTGACCCTCTTCCAGCACACAGACAAGCCCTTGGAGAAAGGCTCTACCCTCGAGTGCAAGCAATGCAACCAGTAAGACTTATCTATGTTATACACTTAATGATACGCTGTTCTTGTAATCTTTTAATTTAACAATTAACTTCCTTGTCCATCATTGTTTTACATAACTGAAAATATTTGAAGATGTATGTCTGTTTTTATATTCTTTGGCATTTTCTTAAGATTTTATTTGTGTGATTTGTCATTTAGTTTAGGAGATATCTTGTAATGCATTCTGTATTTGAAATACTAAAACTTTCATAAAACCATATTTGAAAATGAGAGAACTGGCGGAGAATAGTAAGACATACCATTCTTTATCCCCAGGCATTTGCAAGTAAAATCACAGGAATGTTGTTGGAATTGTCCCCTGCTCAGCTGCTTCTGTTACTAGCTAGTGAAGATTCCCTTAGAGCAAGAGTTGATGAAGCAATGGAACTCATTATTGCACATGGCAGGTAAAGTATCAAGGATTCAGATAAGAAATGAAAACTTATTTTTGTGGCCAAAGCACTTGTAATGTGCTACATCTAACTCTGATACATGCAACTTATTCCTTGCTTTATTCTAGATATTTTTCTTTGGGTAAGAGACTTGTTGACTTTGGTTTAATCTAATCTTTCTAGTTTCAGAATATGACAGTTTCTTTGTGTGAAATTAAATCTGTCCTTTTTTTCTTTTTTTTTTTTTCTCTTTTTTTTTCACACCCCATCCCCCCCCCCCCCTTGTCAAGGGAGAATGGTGCTGACAGTATATTGGATCTTGGATTGCTAGACTCTTCAGATAAAGTGCAGGTAACGAACTGTTGCACAAATCAAATTTACTTAAGATCCAGCTGTATTGGTTAATTTTAAAAGCCTAAGCAACTGGAGCCTTCCTTTATCATGCAAGACAAAGTTCCATTTAATTATCTTGTGAAGCTACCTTTTTTTTCTTTTGAAAAGATTTAGCAGTAATTACTCAAAAGTTTAAGATGTTCCCATTATGCAATATCATGGTCATTCTTAACCAATGGAACCTGAATCTTTGGGTCTATCAGCAAATAGCTTGTTGATATGTGTTAGCTACTAGAAGTAAGTTTGTTAATTGCTGTTCTTGCTTCCAAAACAGGAAAATAGAAAGCGACATGGTTCCAGCCGCAGTGTAGTAGATATGGAATTAGATGATACAGATGATGGGGATGATAATGCACCACTCTTCTACCAACCTGGAAAACGAGGGTTTTATACACCAAGACCTGGTAAAAACACAGAAGCAAGGCTGAATTGTTTCAGGAACATTGGCAGGTATGCTGCTGTTAACTTTCTAGTCTGAAAAAATGTTAAAAACAAATATACAAAATACCAGGGAAAGTACCAATGATCCAAACTTCAAAAACTTCCCTTACTACTTTTCTGATCAGTATTTCTCACCTGGAGCTAAATAGTGGGGGATTTGCACATGTCAACTGGAGATTTATTTTCCCCTTACATTTTTATTTTTATCATTTTTTCACAATCTGGAAGTTCTATACTGCAGGAAGTATTTTTTAAAATTCTGTATGTCCATGTTTTTCTTTTGGGGATTTATAGGACTGCAAAGCTAGCTGCAGCTTGATGCTTAGAATATTTTGACTTTTTAAATGTGAGTTTGCTGAAGGATCTCCAATGTAATTTCTGTCATACCAAAACAAACCCCGAACATTTATTTTCAGAATCCTAGGATTGTGCTTGTTGCAGAATGAACTATGTCCCATCACATTAAATAGACACGTAATCAAAGTTCTGCTTGGCAGAAAGGTAAGTTGAACACAGAAATTTTAATCTCCTTCAATTACATGAAATCTTATCTTTAAAAACTGCTGTTTTTCCCCCAAGGTGCATGTACTGACTAGCAGAGTTGATATTAGAATTGTAAGGATGCCTTTAAATTGAATTTGAGAAGTATTCATTTTTTCACTACCTAGAATTTGAGCTGAGTATATGCACTAGAAGTCAAGTATTTGACTAAGATGGAATGGTTTGTAATAGGTTAGCCTTTGACTCTTCAGAACAGCTTGTTGTCTCCTCTTTTTGTCTTCCTGAAGACTCAAAGACATGGTGTTGGATAGTACTAGGCTATAGCATCTCGGCTTACCAAACAGCATTTTCCTGGATACCTGAGAGAACTCACTGAATTGAACTGTAATGAAATTGTTTTCTCAGGTATAATTTAATTCAGGTTGATGATCACCTACTTTAGCAAAAATATTTCCCCGCCCCAGTAAACATTAATTATGTACTGCACATTTCACACATTTGTCAGTAGCATTGTAAAGTTCTGTCTGATGCAGCAAGCTTAAACCAAATTTCCTTAAAAACAAAGTTGATCACATAATCAGTTATCCAGCGTACATAGGATATTTAATGAAAAAGGGTTAATGGCAGAAAGACACGCCTCCAGATATCCCCTGATGTCTTCCAAGAGAGATTCCCTTCTAGTTCTTTTCTTCATATTTTTCTTCTTGCATAAGTATTCTTTCCAGTTAAATGTTGGATACATCAAAGAATATTAGGTTTAGTTCAGTTAGTAGATTTCTCTCCAGGCTGATAAAGAACAAAGAATCAAGGAACTGTAGAAAGCAGCAAGTAAACATTGGTATTTGAATTGTCGGATACTGGTGTGCGGCTATCGGGGCATCAGGCATTTAAATGGACTTAGTGGAGGGGAACATTTTGGAGCACTAATGCAAATTGTTTCCAACTTCAGCCAACCTCCATCAAATCTCTGATCCAGGTGATATGTGGAAGAATTTAAAGAAAACCACTATACATTTTCTTTATAACCTCTGTGCCCTTAATAGCAGGAAAGGCTTTACAGGTCCGTCTTTAAATTCTGCTAATGCGCTTCAGTTGGGTATTTTAAAGTACCTTCAAAAGCAGGCTTTTGTCAAACAGGAGTTGGACTGCCTGCATTTCCAGGTGTTTGTATGCTTTGTTACATGGGTTATGCACTGCTGCATGCCAGCGCATAGGTTAGGCAAGGATCGTGTAATTTTTAATATATTCTTAAACAACTGGTATGTTTCCAACATCTAGTTTCAAACATTTATCTTTTTTTAATAGGTGAACTGGCATGACTTTGCTTTTTTTGATCCGGTTATGTATGAAAGCCTTCGGCAACTTATCCTCGCTTCCCAGAGTACAGATGCCGATGCAGTGTTCGCAGCCATGGACTTGGCCTTCGCAATAGACTTGTGTAAGGAGGAGGGTGGAGGACAGGTAAGCACAGCTACACCTGTGGCTCTGTAGTTTCAGAATTCGACAGTTTATGTATGTTGTAGTGCACGCATCTCCTGTCATCTGAGAAGAGCGTGGATTATGATGTTTTACCCTTCCTAGATTCAAATACAGTGTTTTCCTTAGACAGTGAAGTGTGGGGTTTTTTTCTTGAAGGTGATGTCAGTCCTACCATAACTTCTGGGTAGCGTAGTCAGTCCTAGGGAGTCCTTAAAGCTAACCTGTAGTAGTAAGTTTTGCTTGGTTTTAGAGATATGTTAAGCAATAAATGACTGTGCAGCATACTGTGGCTGTTGTAAAAATCTCATTTTCTTTTTTCCTTCCCTTCCCTCCCCCCTCAACCCCTTAAATTGTCCTTGTTACTTTGCTGTAGGTTGAACTTATTTCCAACGGTGTAAATATACCCGTCACTCCTCAGAATGTATATGAGTATGTCCGGAAATATGCAGAACACCGAATGTTGGTAGTAGCAGAACAGCCTCTACATGTAAGTCTTGGTGGAGAGTTTGTAAAAAAAACAAAACAAAACCAAACAAACCAAAAACAAAAGCATAAAAAATCTGTAAGATTTCAGTCAGTTAATTCTTTTCCTCATTATGGTATTGCTAATGAGATTTGTTCTGAAATCTTGACAGCTAGATTAATATATTGCATTTTTCTAAAGTGTTTAATTGTGTAGCTGTTAGTGCAGTACTGTGAAGACTGAATACTTCGAGCAATTTCTCTTTTTTTTTATAGAATGAAAGATCATTTCTTCTAAACTTGAGCTCACTGGTTAAATATGTATGTTAATTTCTTGCTCAAGTGGTACATATGCTCCTGGGAATTTTTGTTTGTGTTTAGCAGCTACTTCATTCTAATAATTTGTTATAGATTTGTTTAGCCTTCTAAATAAAGACTGAAAAGAAATTTCAAATTATTTACATAAATCACCTTGGACTTCTGGCTTCTCTCCTTGTTTCAAAAGGAAAAATCAGTTACAAAACATGCAGTGGTGGTGTTGTTTTACTAGCCTGGCAAGAAACCTAACAATTGACTATAAAAATACATTTTTAAAAATGTGATTTTTGAAGCACTTTTTTATTTTAAAAGTTATGGAATAATATATTTTTGTAAACAGTTAATGAAGGTCCAGTACTTGGAACCACTTACACTCTGTCATATGATACTACATTCAAATTTGGTCATTTCTGCTGACTGTTTCCTGCTGCACTTCTGAGATAGCTAGCGGACTGTGCAGTTTAGGTCCAACGGTCCCACAGAAACGTGTTCCTGGAATTCAGTGATTTGATCTCAGTGTCTGCCTACATTAATAGTTTGTCTCTTTTTTACTTTAAGAGTTGAAAACCATGACATTTGTAATTCATTTCGGCATTTACTAAAACAAATGTATTCATATATGTCCATTTGAATATGGCATTTCCAAGCTTTTCAGGATATTAATTATTTGTATAAAGGGGGTGTGTGTGTATAACATTTTTAAAGCAGAGTTGGCATGTGAGTGTCTGAGGAAGAAAAGTAAAAGTAATATGCAAGATGTGTTTTTCATAATTCAGCGTAACTCAGCAAAATACCTGATCTTTTTAGCATTAGAGAATTAATTTGCTTCTGCTCCTGGTGAAATACTAGTTCAAACTGTTACTGCTTTCTTTTGCAATAGTAGGTAGGGTTTAACAGATTGGTGCATTTTTTGGGGAGAATTTGCATCTCAGGTGGTAAAACTTTGAAAGAAAAGAACAGCTAGGAGAATAATGAATTTTGAGTTAATAGGGGATTTCACATGGAACTTTTCAGTAATGCATTTAAAATCAGACTGGAAGTGATGTGGCTATAATGTGAATCTTGTGGTTTTAACTTAAGGCAATGAGGAAAGGTCTCCTGGATGTACTTCCAAAGAATTCATTAGAAGATTTGACAGCAGAAGATTTCAGACTTTTGGTGAATGGCTGTGGTGAAGTAAATGTGCAGATGCTAATCAGCTTTACCTCTTTCAATGATGAGTCAGGTATGAAATAACTTATTCATAAACAGAGTTGCAGGGATAGTTTAACACTGTTTGTTGTGTATGGAGTAGTTACCACCATTAAACTTAAACTACCTCTTAAAATTTGGCTGAAAGTCCTAATAAAACTAGTACTATGTTTTTTACATACTTCTAAAAATCTTTGCCTTCAGTTTGGTGGGGGGAGCACATTTTCCAACTTCCCTGTTACTTGATGTTAAATGAAAGGATGGTATTGTTAATAGCATATCTTTTCTTCTGAAGGTTCTGACCTAAATTTAGAACTATACATGTGATGGATGCAGTCTAATATTTCTTTAAATATTTTTTAAACTATATTTAGCTGCTGTTAGGATTTTTGGGACAGAGGGGGTGGGAGTTGTACTGAGGTATGTCAGAGTTGGCCTTTACATTCAAAAATACGTGTATTAGTTTTGAAATTACTTGTGTCTCCAATATCAGGAGTTTATGAATGAGATTGTAGCAGAGATCCAACTTAGTACATCTAAACCAGATCTGTCTCTTCCAGTGTACCAGTGAAATGATGTGTCTTTTTCATTTCACACAGGAGAAAATGCTGAGAAGCTTTTGCAGTTCAAGCGTTGGTTTTGGTCCATAGTTGAGAAGATGAGTATGACAGAAAGACAAGATCTAGTAAGTTGTCCATTCCCAGTGGAAATGTGCAGAAGAACTGAAATAACTTTGGCATCATTACTGTTTTTAACTGTATCTATCTGTAGAGACTTTTGTTTGTGAAGAGTTATGGTAGCAGAGCAGGGTAGTAGGGTTTGATTAGGCTTCTAGTTCTGGAAACGTCACACGTGAATCCTAGACCTTCTTGCAATGGAAAGTAAGCATGCTGTGTCATTACCCGTATTCACAGGTTTCTTATGGAAGCACCGTTACAGCCTCTGCACAGTTATTCTTCAGCTGAGTAACTGGTCACCTGTGGTGTGGGCTAGTAGGGATTTGAGGTTTAGTTTTCCTCCTGTGGATCACCTACTCTCTCTGACTTCTTTGTATCCTGAGGGCAACACCTGTGTCCTCTCTGTAAGGTGTCAGTAGTGATACTATCTCCTCCTCAAAGGCCTTTACGAATAGCTGATGAGAAGCATGAAAGAACAAGATACTGTTCAGGGGGATTCATTTTTGGAAGACTTGCCTGTAAATTGTATTGGTTGTACGCTTCTGAAAACTATGTGCTTCTGACTTCCTGCTACTTAAGGTACCATCTTTCCTTTGCAGTTTGTTAAAAGGAAACAAGGACTAATCTGAAAAGCGGAAAATCTAGAGCACATTTGTTGAGGAATGTCTGTGGTTACACTTTGGTAGTGACTGCTCTGCAAGTCAGTATTGCACATTTGAGACAATAAACCAAAATATTCTCTGTTGCTGCCTTTTGTCTGTACAAGTACTATATTCTGTAGTCACTAACTGGTTTTTGAGAGATTTCTGATGCATTTCGTATTGATAGCAGTCACCGTCTTCCCAGATGGATTTGGGGATGCTTCATTTACTGAGGATTTGTCAATACAGGGTTATTTTGAGTGATGCTTTCATCAGCTTTAATGGAAGTATATAATATAATGAGCAGTTGAGGAAAGAGGAGGAAGCCGCTACAAAAGCACATAGTGTGACTACTGAATTTAGTTGGCATATTGAACAGAAGATGCTGTTATTAAACTTGCTGCAACTGTGCAGTTCTTCTGTAAGCTGTCCTTGCACAACATGTGGGCAGTATTAATTTTAGCCTTGTACAGCAAAATTTTAAATGCGGTCTTCTTTTTTCAGGTTTACTTTTGGACCTCAAGTCCATCATTGCCTGCCAGTGAGGAGGGATTCCAGCCTATGCCATCAATCACAATAAGACCACCAGATGACCAACATCTTCCTACAGCAAACACTTGCATTTCTCGCCTTTATGTCCCACTCTATTCCTCTAAGCAGATTTTGAAACAGAAATTGTTACTCGCCATTAAGACCAAGAATTTTGGTTTTGTGTAGAGTATAAAAAGTGTGTATTGCTGTGTAATATTACTAGCTAAGTTTTGTAGATTTTTCCATTTGTCTATAAAAGTTTATGAAAGTTAATGCTGTCATACCCCTGGTGGTACTTTAAAGATTTAAATGCAAACATTCCTGTACTAAATTTGTAATGTAAAGGCCTAAGGAGCACTGGCAATATCTGATTGCAACAGTTTGCTAGTCATTAACTCCTTTGCCTAACCCCAGCCAAAGATGACAGCAGAACAATATAATTTACACTGTGATTTATCTTTTTGCTGAGGGAAAATATGTAAAATGTTCTGAAAATTCACTGCTGCCTTTGTGGAAAGTGTTTCAGCAAAGGTTCTTGTATAGAGGGAGTAGGGAATTTCAAAATAAAGAATTAAGTATGTTCTGTGTTTTATTTTAACTTTTTTTTATGGTGTTTAATTTGTGGTTGGCTGCAGTTGTGTGTCATGTATATTGAACTTGTAAAAAGTTCCTGACAGCTCAGATCCCAGAGTTGGGATCGTTCACTTATGAAACCACTTTCATTGCGATTTTTGTTCTGATTGCATTGAACTCTGGCACATCAGATACCATCACTAATATTTTGCATGTAATCTGTACCTTTAGGGGTTTTTTTTGTTTGGTGGTTTTTTGGGGTTTTTTTGTACATATGATGAGGCCAATGCACAGTATTTCATAGTTCACAATCAACATTTTTGTATCCCTGTTTCAGTGAACAGACAGTCAGGAGATTGTTCCACTACCAGTTCTAACCTGACACTTGTACTACGTTATCTAACTATGTAAACTCAGCCTGGGCACTTTCTGGTAACTGTAAAATGTTTATAAGATCATGATTATTGAAGATACATTTTGGAAAACTTTAATGTTCGTGAGCAGCTTAACTTCTTTTGTATCTAGCCTTTTTTTAAGTATCTTGTTACAGTTTTTTAATAAAGAAATTACAGACGAAATACCAAGTCATACTGAAGAAACGATAGTTTTTATTTATTTAGCCATTTATACTTCAGCTAACAGCATACACTAAATATAGTTCTTCATAAAAAATCTGAATTTTGTAACTGAAAAATTGACCTGTAGAAGACATTCAGCCCACATTTTACAGTTAGCAGAGAATCCTGAATGAAACAGGCCAGGCAACCCCTTCTTTTCACAGAATTGGTTTGAAGGGAAAGTGGCTTGTTCTGAAAAACCTCAAGGTAATTAGGTTAGAATAAAATTCTCAAACTGCATTGTAGTGGGTTCTACTGTATGTTCACTTTTGAAGTGGTTGGTTGATTTTGGGGAGGGCAGTCTTTGACCATAACTTAGGACTTGTTTTCCCGAATGCTCAAGAGATTTTTTTAGGGTTAGAAAGTGATGAATAAAGGAAGGAGCTACTTTTTCTCTGTCAAAAGAAATTTCTGAAAGCTTAGCAGACTGAAGTAGTGAAGGTTAAGAGCTTTTGTGGTGGTGATGTTCTCCCGCTTTCTTGCTTCTCCAACCCATGTTAGTGATTTTATTTATTTTTTCCCTTCCTTTTGTTGGGAAGAGCTAAAGTAATGTTCCGTCAAATCAGAGTGGAGTTCACCTTTGCCAGAGCTCTACTGGGTTTTCCTTTCTGTCAGCTAGCTGAGGATGTCTGGAAGTTACCTACAGGTGATTTTCAAAAAAGCCTCTGTCTTCATCATTTATTTAGTTGCTAGAGTTACGGAGGGCAGTTGAGATAGGAAATTCTGATCACCAGCTGCCAAATTGTTGCTGAAAATCATGTTTTCTAAGTAAGGCTGACTGTTTCAGGCTTGTGTAGTTAAACTGCAAATGAATCAAGTAAACAGATGTACTTACGCATGTACTAACACTTCCTAAATCAATCATCCTAGAAAAGGATAGTTTCAATGTACAAGGATTGGAGCCTATTCAGGATTTCCTGCTGTGACCTCCAGTGTAGCTTAAATTCAAAACTGTAACAGATTTTCTATGCTAGTATCAATGAAAACGAAAAGCAGTACGGCTACACAAGTCTAGTAATAGGTGTATTGGTATAGAGAAAATTTATACTGTTACGGCTGTTCTTACATACTGAGGAGGATAGTTATAAAGGTACAAAACAACATATACCTTATGCCTGGATTTCTAACTGGTGTTATTATTTCCATTACCAAAAATGCCTCTAACTGAAATGTGTGAAGTTAGTAGAAAGCAACAAAAGAAACTGTTAAGAATAGGCATCAAATCTACAGTCTGTAAAATAAAGCTCCCAGCCTCACAAAGCTTTGTGAGACTTGATGTATTAAAAAGTATCCAAGGCCCTTGGATGAAAGGCCATATATAAATGTAAAGTACTGTGTGTATATATATATATATGTATTGTGTGTATATGTATATAAGTGTATGTGTATGTATAACATATAAATATATGTTATATGTATATATATTTCTGTATATAGCTTAAACATTTTTTTAAGTCCTGTAATGTATAGCTAGACAAAAATATGCAGATAACTCACAGTAGCTCACCATATATACACACACAAGGCATTCTGGTAAGTGGAGAGGGAATCTAGAATGATTTATGCTGTCGTCATTGACTTGAAATGTGTATGTAGCTTTATAAATAGCTTTTTTCCTCTGTATGGTATATTTAAACTATATCAAGATTTTAATAAGAAAAATGTTTATTAAAATCATACACCTCATCTCCCTTTGACTTAAGCCCTTCTGTTAGTTCACTTTCAAGATGTGGTAGAGAAACTAGTTAAAGGAAAATTCTGTACTGTTTACATTTTTTAATAGTCTAAACTCTTAGCTGTTCGTAACTGCTGAAATAGGAGATAAAGGTAGCTACTAATAAAACGTTATCACCAACTACTAGACTAGTTCCTATCCTGAATCTAGGGAAAACCAACACCTTAGTGCTAACTGCTATGGCTAATTCTCGGCACCAGTTCCTGTTCCTTCGCTAACTGTGTCCAACACAGAAGGGACATCGCTTGCACCAGCTTTGTTAGTTTTCCAGAACTGAAAAATTGTATGGACTTGTCATCAAGTGGCCTTTCCCATCTCTTTGGTTTGGGAGTGACTCCTCTTTCCTGCAAGTTAGTCATTTGGTCGTGAGATAACATGCAGTGGAGAAGCTGCAAACTGGCAAATCTGTGACTCCGAGGCAACACCCTTCTTGTACAGCAGCAGTTACTCAGGGAGGCAGAGGAAAGGAAATCTTCCTAATCTCTTAACCTACGCATATCTTCATATAATTTGCACAACTGTATACAGTCCTGCTCTTTTTCGGAAGTTTACTTCCACGGGTGAGAGCAGTGTGTAGAGAGCAGGTTGTGAGCCTTTCCTCAGTAGCTGGCCTGCAGGTGGGACGTGTACCCTGGTCACTGCCAGCCACCTCGTTTGCGGTTCTGCTTCTCACAGGGAGCCCTAATCCAGTACATCTCTTCATCGTTCTTAACACCACGTGACAGGTTGTTCAGTAGTAACCTCATCAGAGGAAGCTTACTGCTGTTCTCCTTAACTCCCTTTTATACTGCCCTTACAACCTGTGGAACATGTCTTTGTGTGCGAATCTGTAAAAGCCATTCTGAGCTTTTTCTTTGTACTCTGTTTCATTGACACTTCCATTTTTCTGGCTTCTTCTCTCTAGGGCTAACTACAGACACCTAGCTTAGTAGCTTTGATTCCCGTTCTCTTTTCAAGCTTCATATGATTTGACCTTTTTTCTAAACTCTTCAGTTTGCCTTTTTAGTAACGGGTCTGCCAAAATCAAATAGAAAATTCCACAAGTCTGGATTAATTGGATTTCAGTGGGTGTGGCATTTGCTTATCCCGAGGTCTGAATGTCCACACATAGATAGAAATGTGTAGGTGAATTGGTCATGCAAAAGCTTCAGCAACTATCTTGAATTCGCAGCGCTGCAAGTTCCCATGTGGTCTGTGTGGGGAGGATGCAAGCAGACTTCACAGCTGGAATCTGGCCTCCATCAAAGCGTAGTCATTGCCCAGCAGGACTTCCTAGCATCATCAGGAGCACCAATGGGTCCTTTCCTCCTTGGAAATTGGTTCTGTGGGTTTTATTTGCAGCTGTTTGAGTATCTTGTCATTGAGCAGATTTGCTGGACCAAGAAGCACAGAGGGGTTTTCATTGTATCTTGTAAGGATTTCTGTGGAGTTGTCTTTAAGAGGATAACTTCATGTCCTGCTTGAAACACAACCCTGTAAGTGAGACTTTTTTCCCCCTCTTTGTCGGTGGCTTTCTTAATATAAAGGTATTTTTTGTCATTAAATATAATAGCAATACACCATTTAGTATAGCAAGAAGCAGTCCCAAGCGTTTCAGGACTTTTTTCAGTAATGGTGAAACTTGTCAGTATCCCTTGTCCAGTAACGATGGCAGGTAACACTGATGCGTAGGTTTAAATACTATCGTCGTGTGAACCTTTTGGAAAATAGGTAGCTGCCACAACCTGTGATAAGGTTTCCCTGCAAGGAGACGCTTTTAAGAAGGTAGTTGTTTTGGACATAATGAAATTGTTCACAAATTGATTTTCATACAGTGAACAGTTTTAAGCTGAAAAAGCAGATTTCACTGTAAAAATGAAAATCTTGCAATTTACCTGAAATGGCATTTCTCATCTAAAATACAGTATTTATAAAGCATTTTTAAAAGGTAGCTAAGTATTCCCAAAGTAAGCAATGTCTTCTGGGGGAGGGAGGGAAGAGGCATTCTTGTTCAAGCTGTGTTAACTGCATATTGGATGCCTTAGTAGATAAAATTTTGGGGCATACTTTGAACTTACTCGGCCTTGTCATGAAAGAGTACTTTACCCAAAAAATTCTAATTGTTGCTAGCATAGATTACAGGGGCGTTGATTGCTTTTATTATTTTTAGAACTACTAAATACAGCATGAACTTCCAGATTGTTCTCATTCATGTCTTTCCAAAGGAGAATGTGGACTGGCTTTTCTTATTTTTAATAGGGTTTTTTTGAGTGGATTATTCCATTGGACAGAGCAAGTTTCGGGAATGCTAAACTGTGCTAGTAGTAAGCCTGTAAGGTCTGGGTCTGTCCAACAGTGTGCTAAAGGTGCGTGGTGCTTGCTGCATCTCCGTTAATTGCAGTTAGCAGAGCGAGAGCGCTGTTGTGAAGCCATAGGCCATCATGCAGGAACGCCCGTTCTGGCGTGCTGCCTTGCCACGGGTCTCCCCGCTGTGGAGTGCCCTGCACCTCCAGGCAGTGCCACCACGCTTTTGGGACATGACAGTGGATGTGACGTGATCCTGCAGATCAGAGTCCGCCCCCACGCAGAAACACCTCCCCAGCTCCTAGCGCATAGGTTTGTTGTGAGTGAATGCAGGTGAGGGGCTGTGGGGACCAGGGCAGGAGGGCTGCCACGCCACCAGGCAGTTAGGCGCTAAGGAATGAATATAGCGTCCACCACCCATCGGGGAGCTTGTTCTAAATAGAGCATCACAGGTACAGCTGAGTAATCCGAAATCTTGCAAAACTGTGCATAATGTTGTATTTCACATGTATGTTTATTCTGCTTGTAACCTATTTTACAGTTCCACAAGTGCTTTTCTGTATTTCATCTGTATTATGTTATGTACATGATGTAATTAGTTTATATAAAACAAAGAAGTTGGCAGATTTTTGCGGAGGCGTAAGAAGAGCCAACTGGTGTTTTCTTAATCCTTGTGGTATGTGTCCTTTGCAGTATTTTTCCTTTGTATATTAATCTTTAGGCATCATGTAAGTAGATGTTCACTGTGCATCTGTAAAAGCGCAGGTGTGACTTCAAGAAGTTATCCCCAAATACTGGAACTCTTTTCTATTGCTAATTATATTAATCTGTGGTAGTTCTTAAAACTTGTCAAATACTCAGCAGACCAATCCCTTATTTGGGGAATTTTGAAACAGCAGCCAGAAATACCAGGTTAGGCAGCTAAGACAACTGATAGGCAGGTCAATGGTATTTAATACGACTAGTATGCTTAAGTTTTGCTGCTTGTTTTTGGCACAGAAAGTCATGCATCTCCCTCTTAAACCATCAGCATGCTCTGCACTGCACACACCAATAAAATTTGTCAGTGCTAATGGTTCAGTTGGGTTTGCTCTACATCAATCTGTGTTCCTATAATCCTATGTTATGGGCAAAAAACTGGAATCCCTGGTACTCGGTATGCCAACAAGTGGACCTGTTGTTGGATGTGATTATTAAGAAACTTGTATGGGTATCTCTGGGTAATAAAACTTAAAGGCTGACTCAGCAGAGGTCAGGTAACAGCAGATGTTAGCGTAAAACCGCCTTTTCTCGTTTACTGTTTGTGTGTTTCTGGTGTGCTGTTTAGTAACGTGCTGCTTAGGCGTGTGTTTCTGCTCCTTAGAAAACTCGCTGTAAGAAAACCAAAGCTGTTCTCATGCTTGGCACCAACACGGTCACCTGTGCTGCACAGATCTCGCCCCTGAACTTTACTTACCCCCTGCCCCAGTGAGGCGTGAGCTCCTCTCACTGGTGTAAAGAGGCCACAGGATGCAGATACAGTCTGGAGGAGCCCAGCTGGCCCGGCTCCCACTTCCCACGCTTGGGAAATGGGGAGAGGGGAGGTCTCAGTCACACTGTGGCAACCAGGTGCCTTTAAGAAAAAAAAACACCTGAAAATGATAGAGAACTAACAAAAATGAAGCTTCCCGTTCTGTAAAAGGATACCAGGATCCCTTGAAGCTGCTACCTGTGTACCACGTACCTTCTCTGGCTGCAGGGTGGTTGGAGATGTTTGGCCGGTACTTGGAGAGGGGAGCACTGGGCAGCAGTTGCAGGGACGGTGCACGGTGTCCCTGGACTCGTCTCTGCTGAGGAACACCAGGACTCCAGCTTGTCATCCTCCTCCTGATGGGACCATGCTGGGCTCTGGGCATTTGTCTTGGCCTCTAAAGCATAGCTCAGTCCTGTCTGACTGTCTTGGTACTCATAAACTTCTAGTTCTTGCTCACTGGTGTTTGCTTCTAGGTTTGTGTCTTTGATTGCGGGTCTTCATGACAAACCGGGCTGCACCCATGGGGTGGGATTTTACTATCTTTTCTTCCTGTGGACTGTTTGTTTTGGTAAATGATCCGCACGCCTGCAGGAAAGGGGCCCAAGGGCCTGGGCAGCTTTGGGACCAGGAAGGAAAAGGAAACCACTGAACTCTGGCGTTTTCCAGCTCTGGATGAAATCTGCCCACTTGCAAGAAGGGACAGAAACCAAGGTCCATGGTACTGCCACACACAATTATAGTGCTTGCAGACCCACGCAAGCACCTCCGGTCACAGCAGCTGGGTATGTGTGCCAGGCAATTACCGAAGGGTATTCTGTTAGCTCAGGGTGGATTAAAAAACTTTTTTTTCCTTACATAGGTTGCTCTTTTTTGTACACTTTGAGTGCCCATGTGTACGCGGCCATGCCAACTTCAGGTTACCTCTCTGTGACAGCTGCTGCCTCAGCAGGTGTCTGCGGCCAAACAGTTACCCCCACCCACGCATCCTCCGGTATCGCCTCTCAGAGGCTTGTCCAGGATTTTCTCCTTACTTTGGGGTCGTTGCTTCTTTCTTTCATTCTTTGGGTTTGGGTTTTTTTGTTTTCCTTACACAGTAAGCCCACCGGTTGCACCCAGTGCTCCACCTCCCTCAACCTTCTGTCTGCCTCCGCCCCGGCAGCGGCGGGGGCCGAGCCCAGGGCAAGCGGGCACAGACCTGCGTACGCCGCTTGCCCCCGGCCCGGCGGGCGGCCCCGGGCACCTGCTTCTGGCCCCGGTGCCGCCGCACGCCCGGTGCCGCCGGGCCCCTCCCCGCCCTGGGCCCACCGGCGCGGGGTCCCCGCCCCGCCCGCCCGCCCGGGGGGAGGAGCGGCCGCGGCCGTTCCCCTTCGCCCGCCGCCGCCCTCCCGCGGCCCAGTCGCCGCCGGCCATGGGCGAGCGGCGGGGGCCAGCGGTCCTGCAGGAGGCGGCCGGGCCGGGGCGGGTAAGGCCGGGGCCGGGCCCTGCGGCGGGTGTCCCGGGCGCGCAGCCGCCGCCGCCCGGGGGAGGTGTGGGCGTGCGGGCGGCTCTGGGGGGCAGCGGGGCGGCGGCAGCCCAGCCCTGCGCGCCGCGTCCCAGGCCTTGCGCCACCTGCCTGTCCGGGGCCCTGTCCGGGCCGCCGGCGCCGCGGCCTCCTGTGCCGCCCGGCTGTCGGCAGCGGCTGCCGCCTCCCCGCCGGGCCAGGCCTCCCCGGGGAGCGCGGGGCTGCCACCGGGGGGACCCGGCCGCGCTGGCTTCACCCCCGCCCGCCCTGAGGACCTGCTGGTGCGGCTCCGTGTGGCGCCCGTGACGGCCCTGGGAAGGGCGCAGGGTCGCCCTCACGTCCTTGCCCCGCAAGGGCTTGGGCGGGTCGCAGCCCTCGGGCACCGGCGCCGCGGAGGCCACTGGAACGTGCGTGTGGCGAGTAAAAGCGGCCGGCCGGGCTTCGGGCCCCGGCGCCGGGGGGGGGCCTGGGCAGCGCCGGGCTTTGCCTGCCCGGGGCCGGTGCCCGCAGCCCCCCGCGGGGCAGGCCTGGGTGCTGCGGGGGCTGGCTGCCCAGCCGCGACCAGGGGAGCCCGGCCCCGGGGGGTGCCTGAGCTCCCTCCTGGGGCTTCTCCCCGGCGCGACCCTGCCAAGGCAGGCAGGGGTGTGGGAGGGTGGCGGATCTTAATGGCACAGAGCCCCACGTGGTCTTCCCGAACCTTTGTGTCTCAGCAGTACTCAAGTTTCCAGAAACTGGGCTGTGCTGTGTTAGATACAAACCTAAAAAATCCCAGAAAACGTTCCCCCCTGTGAACAGCAGAATGCTGTACCCACTGTGAAGCTCGTTCTGGCCTGCTGGAGGCAAACGGCCATCCTGTGCATCCTGAGCGTAAGGAACCAGCAGCATCGTGCTGTGCGATGGGTGCTGCCTCTTCCCGGGGTGCCGGCGATCTAACCAGCCTCGCTGCTGGCATGGTCTGCACCGCCCTGGGCTGCCTCAGAGCCACCTCTTGCCTGGGTGTGAGAGGGCTTATGGATACATATCGTGATGGGCCTTGAGCTTTTTCTCTGGCAACAACTGATAAAGGGCATATAACTGAGATACTTGCACGCATAGGCCAACAGCTGTTGCTGTGCGATGGTGGTTGTACCTGTGTATATATGTTAATTGTTTCCTAGTTTGCTGAATTTAAAATTAATGGAAAGAGCTTCAGTACCACCAGGCAGTCTTTGTTGTCCGTTGAATTAATTGTCACCACCAGAAGAGTTTAACAGTTGCAGAATAACTGGGGTATGATATACTGGAGTGCATCTTGCAAAGGGCTGATGATTAGGAGACTGGAGCATCTGTCACATGAAGAGAAGCCACGAGTGCCGAGACTGCTCAACCTGGAGAACAGAAGGCTCTGGAAGATCTCATCAGTGTGTGTAAACACCTGATGGAAGGAATAAAGGAGATGCAGCCAGGGTTTTCTCAGTAGTGCTCCATAATGGCACCAGAGGAAATAGGCATACATTGAAACACAGAAGGTTCCATTTGCATGTAAGAAAACACTCTGGTTTTCGTCGAGGTGGTGAAATGCTGGCACAGGTTGCTCATAGAGGTTGCATGATCTCCATCCTTGGAGATATTGAAACCTCAGCGGGACATGGTCCTGGGCAGTCTGCTCTGGCCGACTCTGCTAGAGCAGAGGTTGGGCTGTGCCTGCTAGCTTCAGCTCTTCCGTGCTTGTCTGAACGGCAAGTAGCACATTTGCATTACAAACTGGACACTATTCGTTATGATGATGAGTGTTGACCGTTCTGTGAACCATCATAGGATCAGGGAAAAGATCCAGGGTGCAGACTGAAAGCGGGAGGTGTATTGCCCTAGTGACTGTTACCTTCTCCAGCTTCCCGTACCTCTGCCAGTGCCCCCCGGGGCCGGGAAGGCAGGGCTGGGAATGCATTGTGTCCTTCAGCACAAGGTGGTGGCTGTTCTGAAGCCCTGGCAGCACTCCGAATGTGCTGTACATCCCAAATTGAATTGGAGTAGTATCTTCCATGAATTTTCAGCTGAGTTGTACCAAGACATGTACTGCGTTAACAAACAGGAAAGGTAACGAGTATTGCTTTTGATAAAACTTTTGCTAAGAGGGATGGAAGCCAAAATGGAGAGACTGGACTGTCTTGGGGCCAGCAGCTGTCTGGTTGTCAACTAAGAAATCAAGCCTGCTTGTGAAACTCCTCTCTACCCCAGAAGGGCTTAGGGGAGGTGGGAGATAGGTTGAGGAGAAGATTCCAGTATGGTGTAGTTTCTGTGGGCCGACCCTTCCTTTATTAACATTTAAAAAAGCCACCTATTTTTTAAAAAAACTTGTACCATTTTCCAGAACTGTGTGGTAGTCCTCTTCGAGGTCATGCCATCACTCGGAGTGTTTAGCTCCAGGAAGCTATCCTTCTGCTGTCCTGCCATCAGGGCTTCCCAGAGTGTACACACTGTGTCACAGACCTTTTCTTCTCTTGCCTTTCTGTCTCGCTGTGTGCAGACAGTATTTCTGGTGTGATGATCCCTCTCTCTGTGGTCTGCAGCGTGGCAGCTGTTAAAGGCCATTGGAAAAATGATAAATGCTCCTTGTCTCTGTGCTGGTCTCTGGTTTTCCTGCCATACTGGAACTTGGCTTTTCCTGTGCTCCACTTCACTTTGGTACGCCAGAAGTACTTTTCAAGTTATCTCCTGGTGTTATGGGCCCTGCCTGCTGGCTTTTCAACGACTTGGGAACAGCAAGGCTGAAGTTAGTAACTGCTGATATAAACACTTGGGGATAGTCCTCAGGTAGCATAGGAAGAAAATGCTGGGCTAACGAGGAAGACTTCGGCAGTGGTTCCTTTTCCAAGGATGATGGCTGGTGCAGAAGCAGACGGAGGGGCTAGCTGCATGGCAGGCCTGGAGAAGGTGCGTGTTAAGGCAGGGTGCCATACACACCGGGCCCAGACTCTCTGCGGCACTTCCAATGGTTTACTGCAACCATCTCTGCATCCTGGCAAATGCAAAAGGTTTTGCGCTCTCGTGGCCTTCAGCAGAGACTCCGTAAGATGATGCTGGGAAATCTGATGTACTTGCATAATACTTAAAAATATAATAAAGTGGTAAAATTGTAACCCAGAAGGTGCTTCCTGGTGTGTTTGCTTTGTGTATCTGTGGTACATAGGCCAGCTATCCAGTGTACATGTGTGTGCGTTTGTTAAACGTGAGCAGAATTATTTGTTTGAGGGTATTTCCCAAACTGAAGTAAAAGATTACTTTTTACTGTGTGAGTGGCTACAAGCAGACTGCGTAGGGAAGGGACTTTGGCACCTCCTAGGAGCGCGGTAGCAACGGTATTTAAAACCTTTTGCTCCCCTTCCCTGCTGCATTATATATAGTACCTCATACACTGCCTGTGGTTAGTTATCCTCTACGGCACTGTCAGCAGGATCTCAGAACTGACCCAGAACGGTGTCCTGCTGGCTAAACTTTTGATCAGTGTGAGTCACCAGGCCTTCTGGAGAGGTTGTTATGTGCTGTCCTGACAGCTCTTCACAATGGTTGTCTTCAGTAGGTCCTTGGTGATGTGCCTGGCAGGATTGCTGTCTGGTGTTGATCCTAGGAGCAGATGTCCCCGGCTGGAGGTGACATGAAGGCCCTACTCACAGAATGCCCTCTCCATGCTGCTGTTCACTGACTTTGTCCTAAACACCAGCCATCCCCACCTCGGGTGGGCTGATAACTCTCTTGAGGAAGAGCTGTACACAGGCATTCTCTGGAAGCCCTGACAGAGGAAGCGGCGTGGGGATGGGTGACACCAGGCAGGGATTTTTCTGCTGCCTGTTGTTGGAAAGAGAGGCACAGAGCTTCATATCGGCGCTCAAGGGACAGTCTCCAGAGCAGCCTCTGGAGCTGTGCTGATGTGCAGGCTGCCTTCTGCCCACCACAGGATTGCACACATGAACATCCACACAGAGGCTCACTGAGGCACAGGGCTATTCTTCCACCCAACAGGATTAGTTGCTGTGATCTCTTGGCATTTTTAAGAAAGTCCATCCAGGCCCAGGTGGCTGGATTTGGAGGTAACCTGGGTGGTAAGCCTCGCAGAGCTGTGCTGGATGCTGGCTGGCAGCAGTGTGCGGTGACCTCTCACCTATCTCCCCGGGTGCAGTGCTGCGGTGACTGATGTCGTCTCCCGGGGCAGATTTTCTCCTTGCGGTGGGAAGGGCTTTCTCTGCAGCGTGCAGGTGTCGGGCGCTTCCTGGTGCTGGCACAGCTGGGAGGGGCGGCTGGTGTTAGCAGCACTGGGTGAAGCTGGGCAGACGGGTAGTGCTGCCACCCCAGCAGTGGGAGCACAGATGGAGGGTGAGGGCACAGGTATCCCAGGGATGAGTAGAGCATCCACCTGGGGTGGGCAGGTGAGTGCCTGAGTGACATGGGTGGCTTTTGGACCACATCTTTGGGATATGGGGAAGAGGAGGAGTAAGTAATGGCAACGTTAACCAGAACTGTGCTTTATCTTCAGAGCTCCTCTCCAAGCGTGCCTGAAAATGGCTTGGACCCTGATGAGGAGCCTCTCCTCAGAAAAAATCCCCGCCGGTTCGTCATCTTCCCCATCCAGTACCCAGACATCTGGAAAATGTATAAACAGGCGCAGGCCTCCTTTTGGACAGCAGAAGAGGTGAGCCCTGGGGCCGGTGGGTTGGCACAAGGCACTCAGACCGGGGTCCTGGGGCTTCCTTCCTAGCTCTGCTGGTGGCTTCTGTGTTGTAAGGGTTGGAGTTAGTTGCATCAAACATGAGGAAAGCTGCTTCCATAGGGCAATTCGGCGGAGCTGGTTTAGGGCAAGATGGAATTGCATCCTGGGGCGCTTCTCTGGCTATAGAGGGAGCCTAAGTTAGATAGCTCTGATTTGTGGACAGATAGCTCGTACCCTGCTCTGTATCTGCAACTAACTCCTCGACTGTGTAAGATGCCCTGGGAAATTTCACGTGAATGCTGTTCTTTAATGTTAGGCACTTAATTTCCAGAAAGTTGGTGGTAATCGGGTATTTTCTAAAAATGCTTCTAAGTGACTCCTGATTTCCCTGGTTAGATGCTTGCCCTGTGTTATAACACAGGCTGTAAGGTTTGCCCCGAGGCTGCTGGTTAGCCAGACCTCAGCAGTCCTCAGGTCACTACGTTTGCAGCAGCAGAGGCTTCTGAGTGCTGCAGTGATCTGGAGAGGTTACCTGCCAGCGGAGCTCGTTGTTCCAACTTGAAGCTTCTGCAGTCTTTGCTCATTTGTGAGCAGTGACCTGCCATTGCAGAGGAGTGAGCTGCAAGCGCTGGCAGGGTCTAAATAGACCAGAAAGCATCCTGGAATGGTGAGGCGCAACTCTCCGTGAAAATGCTATTCCATTGCCTGCCTGGGAGACTTGTGCCCTGTTGCAGTAGAGATTGGTTTAAACTGTTAAGAAACGGCATTTAAATCCTGCCTTACCAGCATCGCCCTTTTACCATGTTACTGGTTCCTTCTTACACTGTCCTGCCATCTGTCAGTGCATTTCCAAATGAACTGGAAAGTTAACTGTAGAACTGGTTTGTGTGTTTATATACACACACGCATATATGCATATGTAATTATGTATTGCCTTTGTATTTTTCACATCTGGCCCTACTTAACTGCTGCTGCAGTTCAGAAATCCCTCCAAAGAAACAAAAAAGACCTATGAGAGGGAGGTTGTGGTTTTCTACTGTGGCTAGAGTTCAGTCTGGCAGACGAGAGCAGTTGCAGTGTTCACCCTGGCACGTTCTTTGGCAGGATGGAGGGCAAACATCTGCCAAAGGCAAATGTCCCCTCGGTCCTTCTTTTGGCACACCTGGGTACAAGTTCCTTGGAGTACCAGCATTTATTTCAAGTAGAGTTTAAGTGTCTCAGAGTGAGCTCTGCTTGCTGGTGTGTGTTTGTGCTCATGACAGGAAGATACAAACGCTTCTCAAAATCTCATTTTCTCATAATTCAATAGACACTGATTTTTATTCCAAATTACAATAGTGTAAACTGCAAAGCAAGCACGTTGATGTTACTGTTGTAGAGGGAGACGTCAGTACTGTGGTGTGTCTGCTGTCTTTTACAGTCACGCGTATTTAAATCCTCTACATATAAAGATCTGAGAGCAAATGCCAGAACTCTGCCTTAGTTATTTGACTGGGCTGCTTCTGTTCTTACAGAATGACAAACTCAAAAGGCCAATAACGTTCTTTTTTCTTTTCATTAGGTTGATTTGTCAAAGGACCTTCCTCACTGGAACAAGCTGAAAGCAGATGAAAAATACTTTATCTCTCATGTTCTGGCATTTTTTGCAGCCAGTGATGGAATTGTAAATGAAAACCTGGTGAGAAGGCTTTACAGAGGGCTTGAATACTTACTCATTTTATTGGCTTACTGGCTTTTCTTTTGGGTCTTCTCACATTAATGCATAAGTTTATTAATTGTGTACTTTTTTTTTTCTTCCCATCATTTCACCTTTGCTCAGGGGAGTAAGCAAGTTGTTCTGGGACCAGTGCCTGAGTTAAATTTGGTTTACTGTGGTCAGTGAGACTCCAAATCACATCACTCTTGGACACAGTTTTTAAGTTCACCCTTCTGCCTGGCTGTGTTGATCTGCATTTCTCAGTGACTTAATAGAACCTTACACTTCTTCCCATACTTGTGTTAGATGAGAAGTAGGGAAGGGTTGTGCTGTGCCATGCTCTGTCATCTTCATTTTGGTAAAATCTATCTTACTCTCACTGAACAGCGTCCTAGAATCTTTTAGGGCTGCAAGTGGGTGCTGCTAAAAAGGTGGGGAAATCTTTCTGCTGAAATCAGTTCTGGGCTGCAGAATGTCTCATCACAGCTTATCAGTGGTATCTGACTGCAAATGCCCCGTTTAGATCTTGAATGTCTGTAACATGCAGAATATGTCGTAGTTCATGTGCATATATTGCAGAAACACATCTTATGTCATAGTGTTTTATTTTTTTTAACGATGAACAAAAAGTCTGAGGCTTTGTTCAGTATGAAGTGTTTACTATTGCAATATTTTGCTGTTGTCCTGTGTATGTGTGCCCTCATGTTTCACTGCAGCTCTCTATCCAATATGCACAGCAGGTGTGTTTACTTATTATAGCTAGCTTGCTTTATTTTCTTCTGCACCACACCTGTCCTGTTGACAGACCTGTGAATAAAGCAGGGCTGAACTGCTCCCATCCTTTCTCTGTGGTAGAGGTTGATTGTCTCTCCTGCTAAGCTTAGAGTACTGTCACGCAGGACTGGTTTTACTGTACTCATTGCTGTGCTTTCTGGTTTTGATAGGTGGCACGTTTCAGTCAGGAGGTGCAGATCCCAGAAGCGCGTTGTTTCTATGGCTTTCAGATTCTCATTGAGAACGTTCACTCAGAGATGTACAGCCTGCTGATAGACACCTACATCAAAGACCCTGAGAAAAGGTAAACCTCTAGAAATTTGTCACCTAGTCCAGTGGCACCACTGTTGCGCAGCAGCAGCTGTCTTCTCTTTCATCCTGACTTACTGGGGGAGTTGGGGGTAGTTCCTTAAAGCTTTCAAGGCCTGCCTGCCTGACCCCCAGAATGGAGAGGACTATTACTGACCAACAGACATGCGTGGGAGTGTCATTAATGTTTGTGTGGATCTTTGAGTACAGGAAATGCAGGCAATGTGAAATGCTCTTAAAGGTTGGGACAAGCTCCTTATGGTTATTTTGCTCCTGAGGTGCTTGTTCTGACATCAGCAAAGGGTTTGCCTTGGGGAACTGAGTGCTCATGATCCAACAGGTGTTTCTAACTTTTGTAATCAATATATTGCATCCTTTCAGCTTTTTTGTTGTCGGTGCTTTTTCATACAACTTGAACTGCTTTTTTTTGAAATACTGGGTTCTCTGGAAAGCCCCATCACTTTTGTTGTCTGGAGAACTTCCTGGTTTCAATAGTGGTACGTTTGAAAACAAGCACTTTCCCTTAGAGGGTCCACCGTGGCGATGGTCAGGCAGAGCTTGGTTGCCCATGGTGGCATCCTGCGTGGTGACAGTAGGAGGAATGCAAGATTTCCTTTCAGGTGTTTAGCACAGGAACAGAGCCTGTGCCCGTGGGAATTATCTGGTTCCTTTTGTGGAGCTGGGCAGGATGAGGTTTAGCTCGGTGTCTAGGAAGTGGCTGCCATCTGGCTTGGAGTCTTGAGAGGCAGCATGGTCTGATGGGTGGGCACTCCTGGGGTGGGACATTTCAGTTCACTTCCTATCTGCAGCTCACCTCCACTGAGACCTTGGGTTTGTTGCTTACTGCCCATCTGCCTCCCTGTGTCCTTGTTATTGGAGACCATCACCCCTTTTGGGTGGGAATGGTTTCTTACTTGGGTTAGTTCAGAGTCTAGTGTAATGGGTGCCTCTGCCTGGTGGAGCCAGTGGGGACAACCAGAGCAGATATATACATAAATCCCTTCTTATTATTTTGATGTTTTCTCTTTGTTTTCTTCTATAGGGATTTCTTATTTAATGCTATTGAAACAATGCCTTGTGTCAAGAAGAAAGCAGACTGGGCTCTGAAGTGGATTGAAGACAGAGAATCCACTTTTGGTGCGTAGCTTCTTAAAAACTTGTGTTGCACATGTCACAAGCTAACCCTCTGGGAGTGAGCTGCATCCCTGGGACATGAAATGAAATTCTCCACAGATGTGGCGTGTGGGTCTCTGGTTTAACTAAAGAACTGGAAGTAACTTCTGGTGAGCATGCGTGTTTTTATCTTCAGCTAAAGTGATGTAGTAATGACAGTGCTCACTAGAATCATGTTATGAAAAATGCTTTGGGTTTCTCTGTCTTTTTTTTTCTTTATACCAAATAAGCCTAGTTTCTTCAGTTTTTGCTTGTAGACCTTGTTTTCTAGGAGTTACAGGTTTTTTTCACCCAGTTGTCTCCTATTTTGTACTCTGGTGCTCAGAACTGGGCAGCTGGAGTCTTGCAAGTTCAGGCTTTTCCTGTGTTCATGTTCACACAGACAAATTCCTGTGTGATGTTAGCCCTTTTTTTGTAACAGCATGACTGAGCCTGAGCAAAAAAGGGTTCGAGAATCGTTTGTCTCTGGTGTTTCTGATTTGCTCTTGGGACCAGGTTTCTAGCTTTTGTACCTCATTTCAGAGCTGTGACACTGGCTCAGCTTCTATCGGTGTGGTGCAGGGTGTCCTTTCCAGGGTTTTGCATGCAGCTTACGATGTTGACTCTGAAGGGTGTGTTGTAGCTGAAATGAATAATGGTCAGACTCTGGTGAATTTTCTAAACCAAATATCCTCTATACTTAGAGAAAGCATAGGAGATGGAAAGACTCAGCGAGATGAACAAAATAAACCTGAATATCATTATTTTGCAGTATTTGTTGTTCACAGCTCTTGTTTGAGCGAGGTTCTTTTTGTAGCTGTAGATTCTCCTGTCCTGGAACATCCCACTTTCTCCCAGTCTGCCTTTGCTTCTTGTGTGTGGAGCCTCATCTTCATCTCTTTCATTTGGCTTCCAGCAGTGTGGGATATGCCAAGAATCAGAAGGTTCCCAAACCCAAAAAACAATATCCCCTCCACCCCCTGGTCCCCAACTTCATGCATCCTATCCACATTTTTGTAAAGTATATTTCTGCTCTTCTGGATTTTCATCTTATTGAGAAAACTTCTGAAGTCTAAAACATTTGAGGGGGCCAGGTCTTCCAGATTATGAGATACGATATATGAAAGTGGCTGGCTGGCTTGTTTGCTTGGTGTTTCCTTCCAGCTTGGGGACCTGGCCTGCAAGTGGGTCTCCACAGCTTTGGGTGGTCTCTCATGCTGAAAGTTCAATTGCCATATTGCTGTATCTGTTCTGTGGAGTCTCAGCCTCCCAGCGTGTGCTCACGTTATGTGGTGCTGCTGGTGGGTAATTTTTGTTTCAGCATTCATTTGTATTATAGCTAGTCAGGTGGAATATAGTAAAAACTGTGTCAATATTCAGTCTTGTGCTTCATTAAATCTATCTTGTACGAGCAGCCTTCCTCCAGTCCTCTCTAGAAGTAACATAAGAGATCTTTAGTGTTGCCAGACAAATTATTCCCCTAGAAGCGTCATAGATGTTACTAAGATCGTGTCACTCTTCACGCTTTTTTTTCTAACTTGAATTTCTTCAGATGAACCAGCAGATGGCATTTGCATCCCATAGAGGACGTGGGACATTTGGCTTTTTTGGGGTTATTTTATTTTTTAAACAAAATTCTATGCAGTTCTCACTGGAAGAAGGCACCAGCACTTAATGCAAAAGGTTTTTGTGTTAGAATATACTCATGGATTTTTTGAAGCTGTTTAAAATAGAGCACATCTAATGATGTGTCTTTACCAAGCAGTCAGATGGTCTTGCAGTCTGAAGAAATATATTCCTGTCGAGAGTAAGGAGAACTGGGACCAATAATGCTGTATTTTCCCTTGATGAAAGGTGGGATATCACAAATTGTTGTTTTCTTCTTGATGAATTATGGTCTGTGGTCTTCCACTCTTGCAAGAATATGGTTTTGTGTAGATTCTCAACAAGCAGAAATTCAGGTGTAGGATTTTCTGTTTAATTTATAGAAGGCTGACTCTTCTCTCAGTTTTGTCTATTAGTCATACAGCCATTTTCCTGCCTTTTAGGAGAAGGCGATGAAGGACTACCAATGTCATGGCCACTTTGGACAGTTACATTCTTTCCCTTCCGACCTGTGACAGTTTCAGTGGGTGCCCTGGTTCTTCAGTTCTGCTGGGGTTGCCTGTGGTTAAGTGCTGTTACATGTGTATACCCTGTATGCCTCAGGATGTGCCAAAAGATGCGGTCAGATACGGCACCTGGTGCTGCAAAGGGGTTTACTCCTCTCCAGCATTGGTCTGTCTGCTGCAAACAGTGCATCTTCCTGATGAGCAATACGCTATTTTGTGTCTAACTGAAAATGTGTTATGTTAAACAGGTGAGAGAGTGGTTGCCTTTGCTGCAGTTGAAGGCATCTTCTTTTCGGGTTCCTTTGCTGCTATATTTTGGCTGAAGAAAAGGGGCCTGATGCCTGGACTGACTTTCTCCAATGAACTTATTAGCAGAGATGAGGTAATTTGTCATGTTCTACATACTGTCTGGGAAGGAAAGTGAGTTTCCAGGGGAAGGGCAGAATTATATTCACGAAGATCCCATAGTCTTGCCAGAGTGGCCCACCTCTGGTGGCAGGGAGGGTTGAAGCAAGGGCAAAGAGAGCCGAAGGCAGTATTTGGGTAGGAACCAGTGAAAAAGAGAATCCAGCAGTGAGCAGGGGATGGATGTGTATCTGGGTACAATGGAGCCTTTTTAATGTTGACAGTGGTGGAGGCCAAGGAGGCTGTAGTAGTCTGAGTAGGTTCTCTGCTAGCCAGCGTCAGCAGTAGGGTTTTCCAGGGAAGGTCCACTGTCCTGGTAGGACAGAGGTCCTGGTTACCTGCCAGGTAACTGCAGGCCATGCTCTCTAGAGCTTCTCCTGCAGTAATCCTTCTGTGACTGCTTTAACATCACCTGCCAGGCAGCACAGAGAAGAGAGGTACTTTCTCCAGAGCAGTGCCTGACCCTGTTCCTGCAGCCTGACGGAGGAGCTGTAACTACTGACATGTATGAAGACTGGAGTCCTGCGAGGGAGCAGGCTATTCCCAGAATATTTGTGAAAAGGGGAAAGAAGCAGACCTCTAGTTAAATGTTACTAATGAACTTACAGTCTTAGGTGCTGCTGTGTCCCCCTGTTTTTAAAGGGAGTAAACAGAACTGTTAGCAGTACCTCAATGCATAGTATGATCAAAAGGGTGGACTTTTTGGATTGAAGGGGATGTTTCTTTTCCTGTGCTGTGAAGGGAGGCAAAGGCCTGGCTGTCTTAAGGACTGGTGTGGGTTTGCATAGTCTCCTGCTGCAGTGGGGGCTGGCTTGGGCAAGGACCTAGCTAGGACGTGACTCGGCCTTGCTCTCTGCCTTAGCTGCTGCAGTCGAGTTCAAGTGGCCTCCTGTACCTCTCCCCATCTGCCCCTAGTTGTGGGTCCCAGAGCTTGCAGACGGCCTTCTGCATCTGCCGTCTAGCCAGCTGTGGTGGGCTGCTGCAGTAGCAGCAGGTAGCGCTCCCCTCCATGTTCTGGTGTTCCTGTGCAGCGATAGAATCTCCTGGGAGGGGCAGCTGCAGAGCTGCCTTGGAGGGGAGTGCTTCTTAGCTGAAGATGTGATGTGTCTAAGGGGCTGTGTGTCAGCACACTGAATGTGGCAGGCCACGTGCTGACAAGTGCCCTTTTCTTCTCACTGCTTCCTGTGCTGCTGCCTGCCAGCTGGCAGCGGTTGCTTACAGTTGGGGCCTGTCTTTAAGGCATCGCACAACTTATGGTGCTGTCAGCGCTGAAAAAGTGGAAAGACCAGTTTTGTGTACAGTATAAACATGCCAGTGGTTTGAACTTAACAGGCTTGGTCTAAAAGAATCAAGAGCTTTATCATAATGGAAGTAATTTCCATGGATTTGATAAACTGTTTTGAAAGGAGACATCTTACAAGATGCCTTTAATTTAAAAGACACTTTTGAAGAAAGTGATATGATCAGTAAGCAAAACCAAACAGCTCTTCAGCCTTGACCTTCTTTGTGTCTCCTGTTTCTGAGTCATCATCAACTGATCCATTTGAGTGAGGAGGTATTTGTTTGTTAGAAGGATCATTTCTATATAGTTCCTCTATACAGCACTGTAACTGTACTTCTCTGCAGAGCTGAGCACCAAAAGACTGAATTTTTCTTGAGCTCCGCTGGCGTAATTCCAACTGCAGAGCTGTTATGAGGGGTAAGGCTTGGTGCACACAGCACCTGCATTGCAAACCAGGAAATGCTGTTACAAAAGCAGTGGCAGTAAAAAGAATCCACAGTGGAAAACTACATGAACTGTTTTCTGATGCATCTGATCAGATAAGTGGTTAATGCTCAATATGTTTTTTGAGCTGCAGGCTCTGTTCCCAGGCTGTTCTTTGAGCTGGTGCATCTCTGATTCTTAAAGGTGCAAAGCCGCTGGGAGCACCAGTCAACGGAGCATACTGGTTTGGGTGAGAAGCCAGGCATGTCCTGCATTGTGCTGGTGCTGGTGCCCTGGACAGGACCGCAGGAAGCCCTGCAGCAGGCAGCTAATGCTGTCCCTAGAGGGGGAGTATTCCCCCGGTTATGTTTTATTTCAGGGCTGTTTCATGACCTGAATCACTACAAACACTTCGTAGCCTTTCTGAAAAAGATTTTGCTGCTTGGTTTTTGTTTTGACCCTCGTTAACAATAGCACTCGTAGCCCATAGTCTGCCAAATCCTTCTGATGGGTTTCCACTCTGGGTGTGCCCTCATGGTGCTTGTAGACTGTAATTACCACCTTGCTGTTGAGAGGAGAGATGGTAGCACCGTGTTCCTTTAGTCTAGCAGCGCTGGCTATGGCTGAAACCAGAGGCTCAAGCTGTAGCCAGGCAAGCTCAAGTAGCGACTGAGGCACCTCTTGGAGCAGCTGTGTGGTACCCCCCCTTGGACTGTGAGGGATCGCTCATCTGATGCGATGTTATCCAGTTATCCAGACTGGAGGTTTTTCTGGAAATCTTGGGAAAGAACACAATTTTCTGGGCTCTGTACAGGATAGCTAGGTGAAATGTAAAGGTGGGCTGAGTTGGGGCACCGTAGCCTGAAGCGTCAAAACCCTATGAATGTTGTGGCGGCACATTCCTTGCGGTAACTGCACGTTGTGTGGAGAAAGAACTTGTTGGTCTTGGATTTTGTGACTCTAATCTGAATCTTCCTTTCTGAAAATTCTGTGAGGAGAAGCAAGGGAAGAAATGCTACTAAAAGAACTTGAAACAAGTATTTCTGTACAGAAATCTCAAAGCAGAGAGCAGGTAAACAGTCTGTTAACTAGCAGGTAGTTTTGCAGGTCTTGACGTAGGACTCTTTCTGCAAATCCATCTCTGAGAGGCAGGGACCCAGCAGGGTTCTTTGTGGGATCCCTCACAGTAAAGCAGCTCTCAAAAATATGTACCTGAAGAAATATGTATGCTGAGCATTATTTTGGCGTAGGTGGCATGTGTTGGATTTCAGATCTTACTAATTGGGCTGTAAATTAAATGCCTGCTACACGTGGTAACATTAAGACTGTCAAAGAAGCAGGAGGCTAGGAAGCTTCAACCTGAATGAGGCTGCCCCAGCGTAAGTGCAAACTATGTGGAGGAGGGAGAAAAATTACTTTTTTTTCCGTTGTTCTTTGTTGTTTCAGGGTCTGCACTGTGATTTTGCTTGCCTAATGTTCCATTATTTAGTGAACAGACCATCAGAAGAACGGGTCCGTGAGATCATTGTTAATGCGGTTGAAATTGAGCAGGTAAGCCCAGCTGTGACAGCACCATGGGCAGCACAGGACCAGTCTTATGTGCAGAAATCAACAAATTAATTTCTAACTTTTGAGATTCCATATTTGATACTTGACTCAGGCCTGGATCCCTGATGCATTATACCATCCTGGCCCTCTTCTATAATGGTTACAATAAGAGTGAGGGACTTTCTGATTCAGATGTTGAGCAACTGGGAGAAGCTGAAGCTGGCAGCTGATTTCGTCCTTAATAATGGAAAAGAGGAAAGACCATCTTTAGTACAGAATGGAATAGTTCCAGTTGGAAGGGACCTACGGCAATTGCCTAGTCCAACCACAGCTGTCTCTTACGGAAGAGTTTGTTTACCTCTGTCCTTTCAGGATTGTTGTATCTCCCTGCTGTGTACACATCCCTGCTTGTCCTCTGGAGAAGACAGGGTCTGTTCTGGCCACGTGTACCATGCTGGGCTCTGACTTTTTCTGAGGCTGCTGTCAGGTTCTTTCACGTGAAGTGCTACCACCCATCTGCAAATACAAGTTTCTGCACTGCTGAGTGTTTGGCAGGATTGCAGTTTACTCTTTCTTTTCTGCTGTCATCTAGCTACTGTGATGATGATGAATGCCCCAGCTTTGCCTTACAATGCTGTCTGGTATTGCATCGGTGCCTAAACATACACATGGCTGGGTTCAGCACTCATATATATATCACTGTCCTCTCTGGTCTGTCATTCTATAATGGCTGGAACCCGAGGAAAACTGGAGGTTTCTGGATCTGTTCCTGCTCCCACTAGTATGGTCTGTCGGTTTTATTGAAGTTGAAGCTCAGGCTTACATTGAAACTTGGGATGTTCCAGGGGTGTAGGGAAAGGCAGGTGAGAGGGACAGTAATAAAAATTCTCGTGCCTTTTCCAGAAAAACATGCTAAAAATAAAGGAAGATAGAAACAACTACTGAAAACAGAAGACACTTGTTGATTTTAGTGATGCAAGTTATTTATTCAGACAACTGCCTGGGGAGCCTGGAATATCATAAATGTGTTACTGTGAAGCACAGGCATCTTCTCTCCTTTTCCCTTCTTAAATTTCATTTCTCTAAATGTCGTCTGTATTTTAACTTCTAGGAGTTTCTAACAGAGGCGTTACCTGTAGGTCTGATTGGAATGAACTGCACTTTGATGAAACAATATATTGAATTTGTTGCGGACCGGTTACTTATGGAACTTGGGTTCTCAAAGGTAAGAGGTGCAATCGTCCAAAATGCTGGCCTGCCAGGACAGCCCAGGAAAGCTGTCAGCACAGAGCAGTGCTTAATGTGCCTGGGAGCAGGTCTTATTTAGCGCTTGCACTTTCTTTGAGTGACAGCCGAAACCACAGTATTAATACATACGCTTCACTATTTGAAAGAGCAAGAACAATTTAGGCCATTGTTTCCCTTCAGTTGCTCTGCAAGTTTGTAATGGGAAACTTAATGCTGTGCTCAAGTGCTGAGGTGCTCGAAGGATAATAAGCACCTTGCGTGGGTGAACTTCACCATGGACCGAACTCCTGGGGAGTGACAGGACTGAATTTGCTTGGATAGTTGTCCATAGATTCTACAGCACGTTACAGCAAGGGATGATCTAGTTTGAAAGGGTTTGACTGTTCTGTTTGTTGGGGTTTTTTAAAGCAGTGTTCCCCTATCAGAACACCGGTCTAATAGTGTTTCCCTTCCTTAGGTCTTTCATGCAGAAAACCCTTTTGATTTCATGGAGAATATTTCTCTGGAAGGAAAAACAAATTTCTTTGAGAAGCGGGTTTCAGAATATCAGCGTTTTGCTGTTATGGCAGAAACAATGGACAATGTCTTCACTCTGGATGCAGATTTTTGATAACTTGGCAAAAAATGGTGACTGTTTCCCTCTTCTCATCTCACTTTCTGCTGTGAAGTTGTCTTCATTTCCTGTCCTGGAATGGGAGTCTGCTGGAATTTGTTTCCTGGGTTTTCATGTTGTTTGAGGAGTAAATATGTTTCTCTCCATGTCATTTAAAAAAAAAAAAAAGGGGGGGGGGGTGTCCTTTTTAAAAAATTTATATGACTTCTTTTTAAAATTATGGCCTTTTTAAGATTCCCTTGACTCAGTTGCTGTGATTGCTGTCTTTAAAAATGACCTGGATACTACTACTTTTTCAAGATTTTGTTTTAAGAAAGCAAGCTACGTATTTACCTCATGTTAGAGTATTTTAATCTAAAAACCAGATGAGGTAACACTCTATGTATATATGTTGCTATAAATTATCTTCACAGTCTATTTTCATGGCTATAGATTTGGTCTAGAGTAAAAGCTGTTCTCTTTCGTCCTGCTGCAGATAGGGTAATAAGTGAGTGTGGGAAGACATTAATAAGGTTTGAACTTCAATATCTTATTAAACCCAGGGATACAGTTTGATCTGCCCATGAACCTGGGTTCTGTCTGAAAACGTTTTTACTCTAGTTGCAAAACTGATGGCTGTTGGTAGGGGTTTAAAGCAAATACAATTTTTGTCTTACAGCTGCTGTTGAGCAGGTTAGTGGCTTTGAATGGTCCTTGAAAAGGCAAGCCTGTTAGTACTGGAGAAGAAAGACATCCTGTAGTTCTTTGGCTTGTGCTGCCTGTTTGTCCCTGCTTCTCTGAACAAGTGCCTTATTAAGTAGTCTGTAGTTGCGCTGAGTTGCGATCGGCATCGGACACTGGAACAGCCAGCTCTGGGTGTTTCCTCTCTTCCCTCTGTTGTGCTGGGTGATTCTCTCATTCTCAGTTTCACTTGTGTGTTGATAGGGTGAGCAGGCCTATCATTCCAAGGGGTTATCCCTTGAGGTGCTACAAACGTACTACTTGGGCTGTAAGGAAGCACTGGTAACGTATGGAGGTGCTTCAGGTTGTGTGTTTCATGTGAGCCATTGAAACCATTGTCACAGAAGAGCTTCTGGAGGAAGGTATTGTACCTTTCAAAAACAAAGTAGTATGGATTAGCAGCATCTTACAAAGGGACTGCTGTTTGGATTTTGGTGTGTTCCAATGAGTGCCAGAAAGCTTTTTTTTAAAAAAAACCTTTTTTTGTTGTCAATGCAGAGAATGGAGCGATTGAAAAATGGCTGACGTACTGCAGTGGTACTTGCGATGGAAGGGATACTATTCACTTGTAGGTGAATTTTATTTGCAAATAGATGTGCTCAATTTTTTCAAAGGCAAAGTGAGTGTACATCAGCTAGACAAAGAGTTCTGCTTTGTTAAACCCAAGCATTTTTTCATAATGTTTAGCGATTTGTATCAGTCTTTCTTTATTGTTGCAGACATCTTGTGCTGCTTTCAGTATGCTTGGCATGAGATGGAACCGACAGCCCAGGGTTATCAGTGATGGGGTGGTATAAGTGATATTTCCCTGCTAGCCGAGATCAGGCATAGCCCTCAGTACCCTTGTTCCATCAAATAGGTCCGCTGCCTTCGCATAGTTCCTAGTGAACAATTGTTCTGGTGTAAAAAATAAGCAGCAAAATGGACTCTTTTTGTTTGGTCTCAGTGAAAGGTTGTATGTAATGAGCATGGAAGCAGGACAGCTGGTTTTTTGTTTCCTAGAGAAGAGCCTGCATCATTTGACACATGGTACTTGGGAGGGGTAGAGGGAGCCTGGAGAATACAGAGAAAAGCTGAAGCTGGTGTCCCTCACTAACATCCTGCAACTGCAAGAGAACTATGGACTCAGAAAAATCCAACGCCTTTTGGAAATACTTTGTTGATGGGGGAGAAGGAGAAAATGTTGTAAATGGGTCTGTTGTTGGAAGAATGGAACCTATTTTTATGTCACTAGAAGTACTAAAAATGCATTTTGTTTGAGTGTTGTGAATTAAGATGAGAGTATAGAGAATATCCAAATATGAAACTGCTATGTGCTCAGGTTCTGTAAATGTATATGAGATACCAAAGTCTGGTACAACAGCTCCCACTCCATTTGTGTGTAAAATATGTAGTTTCAATAAAACTTGAAAGTGGAGAGGAGCATGCCTTTGCTAGTGACATGCTTTCTTGGGAAATCTGAAATGATAAAATTGGGCCGTGCTGGAGTAAGTTGCTGTTCACAGCTTTTGGGTTGTGGGAGAAAGTTACGAGTACTCCATACGCTGTCTTGCACTTTGTGAGCGCTCGACTTGCTGTTTCTTGTTCCTGGGAATGGGATTTGCCGTCTAGGGAGCAAGCAAATGTATTTTCCTTCTGGAATTTTCTGGCTCAAGGGTGTATCTCTTGGGAGACCCTTCGATTCAAAGAAGAGACACTCCAGAAACGCGATTTTGATGGGATGGTATCTGATATATCAAGGGCATTGTGCCCTTGGGTCAGGCACCCTGACTGTGCCTGGACATAGCAGCCAAGCGCTGGCCAGCTGGGTCCAAGCTGGCAGAGGTTCACACCTGGTGGCACCTGTGCGCTCAGGGGTGTCAGGTCAAAAGTCTGGTCCCTGCTCCCCTTTGTGCCTCCTGGTGACAGGCAGGAAGGGCAGAAGGTTGCTTCCTCTTCCATCAGTGCTGGGTCTTGGGCAGAACCCATGTGCCTCCGAGCGCTCTGGTGGGCAAGCTGGGTCTGGCTCTGCGTGTCTCATGATGTGGTTCATCACGCTTAAAAAGGCTTGATGGGGCTGCGTGGGAGAGAAGGTGCGGTGCATCCTGTCAGTGTATAGTCTGTGTGTTCTGGGTTGGAGTGCGAGGCTGGTGCACGACTCGCATTATAGCCAGCAGGACAGAGAAGGTGCTTCTGGGTGGTTTGTCTCATGGAGGCGGACATGTCTTCAATGGTCAAGTGAGCAGATACATGTCTCTGGGGGCTGCAAGGGAAGCTGAGGCTCACGGGTAGAATCCCACCTTTTCACATCCAAAACGGCCGCCGTAGCTCCCGGGGTTCTCATTTCAGCGGACACATGGATTGTAGCAAAGCCCAGGGCTTGATGAGCAGCAGCCGCAAGCGACAGCGTGCTCCCAGCCCTGCCTGCCCGTCGTGAGCCCACTGCGCAGTGCAGCGTGTCTGTGACTACTCCCAGCCCTTGCTGGGAAAGCAAAGGGGGCGAAGGCAGGACAATTAGCAAGCTCTTGCTGTTTTTTGACAGCCTGGAGACCGTGTTGCTGGACTGGTAAGATTTTTGCAGCAGATGAGGACATGGTGTGCGTGGCAGCGCAGCCGGAGCCCTGGCGGGCTGGCTCTGCACCACGTCAGTTCCTTGCCCTAGCCTTTGAACGTGGCTCCACAGCAAGTCTGGCCTCCCTGCCCAGCTTGCCCCAGCAGCACCTTCCTTCCAGCCCTTCCGAAGGGGTGATCCGGGCTGGTTTACCTCCTGGTGGAGCCCTTGAGTCAGCTAATACCAAAGTTTCTGTCGCTACATTCTCTAGAGCTCCTTCTGGGAGAGAAACGGTCACCGGAGATGCTGGTGTGTTAATATTACGTGTGGCCCTGGATGTGTTTGCCAGGAGGAGGCTTGTGCGACGGGGGACCGCTCTGCGCGCTGTGCTCTGCAGAAATACACACGTGCATCTATAAACTTCGTGTACGTGCATCCCGATGTACGCGTCTGGTACACGTAGATGTACGCATACACGTACGCAAAAGCAGAGTTGAGGGGGAAGCCTTTAAATGTCATGTTTCAGCAAACCCTCTCCCTGGAGCAGAAGGTGAAGGTGGACACTGCTGTTGCTGCTATTCCTGGTTTGCTGGCTGCTGCCTGCCCTGCTCCTCGCTGCCTGGGCACGGGTGACAGCAGTGGCACAGCCAGAGGCTTCTTCTCCCATCCCATCGTACGTAATCTGGCTCTAGGAACCAAGGCTGCCCCCAAGCCCTCTAACCAAAATCTTAAGCGCGGGTTTTATCGGCTTAAAATACAGGTAAATCTCAGGAATGGCCGTGTTCAGCCAGTGTGGAGCGCACACACCTGCTTTGAAGAATTGTAGATGGTTCAGTGTAGCCGTGTGGATGGGTTTGGGAATTCCCTGTTGCATTTTGACCCTTCTAATGAAATAAAAGTGACAGACATGGGATTTCTATGACAGGCAGCGGTTGCTGCCAATATCGCAGCTCCTTGTTGGAGCTGTGCTGACTGGGGTCTGCTGCACTGCAGAGTCTTCTTCCCAAATCTACTTGAAGGGCTTACCTGGGAAATGTCCTTCCCCCGGCACTGCTGCTGCTTTGCCTGCACCATTTAGCACAGTGCTGGCTGTAGTGTGGCTGCTGGTGGGTTTGTAGGCACAAATCCATATCATCAATCCCTTTTTTTTTTTTGTTATAGTACGCAGTTTGGGTAGTGTTACTCTGGGAACGTCCCCAGGTAACTGCTGCAGCGTCTCTAGTAAGCTTGCAGTACAAGGAGGTGAGCTGCCACAGCAAGCTGCATGGACCAGCCTGGCATCGGGGTGAGGTGTTGACTCCTGCTATTGGGGACAGGTCACCTTTGGGCCTCGGTGGTGCCTGTTCTTTTAGCGAGTGCCTCTCGCTGCAGAGGCAGGAGGAGATCCTCACAACAGATGATGAAAAGGGACCGAGAGATTAATGAAAAGATGGTTTTTTGGATGCTTCCATGACCTCACCAGCAGGGACCAACTTTGGCTCCTGTTCCTCTGGTGCGCAATGAATGTCAGAAAAAATCTGTGCCAGGCACAGTGACTGCTGGATGGCTTGCTATGTTCTGCTCAAAGCCTGTCACTACAAGCCCCTCCTAAATGTCATCCCACAACTCCCACTCAGTGGCTACACAGAGAAATGAAGCTGCTGGGACGCTGTAAGCAGCTCTGCACGGTTGCTTCTCTGCCCACTCTGCGTGATGGCTGGCGTGGTGATGCCGTGACCTTTCAGCTGCAGCTCAGGCTGAAGCCCTGCCTGGCTTGGGCTCGGCTCTTGCTGAGCCCTGTGTGCAGCACCAGCACCAGATGAAAGGTCTGTGGTGAAGCAGGGGCTGAGAAACTGGGGCAGATGCTGACAAGAAGCACGCTTGCTTGCCCTAGCCTGGGCTTGGAGTAGGCTGCACGTTCATGTGGCTGGTGTGGTTTTGGGGGGCTTTATTTCAAGCCCCCCAAGCAAGGTCCTGTTTCAGGTCATCCATAAATTATTCCTTTTAACAAGGAGGCTCCCAAATTCACACTGCAGGCTCTGGGTGAATGGCAAGGTAGTTGGTGGGTTATTTTTTTTCTCGTCAGTTGGCAGATCCAGCAGAAGCGTTAAGAACAAGTCTCAATGTGCAAATAGTTTTCACTCATCTGGGGAAAGCCTCTGGCACCGCATCCTAACCTGAACCTGAGCTGCAGGGAAACTTTGGCTGCCCATCGTCGTTCCTTAGCTCACGGATGTGGTTCAGAAGCGATGATACTTGGGTTGTTTTATAAGGAAATGCAAGAACCCTTTCCGCAGCCGGTGACCTTGCGATGCAGGGGGTTGTTCGGGCTCTCCGCCTGTGCCATGTCTGCAGGTCTGTTACCAAAGGGCCCGCCCAGGGCTGGCTGGTGGTGGTCACCCATGCTGGCCCCCGCCGTGGGGCACCCGCAGAGCAGGGTGGGCTGTGCTGCTGCTTGCACAGGCGGTTTGGAATGGGGAGTTGAAGGCAGACTGAGGTGGCACATCTGCCACCTGCTAAGAGACTGGGACCACCCAGGGAAGGGCTGGGGGCTTCTGAGGCCAGTGATGTGCCTCAGGTAGAAAAAGTATGACAGGCAAAAGATGTGCTGATGACAGTGGGAGTGACAGCTGGTTCACTCCTCATTGCTTAGGTGCCAGCAATTGTGCGACAAAACCCATCATCATACACGGACTTGTGTGGTCACTCATGTTCTGCAGTTGCTTTCCTGATGGCTCCATCACCCCGACTCTGGGGAACTGAACCCAATGGTGAACAGCACAAATATTGATGAATAAATATTCACTAACAGTACTGAATAATAATACTAGTGGTACCATCTGCTCAATTGGAAGTTATGGCAGAAGCACCTTTGAGGGCGTGGAAAATCACTAGCACTGAGAAAAGTTACTGCCAGTGCTAAATCCAAGGAGCCCAGAGCAGACCTGGGGGGAGCCTGAGCCCCAAGAGTCTCAGCCCCCCAATGGCTGTTGCCACTCTGGACTTGGCAGTGACGATAGCAAAGGGCCATGGCTCCCTGCTCTGAGCTCCCACTTGGTGGCGAGACCCTTGTTCCCTGAAGCAGGGCCAGTGCATGTGGGCAACTCCGTGTGGACGCAGGATTCCGAAAGAGATCATTTACAGCTTTGGAAAAAATAAGATTCTGTACCAAACTGAGTGTTTCATTACTAGGTTGCTAACATTTAAAAGCATTTCTGTGGGACGTTCCTGGTTTATTTGCTACTGAGATAACTTCTTCCAAGCACAGACTTGCTTTGAAGTGTCCTGTTCCTCGTGGCATAGAGCAGGACGGGAGAGGCAGCTGTACAGCAGCTACTCCAGACCAGAGCTGGGTCCAGGGACATCTCAGCCACCTTCTGATGCACGGAAGCTCCCCCCACACTTGCCTTTCTCTCAGACATCGCAGCTCCGCAGGTAGGAGGAAATCTGGGCTGCTGCAGCTGTAGGCTAGAATGGACTTTAAATGAGGCTCCAGGAAAGCAAGGGGGGTTCTTTGGAATATATCTCAGCTGGCGAGTTCCTTCTGCCTATGGAGAAGAGTTTCTGTTAACGAATTTAAGCCAGGTTAGTGAGTAAAGGCTGTTCAGATCTTGGCTGTGGGATCCCGGGGCAGCACAGCATGATAAAAGCCACGGTGCAAGGGAGTACTGGTTTAGAGCTACAATAACAAGCATTTCTGCCACTTGAGAAGAGGCTTGTCTATCAGTTATTGATTTATTTTTTCTTTCAACTGAAGTGAAATAGAGTTAAATTACAGCCTATTAGGCTGACTGCAGAACTGAATGTGTTTATTGAATGACTTCATAGCGTGTGTAATTGCCTGCTTCGGAGATGGGTGTTACGACAAGCCCCGGTAGAGCTGCCTCACTCCTTGCAGTACCCTCCGTCTCCTGTTTATTCATCCCTCCGCAGGCTAATGGCACCACATGTGGAGGGGGGCCTGCAGTACTCTGTCCTGCAGCCACTACTGTATGTGCCACATTTTTGGAGGAACACCTTGGAAAAAGCATTTCTTTGTTTGTTTCTCCAAGATTCCTGTTATTAAAAACCCCTTCCGTGCAGCTGGACCAGTCTGCTTGACTTCCCTTGTTAGATGCGCAAGGTGTAAGGTCCAAAAACGTTTTCCCAGCTTCTCCCATGTTGAGCAGAGTTTGAGGGTGAAGCAAAGATGTCTCCTGCCTTTGGAGCCACTTTTGAAAGGATAGCAGCCAGCTGATGCCACAAGCCCTGTGGCTAGGCAGAGGTGTTGAGCCTTCCTCCTTGCCCCGCCCCCCCCCCGGTCCTCCTGAGCTATAAGGCAGCGGTCACATCGCTGGGATGCGCATCCTACATCTGGCACAGGCAGGATGTTTTATGGCTTCGATAGGCTGCTGAGGCTAGACAAAACTCATGGGGAAACGCTGTGTGCAGCTGCTGAGATAAATGCAGATGTTTTCACAGTAGGATGGGGCCTATTGCAATGTCTGTTTGCAACAGAAAATCACTGGATAGGAATTCTAACTAAAAAAAATTGTACTTTTAATTCTGTCTTGATTTTTTCCATTTTTTTCTGCTGTCTGGTTTTATTCACCTTGGGCCCATTAGATTTACATGCTTTAAAAACATGAGGTTCCGAACAGGTGTGTTAAATCTCTTCTGCCACTTAATATTAATCTACATGTACTCTTGGAGCTGCTGTACTTTGTGGTATGATACCTGAATAAGCAAATCTTTCTCTCCCACATCCATTAGATGTAAGGGGCAGTGGTAGCACATGCTGATTGTATTTTAATCTCAAATGGTCTTACCCAAACCCCATAAAACTGAGAGCAATTGCTGCCATTTCTGTTTCCTTTGTGTCATGGCTGCTAATTTATTTCCCTGTTACAGCTGACTGTAGGTCCCAATTAACAGACTCTGGTTATTCTCACTTCAGCCTCACAAAAAGGCCAATTTTTGCCCAGGAGTAGGAGAGGGATTTTTTATTATTATTATTATTTTTTCTCCATTTACTCTGGCTTGTGGGGCTGAAAAACGGAAGTTTATGACAGTTGCATGTGCATCAGTGATGTTCAATGTGAATGCTGCTTGTGCAGGATGGCCGTGGCTGGGGTGGGAAGCACTTCCGGTAGACCTCAAAGATGGGAAGGCAGACCCTCACCCAGGATGCTGGTGAGCATCATGCAGAGCCACTGGAAACATTTGACCCAGTCAATACCCAATGGGTAAGAGGAAGGAACTGTGGCTTTGGTGCGATATGCAGCTATAAAGTCCCATTCTTTGCTCTTTCTGCATAAAATAATACCTATACACAGGTGAAGTGGAGAATAAGTTAGGATGGAGGTGGGGTTTGTACCATCCTGGGCAAGTATTTACATTTCCTGAGGGCCAGCAGTGTTTCAGACTACACCAAAACAAACACCCATTAAAAAAAAAACAAACAACAAAAAAACCCACCCAGAAATCCATGCAGTTGCAAGCCACCAGCACAGCATGCTGGCCCCCGAGCAGTGCTATGCTGGTGGGATCCAGCCCTGCAAGCAGAACCTGGCAGCAGTACATCTTTACAGCCTGGTGCCTGCTAGCAGGTTGGGAGCTGACAAAGACTGGCTTAAACAGCATTAATTTCTTCCCCAGCAGCCACCTTGAAGACCTTCTCTAAAGTGAATTAATTGTCAGCACCAGCTGTTGTGGTTTTATGACAACTCTCAGATTCTTGCAATGAAAGGTGGGAACAGAAGACCACAAGAAGATGAGAGATTTTGGTTCAGAGGCAGCAAGTGTCTCCTGGGATCTGTCCATCTCTGCAGGGCAGGCCGGCTGCCAGCTCCTCAGGCTTGGGCTGGAGGCAGCTGGTGATGTTTGTAGGAAGGAGCTCAGCCACCCTGTGCTTGCAGCTACCCTCCCCTACAGCCCCCCTTGGAGCAGCCTGCGCCATAGCCCAGGGCTCCTTCGGTTAAAAGGCTTGCAGTAAACCTCACCCACGTCATCTCCCGGGGCCATCGCATGGCAGGGAGCGTTTACAGCTTCATAAAGTGCATTTGAGAATTCTTGTACATTTGCCAATAAACTTTCCAGGAGTAAAACATGATTCCACCTGAGAAGGGTTTTTGCAGCCCGGGGTTTTCCTCCATGGACAAACATGCGGTGGTCCAGGACTGTGTGTTCGATTAACGGGGCACTGCTAAGCGAGCCCGGGTGCCAGCACCGACCCGCACGGAGAGGTGAGCAGCCCAGGCTGGAAAGTGCCTGTGGGTTTACCCAGTGGGCTCCATTACGGGCGCTTACCCTGCCGTGTTTCTAGAGGGGTGTAAGGAGAAGGAGATGTCTGTGGGAAGCGCAGGCGTGCCTGTGAGACAGCCACAGCAAGCACTGAGCTCTGCAGCAGCTCTGCGCTGTGGCTCAGTCTGCTGGGACCTGTGCGTGCCATTGACTGTCTTTCTATTTACGTGTGCCGTGAGAGGAAGAATGAGAGGATCATGCAGAAGGCAAATTTACTTTGCAAAATTAAAAATAAACCCCAGCCCCCTGCTCAGCTGTTCTCTGGCATCTACTCCTACATAGCAGGAGCATCTCCAGTGACTCTCCCTTAGTGATTGACAGGTTATTTTTCCCCGGGGATGCTGGCCTGCCCAATGCAGCACCCTCCCATGCGGAGGTGGCCACCAGCTGCTCCGGGGTGCTGGCAGCTCCTCCTGCTCAAGGGCTGGCACAGCCAGTGAAGAGTTGTGTCCACAGGAGGGAAACGGCACCAAGAAACCTGACATCTCCTTCCCTCCCTTCACCCCTTTGAGCAGTGCTCCCTGCTGCTGCCCTGGATGGAAACCAGCCCCTCCATCTGATGGCCCCTGGGGTGGGTGCTGTCCACTCCCTTCTTGTTTTGGGGCCACTGAATTATTCCCTAGAAGAAAAGCACTCTCCCTAGAAGAAAAGCACTCGCTTTCTGTCCAGAGGCAGTCTGCTGAGGAAGCAGGTGGGTGCCAGTGCCATTGCACTGGGGCATTTCACACACACCTTTTTGCTTTGCAGGGGCAGTGGGCTGTCAGGTAGTGCTGACCCTCTCCGATGAGCAGAGTTGTACAGTAACGCACCCAAACTGCGTTTGTGTTTCTACCTCCTTATTAACATGAAACTGGCATTAGGAGCCTAATTAGTGTACTTTATGGGCTGGGGTGCTTGAGGCAGAAGCTGCAGCGGAAGCCAACTCTGCAAGCACCAGAAGAGGTAAATTAGAATAATCTTGATGTGATCTACTTTAATTTACACCTTCCTCACATCTGCACAGCTCTCTTCCAAACCCGTAGAGTGTCAGCCACACGAGTTTAGACTCTTGCTGTAAATCAAGCCCACTGATGAAAAAAATTCATGGAACTTGTAATGCCAGGAAATCAGGGGAAAGTTGCACTTCATTAGCAACATTGTTCCCTTGGGATACATGATATTCTTCTCCTGAACTTCTGGGTGACATCCAGACTGCAACCTTGCACAATGTGTGGTGTACAGGACTGTAGCCCCAGGGTAAGGAGTCCTCCAAAAAGGTGATGGAGAGTGGGACATTTGTGGATGCACAGCAGGTTTGAACCTATAAATCCCCTGGGTTTGCTGAAAGACCCGTGATGTTCAGCACTGAAGCCAGAAGAAAGAAGCAGCTGTTGTGTTTTGGGGTCTTCTAGAGTCCTTGGGGTCCCCTGGGTGAACTTTTGCCATCCCTGAAAGTGGCACGAGGGAGCAGTTCAGTCATTCACTTTTTGTGCCAAAAGCTCCAGAAATGAATCATGAAAGGTCCCTGAGCACTGCTGGGTAGGAGCTGCAGGTGTTGGGTGTAACAGGTAACTGCGGTGGTGGTTGCTCTGTAGCCACTGCGTTGCCATCATTTGTCTAGCATGCTCGTTCTCCTCCTGTTCTTCTGTGGGCATGAGACAGCACAGCTTGTGCCCGTATGGCTGCAATCTTCTCTCCTCCACCCCCACAAACTGTGGCGGTAGGGTTTGCCAGTCTCCCCCAGCAGCAGGCTCTACTCCAGACTGGTCCCTGGGCTGTACCAGAGCACCAGCAGGGAAGGGGCTGATGTGGCTAGCAGGGGCCGTATGCGTGCCGGGGAGGATGCTGATGGTTAAACACTGCAGGTGGCTGCAGGACAGTGCTGGAAGTTGTTTCATCCCCTATATGCATAGGGATCTACATCCTACATGTCTGGCGTTGGCTCAGCACCAAATCTTGTCTTTAAACCTGTGGAGGTGGCTTCCTGAAGAGCAACTCGGGTTCAACCGCAAGGTATTGGACTCGATTTGAGACCTCCTGGGTGCAGTTTTGGTCCAAAGTCATACTGGAAAACAGAGCAGATGATGAACATCTGGCGTTAAAATGTACCAGTTCATAATGAAGAACCTCCAGAAACAGAAATGGTTTATGATGACAATTCCAAGGCTGTCACAGCTGAGCTTTCAGCAACCACTTGACAGATCCCCAGCTGCAGGTCGCTTCTGAGGAACACCAGATCTTGAATACAGTCTCATGACTCTTAGGGAGCTGTTCCTGGAGGAAGTCTTTCTATTCCATGTCTCATGGCTTTGCTTGGGAGGTAGGTAATAGTTCAGGAGATGGTTTGTCCTCTCTGCCATGCAAAGCAAAGGATGCTTCTCAAGAAAGAAAGAAAGGGTAAAAAAAAAAAAAAAAGAGGCAACCTGAAATCTCTTTTTGAAGTACAAACCTAACCTGGGTCATTCAAGGCTATGCCTCTCTCTCCTGTTACCTGCTGCATGTCTCAGTTCATTAGCTCTGTCATAACTGCCTTACCTGGTCTGTTTGACCCACCACTTGGGAAAGATCTGCCTCTGCACAGTGAGAAGTGCTCAGGGAACTTACTTTTAGTTCGCATGGACTTCAGCACCAGGAAGCCCACTATGTACCTGATCTTTCTCTTGCTGAGTGTGTATCACACTCTGGTATTAGGAATGGCTCTTGATCTTCTTCCCTACATTTTTGCACAGTGGCTTCAGGGGCTCCTGTGTTTTGGATTCCTCCTTTGGGACTGGGAGGGGAGCTGGGACATCCTTTGCAGGCGATGGGTTAGTGATCCCTATTTCAGTCAGTCACATCTTTGGGAAAATCTGCAAGTCCTCGCACCCTGAAAGGTAGAGATGTTAGTATGCTGTAGAAGGAGAAAAAAAAATGCATCTAAATTACATCAGCTATACCTGACTACCTCTTGTTACACCAGTGTAAGCTGCGGGAGAAGGCCATGGATGCTGGGGCTGTTACTGGAAGGGTTTTATTTCTTCCATGCAGAGCTTCCATTCAATTAACAAAATTCAATCCAAGGCTTTTTTAAAAGATCACATGCATTACTACAGGGTCATTTTACAAAACTGTAGTGTTATAGTTATGTATTTGAATTCTTGGAGGATTCTTATTACAGTCTCAGCGTACCACCTTTTCCTCCAAAATATCCTCTTTCCAAACAATGTCTTTCCTATTGCTGCATGTCCCTTTTCCTTCCCAGTCCCACTCCCTCCTCCTAATATTGCTAACTGGTAAAGCAAGCTCTAGGAGGACAGCATGGGCATGCACAGAAGTTCTGATGTTGTTGGGATGTTTGCAGGAGTGTATTTACTTTGGTAAATTGAAAAGGGTCTCAGATAAGTGAAAGTTCTTGTCTAAAAGAGGAGTCTAAAAGTGAGGGATTGGCTGTCTCAGCTGGTCATGTCATTACTGCCTTTAGGCTGGGGATATGACAGTTTAGTTCTGCTTTTAGGGTCATCCTCATTGCTATTTACCTAGACCAAGCCATTTGAAAATACCTGATGGTAAAACAAAATAAGTGCATTAAAGAGCTATAGTTCTTTTCATGGCAGGTTTTAAAATAGCAAAGCCACTGCAACTTAAAGCAAAATCTCTATTTATTTGTTAATAAATAGCATCCATTTTTAAAAATTCAATACTTGTATTTGATTAAGCTTCGAAGAACCATGTGTACTAGATAACAAGATAGAATTGCATTAACATCCATAATTTAATTTCCCATCAGACTTCAAATAAATTTTCTACTCATGTGAAACAAATATCAAAGTTGTTGTGGTTCATCTTCCATGAGTTCCCTTTTTTGAGTTATTGTAAAAACATATTATGCAAACCATGGGACAAGCAAAGTATGAAATAATTCCCTTCAGCATCTTTCTTGAAAAGCCACAGAATTTTTGCTTATTTTTAAAAGAACTTATGCCAAAAGGAAAATCCTTTAGTTAACCTGAGCAAAAATGTTGATTTTTATTACTACTTTCACCTAAGTTGTTTCTGAAATATCTTACCAACAGAATAAAAAAGGGTATTTTTAAGTAAAACTGTGTTAGTTGACATATTGGGTAAAACAGGGCAAAGAGATCCAGGTTCTTTAGAAGTGTCGAGAAATATGATTCAACAGTTCAGTGTTGGTCTGACTGTGAGTTCCCCACAGGAAATGTGGAGAGGTTCAGTAAGGAGGGTTTTAGACGCAGTTCATAGGATTAAATCTGAGCTTCCCTGGTTTTGTCACATTTCCACTGGGTCGGTAACAACTCTACTGGATAAGAACATTGCTAATGCTGTCTTGCCCAAAACTAGTAATTCTACGATTGTATTAAACTAAAGCTATTCTTTGTCAATTACTATTTGAAAAAAAAAAAAAAAAAAGGAAAGAAAAAAAAAGAAAAAGAAAAGAAGGGGGGATTGTTTTCAGTAATCTTTTGAGGTGCAAATAGACATAAAGAAAGATAAACAGTTTTGGACTAAAATAACACACTGTGAAAGAGAAGAGAAAATTACACCTTGTATTTTGAAGGAAATAACATGGTGGGAAATAAATACATAAAAGGAAATAATTTTGAACACAGTTGTAGGGTTATCACTGCAATTTGCTAATAAAATATTCAATAGCTTAGTCTCGAGGCAATGTCCAAACCCATAAAGTCTGTAATTGGAATTTGTGGGTTGATTGAGACCTATTTTCATCTCTAAGTGTGAACTGCTCTTGTTGTATAGAGAAGATAAGATTATTCAAGAACTCCTAACAAGAGGACTCATTAAGATAATTCTAACTGGCTTTAAATAACCAAGAGGACTCATTAAGATAATTCTAGATGGCTCTAAATAACCAAGGTTGTACCTGTTACTTTGGTAATAAATGTCACCGCCATGAAGATTTCTATAAACATCAATGGAGTTATGAGTCACAGAACATTAAATTTTCATTAAAAGCAGGTTTGTACCTCCTAAAGGAAATTATACAGTGAGTCAAATTTTGGTTTTGGCTACATTGCTGGCTTGCACTCATAGAGCACAGGCCAGCTGTTGATGCTGCAGGGTGGCGGTGTGAAGCTGGAGCTCTTTTGCTGGGAGCCAAGGTACATGGCTACCACATGGGGTCTGCTAACAGCCCTTCCCCACAGCCGTTGGGAAGCTCTTCAAATACACCAGCACAAAGCAAATAATTTGCACACCAAGTCTTTGTGGCACAAAGAACATGTGTTTTGAAGCCTTTAAGGTTTGCTTCCCATGATGTCCCACAAACCCTGCTTATTACATGAACCCTTTTGTCTTGAAAGACACATTTGATTTTCTAGTAACGTGCTGTGATTAACTACTCAGGATAAATAAGCACAGAAATTCCCACCTTTCTCATCCCCATGATTAATGTTTTTCACTGTGTTGCTGTGTGATTCCTGTTGTCTTTGTGAAGCTCACCCACCCCAGCTTAGACCTTCAGGCCACATCTATGCTAGTAAATTAAACATGCCCATGGCCGTTAACTGCTTTAAGATCAAGTGGCATGGGGCAGCCCGGACCTGCACTGTCAGCGTCTCACCCCCAGAGTGGGGCTGCATCTGCAGCACCTGCCAGAGCAGCGCTACCTCCCAGCTTGTGGGGCTTGTCTGGGAAAGCATCACTTGGTTTGGGCTGAGACTCTGCCCGGGACTCTTAAAACAATATAACATCCCAGGCAGTGAGCACAAGCCATCCCTCAGGAAAATGTCTCGACACTCTTTTGATTTCCAAATAAAGCTGTAGCCTGTTGGTCTGCAAGAGAGCAGTCTGGAGCAAGGTAAAGGGCAAACAATGCCCAAACCCATTTGAGGAAAACTGAGGCCAAACTCTTGCAGTGTTGGAAAAATGGTGTTTTCAGTTGCTGCTTAATGAAAGTCAGGTTTGAATGTTATTTAAGGCATTCCTTCCCACCCCCTTCCTCATATTTTATATATTTGCAAATGTGTTTATGCCTTTTTTGTTTAATTTACAGCCTATCAGATGTTTTCTGGTGTGTCCCATATGACCAGGCTAAGAAAAAATATTTATGGCATTTTCTTTTTAATCTTGTTAAATCTTCATCACCACACATCTTCCCTAGATGTTTTTGTTGGTTTAGCACCTTACTCAGACTTAACCAAAAATTACATTTTATTAATAAAGACATGAGAAACAAGAGCTCAACTGGACAAGGTGCAGGGCAGCCTGGTCTGGGTGGCCCTGGCTGAGGAGGGGGGCTTGGACCAGGTGACCTCCAGTGGTCCCTTCCCACCTCAACCACTCTGTGAGTCTGTGAGGGCATGTCAGGGGGATGCCAAAATGCATTACTGCTTCCCCAGGCTTGCCATGGCTGTTAAAGATCATGGATCAACATGTTTTGGGGAGAGGATCATGGGAACTGTTGAAAGTAGCCCTGTTCCCACCAGGCTCATCCCATGCTGACCCCAGGCCCCACTGTGGGTCAAACCCTGTCTTCCTGGTAGGGATTCATAGCATCGCTGCCCACTGATTATCAAAAACAAAAAATGGTTTGGCCTCATTTGACAGCTTTGTGGGTGTTTATGCTATAGGATATATGAATAAAGACTATTTCTCCATGTTTGGTTTTACTCTGCATTGCAATCTGTTTCCAGTGCATAAGAGTATTCTTCTGCATAGGGACTTCCTATAAATATCTTGCTGCAAGCCTTTTCTGCAGTACAAATACAGCATCAATGCAGGGTGAAGATTAGGTAAGCGAAAGCCCAGCTAGAACTCAGGCTGGCCACTGCCATAAAAGATAACAAAAAAAGTTTTTACAAATACATTAGAAACAAAAGGAGGGCCAAGGATTATCTGTAACTTTTATTGGATGCGAGGGAGAATGAGGAAAAAGCAGAGGTGCTTAATGATTTCTTTGTCTCAGTCTTCAATAGCAAGACCAGTTGTTCTCTGGGTACCCAGCCCCCTGGGCTGGAAGACAGGGACAAGGAGCCAAATGAAGCCACCATAACCCAAGGGGAAATGGTCAGTGGCCTGCTGCACCACTTGGACACACACAAGTCTATGGGGTCCGGGTGGGATCCACCCAAGGGTGCTGAGGAAGCTGGTGGAAGTGCTGACTAAGACGCTCTCCATCATTTATCGACAGTCCTGGCTAACCAGAGAGGTTGGCTGGAGGTCAAGCAATATGGCACCCATTTACAAGAAGGGCCGGAAGGAGGATTCAGGAAGCTGCAGGCCTGTCAGCCTGACCTCAGTGCCGGGGAAGGTTATGGAGCAGGTCATCCTGTGCGCCATCACATGGCATGTGCAGGACAACCAGGGGATCAGGCCCAGCCAGCATGGGGTTATGAAAGGCAGGTCCTGCTGGACTGACCTGATGACAAGGTCATGTAAGGTCTTCTGTGACAAGGTCATGCACTTAGTGGATGAGGGAAAGGCTGTGAATGTTTACTACCTGGACTTTACTGAAGCCTTTGACACTCTCCCACAGCATTCTCCTGGAGAAACTGGCTGGTCATGGCTTCTGTGGGTGCACTCTGTGCTGGGTTACAAGCTGGACGGCTGAGCCCAAAGAGTGGTGGTGAATGGAGTTACATGCAGCCAGTGGCTGGTCACAAGTGCCCTTCCCGAGGGCTCAGTGCTGGGGCCAGTTCTGTTTAATATCCTTATTGATGATCTGGACAAGGGGATCGAGGGCACCCTCAGTAAGTTTGCAGGTGACACCAAGCTGGGGGGGGAGTGTTGATCTGCTGGAGGGCAGGAGGCTGTGCAGAGGGATCTGGACAGGCTGGAGTGATGGGCCGATGAACAGTGCTGAGTAGGGTTGTCATTATTTAGGCAAAAAGGGCAGAAGGAGATAACAATTGCTAGGCATGGAAGAATAGGATTGCTAGGGACCTCAAGAGATCACCCCAGTTATTCCTGTTGGCCAAGGCAGGTTGAATCATACTTCTATCTATCCTGACATGATAGTCAAGCCTGTTCCTGGCAGGATAACCCACCTTCCAGTGCTGGATCTCACCATCACTCCAGACAGTGAAGTCCAGTGCCTCACTGTTAGCTGGTCTAGTACAAACCTTCCTTCATACCATTCTAAAACCCTTTTCTTTCCTTGCCAGGAATGCAGAAATCATGTTAAGAAGTTAACTTTTTGCCACTGTGATTTTTTATCTTTGAAGAGTATTCTGATTAAGCTGACCAGCCTTGGTGCTCTTGCCTTTCCCCACGGGTTGTGGTGGAAAACCCCACTGCCTCAGCAGTCCTTCCCAGTCCTCCAGCTGTGCCCGTCAGTATGCGGTACATCACAAGCCACAAGTTGTAGCGATAAATGTCAAAGATGGCATTGCTCAAGACACTGGCTCCTCCTATTAGCATCAGCAGTGCTCTGCGTCGCCTGCTCCAGCCATGGTAGCTGAGACCTAATTTCTGTTGGTCACTACCAGAAGAAGCCTTGGCACAGGGGAAAAAGATGAGGCATTTCCCCCTGAAACAGTGAAAAAGACAAAAATTCAACAGGGAGAGAGGGCAAAAAGCATCTGGAATTCAAACTGCCCAGAACAAGTTTCTCTATAGTTACAAATGTCTTAAGACCAGGGGAGCACCTGGCACCTTGGGCTGGTTTTCTCCAAAATCCGTGATTTGCTGGGGAGGCAGCTTCCAGTGCCTTCTATTGAGATGCTGTTGGGGGTGTGAGGGCATTTAGGCTGTTTCACACAAAAATTACCACCCTGCTGCTACCAGCTGCTACTCACCATTAACTCATTCCTCCTAAAGCTGGCTCAGCCTTTGGTTCCTGACAAACAGAACCAGATTTTAGTATTATTTTTTTTTTTAAAAAAAACATGATTTCAGGTATTTTCCTGAAAGGATTTCTGAAGGAATTCCCCCAAAGGCCTGCCTTTGTTCCCATCTCTTCAGCATCAGCTATTCTAGCCTATGGACACACTCCTATTTCCTGAGAACAAGCTATGTATGGTTCAGCTCAGTGCTTGTTTAGGCTTGTTTAACTCATGTTTTTGCATTCTTCCCTAGTACAGGCTGTAGACATTTAATTTACCAAACATGGAAAGTGGTGGCTGTGGAGAGTGCAATGCACTTCTGGTGTGCAAGGCTGCCACAGCCAGGTATGGTTAGGTTTAGCAGCAAGAATCATCACTTGAAAGCAGGTTTTGGGACCACCCTGTTATATTTTTGTTTGTTTTTCAGCAACAGTTTTTTTAACTGCATTCCTAGTACCTTGCTCTTTGATTTTAAAACCTTACTGACTCTTAAATCCTAAAGAAATCAGTGTGTTAGAGACACTCAAATGAGTCATGAAACAGCTCAGAAAAGTTCATGGAATTTCTGTAAGGGCAAATAATTTCCCTGTCCTTGACCCAAGTTTTCATGCAAGATAAACTTTTGTGCCTGGTGTGGCCCTAAAGTACAGCCTAGAAGGTCAAACCTTTCAGAAAGCAAAGTGTGACTGGTAATTAGGTGCTCACACAAGAACACTCAGGTAACCTTAACTGCAGTCCCTTGCCACTTCTACCAAAATGCCTCTGATTACGAGCTGGACTGGAGTCCCACCGACATGCAAATACTCTCATTGAATTCAGCTGGAGCTGAAAAGCATCCCCAGATCGTTTCCCCTTGCTTCCTCTTTTGCTTCATCCGGTTTCTCTTGCAAAAGAGTGCTGGCTGTGACAAGTGCCACCCCGCTGTGGCGGTGGCTCGGGGATGCTGCTCCAGGAGGCCAGGCTGCATGTGGTTTGCCAGCAGCTTCTGGAGATGTCTTTCAGGGAAACCACCACGTGAACATGTGTGGTGGTGCTCCGTGGGGTGTGCTCCTCACAGCCACTTTGTTTTGTCATTTCTAGGGACACTATTGGAAATGACATTCATTGTAATGTGTTCATCCTGCTGGATTTAATTAGAAACACTCAGCTTTAATTAAGTGTTTGTTTTGCAGTCCCGATAGTTCTATTTTGATAAGACTGTGTCATGTAAGCCCTAAATGAAGCTGAAGAAGTGGATTACTGCATGTCACAGCTCCTGAGTAATGATTAAAGACAATACAATGTGAGATGCAGTCGCTGAGAGTGGGAGGCAACCCCGTGCTTTGCGGTAAGTATTTACCTCGTGCTTTCCAGGATTTTCCTGTACTATTAGTTCTCTGTATCCTCAGACTCATTCTTTTCTTTCCAGCACCCTCCTCCTGTGACTTCTTCAGGGACTGGTGGAAGTGCAGTGGGACAGGGGCTGAAGGGCAACACAGGTTGTGCAGTGCCACCGACTCCTCCATCTTTCCACCCAGAGCACACCCAGCATGAGAGGAGTGGGGAGAAGATAGGGCTCCACCCCAAAACTGTAGGCCTCTTCTTGTCTCTCTTTTTCTCAATAAACCTGTAGTTTTTCCATTTAATTTTCATGCATGGTTTGGGTGCTTATGCTGCAACAGTGACTTGCCCCCACATGGCCCACTCCATATGTAAAAAAAGGCTGCATGTTCTGTAGCTCCTGGATCTGTTAATGGTTTTCTCTACTTACCTACAAACCTTTCTTGCTTAAAGTATAACTTCAAGCTTAGCAGAGAAATGAGTTCCAGTTATAATTAACACCAAGGGAACAGACCCAAGGGAGAGTTTTCCCATGAAGTCATACTAACGCCTGAACTCTTGCTCTAAGGGTCTACGGATGAAAACACCCTCAGAAATATTGCAAGCCTCTGGATCAAGACATACTTTTATATTTTCAAAAAAAGCTAAAGCTAAGGCTAATGAAGAAGGCTTAGACTTGGCCTGGAGGACCAGGGTGCTGCTGTTGGAGCCTGACAGCTAACATAGCATGCTTGCTCACAGACTAGTCCTGCATACGGTGCTCAGCACCTCTCTGGAGTTACCATTGCTCGCAGCACTGACCTTTAGCCAGAGAGAATTGTTCACATCAAAGAGCATAAACACTCATTCTCTCTCTCTCTTTTTTTCTTTTTTTTTTTTTTTTTTTTTTGAGGGTGTTGCAGTGAACAGGGAAAAAAATTGCAAACCTCAGATGCGGGAACATAAATCCACTCTAGGCTGATGGCAATACATGCAGTTTCTACCTGTGTAGGGCCCACAGCCAGGCCACTCTATGACCACATTCTCTCTCTCCCTTTAATAGGATTTCATCAAGATTAACACCCCTTCATTGTTAGCCTGGTGTCCTCCCCTCCTGGAAGCTCAGTCCTAAAAAGAGGTAAAAGGGTAACGAAGAAAGACAAATCCCCACTCAAACGGATTTTGCAGTCAGGCTAAGTGTAAGCAGATGAAGCGGTTTCATGCAGAGTTTCTGAACCCCTGGAGGCTGATTTTCTGGGGAGACAGAGCATGTTGAGCACCCAGAGCAAGACACCCTCCCCAGTACAGTGGCCCACACGTACGCCTTGCCCTTGCCTTGGAAGTCCCTCTGTCTCTGGGTAGGTACCCAAGCAGATCATGATTTGCTTTCTCTTTTCTGTGCCGCAAGCCTCTTCCTCAGCCTCCCTACTTTCCTCTCCTACTCTCACCCTGTTCTTGAATCTCTTTTATTTTGAGGTTTATTTTTGTGCTTTCCTGCTGTCCCCTGCCTTCTTCCAGCTTGATTTTCCCAAGGTGATCTACCTTCAGTAAGCAGCGGCTGAGCTCAAAGACCTGATGTTGTTCCTGGTGGAGACATCCCGCACAACCTACGGACAGGCACTCCCCAGCCCAGCAATTTCCATAGTAAGAACTTCATGACATTGGTCAGAACCAGATCTCCAAATGCTTAGATATACACAGCAAAAACTATAGTTTAATAGGGGAAATGTTAGTAGTATTTACATTTTATGCCATAGCATTTTCAGAAGCTTATTACCTTCCTTGAATTTATGATATTATTTGGCCTTCAACAAGCTGGCATGAGAAGGAGGCACGAAAAGCAGCCACAGACGTTTCCATGGTGGTTTGAAGTCTGCTGAATACACCATACGCAGCAACAAAAGCCTTTAGAAGTCAGCTCTAGCTCCAAATGTAAAGTGTTGCTTGGTCACGTTGCTCTCTGCAGCGCTGCTGGCAGGTCTCCCCAGCCCCACTGGAAAGCTGCCTCACCCAGGCTACATGCAGGAGCAGAAGAAGCAGAGAGGCAGTTCTTGTAGCTGAACATGGAGGGGAAGTCTCTGTGCATGGGGTGTTGGGATGGACACAAGGGCTGTGGGTCATGTCCACCTCACCAGAACTCAGGCTGGGAATGGGCCAGACCTGCTTGCCTTGGCCGTGGCTTCCCTCCTCACAGGGTCTCATTGAGAAATCAGCTGCACTTTGGCTCTAAGGTAGAAAAAAAAAAGTCAGAGAGAAGGTTTAGAAGAGTGGGAAGTGAGGACAACCATATAGCTGCCTTGCCAGCTCAAAAATGTTCCAGTGCTATGACAACATCATCCTTGCAGGTGAAGCCTTTCCCTGCTGGAGCCTGAAACAGCTGTGCAGCAGGGCTGGGAGAATGGAGGAAGGATATGGACATGCGGATGGGGATGGGCATGGGCAGGAGGACCTCTGTCCACACAGCAAATGTGATCCTGCAAACCTCCCTGATGGATGTATCAAAGCTTTATGAGGATGCCCCTTGGTGTGCTCCTGGGGGTTGAAAATGGCAGGTGACACACAGGAGGAGAGCTTTGCTGCATGAGAGCAATGAAACTGGTAGGGGACCTGTGTGGGGCTGTCGTACAACTAAAGCCTGTGCCACCTGAAGTGGGTGGAACAATCATCCATTCACATCCCCTTCCACTAATTTGGGGGATGAGTGCTTGGGCAGCACCCTTAGGAGATGCACCGTCGTCCTGGGATCTGAAGCCATCAACTTAATAGTGAGGGCTAGTAAGGCCTTTCCAAATAATACTTGTTTTCTAGAGCTGGCAAGTGATCTGAAAAAAACTCCCGAAGCCTTATATAACTCTGTCTGGGTAGCTGAAAGTTTTCTCCTAACTCCAGCCTAACGCAAATTACTTGCAATTTACTTTCCTTTTGCTTAACATAGTAGCTGTTATTAAAAGCAGAAGCAGTTACTAACCATGAAGATGTGCCCTTTGCAGCATCATATCATCCTTCCCGTGCTGCAGAAGCTGGGATAGGATTTCTCCAGCACATTTTGGAATTCTTGGGGCACTGGTGGCATTAGCCCATCTCTACCTCCCCACACTGCCTTCTTTGGTTTGTCTGTGTGATACGCTTTCCATAGCACTTCTTCCCACACACTTCAGATTCACTTTCCCAGCATTGTAGCAATGATTACACATGCTTCTGTGCTATCAGCCCACCACTGTGTAGCAGTAGGATTACATAAAGACGGGTGACAGAGAGAAGTCTTAATCACTACACGAAAAAAACATTTAACTGTTACCTGTCTCGCAACAAGGAACAGCGCTTTTAAAGCCCTTGTGACATTTCTATGCTTTAAGCTCAAAGTCTTATTTTAATTCTCCTGTCATCACATATGAGCCTTGATATTTGGAATCAGAATTAAAAATATTTATGTATCAGCTTTCAGCCAAAGAACATGCAGAACATTAATGGCCTTTTGAGTTCAGGTGTTGGCTCCCAGTCTCAGTTTCTATTCTCTCTGGATGTCCCAGGCCAATAAAGAAGTCTCATTCTCCTTTCTTATACACAGATACACACAGACACTGACAGGCAGCTTGCAGAAGTGAGCTGACATGCTGCTTGTGTATGAATAACCATTTCTCAAAGGCATTCTGGAATAATTCTCCCTGTTAGCTTTTATCCCAAAATAGTGTTTATACCATGTGGCTTATAATAGAACAGCTAAAATACATCAGGGCAGTCTTTCCCCTCGTCACAAGATTTAAATATACTTCCTTTCTATTCCCAGTGTGATTTATTATCTGTCTAAACATATACACACCCCCCCCCCAAGACAGACACCTCATCTTCTTTTGTATCCTGAACACACCGCAGATATTTAGGAAGTAACAAACTAATAGTGTAACAGTAATAGCTAAAATATAAAGATATGTGGCTGTAATAAAAGTTGTGGTAGCAATATTGGATTTTTGTGGTTTACAGTTCCAACTTTGACTTTCAGAAAGTGACATTTATATGCGCTCTGGGAATGTGATAATAATCTTGGTACTCCAAAGTAGTTTTCCAGTTTGAAGGACAATATAAAACAAATTAATTTCAGTTCTTAGATTAAGCATCTCCCCTTCCCTAGATGGTAATGACTCAAAGCTACTATAATAAAATTTAATGGCTGCTGTACTGTGTATGAGTTGTTTTTTTTTTTTCTTCTTTAGCTCATATGCATTCAGTTTCTAGAAAAGATTGAGTGGAACTAAGAAAAGTAATTCCAGAACTGTTGATTCCAGGCAAAAGTAGCTCCTAATGTTGACTGTTCCATGCACTTACAAATTAATTATAACTGTAGTGTTTCAGAAAAAAAAAAATGCTTTATCATTCCACACCTGTTTTCACAGACTCTACTTTTTTCCCCCCCTTTTAAAATATTTACAAGGACATTTTCCATTCAGCATTTTCAGTGGAATGCTGCCCAAGAAGTGGCTGCAGAGCCCAGTGGGTGTCAGCTGCAGATGTTACTGAATTTGGTGAGGGTGGAAGGCAGGGTAAATGCAAAGACTGATAGGTGCACTAACAGCTGAAAATAGCAGGTCCATTTGAAACACTAGTGTTTTGTAGCCTCTGATCAAACAAGCCAAATCCACAGCAGCAGAACACTGTTAAAGGACACAGAAAGGCCCTAAAAAGTTATCCAGCTGACTGTGTTAATAATCTGATGTTGGTTTCCAAGGAAGCCTTTTCTGTCTCACTCCATACAATACGCTATCAAAAAAAAAGCATCATAGAATCACAACTCGGTTCAGAAATGAAACAGAGGTGTTCTGCCATGGGGAGAAGTTCAGAAGTGATGGCCCTGGCACAGGGGCTCTGCAGGGAAAGGATTGCTCCCAGAGGTAAGCTTCTACCAAGAGAAGCACAGATGCTAAATTCCACATTTGAATCACGCCTCTCCGTATTTTGGTTAGTCAGCTTGAGGCTTTTCATAAGGTTATCACATATCCACACAGCAGCCCTGGAATATTCAGCTGTAAATAATATGCAGATGCACTACATCTTACTGAGTACGCATCTGGAGATAAATTGGGTTCCTCTTTCTGTAGATATGTTGATAATCATAAAAGTCAGCCAGGTTTTGATGATGTTTTAGGAGGAACCTCTATGTAGTTGCAGTAGTTATACTTCAGAGGCTGGCAGGAGCTCATGTGAACAAACTTGGATCTATCACTGACACTCTTGTTATGATCTTGTCCACAGATACATAGATACTCAGAGAGGCATCTTTCAAGAAATCAGGATCATTTAGGTTGGAAAAGACCTTTAATATCATCAAGTCCAACCCAGGCCTGTCAAGTCCATCACTAAACCATGTCACTAAGCACCACATCTATGTACTTTTTAAACACCTCCAGGGATGGTGACTACACCCTGCTGCAGCACTCTTAAAACTAGCTGTCTGCAACAAGGCTTTTACCATCCCACACCAGGTTAACCTCAATAAATAGTTAGCACACCTTGCCCCAGCACGGCCACCAATCCCCCACAAGGCTTCAACCCTTCATCTACTGTTCGTGCTGTTTCTTCATACTCTTCAGGCCAGTCCATCCTGCTTCTTGCCTCTGCTGCATCCTTCTCCTTGTCACTCCTCCATCCAGGGCACTCTCTTCTCTCCTCCCTCTGCTTCTCCTAAGTCTCTCTTCATTAACTACTCCTCTTCCATACCCCTTAGAGCTATTTAACTACTTAGCAGGAACCAGCCACAGCTGCACCTTATCCACATCAGCCAACCCACCGCCCCTGAAGCCAGCCCATAGCTGTGTATTGTTAAATAACTCAGCTTCATTACTCTACACACCCCCTTACTGAATAGCCTGTTCCAATGCTTGACCACCCTCTCAGTGAAGAAATTTTTCATAATATCCAGTCTAAGCCTCCTCTGGTGTAACTTGAGGCTGTTTCCTCTTATCCTGTTGCTCGTTACCTGGGAGAGGAGACCAACCCCCACCTGCCTACAGCCTCCTCTCAGGCAGCTGCAGAGAGCAATGAGGTTCCTCCTGAACCTCCTCCTCTCCAGACTAAACCACCCCAGTTCCCTCAGCTGCTCCTCACAAGATTTGCACTCCAGACTCTTCACCAGCTTCGTTGCCCTTCTCTGGATACGCTCCAGCACCTCAATGTCCCTTTTGTAGTGACAGGCCCAAAACTGAAGACAGGATTTGAGGTGTGGCCTCACCAGTGCCAAGTATGGGGGGGACAATCACTGCTCTGGTCCTGCTGGCCACACTTTCTGATACAAGTCAGGATGCTGTTGGCCTTCTTGGCCAACTTCTTGGCCACTACTGGCCCATGTTCAGCTGGCTGTCAACCAGCATCCCAAGGTCCATGTAATCCTGAAGTTGGCGGAGATTATGCCAACTGAAAGGTCACAATATATCTTGCCAAACTGAGATGGTGACTCTTGATTTATAACCCCCCATCCACATTCCAGAGAGCCTTGCACAAAGGGGGAATCTGTCTTAAAAGCAGGGTTTGAAAGCTTACATGTGTTCTTCCTTCATTCCCCTGGCTGCTCCAACAGCTATTGTGGTCGATCAGACATTTTCATGCTATTTACAACATCGCTATGCAGTGACTGCTGTCTGCAGACAACTGATGAAATCAAGAAACCTACGTCAGGCTTGATCTGCTTTGTCAAAGCATTCTAAATCCAACCCTGAGTGGAACCCATGGCATTTCCCCATTTACCTTGCCATATGGCACGAAGGGCTGAGTATCATGGACTGTATGCACTGTATCTGCTGTCTCCATGTGGACCAGGCTGATGGTTTTGCTCTGCTTTCTGGGAGAAACACAGCCTTTCCCTGTGGGGGGAAGGAACATGAGGGACCCAAATAGTGTGCCCACGTTTGGGTTTTTCAGGGCAGGAAAGTTCGTGGGTTCAGGCTGGTGCATCCCAAACTGTGGAGCCCCATGCCAACCCCCACAGCTCCCAGCCCATGTGACCATCCTGTGCTCCTCCAGCTGTGGTCACTCAGGCTGTGTAGACAAGCTGGTGTCTGAAAAGGATCAGAAGTTCCATGAAACATCCTTGAATACTGTAGGATGTCTGCTGTGAGCTACACAATGCAGCTGTTTCATCTGCTCAGCCTCCACATTTACCACATTGCAAAGTCCTTCAGAAAAAACATTCCATCAGGCTGCCATGTCTCTTCTCTATAGAGAACTGGTGGGACCCGTCTCTACTGCTCTTTGTAGTGAAGATACTAAATGTTAAAAGCTTGTTTGTATTAATTCTGGATGTTTCTACAACCTTGGAAAGCAAAATTCAGTGCCCTATTAGTTGTAAAAAATACTAAAATAGATGAAATGACAACAGTTCAATATTATCAGACAGAGTTGCAGAGACAGTCACATCACAAACATCTACCGATGGGCTGAGGCCAATTGTATGAGGTTCAACATCCTGCACTTGGGTCACAGCAGCCCCAGGCAGCGCTGCAGGCTGGGGGAGAGTGGTTGGGAAGCTACCTGGGGGAAAAGGACCTGGGGGTGCTGGTTGACAGCTGGCTGAACATGAGCCAGCAGTGGCCAAGAATTTGGTCAATGGCATCCTGGCTTGTATCAGAAAGAGTGTGGCCAGCAGGACCAGGGCAGTGATTGTCCCCTTGTACTCAACACCGGTGAGGCCACACCTTGAATCCTGCCTTCAGTTTTGGGCCCGTCACTACAAAAGGGACATTGAGGTGCTGGAGCGTGCCCAGAGAAGGGCAACGGGGCTGGTGAAGGGTCTGGAGCACAGGTCTTGTGAGGAGCAGCTGAGGGAACTGGGGTGGTTTAGTCTGGAGAGGAGGAGGCTCAGGGGGGGCATCTTATTGCTCTGTACAACTACCTGAAAGCAGATTGTAGCAAGGTGGGTGTTGGTCTCTTCTCCCAAGAAACAAGTGGTAGGAGAAGAGGAAATGGCTTCCAGTTGCACCAGGGATTGGACTGGATATTATGAAAAATTTCTTCACTGGTAGTGTGGTGAAACACTGGAACAGGCTTCCCATGGAGGTGGTTGAGTCACCATCCCTGGAGGGAGGTATTTAAAAAATGTGTAGATGTGGCACTCAGGGATGTGATTTAGTGGAGGACTTGGCAGTGCCAGGTTAATGGTTGGACCTGATGATCTTAAATGTCTTTTCCAGCCTACATGGTTCTATGATTCTCTGATTCCATGAAAGGATGCTACTTTGGAGCTTTTGTCATTGTCTTTCTGTTGTGCTTCCCAGTAAAAAAAAAAAAGTGTTTTATTAGCAGCAAGATGAATATTGAGGGTGTTTTATAATCATAAAGCAAAATTTAGCTACATTCATAAACACAGTTACCCTAGCCAAGGCAAACAGGGAAAGCCTAGTGTTTTGTTTACAAAGAGATAGCTGCCCTTCAAATATTTACAAAGGATGAAGGCAAGTTCAAGAGCAGTTGGCAGAAGGATTGGAAGCAGTAATGAGTATCTTCATGTAAGATTATTATTCTTGGGTGAAAAAAAGACTTTGCAAGAATAGTCAATTCTTAAATTATGAATGTAAATGTGAAAAAAATATTTAAACACTACAGATGCCAAACAAGTTATGGATCTGCAGTCATATTATTTGACATTATCCTTTCAGTTGCTTTGATTTAGGAAGAGTATGTGCCTGAGGGAGAAGTTCTTGTGTTAGTAAATGAGTGACAAACAGGTTAGGAATGTTCATACCTACCTGTGGACACCGTGTACCACACGTTTTATTAAAAAAGGCATGGCAGGGCAGCAGAGAGGAGTGTCTATTTACCTCAACCTGGTTGAATAGGTCAAGTTTCCATGCCTGGGGATGGGAAGTGGTGGCTCAGCTGGGAGTAGCATGGGGAGTTTACAATGGGGTAGAGAGGAGGAGGGAGAGCCAGTGAACAGGGGACCCAAAGCGTGTGGATGGACTGGGGGACTTGGGGGAAGAACAGACCCACAGTTTGGCCTCTGAGATGATGAATAGGAGGGGACCTTCTTAGGGGACCGTGTGGACTAAAAAGCTGATGGTCAGGAAACAGGGTACTTCCTCATTGAGGCCAGAATGGGCTGGGGGAGATCTGTATTCTGGTCTTACTCAACCATCTTACTTACAGCGATTATGGGGGTTTGTTTGTTGTTGGTTTTTGTTTACAGACAGCAACTGTTTGCCTGGTTCTAGTTTATTATTTTGTTTCATGTTGAGTCATCCTGCCAGATGTCAGAGGCATTTTGGTGTGCCTGTTTTAAAGTGCAGGTGAGGCAGTGTGTCCTGAGGTTCTGGCCGACCCAAGGGCTCATCGCAGTGGTGTGGCCACGCTGTGCTAACCTGTGTGCAACTTGGCAAATGACAGCCGTGTCTGCCAGGGTTATTGTGGGTGTCTCACAGCTGTTTTCTGTTTCAGAGACTTTGCACTGTGAATAAAAGGAGAGTTAACTGCCTTCCACTTCACATGCAGATTTTCCAGAGCTGTTTCTGTTTTGCTTTGAATGTGCGTGGAAGATGCCTGACCATCTCATGTGGCTCAGGCTGGTTTTTTTTGTACAGCAGTGCCCACTGGGGAAACGTCTGCATCTCATGCCTTTTCATGCTCCCATGGGCATGAAGAGCAGATGGTCACAGCCTCCTTCAGTTCTGCCTTGTGACAGAGGAGCTGTCAGTGCATGCCATTTATCAGAGATTAATTTATATTGTTTGAAGATTGTTGCTTTTTTCCCCAGCTGACTTAGAGGGAGAGCTTCATCTTCCCCCTCCTGATTTCCTTGCATTTAAATTGTTGGGATGGATTAAGGACAGAAGGGGTATTCCTAACCATGCGGGCCGTGAGATTAGGTGCTTTGCCTCAGGCCGCTGCTCACAGTCTTGCTGGTCCCAGATCCTCAACTCTCCACTGGTTAATAACACAGTTTCCAACCTAGATGTATTTGTGGCCAATTTATAACCATTTTTTCTTCTGCCAAAGCTGTCTTCCAGTTTCAGTAGTTTTTTTCATTCTCTGGTATTCCCCTTCCTCCGGGGATATTTATAAAAAGCTATCCTGTCAACTCTCAAGCTTTTACTCAGTTAGGCTGAGCAAGGACACCTCTCTTAATCTCCTCTGACAATTCTGGTAGCCTTTTTCTTGCACCTTTTCCCGTTTGAAGTCTTCCTATTGGCCATGGCTGATTGGACTGATCATCAGCAGCTTACTATCTGAGCTGCTGTAGATTGAGGAGAGCTTGACTTAGGATATGTCTTCTAGAGATGTCTATTCTCTTCGGACTCTGTTGTGCATGTAACAACAAGAGTGCTGTGGGAAAAAACAGCCCTGCTCACTGCTCTGAGGCAGATACATCCATCTCGGGGATTGGATAGGGAAAAGAAGAAAAAAGAAAAAGACACAGTACAGCTGACACAGACAGAACTTCACATAAATAACTTGGAGCCATCAGATCTTGCAAAAAAATTATCTGAAATCCACACCCTGATGAGTAACTCTTGGGTAATGCATTTGATAAGCAAACAAGATGTGCAGGCCTGTCTCATCTGCCTGGAAGACCCAGAGCTCTGAAAATACAGCTCCTAACACAGGGCAACTCCAGCATATCCTCCGTGGGGGTCAGCAGAAACAGGTAGCCTTCCTAGGCCAAGAACTGGTGTAGCAGAGGTCTGTAACAGACCAATATCCAGACTTGTTTCCCACTGGCACCACTGCAAATGCCAGAACTCCTGTTGGCATTATCAGGCTCTGCCCTCATGCAGTGGCCCACTGTGCCCTGGTCCAAAGGGAGAGCTGCAAAGATCAAGCAAGACCAAACCATCCTCTGCCACAGACACGTTTTTTGGAAATCACTACTAGCATGTGACATGCTGGGCTCTGAAGGTGCAGCATCATGGCCAGATTCTTGCCACTGCCCCACAGCCCATGCCCTGACATCCCCCTCCCTGCTGCCCAGTCCTGCTACTTGCCTGGCTACCTGGCCTTGTCACCAAACCTCAGCTTCGCACCCACCACTTGGTCATGCAGCTATGGACCCCTTCCATCCACTGCATGGAAGACGTGTTTGATATTGAGGAACAAGTGTGATATGGACCAGGGTGGAGATTGATGGAAAAGACCCTTGCCTACATATTGCTCTTGGAACAGGCCAACCTCCTGGCTGGCTTCCTGATCCTCACTCGTTGTCTTGGGATGCAGTTGTGCTGTGTCTAATATTAGGTGCTAACATTTTTCAAGGTTCTCCTGTGTCCACAAAACTTTTCTACTGTGAGAGATTTTCATGCCATGGAAGACATACTAAACTCTAGCTGTTTTGAGGAGCTGCCAAACACTGCAATTTAACTGCTGGAGCAGCCCCCAGATTCAGGGCACCTGGACTGTAATTTCTGTTGAGTTGGTGCATTTCCTTGAATCTCTCTGTGAGGAAGATTATACTTGCTGGAGGCTCAATGCTGTTGGGCAACTGAAAAAGCAGCAGTTAATGAAATCAGAGTGTTTTGCACTGCATTGGCCAGTACAGACTCAGTTCCCATTTTCATTGGGATCTAAAGTACCAGCGAAGCACAGATGTTAAACAGGCTGATGTCTACTCAGATAAGCTGCTTATTGTACTGCCTGGCTCACAGCATGTGTCATGATTTTGTAAATGTAAGATATTCCTCTCCTACACTCCACATAATTTTTGCTTGGAAATGTTTCTCAAGGCTACAATGTCCTGAGACAGAATAAGACCAACTTGTCTATATTACTTTTTTTTTTTTTTTTCCCCTACTCTCCCTCCCCCCCCAACAGTTCATCCAGTCTCTGGCAGAGCTGAGATTATCCCAGCTGGAGCACCAATTCTCACATTGTTTTGGTCCTTGGTTACTATATTCAGGCTGTTTTCTCTTTGCACCACACACTCGCCCACTCATTACTTTCTCCTACGTTCTTCCTTGCTCCCTATCCCTCAGTCTTTCTACTCTTTTCTGTTTGTCCCTGGCAATTTGTTGTCAACCTCTTCTAGTCATGTATTGTCTCCTCTTTTTCTCCTAACCTTCCTCTAGTAGATTAACATTTGGTTTTTTTGCCTTGGTGTCTTTCATTTCACTCAGTTTCTTGGTGTTCTCCTCTTTCCTTCATCTGCTTGTTCTTTGGGGTTTTTTGGTTGCTGTTGTCCTGGTTTTCACACGTTGGGTGATCTGTTACTGGCTGCCCCTGCCACGCTTGCTTAACCAGTTCCCATGTGCATCTCCTCTGGTGCATTTTAGGGAACCGGTCGTTGACCATTGGTTTTATAGAAACATCCTACTGCAACATAATGAAAGCTCTGTCTCTCTGTGTGCGTGTGGTAGCTTGTGGACCGTCAGCCACTTTCCCCGCTGCAGGGGCTGCTCAGGGCACCACATCAGAAAGTTCAAAAATCGGGAAACAAAGCGCCCGATGCCCCACACCAGTGCACGGCAGCACCACTTCTTCCAGCGTCTCCACTGCTGTCCGCAGGAGGTGATGGCACTAATCAGCACTTCTTCCAGTATGGCAGTACTGCCAGCTCTGCTCACCCTTTACAAGGTGGTTTCATGGGTCGACATGGTGAATGATTTACTGCCAAGAGACAGACTGAGGGGGGAGAAGAGGCTGTGGGAGGCGGATGGAGGATGCAGGGAGGAAGAATGGTGGAGGATGGCTTGGGAGGGGTCCCACCTGCAGGAGAGAATAGGCTGCTCTGGGCTCTTCAGACAAACAGAAAAATGAAAGCATAACTCTGATGTTGTTTATATAAAAAAGCCAGTAAGTCACAGTTTTACTGGACAGCATGTTGGATGCATTTGGAGAGAGAAGTCAAGCAGCAAGATATTTCTACTGGAGACATGCAGAAATATTCAGCAGCACAGTTTGAGGCCCATGAAGATGTCTTGGAGATGTGTGTTCCTCTGAGGAAGACACCTGCAAACTGGTCTGCCTGCTGTGCAGGGTAGCTTCTTCCTCCTATTCCTGGTTTTCTTGACTTTTTCCCTACCTGTCTTGACCTCTACACTTTGAAGATCTTTCTTATACCTTATCCTGACTGTTAAAGATGAAAAGTTGTTTCATATAAACCTGTGTCAGTGCCTTGTGGTCTTTTCCCTTCTGGTCACAGTTTCAGATGGAGTGCACAGGAAGCCTTGGTGGGAATTTCAGTAGAACTCAACTGCTGATAGGAAACTGCAGAGCTCACCAGAAAATGTTCATTGGCTTCTGGGCAAATCTAGAAGCAGGATCTACAAGAATATTTCAATCTGCTCATGAATTCGGCCTGCCACTGAAACAGGGTTTCTTGTTTCTGCACCGCAGTGAAGGTGGCTGGTAACGGTGAAGACAAGGAAACTGGTAATTTTGGCATGCGGCAGTAGTTCTTACTAAAACCTGTGGATAGACTGGCTTTAAACTTGAAAGGGCTACCTAAATCAAAGCCAGGGGATGCTGTCTTCGTTAGTATTTCAACCCAGTCCCTAGTGGTGTGTGGCTAATCCAGACTGGTGTATGCATTTGATTTTTTAACATCTTAGTAGAAGCAGGTGGTTTTGAGATAATTTTTTTTCCTGATTATAACTGCTACTATCTGCTACTTGATACAGAGCTTTTAGATCTGTTTGTTCCGAGGAAATAATGGTAGATTTGAATATGAGATTTCACCTGTTCCCACTGTTTTCCATCAAATCTTTGACTGAACTCTTGCTATAGGAACTGTCTTTGGTATTGCTCCAGCTGTTTTTTGCGAAAGCTACTTTGTATTTTTAGGCTAAAGTATGAAGTGATCCTGAGACATACTAAGAAGTCAAAAGTGCCATCACTTTAATAAGTTTTCAAGGCATTTATCACTTTACCAAAGTTGCTCAATAACATAAGAAATATTTTCAGCTTTACTATAAAATTTCATAAAGCTGCAATAATTCCTTCTAGTGATTTCCTAGCAAAAACACCTGGAGTTTCTTCATTTGTGCTGGAATCCCAGCATCTCAATATTCCTGATGTTGCAAGTCCTGTCTGCTCCAATTTAAATGTAGGAAAAGTTTCAAATTTTACCTTGACAGCTCAGATCTTCCCAGTATAGTCTCTAAAGGAAGGTGAAGCACTTCAGGATTTCTACAAGTTTTATATCTCAATATCTTCATATGTCAAATCCTCCCTCCCAGAGGTAGCTGCAGGTTACTGAACTCCCAGACACATGGGATTATTTTCTGACATATGAAAATGGCACTCCAAGTCTTCTTCTTGCTGGTCTCTGGATCTTGCTGATTATTTTGGAGAAGGCTTAGGCCCTTAGTAATTAGTGGGCATCTTATAGCACAAAACATTACCTGCAAATCCCACCAAAACATCAGTTAAGCAAAAATGTTATTAAAGAGAAATATCTACTAATTTTGATGGTTTAGTGTTAACTTGCCTGTATCTGCAAAGATCACCATGTTTATGATATTTTGTGTTCTAAAATCTGGCAAATTGAAAGCTGAATTATTAAAGGTTATTTTATTTTTCAGTTTCTAGCAACATTTTAACAGAAGAAAAGTAATATACTTTCTAAATGTTTATAATGCACTTTTTATGTGTCTTTCCTATTGCTCAGAAGTCTTTGTTAGTATAGGTAGGTTTTCAAAAAATTGTAACTTTGAAGGCAATTTCATTTCAGTGCTCTTATCTTGATCAATTTGCCATGTCTTTCAACATGAAACTTCTCCCTCCAGTGTGCAAGTGTCACAAAAAGAGTGGTTGGGTCCAGTCTCCTAAAGAATTACCACCAAAGACTTGAAGTGAAGCAGATTTAATAGGAATATGTGGGAATGTGACTACACAAGATTTGATGGCAAGTTTCGCTCTATTACTTATCACATGGAGTAAATGCACAGAGATAAATCAAGTTGAAATCAAATTAGAATAGAGGTAGAAACAGTTTAATAAGATCAAAGGGTATGAAAGGGTAAAAGAGATCCTCCCGTTGAGTCATGAGGTTTAGAGTAGACCCCCTTGCTTTCTAAACTCTCACAGGGTTTAGGTGTGGCTGGATCCAATCTTAGTCTCAGTCTTGGTCAACAGTTTATAAAGGGGGTGATATAGAAAGTGGAGTAAAGAATAAGGGAGACCCTTCTGCTGAGTCATGAGGTTCAGAATAGACCCCCTTGTTTTCTAAACTCTCACACAGTTTAGATGCAGCTGGATCTGTTCCCAGTCTCAGACTTGGACAACAGATTAGATCTGAAGGGTAGAGAGAGACAGAGAGAAAAAAAGAAAGTTTATTCACATTTTGTAAGATTTTAGCAGCAAATCCATTTGCTTTAAATCACAAAATTATATAACTAACCTAACTACTTCGAGCCTGCAGTATATATTGCAGCAAAGGTATACCTGCTAAAAGTTTGCTCTTGAGTTCAGTGAAATGCATCTTATGCTTTTGCATTCCTCAGTGGGTGAAGGGTTGAGCCTTGAGGAGCAGAGGAATCAGCCCAGGACCCATCATCAGCTTTCCTTGATGGTCCCCCTAGTATCCAAGGCTTGGTGGTCTGCGAGCCCTGAGTGATATCCCACTCAGAGGGAGATGCTGGTCGCAGCCCACTGTGGTCCAAGAAGAGCTCAAAAGGGTCTCACTTAAGGACCTCTGCTTATAAGACTGTGAGATGAAGGCCTTAGTCATCAGTAAATTTCTATCCCAACTGCAACCTGAGATATTAATTTTCCCAAAAATTCCAGGAACAACATATTGTTCCACTCGGTTACCACTCGGACAATGATCTGGTAGGAGGAACATTCCAGGGCTGTCAGGGAATAACTGATTATTTCCATTCTTCTTCCCTCCTTTGACCAGTCAACAGGAGTTCCAGCACAGGCAGTGCCACCCTCTGCCTCAACTGAGTAGGAGTTACCGGTACAGTCAAGGGGTGTTCAGCTGCCCAACTCATTACTTAAGGTGCTGAGGCGTAGCCAGCAACTCCCGAGTCCGTAGGACAGCCTGGAGAAGGGGGAGAAGTGCAGTCACCATAGCGCGTGAACTGCAGTGCAGAAAAGAGCTGTTAGTAGAAATGCTTTTGTCGTGCGGTACTTTCAGCAGTTGGTTTAATAGTCTTTCTATAATTTCTTACTCTGAAATAATAATTTTTGATTTATTTCTGAGGTGCCCATCACTGTAATACCTTAACACCACAAAATCAGCATGGGATGACAAAGTCCATACAAGGAGTGTTTCCTCACAAAATTTCTTAAGCAGAAGCAGCTGCAGGAGGCAGTGAAAGAGGCTGCACTCCAAATGCGACCTGTCCTGTCTTCTGAAGGTAACAGAAACTAGCTATAAATCACTTACACTGCTGAGTTTGTCATTTTTGTGTTCAGGGTTTGGGTGTTCATGGCTGACTGTGGTATTCTGCTGAAAGGAGAAGGTAGGGCAAATAGATGTAGGACTTCTTCTGGGAGGAAGGACAATCTGACAGTTTGACTGTCCCAAAAAAGATTATTGTGGCTTCTTACCTCCACTCCATCTCAACAATAACAGTCATGAAGGGGTAGGCAATGGTGTGCTAGCTTAGGCTTTGGATAGGTGAAATACTACTGTCCCAGAAGTTACAGACCATGAGAGGGGGCAGGCACATAGGTAGGACTACAAATCAGTAGGAATTACCAAGTCACTTCTGTAGTTTATAAATAGTCCCACTAATAGGACTGGATCTGATCTAGCTCTTAATGAAGAAAGAAAAAAAGATATATTAAAAAGTAAGCAAAATGCTGGGCTGAAGAGTGAACAAAAATCTCCAGATTACCATACCAACCCATAAATTAATGGAAAACCTTGATCTGGAATACTTCTTTCAGTTCTGGTAATCCTTGTGAAAAAATACACCAAAAACTTTCAAGTGTTGGCAATGGAGATGGTGAAAATGATTTAAAAGGCTGGAGAAATTTCTGTGGGAACAAATGGAACTTTTCAACTGTGAGTTGTGCTAGAAGGGCATAGTCAGAGTGCATGGAAAAACAGGTCACGAGGAGAGGCAAACTGCACCCAACCTTCATGAACAGGAATGGAGCAATGCAAAAAAATGATGAGACGCGCAGGTCCCAATATGGTTGTGTGTTTGTAGCATTGCATTGCTGATGAAAAGTGTAGTTTGTTTATGCAGGTTTATGTACAGTGTTCAGAATAGAGCAGGAGGGAAGTGGAAAGGAGGAGAAAAGTCCCAGTGTATCCCTTTGCTCTCTTGTTTTCTTCTTAAATGAAGCTTGGACTATTTCCTTGAATAGCTGTTATGAAATCATAGTAAATGCTGCCCTGTTTTGACACGTGTGCATGAAGGTACCTGCATGTAATTCATTCTAGGCTCTTGCATTTCTTGTCCTTGTAGTGGCTGCTGCAGCTCTGGCAGTGCCCCTTTTGACAGGGTATCCCTAACCGGCCCTTTGAGAGATCATATCTGATGTTGACCTCTTACTGGAGAAAGGCTAATGGACTAGATGGACCAGTAGCGTGATCTGTGAGATCATATGATAAAAAAAGAAATGGAGATATGTTAAAACTGAAAGCCTTTAATCAAAATAAATATATTTCAAGCAAACTCGCTCCTGTTCCTAATTGCATCTAAGCCTGGGTTCCCAGCGAGCTCTTCTGGGTGCATGTGTGCTTGTGCACGCAGGCGTGTAACATTCACTCTGCATCAAGCAAATTGCCTTGGCAGCATCCTGACAGCTGCGGTCCTCGTGCCTCTGAGGCTAGGTAAGAACACTGTTCAATGTGATAGCATCAAGGGTAGACTTTCATTAGTTACTACTAAAAATATCAATGGCTGCCTATAGGTAGTGATTGTATCCAGTCACACATAACTTTTGTATTCAGCTGTTATTTCCTAGAGTAGATACTGGCTGGATTCTAAAATAAGTTATGCTGCATATTATCTAAGTATCTGTGTATGGACCTCTGAACTGTACCTTACTGTTTTCTAAAATGTGATTGTTTCTTTCCAATGATGAGGAAGTTTCTATATGAGAATGATAAAAATATTTTTGAAGCCACCTTGAAAATAATTTTCTTTCCTAGCTTCTCTATTTCCACGTTCAGCCTCTGCACCTGCCAGTGTATGAGTAACGTAACAGCAGCGTAGCACTAACAGCTGTAGGCAGGAACGCAGAAAGCAGAGCTAACAGCAAAGCTCAGCTACTCGCTGGCCCAGAGCTCTGACAAATTCTTTGTTTTCCTGTGCTGGAGGAACATATTTCTACAAAAAAAAAAGGATCACACCATCACCACCACCCCCACCCCCCACCTCCCCATTAAATGTGAAATAAACCAACAAGGTCTGTCTCTCACGGCCTCCAGTCTGGTACCATGCACAACTACATCCCTGGGTGTAACAGAAGCCAGAGCCCAGGCAGCTGTGGGACAGGCAGTGCTCAATGTCACAAACCCCTCTGTCTTCACACCAAACATCTCTTTTCTTCTGCTTCCCAGCTATACCTTCCCAGCCACCTAGTTTTCCTCATTTCCCTGTTTTCTTGACAATTTAACTTCACTCAGCACCGAGGTCTCTAAGGTGTTTGCTGCTGTTGCACTTCTGCTTCCCCACTCCTGTTTGTAAAGAACGTATCTGGAGAAAGAAGAAATGAAGTCATCAGTCCCTCTCTTCTTTCCCATCTTTCTCCTACCTCCCACTCCCTCATGCTTTTCCCACATCTCAAGACCAGTGGATTGAGAAGCATCCACTGGTTTGATCTCTGCTCTGGTGCCTCCCAGTGTCACACAGCAGGGTGGAGCAGCCAGGAGAGATGTGCTCTGGCTGTGGGGAATGCCAACCGCCTGGCTCCCTGCCTTTGCTCTGGCACTCCTGAGCACTTGCAGGCAGCTTGCTTCCTTGCCTGCAGTCCCCCAGGCCATGCAGGGAGCCATCCTTGGCTGGCAATGACAAAGAGTGCCTGCAAGGCTGTATCTTTTTTGAAAAGTTAATTGACATCTTCCTATACGGAGTATTTTAAGCTACAGTACCTGCCAAGAGACTCTCAAAACAGTCCTGATGGGGATGGGGCTTTTCAGTTTAAAGGGCCCCCAATACTATTTTCTGCCTGTTTGCTGTCACAAAGCTCCACTGCCCCACACATATAGTTGTTGTTTTGACACTGCTGAACACAAAAGAGAAAAGGAAAATGATTATTTCTGAATGTTTTTTGAAGGTTTTTAGTGCAAAACTGGAAATGCAAGGGAAAGCTTCCTTTTCTGTTTGGTAGTGTGTCCCCATGGCAGAGAATAGATGTCCTGTTACCAGGCTTTTGCAAAGCATGTGTATGTGATCATGGCGTAGAGAGGTTGAGAGGAAAATATTATTAATAGACATAACATGGGAAAAAAAATCAAATCACTGTTCCTCACTGAAGTGTAAGAAAAGGAATTAGAGAAGGAACCTGATGAATAGCTTACCTAAAATTGAGACTCTGATCAGAATTATACCTGTCTGAATACATAGTTCAAGCAGAAGAAAATTACACCCCAGGAAGCTGAAGAGCAATTTCTGCCTGAGCATGTGTTATTTTTAAGCGACAGAAGACTCTACAGGTGGTGACTAGTTCAACCTCTACAGCCCGTTCATATGGCACGGTGTCCAGCTGGCAGGAAACGTGAAAAGTGTTTCTGGGAAGAACAGAGCATCTTGCCTGACTGTCAGGGTCGCTCCCTCAGAGCAGGGATGGCAGGAGTCTGTGCGTGGGGGTGGTGGTGATGTGCCACCTCTCCACTTGCCCTGTGACACCGAGACAAACCAGGATGCAGCTGAGCTCCATTTATACCCCAGCGGGAAGCCTGCCTGGAGGCCGTTGCTTTCTTTTCTGTACAGCAGAATCAATTTGATGCATGTACTCAACAATCAAATTTAGATTATGAACGTTAGGGATGCTCTTCTGTGCAACACTTGATCAGAACTGAAAGATGATAGGAAGGAGCAAAGGGCAATGCATTCAATAACTTATTTCAATTCTCCTTTGGGTGACTTTCTTGTTAATCCACAGAGCTGTCACTCCATCATCATTCAGCTCTTCTTCCTAAGGCACCTACCAAAACCATTTATTTCTCCATTAAATCAATAAAGAATTGTGAAAACTGTAGTCTGGGGGCTTTTTGTTCCTTAATGATGGACAGGAGTTCACAGGAATCAGAGTGCTGCAATCAGGAAGGGTTTGTATGTATCATATCTGTAGCTGTTCTTGGAGCCAAAGACCTATAAATTTTCTTATAAGCTTTTAACTGGAGAAATTTAGTATGTAGTGAGAAATAAACTCTTTCATGGTCCAAGTTTTAACTCTGGCTGAAGTGGCACTTGGTGACACACCTGTACCGTGCAGTATGTGTTAAATCACAGAGGTAATTTGAGCTGTGAAAACGAGCAGAAGCACCTTCTCAGATTCCCTGAACTCAGCATGCTTCTTGCAGTTCAAGACAGCAGAACGTGCATACTGCTGGACTTCTCAGGGTCTGTGCTCCCCTCTCAACTGAGTTTCAGCTCCAAGCATCTGGTAACACACTGTGGTTCACTTTCTCAAACATCATCTATTTTTGACACCAAAATGATATTTCACTCCCTTTGTGTTTCATCCAGTGGCTGACAATGAAATAGTTAACGATGATGACTTTGGGCAGCACTCAGTGCCCCGCTGGGGTTAACGGCTTCATGTCTCAGAGCTGTGGTGTTAGTTATCTCCATTTGTGCTTTTACACCTCTCTTTAAGAATCCGTTCAAGAAACTATTTCTTACACAATAGTTACTACAGAAGCACAATTATTTTTTTTTACCTGAGCACATCTCATGGAGAAAATCCTATATGTAAACAAGCCATCAATGAAAATGCTTTCTTCCTGCAGTTCCTGTCCTTATAATGGAATCTGATTTTTTCAGACAATGTTTGGAAAAAGCACCCTGGTTTGGTAAAAGGCCCGAATTCCCACTTTGACATGCAGCATTCTGCAGCACATGCATGTTACTGTACTAGAACTGGGGAATAGATTCAGAACATCATCTGGCATTAAGTGGGACACCAGCAGCTGGGACACCAGCTAACACATTGTGTTTGTCTACTTACATATTTATTTCATGGTTTATTACTTCCTTAAAGGGAGATGCTGAACTTCCGTGGATCCAGTTGAATATTGTGCAAATTACGGACATCCAACATTTCACAAGATGGATCTTTATAACTGGCAGATATATATAATGTGGTTTTGTCCTCACACCATTGATACGCTGTTCTTTTTTTGAATGCCAAACCGTACAGTGGGCCGGTAACGTACAGAGAGCAGTAAGCGTTTGGCTAATCTGTGACGTAAACCAGGTTGGTAGCACAGATATGGCATGCTGAGAGGTCTAGCCTCTGTTCCCAGCTGCACCCCACCTTAGCTGTGCGATGCTGAGCAGTGATCTTACTTTGTGTCTGATGATGTGCACCACAGATGATGAGGTTCACTTGTACAGCCCTCAGCAGCAGGAGTAGGGGCTGCCTCTCCAATCTGTGCTCCCTGCTCCCTGCTCTTTGGCCAGCAGCCTGCTTGGGCTCTTTTTCTTACTGGTAATGAATCATTGGCATCATTCTTCTGCATGTTTTTTGTGTGAGCTGCGATTGCCAGTGCTTACGGCTGAATGAAATGCAACAGGGCGCCCACAATTTTGGACCCAACTGTGACAAAGGGCAAGGAGTGTTTCCTCACAATGGATGGATAACTTGTGTAAAGTGATGTGTTGGAACAGTTATTAGAAATTTTTATTTTCTGGCCAAGTGGTGGCTCCATCTTTGCATGCTGAACAGAGAGCAATAGTTGAAGACAGGAGGAGGCTGCCAGTAACACTGAACACTGGAAAGAATAATTTAAAGTAGGTAATGCTGATGGTGCATTGAGTTGTTATTGCATCACAAGAAATTCTCAGGGGAGTGGGAAAGGCTTGAACCTAGCCAGAAACCCAGGGGGAAAACTGGTACATCAGGGTGTCTCCTGAAGCTGTGACCACTCTAAGATGAGGGTCTTGCCTAAAGAGTGAAAGGTGCGTAGGCCTGGGGGAAAATGAGGAAGTCCTGCAGATGAATACATGTGTTTCCAACCCTAGAAAATGTTTTGTCAGTCTTCAAACTGAAGTAAGTAAATTAATTCTTTACTTTCCCACAACATTAATCTACTGCTAAGAGTGATTTTCAGGGAAACTGATAACAGAGGATTTTGTATCCAAGCAAATGGTGAAACATAGGTAGAAGAACTAGTCTAGTTTCATGTTGCCTACCACCCTTGCACAGGGTCAAGGGTATTTCAGTGTGAGAGGAATTTTCATCCAACAACCAGTACAGGTCAGTGTGAGAGCTAATAATGTGGTGTCGCTTTTGAAGAGCTGTTTTCCAGTGACAATTATGCTCTCTCTGACATTTAGCAAAACTGTTAGTTTAGGAGAACTGTTCCTGATGTCTAAAAATCTTTCTTACCAGTTTGTGGATGAAAGCTATCAAAATATGTTGTAGTCAATAAAATCAATGGCTTATTCATAAGAACATTGAGAAGGTTTCTTGACCCTGCAAAAAATTGAAAATCTAAATATGTTTTCTCAGTAACTATATTCATTTTATCTTAGTAACTGGCATAATTGAACTGGTAAAATAAGTGCGTACACAGCTACTTACTAAGGATGATAATATTTTACTAAAGCCTAGGGCTTGCTGATAAAAGTAAAACCTAATTGTTGAGACTTAGTCTTAAAAATAACTGTGTAAAATGTGTTTTCAGACTATTATTGTCGTACAATATCGAAAGTGGATGAGGTGCTACCCAGAGCAGACTGAATTTTTTTTCTCAGGGGATTTCTGAGATCACATGTTATGGTGGGTTATTAACGTGATGTGCAGATGAAAGTTACTGTATCAATAATCTCCCAGATCATATGTACACCTTGGTACATTAGCTGAAGGAAACTTGAACTCCTTTTGTAGTTCTTGCGGGCCTCAAGGACACATTCTTGAAATTTTATTAAGGATAGAGGTGCTGCTAGTGTGCTACACAGATGTGCGCTTCTAAAGCTGGATCTCCCCTATTTCTCAGATTCTTCTAATGATGCAACAATGCATTGGACTGAAGGTACTGGATGAGCAAGGTGTCTCTGGATCAGAGCTCGGCAGCATTCGACTGCAAACAGTGTGGTCTGGTGAAGCTGGAAAAATTACTGTTAAGACTGCAGTTCAGTTAATGTAAATTTAGGAAGGCAGTTGTTTCACTGATTGTTTTGATTTTGCCAGCCTTTGCTGTACGCAGCATCTCTAACGTATGGGATAGTCCCTTCTGAAGACCGCAACTGGCTGATCAACATGTGATCCGATGAAGATTATGGCAGTACTTGGCAGATGAATCGGATTCCTCATACGCATGCATATGCTTTGCGCTCTCTTTGAGCAGCATTAGTATTGTAAACGTGTACGGTAGCCCTGTCACGACACATTTTTCCCTTTGCAAAGGGAGCGCCTCAGGCTGTTCCTATGAGACAGTAGATCTGTGTTAGTTTTAAAGCATCTTTTTGAACACTGCCAAAGCTCACATGGCCTTCTCAGCATGAAGTTCCTATCACTCAAGAGCTGTCGGGGGGGACTGCCTCTTCAGCTGGAAGTAATTTAAACAAGCAAATGGGAGATGTGTGCCCTGGCCTTGTAGAAACTTTATTTCTATTTTTAAATGACAGCTATTTCTCTCCTTCTGACAGGGCAAGATCAGAAGTGAGGCCCCCCCATGAATGCATCCTCAGGGGTCTCCAGCAGGGCCTGGGAAGTTCTCTCATACTGCTGGTGGGCTGCTGCGGGGCTTGGGGCACTGTGGACCAAGCTCAGCTGGAGTGCAAGGGAGAGCATCCCTCACTGGGATCAAAGGAGCAGTGTCTCCTTACAGCCTAGCTCCACGTGGCCCACCAGCTAGAAGCCCCAGAGGGTAGCTGGCTTGCCCAGAACTGTCTCTGCAGTGCAGAGAGTTCTCTGAAAAGTGACTGCCTCTGCCATAGCTTTGAAAATGGGATTTTTATCCTCGTAAGTCTTTATTCTGCATCCTAGATTCTGGAGGAAAACAACCGCATTAGCGACAATGGGCATAAAGTAAACTGCTGAAAGGAGGGGACCTCTGCAGAGTGCTCCTTCTCCCCTTCCATACCTGCCTCCTCCAGCCTGCAGCGTGGAAGAATATTAAAACCCATTTGTGCCTCCTCAGACAAGCATGTGGATGCACAAGCCACCCCAAAATCCCACACATTTCTGTGGGTGTTCAGAGCCCTGCACGCCCTGTAAGTGCAGGGTGGCCCCAGGAGGTCTCCACACAGCTGGGTGCAGCAACCTGGGAGGCAGATGGGAGAAGGACTGCTCCCCACCCAGCAGCGACGGGCTCTGAGGGTTTTCCATCCTGCAAGGAGAGGAACATGAGTGACAGATGTATTTTTCTTTCATTCAGAGCCTGTTATTCCTGCATTTTAGTTTCCATTCACAACAAAAGGAAAACAAAGCCTTGGTGAAATGTCAGAGTACCCCTGAAAACCAAACAGTTTTGTCGAACAACCCTGACCCATGCTTGTGCTGGTGGAGATCACTCTCATAAAGTCAAACATTGCCTTTGCAATAGAGATACAACAGTGAAAGATAGGAGGCAAAGCTTGCAGGGGCCTGAAATGAAGTGCCCTGGGCTGCAGTTTGGCTGACATCACATACTTCTGGATGTGTGAGATGCCCATGGTACGGTGCAGATGGCCAGGATGGTGTGAAAGCCCATGTCACACGAGTGGCCACAGATTTTATTTGAGGGCTTGATAGGCACCAAGAATCTCCAAGTGGTGTGAAAAACTCCAGCAGGATGGTGTCTTGGTGACATATGCACAAAGGAGACCAAAAGGGAGGATCTTGCCACCCTTAGCTATAGGGCCATGCCACAAATTTCTCACATTCTGATGTGGCTGTTGACTTGGTGGACAGCTTTGCTCATGCCTGTGGCACATGAAGGTACCTTGCAGGCTGGGATGCAACATGGGATTTGCCAAGTGCATGCATGTGTAAGATCTGGTGGTACATACGTCTTGTTTGTCTGGAACACAGGATGTGAAAAAGCCTGCAAAAAGGGTCAACGGTTATTTGGTGAGCCAAATAATAATTTCCTTTACTCTCAGAAATTCTACATTTCCTCCTCCTGGGTCATTTTCTTTATCCATATGTCATTAGCTGTGCAAGGTCACCTGAGTGGTACTTGCAGAGAGAATTGGCCATGGCCATGTGGCTGGAGATGGTCTATGCTGACTGGGAGTCTTCTACAGCCCATCCCACGGCGATGGGATCTGGAAGAGTGGAAATCCTTTCCTTACAGACTAGGCTTTTTCCTTCCCAGGTCCCTGGCTGACAAAACAGATGGACAATGTTCAGATCCTGATCCTGACATGATGTGCCAGTCATGATGAGGGACGTCTGCTGTGCCTTCTGCTAACGTGGAGGGGCTTGAGCCATCCACTTCTGCATACATTTTAAACATCCTTTGAGACTTTTGCCTTGCTATCTTTTACAAATTTCCAGTTTAGAATAAGAAGTCATGAAGAAATCACTCAAAGGAGGGTTGCCAGAAATGCCTAACACATTTGTATATACAGTCTCTTCAGACCAAACTCTTCTGAATAACTGGTAAATAGAGTTTCCTACTGAACAGCGCTGCATTCACACTGACATTTCAGCCCAGGCTTTGTACAAATACATATCCAGAGGAGGCTTCTCTAACGAATTATGTTTATTTCCAAATGAGAAATCTGTCTCAAGAACTGATTTCTACTGTGACTAGCTGAAAGCCTATTAAATAGTGCAATAATGGCCTTTAAATTACAGTATGTGTTGAGGTAGACCTGCCAATAAGTTGGATTTTCTGTGGATCGAAATGTCCCTTTTTAGCAGGTTTGTGCTGTGCCGGTGTCCTTGCCTGTCTCAAGCAGCAGGCTCTGGGGGCTGTTCTGAAAGCTTCATTAGAAAATGCTTTATGAAAACCCTCTGATCTCGGCAGCAGGCAGGAGAGACCGTGTCTGTACAACCTTGCCATTTGTACAGAGCAGGGGGTGAGCACCTCTCTCTAATGTCCACTCCTTTTAATGCTTTAAATAGCTCTCCTTGACACATGACAATGAAAATGGCTTACTGACAAGTTTCTCTTAGCCCTGTGGCTATGAAGTCTGTTCTCTAAAGAAAAATAGATGTGGAGACCATTTGGCTTAAACCCCCTTAAGCAAGTGAATAAAATTAATCAGCTGTCTTTTAACTCTGATTCATTTTTCCTTTAATTCAATTTACAAAAATGTGCAGGCAGAGTCTGAGCCTCTGGGTATATTAACATTAATAAAACACAATTAAGCAAATGTTATTATGTTGCCAGCAACAAAAGGAATGCCCCTGAGTATACAGCTTCCCCTTGCCGTAATAAATATGCAGACACAAGAACTGTGTCTGCAACCCATTGCTTAAGCTGTCTTAAAAACCCAAAATACCCACTTTGGTTAATACAGAGAAACTAGCAGGAACAGGCTGAAAGTTAACACACCAAGATGTAGTTGTCTGAAGAGGAGAAGTGAGAGGGACAGGTAGGAAAGATTTGCCTTTTGTAGTCAAATTTAAAGGTTTGGACTTGATTGATTAGTGTGAGTCGCAGAGCAATTGACTGAGACCTTTGAGGATGATCACATTTTTTCATTGCTTCTAGAGCCAGCCACAGTCAAAACTCCACTCCCAGCAAGAAGAACAGAGGAATAAAAACTAATAAGGTAAGAAATCAGTCACTTTAATAACCAAAAAGGAAAACTGCTGAAAAGTGAAAATTCTAGTAGAATTTTTTGGGGGTGAAAACTGACTACTTAATGTGACAAAAAAATATAAAAAATAATATATATGTATGTGTATCCTGCATGTTTCAGAAGAACCCCTGATAAATCAGGATATATATAAAAAAGTTAACTTCTCATGTGATAATGCAGACTTTACAGCTGCAGAGTAGCTATGCACATGCTGTGTATGAGCTAGGAGGACCCTAATTTACCGAACTCTGCAGTGAAGTCTACTCATAATTATACCAATAGAAAAACTTCACATAGTGATACCCCTTTTCAAAGCACTGGATTAAGTGTTGTCAGGTAATTGTTAAAAATATCAACAAAATGCAAACATCTGGTCAAAAGCAAAGTTGCTCCTTTGGCATTTCATTCTGAATTTGGAAGTATATATTTCAAAAGATGGGATTTCACAGCTTGTGTTGTGTAGGGAATGTTTTCCCAGTGTTTTGACCCCAGGTACTGAGGTTATCTATTATTTATTCCTTTCTTGGACTCTTTTCCTCATTGCTTGTATCTCTGCCAAGTTAGGATAAATGTTTGTGCTAATCCACTGGATGACTCTGAGTCCTTTTATTGTTTCATCAAAAAAAGTACAATTCATTGTTCCTGAGAAAGGACTAGGGACTTTGTTTTGCAAGGATGCAATCCCTAAAGGCTTTCAATTGTGATTCTTTAATGAGTTATTCCTTTGGGGAAAGCAAAATTAGTTTGAAAGAGAGATGGTGGATTTTCCCTTATGATCAAGGTGGGATAAGCTGTAAGGCTCTTGGGTGCTCCTGCCCATAGCCGTCACTGCCAAGGGCAGCCAAGGGCCATCATGGTCTCCTGGTGCTTTGTGTTGGGCTGAGGTGGGAGGGTCATGTCCTATCTGGAGCCCAGGGCTCCACCTGCAAAGAAGCGATGCTCTGTTACCCAGAGGATAAGCTGGCCAGAGTGCATGTAAAGCCAGCCGCAATGCTGTTGGTTTGGGCACATTTTGTTGCCTGACCAGGTGGGGCTGCAGGGCTGGAGGCGAGAGCCCGCCCAGGGGCTTATTGCCTCCAGCCTCACGTTTGCCCTTTGCTGGGGTGAAATGGGGTCTTGGCACAAGGGGAGGGTCAACTTCGCGTGTGCACCTCTGTCTAGTTCCAAGTTTTCTGTAGCAAGGCCAGTGGTGGTCACTGCTCAGTGACATGAACAGCATCATCCACAAGAGCCAGGTGAAGCCAGAAAAGGATAGGAAAAGAAAGAGAAAGGTCACCTGGGTCCTGCAGTGCCTGGGGAAGGGATGGCCGCAGACCTAGAGCTATCACTGCTGACTTGGACTGAGAGCATGTGTTTACTCAATATGCAAGGCAAAAGGGAGTGTAAGGAGTGGGAGAAATAATCCAGAAGAGATAGGAAGCAATTCAGTAACAATGTATGAGCTATATAAGGAAAGCCTGAGAAAAGCTGGAGTTGTTTACTCAACAGAAGACTGACACATGGTAGCCATTTTCAAGTACGTCAGAAATTGCTAAAAAAATGTTTATTGTTCTTTATGGCTGCTCCGTTACAACAAGCAGGATTGGAGCAAGGGAGGTTTAGGTCAGAGAATTCCCAATGTTTTCTAATTGTTGGGAGAGCGGGGCAACTGAGCGGAGTGCCAAGGGAGATTGTCTACTGTTTGGACTTAGAGGTTTTGTGAAACAAGTAAAGTCTTATTGATCTGGAATGGTTTAGATATAAATTATTCTGACTTGATGCTTAGGGATGGACTAATGACTCCTTGAGCCTGTTCCAGCCCTATTTGCTGAGATTTCTACGCTGTATAAACTCCAGTGTAGGTCTGACCTAGCTGGAATGTTTTTGCCATTAAACAAAACAAAAGGCTTACAGATGGAATAGCAAATTACGTACTGCAAATTAAAGTTTTAAGTAATTATGCATGGCCTTTTCACATTGTATTTATACTTTATGAATGTTATTTTAGCTCACTGCGTATAAATAACAAGTTGAGAATTGCTGCCCTTAATTGAAACCATCTCTACTTTTCAGTGAGAGAGATTACCATTTTTAACAGACTCTTTGTGATCCAGTGGGGGTTATTGGAGGATTTTTTTGCATTGTTGCTAGGCAGCTTGCTCCATGCCAGCAGACAGACACTGCTGGGTATGTCACGGCTAATTAAAAAAAATCTCTATATTTTTGAGTACACGGCAGCCCAAGTTTTTAAAGCTTGCTGCTCGGGATAAGGACAATTTAACTGGTATGCGGACCAATGAGACAAAATAATAGCAGTTGTGCAGTGTTCTAAAATAATTTGTTGTTTACAGACTCCTGGATCCACTGGGTGAATGAAGCAGCAAATATCTAAATACTATTTATTTGTGAGAAAAGAACACTGAGCTGAACTATTCTGGCATCGGTTTTGTTCAGGCAATTTCAAATAATCAAGTATCACATTCAAATACAAGAATAATAAATATAAGAATGCTTACCATGGAAGAACGTGGAATTTTTAAAGGAGCCTAAATTGTTTAATTTCTACAATGTTTTTTGCGGTTAAAAAGCTGTTCCAAGTTATTACCAGCTCCACCATGGCCTTTTTTTTTAGAAGGTTAGCCAACAGACTAGGTAAAAAGGCCTCTGCAGAATAAGCTGAGGAATTTTTATAGCCAGACAGATTACTGCTAGGTGCTAAGCAGGAGCAAAGGCAGCATCTCTGCCTGGATGGTCCCTGGGCAGGTGCAGTGTGATATGCTGCTGCTTACCTGCAGCTGCTGCATTGCACATCACTGGAAACCATCCTGTGCAGTGAGACAAGGCTGCCTGGTTCAATAGATTTAAAGCATTTGGTAGCTTTTCTTCAGGTGACTTACACAGGGTATCAGCAGGTGCAATTAGCAAATATGAAAGAAGAGTCTTTGTATGATTTAAACGTGCAGAGGATCAGTTACGATTGGTTCGACCTCCGTTCACCCTCAAGAGAGCATCAGAAATGTATCATTTCTGCACAGAGGAGTACAGGCCAAAGGATTAATCTTCATTTAATCTCTTAGGAAGTTACTATTTAAAAAAATTATTGAATGGCAGGCAGAGGTACAGGGATTATAGAAGCTGAGGACACCTGATACAGATATGGAGATTTATTGGAGGGAATAGATTTAACAGGTACTTGGGTTTTCTTTTTCTTTAGAGGGATTGCTTTTAATCTGGATCTAGTTCAGGGAAATGAACAGACTGAAAGAAGCTTTAAACTGCTTCTGCAGCTAGGCAAGAATTATACCTGTAGGGATCATTGTGGAAACTTGAACTTTTTCAGATGCCTTTTACATAAGGTAGGCAAATAGTCTTAGAGGGAAGCTTTGAACTGACAATGGAAGCTGCCACCTTCTTCTCTTCTTTAAAACCTTTTTTTACCTGTTTGTTTTTCTTTGCCCTATCCCTTCCTTCCCAACTATACTGTATTTCTTTTACTTGTTCATGTAAAACAGTTTTGAAGGAGACGCTGGGGCTTATCATAATCATATGGCAGTTGGTCTTTGTGCCTGGCACTTCTTCCAGGGGTGCAGGTCTGGACTGGTGACCTTTCTTTCCTTGACAAAGGTAGATTTTTTTACCGTTGTGTCTGCTACTGGCCTCTGAGAAAGAGAGGTTCTGTTCAGTCTCTATTAAAAGAGGAAATCTGTGTTGAAGCAGAGATGTTGTTGGTTTCTTTGGAATCCCTGATGCCTTTTATAAATAGGATTCATGTGGACTGTGTCTGTAGAGAAGTGGTATGTTCAGTCCCAAACCTGGACTGGCCACGACTGACACGAGGATGACCTGAGCAGTGGCAGACACAAGGAAGCTGGATGTGGTGAAGTTCACGGTGAAGGTATGATGGCTACTTGAGAAATAGGAATAGCCATAACCGGTGGAGCAAAGGATTCACTTATCTTTTAGGGGGGGCGGGGGGGGGGGGGGGGAAGTAAAAAAAAAATCTCTATCCTTCCTTGATCAATGGTGTTTTGGAGAAATGGTGTGTGTCAGGGCTCTCTCACCCCTGTACTGCTATAAATACAGCGTGGTGCACGGCAGTGCGTGTGCAACCCAAGGTGAAGGTATTTACACTGGGAGCCCACTGAACATTTTAGAAGCCATTGCATTCTGTAGGAGCGTGATTATATTTGTAAGGCTTGAGAGATGCTCTGCAGGCACCTACAGGACTTAATATAAAATGGCTGTGGTGGCTTATAGCTGCCTGGGAGCCCCTGCCTCTGTTTGCAAACTGGGGTAGCCCTGCAGGAGCTGGCAGTGCTGGGGATGGGAACTGTGAGATGGGGCCAAAGGAAAGCCTGGTCTCTGCTAGGGGGATGTTTGGGCTCTTCTGTGCCATAAAATACGTCACCAAATATCCGTGGTGGGGGAAGGAAGGGCAGATGGAGTAGAAAAGTATGATGGAAAAGATCTGTGCTGTTCAGGGTTCTGCGTGTCTGTTGGATTGTCAGGAATGCTGAGCATATACAGTTCCTGTTGCCACGAAGAGACTGTACTTACAGTCACTATTTTTAACACCCAAGGAAAAAACATTCTTACGATGGCATATTCCATTTTCTGTGTTCCTATAAACATACCTCATCTATCTCTACCAACATAGGTAATCTGCTTAGTGTTTATGTTATTTATTCCTTTGAATTCTGCTTAAAATGGCATCTATTGTTGCTTTCCAGTACTCGTCCTCTCCTTCTCAAATACTTTTTCTTTCTCCCCTTATTGTTCCCATGGAAAAAAGTAAAACAACCCCATTTTGTGCTGGGATTATTATCTGGATCCCTGCAAAACTCTTTTCTCAGCGATGAGGCTGAGACCTAGGAGCTGGAGGATGGTTTCTTGACATGCAGTCACTAAAGCACTGGGGATTTTTCATGCGGAAGGGTTTTTTTAAATAAACGTATAAATCCTGTTAGTATTAAAGTACTGTAGAAGATTCTCTCAAGTTCATTTTAGGACAGTCTCTGAAGATCTAAATCTCCTGGCAGAGATCTTTCACATCTACTTAGCAAGTCAGTCTGTAACATTTTGGCACTGCAGTGGCTCTCCTGTACACCATCTTTTCAATGCTGCATGCTGTGAACTTGCTCTCCAGAAGATGCTTCTGAAGGAGAGTTGGGTGGAATTGACTTTCTCCAGCGTCTGAGGGCGGACCCCAGAAATAACACTGACCTCAGCAGTGCTGTCCACCGGCCCCAGGCAGCTGCAGGCAGCACTGGCACAGCCCTGGCAGTGCTCTCGGCATGCGGAGGAGGAGGAGAAAGGTTAGACACCCCATCACTGTCAGCCAAAATGGGATTTTGCCTATTTCTGTGAGTGAAATAGATCCAGCACTGCAACCCTGCTACTGAAGGGGTGCTTGTTGTCCTTAAAGTCTCAGTAAGAGACAGAAAGTAACCTGATTACGTTAGGACACAATTAAATTACAGGAGGAATGCTGTCCAAAGTCAAAGATTGGCTATTCTCAGTACATTTATTTAACATTAAGGTCTGTTATAACTTTCACTGTGGAGTGAAGGATGGGTTCAATTAACTCCCTGATTTCTTGTATTGAAAGAGATTAGATTTTCCTAAACGCTATGGGAAAAAAGGCTATCATTTTATACATCTCCAGAACAGTAAACTATTCATATCAATTTCATTTTCATCAAAACAGAGGTTTGCCCAAATTGGAGATCAACTCACATTTTATGCACTTGCCTGTGTTTACTGGGATGCACTGGGCTGTGTTATATACCCAATGAGAGCAGTACTTCTCCAGCTCTTACCGTGTGTTGTGGCACCAACCTGTTTGCTGGCAGCCATGGAAGTGCACAGGTTATAAACTCAGATCTGCCCGCGTGCAATGGCACACGTGTGTGTGCACCTTGAAGGGTCATTCCACAAGGGGGTGGTCTGGACCGCTCCTCTGAATGATGCCCCCAGGGAATATCCTCAGGTTTGATTTGTGGTGGCTTGTGAAGCAAAAGCATGATGAATACGTGTCCACCAGCCACTGCAACTGAGCTTTCAAAAACTGTTCCATAATACTTCTTTGCAGTGGTATGTTCAGGATCAAACATCAGAACTCAATTTTCTATAATTACACAGGTTTATGGAGCTGTCATCAACATGTCAAGACAGCTAAGAAATTAGTTTGGCTTTTATTTCTAAAATAAGTCTTTTAAGGAGAATGTTGCCTTTCAAATATTTAAAAAGAAACAGAACATGGCCAGGGTAGAATGGGCTGGCAGTTCTTTTAATGGCTTGATTTATGTTTAATTAACTACTGATAAGAATGAAAATGCTCTGTCCAGATTTTGTGACTTACATACATTTCTCTGCATTGGCTATACCTTTGCAAATATACAGTTGGCATATATTAATTACAGCTTTGTGGCATTATAACTGGTGAAACAGAAGCCTGTGCATTTTGTGGATTAAAACATAACTGAAAAATTTTAATGGCTGCTGTTCCGTCATAAAATGGGAGCCAATTTCCTCTTAAATATCTACCTGTATCTGCACTTGGTGATAGAACCAGCAGAAGGGTGAATGTTAGAAATAATAAATAATTCTCCACAGAACTGCCAGTTTTATTTATTTTTTAAAAATGCTTTTGACACATCATTGAACTCTTTGATGAGGGTCTTTTTTCCTGATTTTCTTAGGTTTTTGAATTTTGCAGAGGATCATATAATTTAGGAGAACAGTTTGCTCCGCATTGAAACAGTTTAACATGCAGAACTAGGGCAAACAGAAAAATATCAGCTCTCCAGTGTAGTGAGGGTCATAATCTGAATCTGATACATGGCACCCTTCCCTATTATCAGTGCTCCTTGGTTGGTGGTATCTCTCTAATTATACTGCAGCCTTTTCCCTCTTCTTTTTCATTTAAAATGGCCATTGCAGTATTTACAGAGCAATGAGATGCCATGTACTTGAAATGCATCCTAGGAAGGACACCTCTGTGAAAAGATGCAGCAGCTGGAGTTCCTCAGCTGGGGGTAGTCCACTGGTTGGGCCAAGTGGTGGGATTTGCATTCACGAACGTTAGAATGCAGGTCGTTAAGGATAGTGATGTGAGGAGAAAGGGAAAAAAAAGAAACAGGAGAAAAAGAGAAAGGTACTGTTACACCAACAAGTTCCTCCGTTTGGTGAAAGCATTTGGATTAGGAAGTTCAATAGGGTTACAGGTATGTGTTGGATGTCCTGCCCTTGGCTGGGACAGAGTTAATTTTCTTCCTAGTAGCTGGTGCAGTGCTGTGTTTTGGATTTAGTATGAGAACAATGTTGATAACACACTGGTGTTTCAGTTGTTGCTGAGTAGTGCTTGCTCTGCATCAAGGACTTTTCCATTCCCCATGCTCTGCCAGTGAGCGGGTGCACCAGAAGCCAGGAGGGAGCAGAGCCAGGACAGCTGACCCAAACTAGCCACAGGGATGTTCCATACCACAGAACATCATTCTCAGTGTATAATCTGGCGGGAGTTGACTGGAAGCTGCTGGTGGCTTCTGGGGGGCCAGCTGGGCATCGGTCAGGGGGTGGTAAGCAACTGTATTTGGCATCACTTGGGTTTTTTTTTCCCCATTGGATTTTATTCCTCTCTTTTCCTCTCTTCTTTTCATTATTATTATTATTGTTGCTGTTATTATAATTATTACTGTTGTTATTATTATTATATTTTATTTTATTTAAATTATTAAATTTTCTTATCTCAGCTCACAAGTTTTGCCTTTTTTCCGATTCTCCTCCCCATCCCACTAGGGTATCTGCGGGGAGTGAGGAAGCAGCTGTGTGGTACTTAGTTGCCAGCTGGGGTTAAACCTCAACGGTGGAAAAGTGACAGGGATCTTTTCTGTCCTCCCTTCTCTCCCCACTTCCAAACTGCTTCTTGCTGTTCTGTGCTTCTGCCTACTTCTGGAACGGAGGATGCAATGCAAGATGGTTTTGGAGATGCTGGGACTACCTCCCTCCGTCAACCCTTACTCAAAGGCTGCAGGACCATGGCAGCAGTGTACCTCATCCACTGTCCTCTTGAGACCTTCAAACCTACTGGTCCTTCCTGCCCAGCAGCTCTGCTTTGCCCTGGTGCACTTCTGGGGAGGACAGAGCAGAAGGTCCTCTCTGGGTCTTCTTCCCCACTGCCCCCACAAATGAATCTGTGCTCATTGGGGCAGAATAAAAAAATGTGGGAAGAGAGGGGGTGCTGCAGACGGGTGGGAATTGGGCTGAAGGCACTGACACTGCAGGAGCAGCGGTGCCTCTCAGTTTTGGTGCAGTCTGGTACCACATGCCCAGACTCTCAGTTTTGCCATGGTTCCTCTCATACACTCTGCCATTAGTTCCCACACCGAGGGGTGTGAAGGAGTATGGGCACAGGTTAGGTTTTGCAGGCACATACACAGATGAGTTTTCAGAAATGCAAGTGTGTAATACTGCAGCAGAAAAATCGTAGCTGTGCTAGCAGTGAAGCAATCAAAGAAATGCTTCCAATTATTTATCTTGCTGCTTTTTGTCACTACATCTTACACCACACTCCATGGAGGTGCCTGACTTAGAGCCAGACCTTTAAGGTGCTGCCAGGGATAACTGTTCTCATGAGAGGAAGAGATCTGTAGAGAGATGCTTTAGCAGAAGAGTAGCTGAGCTGTAGAGCAATGATGTGAAGGGGAGGGCAGAGGGCAAGTGGATGGAAGAGAGGAGCTGATATAAGCAGGGATAGAGAAATACTTCTAGTGCTGTAGAGATGATGTCGTGTGTTTGTTGCTGCAAACAGCAGTGACACTAACACGCTGCTTCAATACCCAAAGACAGTGCAGCTATGAACCACAGACTTTGAGTTCACTAATATTGTAGTCAAGGGGTCCAACAGAATTTCTGCAAGCAAAGCTCCTTAAGCGGAAGTAATTAAAGTGAGGAAACAAGAGAGCTTAAAGTAACATGTCAGTACAAGGAGATATATTAAGAAAGTGCTTCATTAAAGGAGTGCTTTTTATGATGTAAACAATGTATTTTGCAAGTGAAAATGTATGTTTGCAAGTGTACCAGCAGAGGTTAGTAACAACATCAGTGCATTTTCCCATTTCTTTGCCTTGGTTAGAAGAGTGACTTCAAGAAGTTATTTGTGGGTCAGTGGAAGCACACACTTTGCATTTGTGTGGGAGCTCCTATGCAGTCATATTTCCATCATGTCCTTGTGTGCCTGTGTTTTCATGCCCTGGGCCGTCGAGAATGACCTGTGAGCATTGCCTGCCACCCAGGGCCCCCAGCTCCTGCCACTGCGCTCCTGCGTGACCTTCTGCAGGTTGTCTAGGGTTGGCTTTTCAAAATTACCCCTGAATTCCAGCTGTTGGATGTCAGATGACATGATATGGTTTTCAGAAATGCAGATCCTCTGTGCCTATGATTCATAGTGTCAAGAACAGCCATGAAATCTGGAGCTACCATTGAACAAAAATCCAGTTGAAGCCAGTGGTTGTGGGTGGGTTTCACAGCCTTGGAGGTTAATGTAATTTTTTTAAGATTGATTCCCAGAATTACAGCCATTTAATTAAAAAAAAAACACAACCAAACACCCCAAACCCCCAAACCCATCAGAAATAATCTTAACTTTTTTCTGCATTTCAGATGCCTCCCCAGCATAACAACCTTCTTTGGGTTTCTATTGGGGTTTTATTTGTCAATGTTTGTTCACTGCTTTCCAATACTTAGGAAAGTGCCTTGTAAACAATGAGAGCGCACTTCAAGTAGAGCTATTTGCCCTTCAAGTATCCCAAAACATTCCGCCAAACAATACATAGGAAATAATTTAATTACCAAGCTAAACCAGTTGCTGTACCCTACAGGAAGATTATTTGTCTCTTGCTACATACCTCATGGATCTTGTTATTGGGTAGCATTAAATGGAAATTGGTACCGAGGTCCCAAATTGTCTTTAATCAGGACATTATATCCCAGTATCCTGGGCTATGTCTGCTCTGAGTAATGAGATGCTCCTGGGTTAAACTTCCTTGTGCAGTTTCAGTGGAATATCACTTTCCTTATGTCTAACCCTGATTTATCACTGAGTGTCAGGGATGCTGCAGTCCCTTGATGTTCGTTGGCAGGATGAATGCGGTGGGAGGAAAACAAATTTCTTATCTAATAAGGCCTAATGTAGTATATGATTTTTTGAAAAGCTAGCAGATTACAGCATGTTAATTTAGAAAAACATGCATGATCCTTAGCTTCCTGTAAGAAAAGGGCAATAGGAAATGTGCTAAGATGACAGGTACTCTTTCAACAAGTAAATAAACTGATTGAAATAGGTCACTTATGCAAGGAAGGAATTAGACTTTGGAAGCACTTTTCCTCTAATTGTGAGTTATGTAATGATAAGTAACGAGTGCATCTTTTAAAAAAATACATGGGGCTAAGAGTTGCTCCAAGCTTGCATATTTTCATAAAAATACACACACCGGTGGTGTGATTTCTCCCTCCATGCTATTTTTTCTGGAAGGATGTTTGCATTTACAGCCTTTCCAATGATTTTTTTCTTTCTTTTGCATATTATTAATCTGCTAGTGATTGGATTAAATGTGAGAGAAGCAAACTGCTGCTTCTAGGTATAGAAGCATGGCTAGAGGTATCTCTAATAATTGTTTTACATACAGTTACCATGGAGACTTGTCTATAGGTCTTAATTTGGCACGACTGGTGTAGGAATTTTAGATTTTATAGAGGCTTGCCTGGGCGGAGGCAGGGCTGAGGGTTTGGCTGGGGTCAAGGCAGATGGAGAGCTGAGCCTATGGACTCAGGTCAGAGAAGGACCTGGAGAGGCAGTGGCATGGCTCAGGCAGGGACCAAGGTTGAGAGCCTGAGCTGAAAAGCATCTCCCAGGTGAGGGGTGGAGGCCCCGAGAGGGCTCATTGCAGCCCCTTCTCATGCATCTCCTTCCCCACGGCTGATCCCAGGTTACAGCTGCACCACACACCAGAGCTGCCTGTGGGCACAGGCAGCCAGACCCCGTTTCGGGGAGTGGACACAGCTGCAGAGTCCTGCTGTGTCTCTGGTTTTGCTTATGCAAGAACTGAAACCCACACAGGGTGTTAGCAGACACTCTTGCACCTGTAGGTTTTACCCTCTTACACTCCACTGGAGCACAAGCCTCTGTCCCTCTGCCCTCTGGGAAAAGAAATGTCTATTGCCATAGGCAAACTTGAAAAGCAAAACTAAAAACCCGAGCTTTGGGGAAAGTCAACTGGTGGAAGGATGGGATCAGGGATAGGTCTGGAGGTAGCTGGATTTTATAGGAGAGAAAAATCTGGGCTGAGAGGGAGAAGGAAAGGAAAAACCATGGGCAGAAAAGTGGAAATAAACTGTTTGCCAAGGAAGAAAGCAGTGACTCTGTGGAGGATTTGCCTGAAGCTCCCAGACCCCCAGACCACTGAGGTGGTGAGGGGTGGTGCTCAGCAGGAGGAGATCCAGGGGGCTCTCCTCCCTCTGTAGAGGACTGAAGGCAGTGGGTTGGTTAGCATTGATAACATGCAGCTGTGGCCTTGCCTCAAAGGCAGTGGGTTGATTGACATGGATGATGTGCAGCTGTAGCTCGTTCCACTAAGTAAATAGCACTGAGGGTGGGGGTTGGATGGTGGAGGAGTGGTGTGGTCTTGTCTCTGGAGGAAGGAGAAATAGCATAGGTAGTAGAATCTGACTGATGGTAAAAGTCTTGTTGCAGCCTACTAGTTTGTTTGTGCTGCAGCAACTGGTGTTTTATGTGAAGCTAACTGCGTTGGACTTGACTACAATGTCCCTCCTCACCTGTGTTTTCTTCAAACTGAAGCAGTGAGTGACTTGCGGCTGGATGCAAGACTTGTGTGACAGCCTGATCCCACAGGCTCTGGAGAAGAATCATAAATTTGCTAGGTGTGCTGGGCTGCCTGTTGGGTGGTTGTGCTGCCTGGAGGTATTGTTGCTACCTCTGGGGTTGTTGCTGCAGCTGGGCTGAGAGGATCAACCTTTGCAAAAGGGTAAGAAAGAAATAAATAATCTGTCTTGAGGCAACATGAAGGGCCTCCCTGAAACAAAAGAAAGAGGTGCAAGGTGTCTGGGGACCTGAGCATTTTAGTCAGTAATGGATTTATGGTTTTGGAGCTGCTGCCTTCCACCTCACCCCAATGAAAACCAAAATGCTGCAATCCGGAAAATGTAATTCCTTTCCAATGTAGAGAGAATTATTTTTTCTTTTTATTACTTTTCAGCAGAAGAAAAACCTGAAAGAGATCACTTTGGACTGATATGAACTACATCGCTCAATCTAAATTAAAGTATTTGTTTCCATTTTAAATAACTTATTCCCTTTCCATAATTTAGAAGTAAAATTTTAAGCAGAAATTACCATTTTGAATCAAGTCAAGTCGGCTTTGTAATTAATAAAATTGGTCATTAGATTCTAGAAATGCTGAAATGAAATGTTCTGACACTCAGCCTTTTGGGGTGAGTGATGCTTCTGTTTTTTTCTCTCCTACCCTTAATTCCCTTTATAGTTGTTTTTATTGAAGTCTTTCTATACGCTCTAACTGGACTGTAACACATTGGTCTCTTGAGTGCCCAAATAGCGGAGTATTACTGATACTGTATGACAAAGGTATTTTTGTTTCTCATTTGTTGCTGGAGTTCCTAAAACTGGGCAAATTTGGCTCTTGCTTATGACCGTACTGTGTAGTTACTCTGTATTTACATTGTTTGCTTAAATGGTACTGAAATGCAAGCTTTTGAAATTGCTGTGGTCCCTGCCTTTAACAGAGAAGGAGGGAAAAAAAAAAAAATCAGCTGAAGGTGATGCTATTAATGCCAAAGTCCATCAAGGAGTGGTGGAGAAACATATAAATTATTTTCCAAGTAAGGGAAAAGGGAATTTAACAGTAGAACAGTGCCGTAGTACTTTGGCACTGTATACAAAAAACAGGAAAAAAGAAATAAAACACTCCAAGATAGAAAGAGAGATGATGAAAGATTCTAGGGCTTGCTAGGAGATATTTTTCACTAACAATTAGTAATGCATCCAAAGTAGACTTGATCATTTATTAACAGGAAAGAATGGTTTTATAGTTGAATAAAGTGCCATGAGTTTCGTGATCTCAGGTTAATTACTTAATCTGTGTCCCATATATTCCCTTTGTGACTGAGAGGCTTCATTAAAACTTTATAATCTCTATGATAGAGATAATATTTACCTTTGAGGAAATGCTCTAGAACTGAATTAACCATTTTGTAAATAGATTTGAGGCTATTGAGGAAGATGTGTTATGACCAGCTCTGCCAAACTCACTGTTGACTTTAAGAGATCTCAAGGCTTCATTTTTGAGGAAGCTGGTTTCAATCTAGTTGGATTAAGCTGTGCACTTGGTCTTAATTCATGAGTGGCTCCTAAATATTGTTATATGCATTATGAAGTTGTTACCTGCTTCCTGCCTGTAAATTAACTTTAGAAAGTTCCTGAAGATATGAGCTAGGTTAATGGTGACCAGAAGTGGCATGAATTAATATTGGTAAACTTATCACATCTACAACAGGCAAATCTGGAATCAATACAAAACACTAGTAAATATGCTGCAGTGGGCATAGCAGGTGTGGCATAGGCAAAGGAACATTTAAATACCTTCCAGCTGTAAACCATCATGCTACTGAGGCTTTCCCAAACATGTTCAGGTAAAGGTGAGCCATAAATGGTGATGGAGAAGGATGAGAGGGACCAACAATATACCTTGCTTGAAGGCTGCTTCAGAATGGGAAGGGTGGTACAGTTGGCCCCTTCATGGGCAGGTCTGTAATATGGACGTGGAGCTGGTGTGCCTTTGTCTGGGAGGGGGTAGGAGATTAGGGCAGAACAAAGACTCTGAAAAATTAGCCAGAAAAATAAAAGAGTCCTGGAAAAGACAGCTCTGAAAACGTGTCTGGTAGCATCCAACCCATGGGAACAACAGTGTTATGAACTACAGCCTCATGAGCAATGCTGGATCTTCCATGATTTCATGGATCTTCATCTTCTAAGAGGAAGAATGATCTTGAAAAGTCATGCTGATATGCTGGCTCTACTCTCCGTTGCAAGTCAAATGTTGTGATAGGCAACAGGCACAGTAGGGAGAAATGTGAGCAGCAGCAGAGTCCAGACCAGTTTTATTCAGAGCAGATTCTAGCACAGGCGAGCATCTGGGTTTGGGGTTGTGGATTTTTGGCAGTGGGGAAGACAGCCAGCACCCTGGGCACACAGGGAAGCACCTGTTGCCCTCCTCTCCTGAGCTGTCAGCAGCACAACTGTTCATGGGCTCTGTGAGGGCCACTGCAGCTGCCTGCTCGGACAGAGAGTGACCAAAAGAAGACAAGGTGCCACCTTTGGTGCAGCGAGCAGCAGCAGTGGCCCCACTAACCAGGCACAGACAGCACAGGCAGCTGCCCGCACGTGTGTGTTCTATCAAGGCCTTGGCAGCCCACCCTGTGCCCAGCGATGCCGGACTGTGGGCATTCGTCAGTCTCTGGAGTTTGATTCACTTGTTCAAATTCATCTTCAGGACAAATCCACCAGCCAGGTTATATAAGAACAGAGCTTGACTGGCCATCTGGGGAAATCTCGCTTGCAGAAGTAATTCAGACTGGCTTTTGTATGAGCAGTTTGCAGTTTCTTGTTGATTGGAAATTGGCTGAGAAATTGTAAACAATGCGTAGTGATTAACAGCAGTGAATCAAGCCACAAAGAATGGCCAAAGGGACTGGGGTTTCTTCTTCCTCTGCATCTTTAATTGTAACGAAACCCAAACATTTCAAATATTATGAAGTCAAACTTTCACATGATAATCAGTAGGTATTGCATTCTCTTACTAACAGAATAATAAAAAGATTAAAAGGTGGGCCAAAAATTGAACAGGATTCATGTCTGAAAACAGTAAACTGGCATCTGGCAGTTTGAAATGCTTATTCTGGGAGAGGGAGGAAACTTAGAAATGAGTAATTCACCAAACACCTCCTTGCAGGGGCATCAAGAGTCTGCAAACTAATGCTGACAAAAATCCAACATGATTTTTTGCTTTATATATATACACGTGTATATATGTATACACACACATCCATCATATGGGAACAAGTACACTTTCTCTGCAGGGCTGTGAGATGCCTTTTGTGCATGTGTGGGTGAACGGACCCTACCTTGGGTATCAGACCTTCCTTGGACACTGCCAGCTAGCTGAATATGAATTATTTCACTCAGTACTTTTGGTTTGATAAACATCAGATAAAATTAAGACAAGTTCTGAGAGAGCTTTGCCTAAATCAGGATAATTTGCTTGGGAGGCCACTGCATCTTTCCTGGTCCGCCTCCCCTGGCAGTTGCTGTGTGTCCGGGTTCCATGCGTAGGACCAGAATGGTGGGCATGCACTCATCCCTAAACACTCCTCCTGTGTTCCCTGCAGTGAGATGTGGCAGGGCTCAAGCAGGTTCCTGAGGCACTAGTATGTGTAGCCTGCCCAGAGGCAAGAAACCTTGTTTCTTCCGTGGCCTGCAGCTGCAGGAGAGAAAGCCTGGAGTACCGCCTCTAGCTAGGCATGGCCTCTGGCTCTTTCCGATCATAGAGTCATACAATAGTTTGGGTTGGAAGGGACCTTTAGAGGTCATCCAGTCCAACCCCCCTGTCATGGGCAGAGACTAGATCAACTAGATCAGGTTGCTTAGAGCCCTGTCCAGCCTCATCTTGAATGTTTCTGGGGATGGGACACCTACCACCTCTCTGGGCAATCTGGTCCAGTGCTTCATCACCCTCATGATTAAAAAAAAAAATATTCCTTATATCTAGTCTGAATCTACCCTCCTTCTGTTTCAAACCATTACCCCTTGTCCTGTCACAATAGGTCTTGCTAAAAACTCTGCCCCCATCTTTCTTGTAAGCCCTCTTTAAGTACTGAAAGGCTGCAGTAAGGACCCCTGGAACCTTCTCTTCTCCAGGCTGAACAACCCTGATGCTCTCAGCCTGTCCTCATAGAAGAGGTGTTCCACCCCTCTGATCGTTTCTGTGTCCCTCCTCTGGACCAGCTCAAACAGGTCCACCAACAGGCCCATGTCTTCCCTGTGCTGAAGGCTCCAGAGCTGGACACAGCGCTGCAGGGGGGTCTCACCAGAGTGGAGTGGAGGGGCAGAATCGCCTCCCTTGCCCTGCTGGCCACGCTGCTTTTGATGCAGCCCAGGATACGGCTGGTGTTCTGAAGTGTTCTGAAGATGGTCTCCTAAACCCCTCAGAACTGCTGAGCCTATCTTGCAGGGCTTCCAGGGGGTTTGGCTTTGAGACTGAGCATGTTATGGTGTGCTTCCAACACCTGTGTGTGGCAGGCAGCTGCTTTGCTCAGGCTGTCACAGCACAGCCGCTCACAGTGCTGGCTGGCTCCCAGGTAGCTTGTGAGGGCTTTCTCAGAATTCCTGATTTGAAGGAAAGGTGGACATTTTTACCTCCGGTTAAAAGTTGACATTTTATGAATTGGATAAAACACCGCATCAGTGGGCTCCCAGAGTGATCACCATTTGGTTCTGGGTACCTCATACTTGGGAGGTGCAGACAAGCTCGTGGGGGATTTGCTGTGAGGGTGGTCAAGCACTGGCACCAACTGTCCAGGGAGGTTGTGGGGTCTCCATCCTTGGCAAACCCCAAACCCAGCTGGACATTGTCCAAGGCAACATGCTCTGGCTGAATCTGCTTGATGGCTCAGGGGGATGGAGTAGAGACCTCCAGAAATGCCCACCAGCATCAGTGATTCTGGGAGTCAGGAGTGGCTGCAAAAGGGCTGGTTTCTGTAAAAAGACTAAGAGCTTCTCTGATCACTGGCTTTAGCTGCATCTTCAGGGGCTGGAGTTAGTCCCAGTTCCTTGGCTAGAGAGGGAGGGAGTGCCTGGTGCGTGTTTCCTCTCCTGCCAGCCACCAAAGAAACAAACTGCAACAGGTCACTTGCTGTGCTGTATTTCCCTGCCTTTCCCACCCCAAAGCACCAACGGTGAAGATGGGCCAGGCATGAGTGTGAGCTCTGTGCAAACTCATGGTGCCAGAGGCACAACATAGGAGGCACAAAGACTATAGAAGATGGTGTGTTGAATGAGAAACTCCGTGTGTGTATAAGCCCATGTACATATGGTTTTAAAACCCTGCATGGTCATAGGCTGCATTCTAGCGCATCAGCACCCCTCCTGATTTTCTGTTGTGATATGTACCAAGCACACTGACAAAGTGTGGTAAGTGATAACGCAGTGCTGCTTCATATTTGATGAGTGTGTTGTATGGAAGCTGAAGGCTGTGACACCAACGTCCTTTAGCTGGCTGGCTTTCCCCAGCCAAGGAGAAGACAGCTTGGGCTGGAGCAGGGAAACCCGTGTGCTACATGAATGAGGGCTGCAGCAGAGTTACACTGCTCAGTGGGTGAGCCGGCGTTCCCTGGCATGTTGTCTGCCATCCAGACTGCACGTCCCTAGCCACAAGTAAACCGTGACATCCTATTGCACCATTCTGAATGAATTTATTTGAAGGATGACTTGTAAAAGGGCAAAATTTAAAATGGAAAGTAAAGGATAAAGGTGGCAGAAATCCAAATGCTCATTCCTAACGCTGGCTGCTGGAAGTGGGTGGAAGCTTGTTCGCTGAGCCACGCTGCTTCGTGATTTCAGTGCCTGCATTTTCTCTAGACATCCAGTACCTGGCTTGTCACTTGACATGGCACTGCAGCATATGCTTCATGCACATATTATCCCCCTCTTTTTCTTCCCCTCCCCAGTGTGAAATCCATCCCTAGCTTTACTTGTCATTGCAGTGGATGGAGATCTACAGCCATGTGCAAACACCATCCATGCAGCAGCGTAGGGCATGAGGTGAAGTGCCAGTACATATCCAGCCCCTGCAAGGAGGTTTCAGGTGCTGACTGCTGTTGGCAAAGGAGGGAGGGACAGCAGGTGATGGAAGAGAAGGCATTTCCCACTTCAGAATGTGTACCAGGCACATTGGTGTCACCACTTGCATGCCTTGCACCTGCCTTGCAGTGCAGTTTCATTGGTGGGTGTGCGAGCTGGCTGTGGTCCCTTAGGGTTTGCCTTGACAAAGCAGCACAAGGGGTAAGTGTAGGAGGTCGGCAGCCTCCTCTTCAACAGCAGCTTCTGTGGCTGCTGCTGATTCCAGATATTTTATTTTCAAACCTCATCCCTGCCCTCTTCTCTCCCACTCTCCTGCTCTCCTGTCCCCAGCCATGAATATCAGCCTTGGTGCCTCTGATTTCTCTCCTGCACCCACACAGTGGAGAGGCCAGACCATGAAAGTGTTAAGACAGACATTGCAGGGATGCTTAGGGGGCTGGAAAATGACACTGGCAAAGGAGATGAGGAGCTGGGATGGGTTAGAGGAGGTAAAGAAGAAGGAGAGGATGAGGAGCAGGAATGAGAGTGGGACAGGGAAAGGGAGGGAAGGATGGGTACATCTAAGCCAGAAAGCCAGCAAGATAGGAGAAGAGAGCTGGTACAGGCTTTGACTGCTGGTCACCAATGCTGGGAGATGGGAATGGGCGGTTTAATGCTGTGGGGATGAAATAGTAGAGCTTCTTAAGAGCCAAAGTGATGTTTGACAGGTCGTGCCCTGATCCTGGAGAGGTCCCATCTTGGCCACTGCTGGGAGAAAGAGCAGATGGAGACAAACACTGTCCTGGCAAGCTCCTTGGCATGTGTTTTCCCTTGTCCTGTGCTGAGAGACCCTCCTCAGCATCCCTGGTGGGGTTCAGGGAGCAGGTCCTTTTGTGCACCCCTGGGCAGCCCCCTCAGAGGTGCTGGAAGGTGCTAGGCAGTGCGCTGCTCTGCCCCAGCCCTGGTGTGCTGATGCTGTGCAGGCACTGCTGCCATGCTGCCACAGCAGCATGCTGGTTGGGATTGTAAACAGCTAAAGCAAATCTTGAAAGATTAAAAGGAGAAGGTGGTTTTCAAACAACACAATTATATAAATGTTGCAAAATGAGCTTTAATGCTATGGTTCTGTGACCTCCAAAATGAATTAAACCAATTGCTTTTACACCCACCCATGGAACAAGACTTGATCAGTTACAACTCTCTTCTGTTTCACTAAATATTATGATTGTCAACAGCATGAGTAGAGCTTTTGTTTGATGAAGAGATAATCAACTAGTGAGAAGCATTTGCTAAATACTGAGACTTTAGAAGATTCATTTTTTTCAAAGCCTGTGGTACTCATGTGCTGGAATTAATGGTTTTCGGGTCTAATGAATATGTAAGGTTTCCCGCTGGTGGAAGGATGCTGAGATGTGGTGCTGGAGGAGCATGTACATTTGCAGCCAATTTCCCTGTGGTGTCCTGGCAACGCGCTAAGCATGGCACCGTGGAAAAGCGCTACGCAAGGTATCAGCTGGAAATGGGAGCACTAAAAATTGATGTTGTCAAATCAGCGCTAGCAAGCAGGGTCTTTTCATTGGTTGTAAAGCCAGAACTAAATTTATACCTGTAGTATGCACTATGGTATGTATAGTGTATGATATAAGAACACCATCAGGTAGAAGATAACCGTAGGTGGTCCTAACTTCTCTTTTGACATGCAGATCTGCTTGTCATGCATTTCCAATTTACCTGCCCCACTGAAAAGTGGCTAACGGGACTTGCTTTGCCAAGAAAAGCCAGACTGTTTCTGATCTGAATAGCAAATCCAGCAGCCCTGGCAATCTGTGGGTCTGGTTTGTGACTTTCTTTCTTGGAAAGGAGAATTAATGAAGTTCTCCTCTCTGAATTTCTCTTCTCCTGAGCCTCTGTCCCCAGCTGTTTGCCACAATCTGCACTGGAGAGGGCTGTGCTGTGCCTGCCACTTATGGGAGGCCTGTGGGAGGTGGTGAATCCTCAGAGGTACAGGAGGAGGCTGTGTGCTGCTCCGCAAGTAAGAAATGATGTGAAAGACTGTTTTTATACTTCATCAGGTTTGTTTCATAACTTTTTATGTTTGTTTGTTGTCTGTAAGAACATTCTGCTCGATGAAATGGGCTCCATAAGGCATAGTAGCAGCAGGAGGGTTGTGACCGCGTTTCCCCGTAATGTTGTGCCTTCATGGGTGAACTTCCTTAAGATTCATAAGTTGCCTTTTTGCATCCCTTCTTTCCCCTTTTCCCTTTTGTATCACTGGGACTTCTGAAAATTAGTACTACTGACATTACTGGAGCAGCCAGGACCTGATGAAAACACAGCTCCGTTGTACTGTCCAGAAATAAAATAAAACCGGAGTGGTACCATCAGCACATACTGCTCAGCAGGGCTGCGGCGTGCATGTGAATTCACACATCTACATGTTTCATAGACTCTGGATGATCATATAATATTGGTAATTTGATGGGGAAATTGAAAGGTGTAATGGGCAACATGACATAATGCTATGTTTCTAGGGTCCTAACGTTCCAATAAAAAGCATTTGTTCCAGTTGGGTGGTTTTTATTAAATTAAAAGAAAAAGCAAAAAAGACCCCTCCTTCAGTTTCTCAGCAAGGAAGGTCAAAGCCTCTTCAAAATTAGATGAGATAGAGATATTTTTAACCAGTAGAAGATTTCCTGTTTTTAAAGGCAGTAGTGCAAATTTGAAATAAGACAACATAAAATGTAAAGTGACTTCAATGAGCTACTTTGTGACCTTGGGCTCTTCAGAGCTGCTGAGTTAACTGTGCTTCTGGTGGGCAGCTACACAGCGGAAACGAAGGAAAATATGTTGTGGGGGTGAGGGTGCTCGGCTGTTTTGATGGTTTTGGGGTAGTGAGGTTGTTCATGTTGCCTTAGTGATGGCTTCCTTGGAGTTTTTGCTGGCATTCACAAGCATTTAGATTGGGTCTTCGCATGGGGCTGCTGGGATAGAATATGCTGAGCTGCAAATCCAACAGTAGGATGTGGACATAGTCACCTGTATTTATACTCTGCTGAACACTTCTGGTTGCTTCACGTGCATCCTGCTCAGTTTAGTTCATAAAAGCTTCTGTTCATTGAAAAAGCTCATTCAATTCAATCCATAGCCTAGATGGCTAAAGCATGGTGGAGCCTTAAACTGCTCAGAAAAATGTTTCTGGTGGTGTTACCTCAGACAGTGTCCCTTTTTCCAATATACCACCTTATCCCCCACATCCAGCTCGAGCTCAGCTCCTGAGAAATCACTGATTTGGAGCCCAGAGGCTGGTGCTGGCAGTTGGTACGGATGTACCACAAGTGTGGGTTTGCTGGTGCAGCAGGGCCAGGTACCTGGGCACTGGCCGGGGAGGGGCCAGGGGGGTCCCGGCTCCCTGGGAGACGCAGGAGCAACCTTGGTGCCTGCCGATTGCTGTAATGAAGCTTGCTTCGCTTATAAAACACCCAGATCTTGGCTATTGTTAAGTACAGAACATTTTTCAAAAAGACATACGTTGTTTGTTTTAAGCTTTTAATTGACTACTATTTATAAGATTATACATGAAGGAAGGAAGGAAAAACTTTAAAAATGCCCCAGGTTCATACTCCATAGCATGGAAATATGTCTCGACTGTTTACAAGTGCTCCTTGTTTTGTGTTCGGAGGCCGGGTTTTTTACTTCCTTTTGGACTGTTCTCCACTGGAAATGAGAATTTGCTGCCAAAATAGTCCACCTTTTCCTGAAAGACTTGGTATTAATAGTTTTGACAGAACATCTTGTTCCTGTGTAATACAGGAGTCGGTCTAGCAGTTGGTCCTGAACAGGGGTACAAAATGTGGTTGCGTAACTCTTTTATTTTGAGATGAAATATCTGCAGTTTAATAGAAAGAAGTCTGAGCTTATGCCAGCATACATCTTCTGAAGTTAGGAGGAAAGTGTTGGTGTAGCAGATTTCTGTGCTTGTTTTTGTTTAAAGAAGCAAGTAATTTTTATTAAAATGCAGTGTGAGGCTTGGAGCATTTCAGAAATACAGTTGTGGTGCTTCAAGTCCCCCGAAAGGGCTTTTCTCACCCCTGCCCTGACCCCCTGCCTACGTGGGCAGCCCCGGTGCTGGCTGCCTGCTGCCCTCACACCACCTGCCTAGCCCACCCGTAGCTCTGCTGCAGGATGGGGGCTGAACAGGGACCCCAGCGTGCCCACAACAGAGAAGCTCCGCAGATGCCTTTGCTGAAATATCATCAAGCTTAGACTCTCTTGACCTAGCACACATAATAGGAGTGATCCCAGACTTGGCTAAAAGCTCCTTTGGAAAGCCTCATGACATCTTCTAATTTATTCTTTCTTAGTTTCCATTGTTTGATTTCGGTTGCTACTTTTTATTAGCAGTCATTGTAGCCGTGTGACAGGGAATGAATGATCTTTGATAAGGGTTATTTGTTTCTTGTGGTAGGCAAAAAGAAAAAGCAATTTATATTCTTGCAAGACTTTTCCCAAGCAGAGCTCGGTAATTAATGCTGTAGACTGTAGTGCATTAAGTGAAATGGCATTTTGTAGGCTGTGACACCAACAGCTCCTGAATGTTTTTAGGCAGTTTTACTTTGCTCTGTATCTGTGCTTCCTGGGTGGCTGTACACAATTATTGCTATATATTATTTGATTTTTATAGCAATTAAACAATCTTGTAATTTATTCTGCTAGGAAAAGATTTCTCTGCTTATAGACAAAATGCTATATACTTATGTATATATCAGAAGTATATGCTCTTCCCTCTTCTGCATTTTACAACACATTTTATGCACGAAGGTTGAAATGTAATTGTAGAAAGAGCAGTTGATAATGGCTTCAGTAGAATACCATTTTTACCAGTCCCTGTGACTGTTAAATTCTATGATGCCCTTTTTCAGATTGCTGCCTTGCTTTCCTTAAATTAGTGGAATGGACCAACTGTTCAGTTTAGGCAGGCTTTAAATTGCTCCTCGTATGTGTTACAGAAAACTGGGAAAGATTTGTAAGATTTGTAGAGTTTCATAATCCTTTTCACTCTTTTTTTTTTAAGGCCTACTCACTACCTCAGTACCAGTACCAGTTTGGAATTGGGCTTCTGTTCTACAAGTGAAAATAAGTTCCAAAGTCAAACAGAAACCTGTTTTGTACCTATTGAGTGAACAAAGCCAGAAAGAAGATACCTGGAAGGTTTAAAGCTGAGACAATAAAATTTGCTTTAACAACCCAAAGATGTAATTCTTTTTCCCTATCTTTACTTTTTATTTATAGACAACCTTTTCTAAATAAACCAGCCTGATAATTAATAATAATACAACATCAAGTGTCATTTGAGTAGGGGCATAAAGTGGATAAGGGATGAGGGATGAGGGTAGAGAAAAACTGCATTTGGTTCTGCTGGTAGTTCTCCAGTTGTGTTGATTTTGACCTTGTTTCTGAAGAGGAGGGCAACTGGAGATGAATGCACACAAATCAGAGAGAGGGGCAGAGCACAAAGCACAAGCACTCTGGCTCTGGTGTTTGCAGTTCAGCTAGTGCAGCTGCAGGAGGGTTATGAAGACTGCAGTGTTTCAGCACAAGTGCCCATGGCCCCACCATGTGCTGCCCAGGTGCTTACCCTGGGTGTCATCTATCCCAAGGTTTGCCAACTGATTTGCAGAAATGCAGAATGACTGCAGGAATGACTAATTTGTCTTGTCAAAACAGGCCAGTAAAAGCATATTTCTCTGAGACCATACTGTAAATCAGAAGATGAAAAGCAGGGGGAAATCTCATGCCAGGAGCTCATGATGGGGAAAAGAGAAGCTCTAACATGTAGTGTTTTAAAAGCAAGTGACAGTGTGTGGTCAGCCCTATGGGTGTGTTGGAAACCTGCTGATGAAAAGAGCTGCAAGCCTGAATTTTCACTTTTTTACTCATGCCTGAAGAAATGGCATCTATTTCTTATAGCAAGCAGCACCTATCAGAAAAGAACAGCAGTTTGGGGTTCATATTTTTTTGTAAACTAGACCTATGTTTGTAGGCCTCTGTAAATTTGTCTTACTTTTTTTGTCTCTGAAAATAGCTGCTGAGCAGCACAGTGTCAGTGAAGCCAGATGGTTTGTACGACAGTGTAGAGCATCCTGCTCGTAGGGATAAGAGCATATCTTACTGCTGTTTTCACTGGAATCTGGGCTGAGCTCAGGGAGAAAACAGCAGGATAAAGTAGATCTATTAGGTAAAAATGGTGCCTCTTCCCAGCAGGGGAACAAAGCCTCAGAAGAATTTCACTGACCGCAGTGAGTGCATCTTCTGTCAGGTTACGGAGCTCCTTCTCGCTCGGCTGGCGGTGAGACCAGCCTCGCGGTGTGCGTTTGGGGGTGATGCAGGCTCCAGGGTAGGCTCACTCCCACCCCACCTCGGGTACCTCCAGGCTGGCTGTCTACCTCAGACAACACTTGGCAGAGAAACAGGTGCTTCCCGGCCCACCAGCCCACCCATCCACAGCAGCCGAGGCGAGGGAGCGAGGCTGCCAGTGGGGCCAGGGGAGGTGGGTCGCAGCCCAGCGGCCGGCATTGGTGCTGTGGGTGGCTGCTTTTCCAGCCCTGTGCTGCCAAGGAACTGACAGCATCCGCTTCAGTTTTTAGAAGTATTCTTGTTATCAAAAACTGAGATCTGAAAGCGCTTACAAAACCCGAGAAACTAATTTTTCTTTGTTTGCAGTAATTTTCAGAAGCATCAAAGTAGCCTTTGGTAGAACCCCATCCAGCTTCCTCACAACATCTCCTCTTCAGCTGAGTTGTTTTCCACAAAGTCAAGTTCAAGAAATTACTTTCTCAAAGCAGGACTTTCAGTCACTCCTGAATTGGCTAATTGCTTTTTATTCATTTTATAAACAAAGAGATGAAGGAAGCTAACAAAACTATCAGCATATAACAGACAGAAGGAAACAAAGAGGATATTTATTAGTTAGCCAATATACAAACAGGCAGAAGGAGGATCGTTTTACTGTAAGTTAATGTTTCAGCATAAATGTTAACCAAAACTGCTGTCTGCATCCCCAATGTAGAAGTAGCTCTGCAATATGGCTATTACTATGCCGTTAATGGTATTTAAAACAATATTTCTATTTGCAAAGTTAGATTGAAGATCTCTCTAGTTAGGACCATCTTTATTATAATTATGAAAAATAAATGCTATTTCTGTTCTCATTTTTTGGGGGGGATATCCTTTGACACTTGCATGGTCCTGCTCAGGTGGGTGGGAGATGTGAAGTGGCCAGAGGTGCCAGCCTGCAGGGCAGCATGAGGGTATGAGGCCACAGGCACTGCTTGGTGGTAGTAACAAAGTTCACCCTTAATCGTGAATTGTCTGCAAAGGAAATGATTTTCCACCTCAGGAACAAGAAAACCAAGCAACTAAATGATCATTTTGGATTCATGTCATCTGTGAGAATTTTAAAACGTCCAGCTGCTTTTCTGAAGTTGAGAGAGGGAGAAAACACACAAACAAATGTCGCAGTTTCTCTCACGGTGGACACACGAGGTGGTGGTGAGCCTTGCACAGGAGCGATCCTTGTTCATGGGTGCTGAGCTGTGCAAGGTCTTAGGGGATGCAGAGGGAAAGATCCCATTTTGGTTAATTGGTTACTGATCTCCATGCTAAATTTGTTGCATTCAGTATTGCGATACCTTGCCTGTCTTGTTAGTTTAAAATTTAATTTGAAATGAGACTGAGTGCTTTGGTTTGGGGATATAACCTACCCACACCTTGCTGGGGGCTTTGTGTCCCCAGAAGCATTGAGTTCCAGTCTGAAACAAGTTAAGTGGGAGATGAGCTGCTGCCGACTCACCATGGAGGTGCTCGATGTATGCAGGGGTGCGAGGATGCCTTTTTCACCAACTGCATGCAGCCAGAGGAAACCCATGTGTGGGACACAATTGAGGTGGACAGAGCCTATGCATGCCCCTCATTCTTAAACTGTTGTGTCAAATGGAAAAGTTGGCTCAGATACACAGTGATCTTGCACAGACCCAGTGCAAAATGCTTCTGTACTGCATGGGAGATAGATATGTGCATGCAGGGCATGCACATCTAGAGCAGATGGATGAGCATCCAGATGACGAAGACTCGAATATTCTGGCTGGCCCCAGACCGAGGTGAGCAACAGGGTGAAGTAATCGCTAGACAGCAAAAGTGAGCCTCTCTGATCTCTTCAGTAGAAATAAGGACATATTAATGCTGGTGCACTGAGCCCTTTGAGAGCTGGTCTGAAATACCAGGGGCTGTTTCGGTCCCATAGCTCAAGTAAGAACTGGAAGGAGAGTGAGGTCAGGGAGGACAGTGAACAACAGTTACTTGGGAAAGGACAAGGCTGGCCCAAGAACATCTGTGTATGAGCTGCTGTAAATAAAATAGGGTATCACTTAAAGAGACACTGGTAACTATTAGAGCAAGCAGCCCTGAGCCGTTATAAGATGTAAGAAGGGTTTTGGCAAGCATCCTGTAATTATCTTAGCTGCAGTGCAAGAAGTAGACTTGCTGACTTGGTCCCTTTCAGTCATACACTTTGTTTCTAAATTTCAAGTAATTCATATAGCTACACACTAACTATGCATATATTTTCCCATGTGGTACCATACACTATGTGATTGCATCACATACTTGCTCTCTCCTACACGTAAATGTGTGTACGGATACATGCGTCTGTCTGTGAAGAGAGGAGGAGAAATGAAGGGTATTGTAACTGAAAATGTTTACATGTTTATGATTAACAGCACACAATTTTAACTCTGTGTCTGCTTCATTGAGTGTCTTTCTTTCAACAGAAATAAATTCTTGGGGTTTGTAACACTCTGTAGCTGAGCACACGGAAAGGTGACCACATCCTGCATGACTTTTAAACAGTGCACACTGGCAAGCGCTGCTGAGTACTGTGGTTTTACATCTGCCAGCCTCTGTGAGCTTTAGATGCTGTAATCAGTCATTAGTCTAATGGGTCACTCTCATTTCCTCATCCAAACTTTTTTTAAATTACATTTTGGTTTATTTGCACATTTACTCCTATTGCAGGAGTGGATGCTCTTTCTGAAGTGTGAATACATCCCATAGCCATAGTTACAGCAGTGCTGGTAAGGAAAGAAGACTCCTCTGACTCCAAGCTGAGTTTTCTCTCACAGATGTTTTATGAACAAACTTTCTGTTTCTGTAGCAGGTGGTGGAAACTCAAAAATTGGCAAAGAACCCTATTCCAGCTCATCTCCTTTGTAGCTGACTGGTGAAAAATGCAGTGTGTTCAATGTTTGTCATATGTTATTTCAGATACGGTTTAAAACAACACTTCTTGAATAGGTGCTGAACCCCCCTCTCCAATTACTGTCTTATCAAGGACCCTTGCCCATGGGCGTGCTGCTGAGAGCCTCATAGGGGATCACAGCTCCTCCTGTACAGCATCAGAACTGTGCAAAGAAAGCACCACAGGTCTGAAGGTGTCCTGGCTGTGTCGGAGCAATTATTTTCCTAAAAAAGCCATTACGTTCATGTCTGCTGCCCTGGAAAGTGTGGAGGGAGGTGAAACTGGGTGCTTTGCCCCATTGACCCCACATAATAATCGCAAGTCAGCAAAATATTTAACAATATCTTTCATCTGTGTGAATAGGTCTATTAGCTGGTGAGCCATGTGCAAAAACCCACTGACATGATTTAAAGCCTAGAAATGAAAGTATCAGTCTCTGGAAAAAATAAACCTAAGCTGGTAGGTTCCTGTTTGGAGGAGAACAGGGGAGAGAGGAGATGAAAGAAATCACCTTGCAGTGAATCTCTCACTTTTTGTAATTGCCACTAACTCAGTTTTTCATGGATTGAACTCTTGCAGATCTGAAATGTGATATGTATCATGCTTGTCTGCTAAAATTAGGTCAGAATTGAATTTGCTTCCCTGCAGGTAGATATTGAGTACTTACACATTTTTTCCCCTAAAAAGATGAAAAAATGATTTCTGACTGGTTGGTTGTGTGGTTCACTTAATGTTTGGATACATTTGTTTTTATTACAGCACTGTTGATGTTTCTGTTATTTTTATTCTTTGAGTGATGTGTTACTCCTATCCTGCTATTTCCTATTTTGCCAGCTCTTTCCTGGAGGAGGTTTCTCTGGAGTGTATTTATCTTTCAATTAGCAATGTTTTCTTTGCAGCCCTACTGATTAATTTATTTTGCCTAAGCATAAAACAAGTTGAATATGCAGAATGGCAAATGTAGGAGTGAATCAGCAAAGACACTTCAGAACATTTTTCAAGCTTTTTTATCTCAGATACTTTCCTGGATTCTACTCAAGAGCCCTTTGTTGAGCATTCCCAAGGACAGGGTTGCTGGCTTTGCAGATTTGGTGATCTTCCACCTTAGAATACATGCTGCAGTGCTACCTCCTGTCTGAGAGCTGTGCAGAGCTGTTGGGGCTCTGTTGGTATGCATTGCTTTGCCATCGCACTAATAGGGATATTAATTGCAGCATGGCCATGAGCCAGTTTTAAAAACACATTGTGGTGTCCAGACGTATGAATATGAAACCCCCGTAAGTTTCTACAGACCTCACACAGGTGGAGACTAGGGTGCGGAGGTATTTTTGACAGGTTCACTGAGTACCCACTGGAATCTTTAGCTGTTAACACCTTGTTTTCCATGCTCAGCCCCGGGGTGGTGGGGAACAAGGCTGCTGCACAGCAGAGCTCGTTCTCTTTGGTACTGTGTGTTTTGACCATCTAAGTGACCCTGCACTGGCTGACCCAACCTAGTCTTCAGCCAAGGACTTCAGCAGGGGACTGGTTTCAAGCCTTGCAGGGTTTCCCTGATTTGGGAAGACCTGTCATCTGAAAAAAATCAATGTTAACCCACTTTCATTGCAAAGGTAGCCTTGAAAATGCAGACTGGTTGATTAGGGGTGGCAACCTGTGTCTGTGCAACCTCTCAGCACTGCAGCTTTCCTTAGGCTGTCCCCACAAATTATCCATGTACAGCCTTAGTTCCCACAGTCACTGTCTGCCCTCCTTCCAGGTCTTGTCTAGGGCATAATTTCGATATCCTATCATTGAATAATAAAACAAACGAACAAAAAAAAGTTTAGGTTATTCCAGGGTCTGTGGTTGCCTTACTGGGCCTTGCTTACACATACTTCTTTCCTTTGAACTGCTCTGGGCAGCCATAACATCTCTGAGTCTCATTCAGATGTTGTGCAGCTGGTGCACAACAGCAGTGTGCTGGGCTGTGCTGGGGTTGTGCTAGGCACACCCTGAGGCCAGGTGTGATGTCAATGATGCAGATATTGCTGAGGGAGTGAAGCTCTCAGCAGAGTCCTGTGGGAAGCCTTTGTGAAACTGGAGCTGCATGCTTTGCCTGCGATACACTTGAACACAGCATCTCATCTTTAAAATGCATGTCCCTGCAAAAAGCAAAACTTGTTGCTCTCCCATAGCTGCCTAAATAACATTCCTATGTGATAGGCCAGTGTATTCTGTGCCTGATCTGCCACACTCTCAGGAGCATGCTCTCTGCTGAGGATGGGCTTTTGAAAAGCGCTCGAGCTGCATCACAGCCAGCTTTGGCTGTGGTCTTTGTGATCTTTGGCAGCTGGCCAGTTTGCTATTTTTACTTACAGTAAGTATCTCCACTCCCCACAAGTCACAAAATTTATCTTCAAATAAGCAAGGCTCTGCTGGGTGGGATGAACACTGAAGTCTGTGCTGGCACTGTGGGCAAAAGCAAATTCTGGCCTGAAGGCTGCTCTTTGCAGGGACATCCAAACCACTACAGTCCCACCTGTCTGCGTGGTTCCAGTGTAAACATCACCATTTATCATCACCTTATTCGGTCCAGATTTATTATAAATAGCAGTCCTCCTTTTCTAGTGCAATTTGTGCTACTCCTTGTCTCTCTTTCAAAGGCGTTTTGAGTAAACAACCTTATTTTAACAAAGCAGATGGAAACCTTTTTATAGCTGTCGAGGCACTGGCAGTATATACATCCCTCAGCTAGCTCTGTTCTTCAGTACCGTTCTTTGTTGTACTAAGGAAATGCCTGAAGTCACTAAAGTGTTGGATATAACCCATTCCACTTCAGAGAAGGTGGATTATCAGGGTCATAATATTGCTGAATTAGTTTTACAGCTACTCCAGAGGTGCCATTGAACAACTTGTATTGATTTCTCTTGCTTCTCATCAGGAGCTGTTATCTGAAAGCTGAAAATAAAGCAAAGCCATCAGACTTCCTCGAGAAAGGCAGTGGAAAACACCAGCGCCCAAGAATCATGTACCACCTTGTGCTGGTGCCTCTGTGTTGGCCTGGCCGTTGCATCTTCCCACCCGTGGGGTGATGCTCACCTCATGCCAGAGACTTAGCAGTGGCACTCAGACGACTGTTGCTTTTGAAGAATTGCCCTCTTGCAGTGGAGGACATTTGGCACAGGTACCACAGGAGGTCACAGTGTCCCTTTTTTGCCCTTTCCTCCAGCCCTATGGGCAGCTGTGGGTTTCTGACCTTCTTAACAGAAGGCCTCTTGCTGTGTGGACATGATTAAATATGGGTTATTTTAGTTAATCTCTGTCTCATTGCACAGGTCTTTCCCAGGTAGCTAACATTTCTAGCAAAAAAGACCCAGAAAAGAATACTCCTTATCCCTCTGTATTAAGTCAAATATTTGTTTATGAGGCAGATGTGCTGATGAAAGGCTGGCTTCAGAGCTGTGGTGTGGCCTGGGCTTTCAGAGGGACACTCAGCTTCAACCTGGCTGAGTAAGTACTGCCCTGGATGCCTGCAGATCCACTAGGAGAAGCTCTAGCTTTATGCAGCATCTATGCAGTGTAGGTGTGGAGCTGCCCTGCCACCCCCAAGTAAGTGGGAGCAACACACGCTCACTCACCTTGTGTAAAGGTACCACAAGGTACCAGTCTTGTGTGCCTGGACCAGTTGTTTCTGAGCAGATACTGTGCCTGGGGACTCAGTGGTGTTCTCCTGAGGCTGGATCCAGCATGTGAAGCCCCCTGGTTCCTCAGTGCTGACAACTGTTTTGGTGGCAGAATGCTCTTCTGGTTGCACTGAGATGCAGTCGTCTGTGCTACTTGACTGTGAGCATCCTCCCTGCCAGGTTTTGGCCCATCCCAGCTAGTGGCTGGTTAGGGGAGTGACATGGTCATGGTGTTATTCTCAGGTAGCCTGGTTCCTGGGATTTGCCCAGATTGAATTCCCTTTGGTGCATCCCAGGAAATGCTCAGGTGCCATTCTGAAATTGCCAGAAGGGTCTGTAGCATTGCCCTTGCATGTCAGCACCTACTTAGCGGCTTTTTCAAAAGGTAATTTGAAAAGTGATGTAGCCATCCTCTGCACTGGCTCTGCAGGCAGTACGGAAATGAAGGGCTGGGTTGAGAGCTTGCCACTGCTGTTATGGGTATCTGACAGTGCTGCTCTGGCCATGCTTGCTTCCTCCAGAGCATGTTAATTAGATGAAATGTCATTATACGGTGTCCAATCGAACCCTTCTTTTATCAAATTCCATTAGGAGATACAGCTGTCATTCAGGTTCCCCTCTCATTGAGCTCCTTCAGTGATTTTGCTCCTTCAAACCCTATGAGAGAACCGATATGCACCCCTGAGATCTCCAAGTGCTGGGCTGGGTCAGAGGGAAGGACCTTCTGTTTCTGGGGCCAGGCTTTTGAGTGCAAGTTAATCACCTGGCCTGCACTTGTTTGAAGGGAAAAGATGAAGGGGAGGATGAATAAAACATTGTTAATTTGTCATGTGAAGTGCTTTGAGGTAATTTCAATATTTGACTTCTTGCCCATCTTTCATGAATTTCCAGCTTTGTCAGGAAAATATTACTTTTTTCACTGCTGATTACCCTCCTGGTGTGAACTGCATAATTTCTTACTCAGAAGATTATTGTAGCCACTTATTTTCTGGTTAAAGTGGTGTAAATAAAACAATTACACTGAAATTATTGGATTTTCTCTTTAACACATGAAGCACAGATGCAGAATACACAGTCCATTTAAAAAAATATTCCTACTTCCAATCCAATTTATATGAGAAAACAATCAACAAAAATAGACTTTTTTTACTATCTCTTTGCAGAGGAAAACATAACAAGGCCATATGCTGTATATGTGTCCACATTTTATGGGGAATTCATGCAAGGTAATGAGCTGCTGCTCTGTGCTAAGAGGCATGGGGTTGTCCCTTTAGTCCCGCTGAGGAGCTTTCAGTGTTCAAGCTAATTATTCCTACTGATAAAGCATCACGAGGAATGCAAGCGGCAAATGACAGTGCAGATGCCACAAGGGTTGTATTGATTCTTTTTGAGGGAGAAATCTGGACGTGAGAAGGAGGCTGGGTAGGATCCCCCCTGTGCTGGTGTCTTCTGGGCTGGATACGTGAGCAGAGAGCATCTGATCGAGCCACTGTAGGGTGGCGGTGAGCAAGCAGAAACCTACCGCATTTTGAGTACACAATTACACGTCTGCTTTATTCCTTTGATGAAGGCTTGTATGGCTTGGCTCTTCGTTTGATGTTAATTTAATACGCATCGGTCTATTCTTGTAGCTCAGGGTAACAGACAGCAGTTCCTTGCAGGATGATAAACAGCAAGCAGCCACACTCACTCCTGTGTGAATTCTAAGTTGAATGGCTTCTTTGCAATTGTGCTTAGCCTAAAGATGCATCCTCTGGTTTCTTATGGGGTAGTTTTCCTCTAGTGGGCAGAAATACAGAATCCCTTAATACATTTTGGACCCCTCATCAGTAATTAAGACATGAAACTGACTATTTGTGACACGTTTCTGGGTAGGTGAGAAGCTGCTGACATTTTCTCTGCCTGTCAATTCTGTGAAATGTCTTCTGATCTTGAATTTTGCCAAAGTGTTTATTGGTCTCCGGAGACTGCAGCTTGTGATGAGCTTTCCAATGAGCTGCGCCAGTGCCTCCCTGGTGTTGAAGGGTCATAAATGATCAATTCACTCATGAAATATCTTCACTGTTGGTCATATAGGGCTGATTAGTGTGAAATAATATAAGTTATAACGTAGAAACCCACCACGCCTCTTGCCTTTCCACTTCAGTGGTGGGAAATTTTGTGTTTTCCATCTGCTCAGCAGATGACATGGAAAGAGCCATTTACCCTTTCTCTTGCCATAGGTGTCCTCCCTCTCCCTGCTCTCCAGCAATAATGTAATTGGATTTCTTGCTTTGAGAACTAGAAAAGCCACTTCCAAGTGGAGGGAAAATGTTCAGTTGTGGTTTTGCCATTACTAGGTACATCATTATTGTGTATTTTCCTAACAGCTGTGATCAGCTCTCATACTGCACAAGAAGTTGTACAGAAAAGGTGTGAGATAATATATAACATATTTAAGCACTGTCTTGTGTCAGGGCCTACCAACCTGCCTGTGGAAGGAGGGATTAGGCTCAGGCACTTTTAATTATTATTACTCATGTAATTTTTCAGTCCCTTCCTGTAGCTGTATTGGAAAAGGTAAAGCTGGAGTTTCAAACCAGACCTTTGCAGGGAGATGTTTCATTACTTCCAGATGCTGTGTTAAATGGAATGGTTTTCATCAAATCTTGTTAATGATGACACATTTCGATGTGCAAATATGAAAAACGCAGGAAAGGAGCTGGCAGCCATCAGGGGACATGCAGGTTCCCGCAGGTTGTGGGCTTTTGCAGCCGCAAGGCAAGACCATCCCTTCCCTCCCCCACATACCTGCCTGGCCCTGGGGCTGGCTGCAAGCTTCTTGCTGCAGTTACACCAGCAGCCAGAGCCTTTCCCCAGACTGCCCAAAGGGCTGCAGAGGGAGGTTGTGCAGATGCATTAAGAAAGAGAAGAATAACTTATTGTTCGCTTTGGCCAGTGAAGTTAGCTGCTATTTGTGCTCTGCTCTATCAGGCAATTAAAATGATGGATATAAGCATTTGATGTAAACTCTGTTACTTACAAAGAATGTACACATGGACTGGTTTTTTGTCTAAATGGAGTAGGAACAGAGGCTGAAACAGAGATCAGCTTTATTGCTTCCAGGTCCTGCTCCTGCCCAAGGGTATCTCTTCAGCCAGAAAGCTTCTTTACTTTGTTTTTTCTCTGAGGTATGTTCCCAAGTCCTCTCCTGCATCTGCCTCACCTCCTGATACTGCTTTTTGACCATGGAAACCCTCCCTGTGCCTACGACATTTCTCACCTGCCTGTGTGTGACCTGTCTTTTCATGGGGGTTCCTTGGTTTGGTGATTGGACCCCACAAGATGATTTTGACTGCATCTCACATTCAGCCAGGATGAAGGCTTGCTCTCATGCAACAGGGTCTCAGCTAAAACAGGCCTTCAAGCACAGGGATTGCTCATTTGCGTGGGAGGGGCACTTCAGCTACCCACCTGCCAACAGCTTGAGCTACCCACCTGCAAAAATACAGTTTTTCAGGCATATTGACCCTTTTTTTTTTTTTTTCTTATTCCCTCCTCTTCCCCGTGCATTTCATACATTTGCTGACATCCTTCCTTCCATCCTTTCTCCAAAGACAGCCTCTCACTGTGCACCCACTCCTCATAAGCAACGAGGGGCTCTCGGAGTGCCTGCCCAGCCGGTGCACCTTCCTCCTGGCCACCCACTCTCAAACCACCATCTCCCAGCTCCTCCCACCCTTCACACCTTCTCCTCCACCCCATCTCTGCCAGGCAGTTTATTTACTCTTCTCCAGTATTTACTCGTCTCTGTTTTAAACCCCTCTGTAAACAGACTTTCCCACTGCAGGGTGCAGCATCACAGGCTGAATACATCTTCACCTCTCATGAAACTGTACTGAAAGCTCTACCCCTTTCCTCTCCCAATCAGTCACCAACTGAGTCCCAGCTGTATATCCTCCACGAACACACCACCAGCGCTCCTCCTCTGCCCCCGGGGAGGCAAGCTGCCTAAACCAGAAATAATAAGGCAAGGAAAGTAGGTCATCTGCTGTCTGAGAACATGAAATACAAAATCCAGCCACTCAGTGCTGGATGAGCACAAATGAGAAAGCTAAATCAACTATCAAATCAAACTGATATAGAGCAGAAGTTTCCCTGAATTTTAGTGCAGAACGCTTTTCTCTTCTCTTGCCTCGCAGCACGGCTGTGAGCACGGCCAGCCTGCCTGCTGCAGGCAGCTCCAGCGGCCTCGGCTGGGATCTGCTTGGCTGCACACAGCAGCAAGGACTGCATCACTCCTCTGGATTTGAAGGCACATAGTTATACTGCATGTAATCCTTCTTCAGCATTGCCAGATGTTTTTTTAAAAATCCCTTTTCCTGCTCTTTGCCTCTTAATTTTGCTGGGAAGCATTCTGTAGCATAACTTATTTTAAATGTGGTCAGAAGCCACTGAAATTTCCTATGGAGAAACTGGGACAGGAAAGGGGAGGCACTATGCCATACGCACAAATTACAGTCCTTCTCTTCCAGCACCGTCTCTCCTGGGCTGAAACTCCTCTGAGAAATGAAGGAAAACCATGAAATAGTCAGAAATGTAATAATCTGTTCAAGAATGAGTCTTTCTAGCTGCCATTACTTGGCGGGGGCTTATGCCCTAAAGCTCGAAGCTTTGTTGAGGTGCATGTGCAAAGAGCTGGAGAAAACGGAGCTTCATTTTCACAACCAGGCAGAGTGAGCACTGTCATCGTGTCTGGCCAAAGAGTCCCAATAATATTGAAAGGCGTTATTATTAGTGAATCACTGAGCACTTCACTGTCAGCCTGCTGCGAAGCTTCTGAAATTAGGAGATGGAAATCCATAGGAGATGGATTTCCACTGCTGTGTGATGGCTATCTGCCTTTCCCAGCGTGTTGCTCTCTGCCTGCTCTCCTTTCTGCTTGCTGCCTTTCACTAGGCAGAGCAGGCACATTTCTCCACACCTTCTCCTTGTGCCTCACTCATGCTCCGCAACCTTTTTTCTTTACAGTGTCCTCTGTGTTTTTTCTAGTTTGTACCAGACCCATCTCCTTTTTGAAATGCACACTTTCTCCCTTTCCTTAAGCTAAACGCTGAGGAATAAAGGAACATCTAATGTGATGGTGCAGTGTTGTAACAGCTGAGGAGACGTGAACAGTGTAAATGATCAAAGATGAAAGGGGAAGAGAAGCAGTTGGCCTTATTTTCGTCCTTTCATCATGACTGTATATAGCATCTTTGACTTTGTGTTTTCCTTGGAAATTACGCTGAGAAATGTTGACGGCATGAATGAAGTTACAGTTCCTGTGCAAAGCAGGAGCTACAGGAGATAAAATTAATGCTTCCTGCATCAAGCATTTGGCTGGAAGGTTGGTGATTCACAATTACCTTTGGGTTGTTGGTTTTTTTTTTAAATCCTAAAGAGATGTAAGCACAAGGCATGCTCTAAGTAGAAACCATCGTAATGCAAGAATAATGCAACTCCCTGTGTCTTCAGAGGTGGTCAATATGCTGTTCGTTGCAGGTTGCCATAGAGATGCAATATTATTTTCTTAGCTTGGTGATGTGCACTGAATTCTAATACATTTATAGGACTGGTATAAGTTAATATAAGTCTTTATGGTTCAAGAAAAGCTTTTCTTGCTCATCCTTCAAATAACATTTGAAATCAATTGTTTGTCTAATGCACAGATTCCTCCGGTTTGACAAAAGTATGGTGACAGAATAACATTATTATGTCTATGCAACGGTGTTTGAATGTTCTGACACACATTTTGACTTTGCTTATGAAAGATGCAGTTGCACAGAGGTGCACTGGCCTCACTAAAATGGGAAGTGAGGGGAAAGGAGGAATGAGAGCAATGGAGAAAACAAACCTGTAGCTTCCCAGGTGAAAAGTGTTTTCAGTTCCTTCTACACGGCCTGAGACTACATATGGTCAACTGTGTTCCAAAAGCTCATTTAAAATATTCAGTTATTGGTATGAGTCTCAGCACTCCTTGTCAGGTGTCTTGGGTGCCAGCTTTGAAACTGCTCCCTGAAATTATGAGCTAGTGGCAATAAAACCTGCTGCTGCTGGAGCGGAGGGTCCATGAGCAGTTGCGGTGGTCTGACATAGTAGCCAGTGGTGACGAGGCTAGACGCAAAACTCCAGTGTGGCTGCAGATGTCAAGCTCCCTACTCTCACCTCAATAAATAAGGAAGGAAGGAAATGTCTGTGGGCTGTCAGAGCCAGAGCTGTGATTTAGATGTATTTCTGGTGACAAAACTGAGTGAGAGGAATGTGCAGAAAGCTCAGGCTGCTGGAGGAGCATCTCTGTGGTCTAGTTTTGTTTGTTTGGTGGGCAAGGTATGTTTTGTTTACTGAAATAAAGCACACTGGCTGAACATTAAGAGGCTATAGATATCTGTTGCTGAAACAATGACTTACCTATCCACTCCTCCCTTGTCTTTCTCACAGAAGTTCTCCAGATCATTTTGGACCACAAACACGACGATTACCTGTGCAGGTGCTTGTGGCAGCAGACCTTGAGGTAAGCAGTATTAAATACCGATATTTGATTTGTTGAGTGATTAGAAGAGGTACAAAAACGAATTTTTAGACAACATTGCAGTCACAGCTACAGCCTGAACTGCTGAAACATTCCTTGGCGAGAAAAATCTGTACATCACCCAGCAAGTCTTTGCCCAGAAAACCATCAGTATGAGGTTGTTGGCCTGTTTCCTATGTTTTCCAGGGGTGGAGGATGCTGCAGGGAAAGAGGTGCTGGGCCTTCTCACTGGACAAATGGTTGGTGGGACCCCTCACCTGGCAGCCTGTCACATTGGCACTCGAGCACTCATGTGTCCCATCCAGAGGCCAGTCTGCCATGTGGAGTCTGTGCCTGCTGCCCAGGCAGTGCCACACCACAGCACTGCGGCTGCCACAGGCTGGGGAGCCCCGATGCCCATGTATCTGCCTGTGTACTTGCTCCCTCCTGTGCACCCAGGGATGGGGAGGACAGCTGAGTGCAAGCAAGGAGCCCAAACCCAACCGCCCTGTGCAGCCCACAGCCACACACAAAACCTTCTGCTCCTGCCCATTGCCAAGGGGCAGCCCCGTCTGTGAGGCCAGGGCATCACCTCTGGGAGGGATGATGTGCTGCTGGCCAGGCAGCCCCATTTCCAGAGAGAGATGTGCCAGCACTTGTGCCAGTAGTAATCTGAATTCTCCTATTGGAGTGTGTGAAGTGGGTGGCCGCTGGCATCTCTGAATGACTAATGCACCAGAGGAAGGCTAGTGCGTGCCGGTGTTTATAACGCAACCAAATGGCTCCATCTGAGCCTTCCTTGAAAACCTGCCATGGCTGACCTACTTACTTTAAGGGCAATGTTAAGGAGTGAGGTTGCAGAAGGAGATGTTTTGGTGAACTCCAGGTTTATAATTTGAAAAAATGGCATGCCCTAGCTAAGCACCATCTACCCTCTGAAATCCAGCTGTTACACTTTCCAGAAGGTGTCCCCTGGGGCAATGATTTTAAGTTTTGCAAGTCTAGCCTCTAGCTGCTCCCTCCAAATGCCACATTTCCTTGAGAAAAACCTGCTTGTGGCTGCTGCCAGGGGCCAGGGGAGCCACCTGCCCTTGCTGCCAGCGCTGACCTTTCCAGCAGCTCTAATCTGGCTCAGGAACCACTTGTTCTTGATCCAGGGTGGGTGGCTCAAAGGACATGATATCTCCTACCACCCCCTATCTCGGATTTGCACAAGCTGCCCCTGAGACTCCCCTGGGGACCCCACACAAGTGCCCTCACCCTTTCCGTGGTGCCCAGCTCAGCAGCTCTCACTCCAGTTGTCTCCCACTGGCTCAGAGCTGCTGGGGATGAGGGATACAGGAGAGTGAAGGGCAGTGGTGCTGCAAGGTGCTGTGTGAGGAACCCTGCACTCAGCAGCACCCTCATGGTGGGGGGATCCCCTGGGAACTCCTGGAGGTCCCATACCGCCAATGTCCTGGTGTTTTGGGCAATGCTACTCTGTAATCCTGTTCACACGAGTGTTTGACATGCCATAGCAGTGTGCCTTCTTTCCCTTTCACGTGGCCAAGCCAATGGTGCCCGGAGCCCTGGGTGCTGGGGCTGGCTGGGACAACTACAAAAAGTGCAGCTGAGGACTGCATTTTGGATGGAGGCTCTGCATTGCAGGGATAGGTTTACCCCAAGTTAGGAAAGCCTGTGCTCCCCTTCTGACCATTTTGAGAGCAGTCCATGGACAGAGGATGTTTTGGCAGTGCTGTCTCTTTCATCAGCAGCAGGTGTATCGGGACTCTTAACGTGCGAGAGCCAAACACAGCCATAATATGAAGGTGAAGCGCCCCGCTGGTGGGGATGCTGCCACACTGCACACTGGCGAGCAGGCGGTGTACCACCCTGAGCCAAGCTAGCAAAGCGCCTGCAGCCCTTTCAGCCCTGCAGCAAAGCAGCACCTCCACATGCCAGTAACATCTGGGCAAGTGTCAGATCTGGGGTTCAGGGCCCATCGTTCAAATACTTTCCTAACCTCATGCTCTAAGCAGTTTTTATTGTGTGTGTTTGGCATAAGATAGAAAAACTAGATACAGCCCAGCACGGCAGATCTGGGGGTTCCTGTATGTGGCTAATTAATACCTCTGCCACGGAGCTCGGTGCCCTGCATGATTTCTGAAGACTGGGAGCGTCCTACATCACACCGTGCCGCAACTGGCTATTGCTGCAGGCTGGCCACAGGCTTTGAGTGCTTTGCCTTGCTCTTACATATCTCTGCCAAGTCACCTGTGTCGTGTGTGCCAGATGGCAAGTGAAAGTGACAATCGGTGTTCGGTGGCACTTGTGTGACACAGGACATTGTTGTGAGGGGGTTTCCTTCTTCCATGATGCAAGTGCAGGATGCTGAGCAACCATTTCCTCTGAAAGTGAGCTTAAGACGCTCGGAATATTGCAGGATACTTTTTTTTTAATCTGAATAATTGATTTAATAATTACCTGGTAACTATTTGATTTAATATTGAATGACTGATTGCATCAGAACTGAACCATGCTGGCTGTTGTACAACTGCCCTGGTATGAGCCAGGCCATTCCATGCAGGCTAAAGGCAGCCTGGCCAAAAAGAGGAGAAAATAAGTGTGTTTTATTCAAGGTCACACAAATGTTTTGGGAATGATATGTCCCTCTTATGTGTCCAAACCTAGTGTTCTCTTCCCCGAGTCAAACTTTCTGACAGTTGAGCACAGTCCATGTCCTTATCTGGGGTCTGGAACACGCATATGATGAAAAGAAAATCTCTAGCCCGATCTGCAATGAGAAGTCAGTGGATAAATTGTTTTTTTTATATAATATCTGTGGTTTTGGTCATGAGAGCATTATTTCACTATATTAGAACTGCTGTCATTCGATTAAGTGCTTATATACCAACTTACAATTTTCCTGGTATCCTAAATGGTTAAAAGATTGGGCTTAGTCTAGACTGTAAGTATAGATGTGATAGGCTTCCTGTTTCTTTAAAAAGCTTTAATTTGTATCAGCTCATTTGACTTCCTTTATAGATAATATCAGCCCACTACTTTTTACATAGGGAGTGAAATATTGGCAGTGCCTGGACACTAGTACTACTTCATATTGGATTGCAGAATTTGTTTACATTTTCTCTTGTGAAACCATCTGCTAAGTGGATTCTTGATCTTTTTCTGGTAGTAATCTAATCCAAATGGATGGGGGCTTCACAAATATGAAACCCCAAGGTGATGGATGGCATGTCTTTACTACAGGGAGTTAAATTCAATTGTACTCCAAAGGGTTACTAAAGCTGAAGTACTCTAGGAATGCAAACTCAGGCTTATAAGCCCCACTGCGATCTAGCAATGTATTTTTCTTCTTTGTAATGCGCATTTGAAGTAGCTGGACTTTCCCCTCCTGGACCCTGTGAAACATCCAGCGGCAGTGAGTGAGCACAAGGCACGTTGCTTCTGAGGAGCTTTACTATGGGAAGAGGTCCCTGATGAAGGACACCCCATGGGTAGGAGCATTCCTTCTTGGGTGCATATTTTGGGACCAATTTGAATTTATTTTTCAATTTTAATTTTATTTTTCAAATGAGCCTTGCTTTGGGACTCTTCTCTCACCGTGCCAAATGCCCTCACTTCTCACTGTCTCTGTGCTCAGTACCCAGCAGTGGGCTCTGAAAGCCCAGAGCAGGTTTCTTCGCCGGACTGTTTCACGGTGGATCGCTGTTGTACAATATGTGCTAAAGGCTGGGTTCTGTGCCAGGTGCTGGGGGCCGCAGCTTGCCCCTGCCTGCTGTGTAGCGGGGTTAGCAGAGCCCAGCAAAGTTTGCACTGCTGGGAGCTTGCTGCAGGCTGCGGGGATGACTAACAGAGGCTTAGGTCTGATTTCTTAAGCTGGCTTAACAGCATTCACTTCAGTCTCCAGTGCGTGTCAATAAAATCAGTCAGGCCTTGTATCTGACCTACATCTGTGTGACTGCTGCGGAACTGGTACCCGCTTGCACCAAATGAGGGCTTGCACTGCCGCATCCACCGGAGAGCTCCAAGATCAGCTGAGAAGCCCAAGGACTTGGCACTTTGGTTGCTTGTGGGTAGGATACAGATGGCTTAAATCCTAACATAGCTGAGACTTGGCATGCCAGCTGCGGAGAGTGATCTCACCTCCTGCTCTCACAGTCTGCTCCCTCCACAAACCCTTCCCTGAGGCATCCTTGGGTCCCCAGGGTGCACACCTGAAGATGTCCGTGCTGACCCAGGAGTTCCCATGCTGGGGAGATGGGCACCTCTCCCACCTGAGGTTTTGTTCCTGTTTGGGTAGGTGTTTGTACCTGTTGGGTAGGTGGCAGCTGAGTGCTGGTTAAGCCCGCTGGGGAGAACCGGATGAAGTTAAACACATCTGTCATTTGCCAGTGGATTCAATGGGTAGAGCAACAGCCCAGGGAACAGAAAGCCTGGGTTTTACATTCAGGAGTCTTAATAAGGCACAAAGCCTTGCCAGTAGGTAAGTGGGATAAAATCTCTGTAATTGCATTCCTCCTTGTAGATCCAGCCACACGTATACTGCACAAGAGTAACCTGCTGCAGTCCTAGGGCAAAACTGACAAATTCATATCAGTAATCTCTGCGGCTGTTTAGAAACACACCTATACGCTGGCTTGACCTGCGGGTTCACAACCTGAACCAGAGAGCAGCATAGCTGGGACTACTGTGTGGTTGTTAAAGTTGTCTAACATTTTCCATTAAAGCATCATAGTTTCTCTTTCTTTTGACTTTGCCCATATTCAACTGTTGTGGCCAGCATTTTGCATACCAGGTGTCTTCCTCAGGCTGAGGAAATCTGGAAAATTTCAGACAAAAGGATGTGTTCATTTGGAAGGATGAGGTAAGAGGAGCATTCAGGTGAGATGTCCATCTGAGAAACGCTGGAAGGTCTTTCTCTGAGTGGTTCCTAGGTCCTCGGCCTGGGAGCAGGGTTTCCATCTCTGCCATCCCACCATGTGTCAGGGAGCAGCTTTCTGCCTGTCCCAGGACAAGGACTCACATGAAGGCAAGTCTGGGTACACACTCCCATTCCAGCAGCTGAAGCAGCTGGGATTTCCCAAGTGTGTTGGACACTTGCCTAACTCTGAGGCTGGGCAGTGATCAAGTATGTGCTGCCTTGGGCACCCCAGTGCCCTGAAATGAAGGAGGAGAAGCTGCTTTTCCCTTCCCTTCCTAGCCACGATGCAGTGCCAGAGGAAGGCGCTAATCCTGGAGGAGGTGCAGGAGATGGCAAGCAGGGGGTCAGACCAGCACACTGATTTTTCTTCTAGGACGTCCAGAAAAAACACTACTGCTCCTCATCCTGTCCTTCACACCCAAGCCAGTGTGCGCTGTACCCTCCAAAGGAGAGAACAGAAGGTACAGATACTGAGCCGAGTTGTTACTCCCTGGTTCTGCCCCAGCAGCAGCAGCAGACCCACGTCCTGTTTCACTCCTCACTCACCTCTCCCTTCCCGCTTCCTTGTGTGCTGGGGGAGGGAAGTAATTGCATCCAGGTGACAGGAAGGTGTCAGCTTTGAGTCTTCAGGTACCAGGGAGCACCCAGCCACTTTCACACCTCCTTTTGCCCACCCGCGTTGTGAACAGGCCATCACCAGTGCACTGGATCTGCAGTTACTCTGCTTGATGTGGGCAATTACCCACAGCAGTGCCAGGGTGTGAGGGTGAGTAGGAGAGATGTATTTCCTAATGTAGATTAAAAATGTCATTATCAAATCAGACTGGAAAGTCTGCCAGCACAGATAGCAGTTTAGCGATTTGGAAAATTTCAGCCAAAAGGATGTGTTCATTTGCCGGGATGAGGTAAGAGGAGCATTCAGGTGAGATGTCCATCTGAGAAACGCTGCAAGGTCCAGCCTTGCTCATCCACGCATTTCTAATTTATCCAATTATTGTATTAGAGGCAGTGAGGAAGGGCAATAGCCTCTTTTGTACCTGCTTCTAAGAGTGAATGCCAGAAGAGAGAGAGAGAGAGAGAGAGGGTTTTTTTTTATTGTTTCTTTTTTTCTCCCCTGTTTCCCTATGACTATATCCCACTGCAGTTTTGTGTGGTGGGGTTTGGAAAACTTCGGTACTGCATCCAACCAGAAACAAATGTAGATATGGCTGTGGCAGTTACGGGTTGTCATCAAGGCATCTACCCAAATGCCCACCACCAGAAAGTGGCAAAGATGCAGATTGTGTCAGAGGATACTGGGAAGATGCAGCACTGAAGACAGATGTCTTCTTTCTCTGCGTAGACACAAGAGCTCTGAATGCACTACTGATTCCTTCTACTGTCCCTAAGGGTGCTGAATAGCGCATTAAACCCAGCAAGGGAAAAAACAGGCCTTTTTTCCCAAGAAGGAGGGATCATTAGAGTGCTTGAGGGCTTGTTCTCAGGGCTGTGCATGTTCTCACCTTTGTTTCTTTTTGATCACTTGTCAGCTTCCTAGGCTGCATGCTCAGTCCAGCCTTGCTCATCCACGCATTCCTAATTTATCCAATTATTGTATTAGAGGCAGTGAGGAAGGGCAATAGTCTCTTTTGTACCTGCTTCTAAGAGCGAATGCCAGAGGAGAGAGAGCAAGAGTACCTGTGGCTAGCAAAAGGAAACAAAATGGACAAGTGCTGTTGCATAGTTAATGTAGGTTGTTTGCAACATTCTCTAAAGCTGTATGGTAAATTACAGAGTAGGCTGTGTAGGGTAAGAGCAGGAAGAGGTTCCTGCTGGAAAGACTATGTTTAGGGGAAATAAGTTGTATTAATTAAAGCGTGTTCGTAATGTTTTGTTTTGTTTTCTTTTTTCTTTTTGGCTGAGTTGCTTACACTTTCTAAGCTGTTTCTACTCAATCAAGTCCTTATTTTCAGAGGGATCCTGGAGATTTCCTGGTACAACCCTGCCATTTCTTCTTGTGCTGACCAGACTTTAGAGCTGAGGCATTGCCCCCCATGTCCCACTGCAACATCCACCTGCCTCAGCGCCCACTTGCTCTTTGCATTGTCATCATCCTCGGCTTTGGGTCAAAAAGCTGTTAGGGGACGGTAAAAAATAAAGATCTTCAGTTCCTTAATGGCACTTTAATAGCAGTACCCATCACCAGAACTGAGCTTACTTCCCAAACACAACGTAGCTGCTGTGTACTGGCTGTGCTGTTGGCGGACTGCTGGAGTGTCATGCAGCATTGACACTGGAACTGAAGCTATCATAGCAACCTTTGCTTATAATCGGTTTCTGAAATGTTTCCCTTTTGGGTCTCAGAGCCCAGTTCTCAGCCCAGCTGTGCTATGAGCAGTGCCTGCCTGGGACTGCAGGAGGTTTCAATCCCCACCACGTTCACATAATGACAAAAGAAACCTGAGGGGGTGCAAAGTAAGAAACCCAGAGGCTGCTGCTCCTTCCTAAGGCTTTCTCCTGTCCTGCTTCTGCCTTGCTCTTCTCTGCCACCGCCCTTGTGGTCACCAAGCCCTGCAGCTGAGATGCCCCTGTTCCTCCCCTGGTGCCCTCTGAGGACGTAACCTAGTGTCCCCGGTGTGCTGCTGGGCCACCACAGAGGCTGCAGCTCGGGGCTGAGGTGTGACCAAAGCTTCTGTGAAGCTGTGCACTGCTCCCCCAATGCCCACCGCAGCAGCGCCTTAATGGATTGGCAAAATCCAACTCCTCTCGTGCACTTTCCTCAGGGCTGGGACCTTTTCTGTTAGTAGCCGATGACTGGAAGACCTAAGTAACACATCCAGGGCTCTGCTGGCTTCCCAGCTCAGGTCACAGGTTTTTTACACTGCTCTCTTTTGACCCCAAAGACGTTTTACAAGTCTTATAGATTGGGGAGTTATGGCTGGGGAGCTGGAATAGGTCCTCTGTGATTTCTGCCACCAGTAGGACTGAAAGCCTTTCTGGAAACATGTTACAGACAAGGGCTGGCTAGGTGAGATATCCAGATCTTAAAAAGATGTAAGACACAAGTCCTGGTGGGATTTTCCAGGGAACCTTTGTAAGATCTCTTACTTGGCATACCCCAGTGCTTGTGTCTGCAGAGGGAGCATCCTTGGGGTGACCGAGGGACAGCATGGGGAGATGGAGCATTTGCTTGTTTGCAGTACAGAGGAAGTGTAACCTGTGGTGTGATGTAAATGAGCAGGCAAAGGGGAAGATGCCCTTTTGTTTCCGTTCTTCCAGCTGCCTGCAGTCAGTACCTTTCATTTCCATCTTACGGACTGCTCACCCCTATCTCAAAAGAAATTGAAAGCCTATAATTGAAGAGCTGGTTGCTAGCTAGGTGAAGTCTTTATGCCTGTCAACTCAGAAGCAATAACTCAGCTTAAAAAACTAAACCTGCAATGCTCTGGGGCAAATGATATGCTTAAAAAAACATATATTGTTTTAGGAAGAATTTTTTAATAACATGGATTTAGAAATAATGTAGAAGATGATCTGATTCATGGGTGACAGTGAGAATTTGCAGCTGTAGGAATGAAATCCCGCAGACCAAAAAAGATACTTGCAAAAAATGTAATCTGAAGCAAGGATGTGTATAAGGAGGTTGGATGAAGGCTGGGATGAAAATCAGATTTCATGTTTGATGACATCTTTAGACTTCTATCTTTTCCAGGGGAGAAGAGACTAATGAGTGCAATAGCAACTGGTAGTTCTCTCCTGGCCATTTTAAATTATTGTCAAGCTCTGATGCTCTTAAATGAGATTTATTACCTCTCCCAGAGTAATGTACAATGAATCCTCTGCTGAGGCTTTACATGTCTGTAGCCTTCAGTGGAATATTTCTTCAGTTACACGGTCATCAAATTGTTAATAGAGACAAAATGCTACCCAGTCAAAAGCAAACATTTTAAACCAGCTCAGCTATTGTTGAAAGATTTATTTGAAAACATGTAATTTATCAGTTAGGGGACTCTTTTGATTTGGACAATTTAGCATGCACAGTGTGGGTCCTGATTCAGCAGGAAAATCGGTATCAGGATCTCATTTTGGAAAATAGAACAGGTGAAACAGTGGTCTTCATTTTTAAGCAGAAATTGCAAATATAGTAGAGGTTAATGTGACCAAGTACTGGACGCTGCTCTAAACATAATGAATTTGGGATAAAGGTGTATCTTGTCAGAGCTTTGGGATATGTTGGGAGAATTATGTTGTTGGTCCAAGACTTGCCAAATACTTTCCAGACAAATGTTGAAATCCTCAAGGGCCCTGTTAAACTCTTATAATTTCAAACACTAAAGTTGCATATTGCAGAGTTGAAGGTGCTTTCAATCTGATAAATACCAGATTTCTGGCTTTCTTTGATCTAAAAATAGCCTGGCTGGGGCCCACAGCACCCTTTACAGTACTGCTGTATCTCCCCACAGCAACTTGTGCTGGCAGGGGGAAGATGCGCAGCCGTGCTGGGGGAGAGAGGACCCCTCTTCCTGCCCAGCAAGCGGACAGCAGCAACTTCCAGCTCAGCCCTTCTCCTCTCCACGGGGAAATCCAGCACCAGATTTAGGTCACGTCAGTGGTTGGTGTCAGAATGTGCTTTTTGTGGTATTGCAAGATCCCAGCTGTGCACTGTGAACAGTCATTTCTGAGACCTAAGGTTGGAAGAGAAATAGAGAAAGTTTTCTGAAATGGTTTTCTGATGAGGATAGGGCTGAGCATGATCTTTCTCACCAGGAGGCTCCCTGAACATCCCCCATGGGAGTGCCCAGGTCCCAGCCAGGCTGTGCAACCACCAGCAGCATGTCCGACAGACATCACTCTGTCTTCTTCTGGGCCATGGAGAACAGGAACAAGCAGAAGGTAACACAGGACGTGAGAAATACTTTTCATGGATGCCTGGAGTCAAACCAAGGTCTCCTACTGTATTTCAGCTCCGTGCCATTAGGAACCCAGCATGTGCAACCTGTAGCATTTGCCAAGTGATGTACATATTGATTTGTGAGGAAGATAGCTTCTAGACTAGGCTGGATTGGACATGATGCTGAAACCTTGCTCCATTGATTTATCTTTGCAAGCTAGAAAATATCAGAGAACTTTCTTAATGATTTTTTTGGTTTCTACATGTCTTGAGACAGATCTGTTGGTCCCAGTAACAAACCAGGTCACAGATCCTGTAACCTCACAGGGGCTGGTCCACAAGCCCTGCATTTTTTTTGCTGTAGGTAAAAATCTTGAATTTATTTCCATTATAAGTTAGGTTCTGACAAGGAGATTTCTATGGCCATCAAGTCATCCTGTGGATGGCTTTTTTTTAACATATCTCATTTTGTTCTCAGATCACATAAAATTGTTGATGATGATGGAACTTTGCATTAAAGCAATTTGCAAAGGACACCAGTCTAGCTGTGAGTCAGCATGTGGGTGCCAGGGCATTTATTTCTGATGCTATCCTACTGTGAGAGACTGGTGCTTGGGCCTGTATTTTCCAACATCTGTGAACGTTTCCCTTGACATCTTCAATAAGTGGACCAGATCATTGTGTAGACTTAGGAAGAGGAAATCTGTACGAAGTAATTTCCCTCCAGCACTGCTGCAGAAGGATCCTTCCTACTTGTGTCCACTTCACTCAAAGCACAGACAAGAGAACACTTCCTTAGTGTTCCTTAGACGGCAGCTGCTAATGCTGAAATTAAACAAACAAACAAACAAACAAACAAACAAACAAAAGGGATAAATTCCTGTTCTATTTGTTAAATTGGTATATATGTTATGGCAGCAACCTGTTTTGGGGTGCATGCCCTTGGTTGAATGGCACAGTACACCACCAGTGCCCTTTCCTCTCTTTCCTCCCTGTGAAGCCCTCAAAGGTTTTAACTGCAGATGCCACTAATACCTTTTTCTCTAGTCAAGTGTTCTTATTAATTCTGGCAATATTTCTGACAAGACACACATGCAAGCAGGTAAATTTGCTTCGTGTGTTTCTGCTATGCATTTCAGCCCTGCTAGATGCCTGACAGTTGTATATGTACGGCAGTATGGTCTCCCTGGCTCTGTCCTAAATATGAGCCTGGCACCATGTCTCACTCACATCCAAACAGTTGCTCTTGGAACCAGGATGTTCTCCAGTTGAGATGTTTATATGGTGCTCATCATTATGGTATGCTAAGTGCTCATTTTCAACAAAATTTATTTTCATATCATAACTTCTATTTTTTAGGATACAATGCTTGGAACAGATAACCAGATTATTTTTTTTTTTTGTGTGATATCTTTGTGTTCCCTCAGTTTATTAAATATATTAATTGCTGTTATTATTGAATCATCTTTGCTCTTAAGCTTTGTTTATCTTTTAAAAAGAGCAAACACATTGTCTTCAAGCATTAATTAAATGTGAAACATTTTGCCCCAAAGATTTGCGAGCATCACAAATTAGGATTCAATAGAATCAGAGTTCTACATCAAAAACTGTTAAGCACCATAAATACCATTAATGCCATATACCACCTGCTTTTGGCTAAGGATTCTAATAACACAGAGAAGCCGTGTGCTGCTGGGGCTGCCTGGCCTGGGCCAGTCACGTTCCTGTGCCCGACTCTCCTGGCAGAGCCGAATCTGTGCTGTCGCTGAGTCATCCGGTCCACAGCAGCTGAGGTCTATAGGATCTGTTTGCACTTTGAATTAAAATATTAACAACCTGCTTTGCCTTATGTGAACACCCATAGCGGGAGCAGGCTTCTGCATGATCCACCAGCATGCAGGTCCTGCTGAGCAGGGCATCTATAGACTGCCTTCTCATGAATGTTATTTAACTCATTTACTGTGTTTGGAGGGATATAGGAGTCTTGATGGGAGACATACGAGACCCCTCATCACTTCTGTTTGACTTGTTGCATTAGCAAAAAGCTGCAGCAGTTATCTCCAGGCTGAGACGATTGACTAGAAGTGATTTTTCACTAGGTGACATTTGCAATAATTACATGGTGCTTTGCTTGCTCAAGAGGAATTAATCAGCACGACCTTCGAAAGGCTCCGCGGAAAGTGGCTCTTGTAAAAACAATTATTTGAACCTCCTACTACAGCTGCTCCCGGTATAGCTAGGAAATGAGAGGAGTGTACGGTGCATACGGTAACTGCTGCTGGCTGCTGAGAAGACAAGCCCAGCCAGGTGGGAGAAGCAGTAAACTCGAGGGAAATCAGATTTCCTTCTGAAATCCTGCCTATTCTCAAGATTTCTCAAGATCTGCTCCTCTCTGCCAGGCTGAGGGTTGTGGAAAAATCAAAACAAGTGGATGGGGGGTTAGATCTATTCCACAGCCTGGAGCAGGGCTGTGGGTCTGACCACCCTGTTCCAGTCTCTGGAAAAGTCTTCTGGGCACCACCTTATCCCAGATGTTACAGCAGCATGTGAGACAAGCAATTACCTCACATGCTTTCTGCCCTGAGGACAGGACTTTCCCCATAGTCCACTCATGCCGTGGCCCTGACGAATGACCAGTTTGTACTACAGTGAAAGTGGGGAGCTTCCTGGGGGAGCTAGGGGTGGGGCCAGCATCCCCCATCATGTCCTGGGACATAGCTTAGTCACTTGGGTGCAGCATCCCTGCTCCATCCTGCAGTAACATGTTGGACTCCCTGCGTTTCCTCCCTTCTTCCACCCCAGTGACCCTGAGGGGTGTTTTAGCCCCTGGGTGCCGTGGAGCAGTCAAGGTTTCCAGCGAGTGGAAGGGTTGGGGTGGGAGGAGGGCTCCTGGGAGCTCTCCTGAAGCCTGGTGCAGCACAGGGCCCCCCTGCCACCCCCGCCAGGTCAGCCATCAGTTTTTGCAGCACATTACTTTCCTACACTTTGGTGCACCATCGAAAGCTTTGCCTTGCAGGGTGATTGCTACGTGACTGCTTTCCTACAGCTGCCTGCTGTGAGGGTTATGCTTTGTGATGCTGGCCACGAAGCTTCGCTCCATCAGACCTACAGACCCAGGATGAAGCCCCAAGGGTGTCTCCTCTCCTTGTGCTCATGGTGGTCCCGGCTGAAAACCAAGCTGGGGTTGTCTGTCAGGGTGCTAGCTTTCCAGGTCACTTCATTAGGATTTCAACAGGGCTTTGGCTGCTTAAACACCCTGTTAAGAAAGAAAGGGTCCTACATGACTTTTAACCCTGTCTGCTTATCCTGACCACTGTCCCAATGCCTGGTGTAAAAGCATCCCCATGCCAGGTACCTCTCTCCTGTAATGCCTGCTGATGGACGGAGATGTTGGTCCGCGAGTGCTGGGTCTGAAGACACCTGCTTCAAACCCAACCGAGCCGCCGCACATCCCAGCCCAGGTTTCAATTTTCTGAACCCAGACCTTTTTAAAATAGGGTAATGCCATCTGGAAATAGCAGCCTATGGCTAACTGATTTATTGAACAGCCTAGCAGAAACAGCTAGCAACAGTTACCCAATATAAATAATTTTTTAGACATCCCCACACCCACCTTCTTGCTTTCAAGCTGAAACCAGCCTGGAATATTTAAAATGAGAATTTTTTTTCAGTGAAATTATGCTTATGCTCTTTTAATTAAAAAAAAAAAAATCAAAACAGACTTTAGACAAACAAATACATAAAGAATCATTCTTAAGCTGAAAGAAAGCTGGGAAAATGACTCATTTTGGGTGATCCTGAAAAGGAAGCCAGAAGTCCTGTCTCTTGTTCCAGCCAGTAAAACTTGCTGTCTCATCAGAGAAATTTAATTAGCTTTTATTTTAAGAAGGGGTTGTAGATGTGTTATGTGAGCATGGCACCAGGGCAGTCTGCTGCTGTCCAGGACCCCCTGGCCCCCCAGGTTGGGTCTCAGCCTCTGCTTGCCAGAGGAGGTGCCGGGAAGACAGCCAGTGGCACAGCGTCTGGCAGGGAGGGGACATCATTTTGGTTTATCAGCTGTTTGAAAGAAAGCAGAGTGCTGCTTTGGGCCTGTCCTGGGCTTTACACATGCTGTGGAGATCCCTGGTGCTGGTGCAGGGCTGTGCGACGCAGCAAGAGCTGCTGCTTGGTCGCAGAGCCACACTGGCACCTCGTTTTGCCAAACCTGGCCACATCACCAAGTCACCCCAGCTAAGGGCAGCTGACGGGTGCCAGGTTAGAAGTCTGGCTGAGGCACAGCATGATTTCTGCAGCACCCATCCCCACAGGCACCCTCCCCATCAGTAGGGCTGCTGGCTGCTGGAGAGCCAGCCGCTCAGGTAGGGGTTGAAGCCACGGTTCTGCCTCCTCTTGTCTTCTCAGCAGCACTGGAGGTCTCTCTGTTTAGCTCTTTAGAGAGCAGTGGCTGTCTTTCCTTATAGATGCCTTGTATGAAAGCTGGCTGCGCTCCAGTGGGAGTCCCCAAGCTGAGCCTGGGAAATGCCCTCTCTTCTGTCTGGGATATCCCCCCCTCTTCCTTGGGACTGTGCAGACTTTTTTTCACTGTAGGCTCTGTTTCAGTGAAAAGACCCCAAGGGCCTGAGGAGTTGCTTTTATCTGCCTTGCAGGTAATGCAAAGCCCACGGAGGTGTCCCCCTGATGCTTGACGTCCCCGTTAGTAAGACAGGCTGCTGCCCATCATTTCCCCAGGAGTGCAGCCTTGTAAGGCAAAGGATGAGCTCTGCGAGCGTGCCAACGGTTGGAGTTAAACTCCCCGTACCTTCTGAACTGGAGCCCAACCATCTGCTGTACAACTGTGGATTGGTCCGAGAACTGCTGGTGACTCAGTGGAGGAAGCTGAGTATGGGCGGTCTATTTTTAGCTGTCAGTAAATGCACTAAAGTGGCTTACTGCTGAGTTGAAGACGGGATGGACAATCCCTGCTTGCCCTATTTAGGGAATAAATGTGAAATACTTACATCCATTTCTAGAACCTAAATTATAGGTGCTGTTGGGGAGAAGGGTGCTGGGGAGGAGAGATCTCTGGCCATCCCACTGCGTGGCTCAGGACAGGTTTGGCTTTGCGGCTGCTGCTGCTGCACAATCCAAAAGGCAACCAGCATGTTTGCAGAAGGAAAAGCGGAGGAGGAATGTGGGCACTCACCTTGGAAGCGTGCTACAGCTACCTGGCAGTGCTCAAGTCTGCTCAGCCCTGCTTGGAAAGGATGCAAATAAGTGATGGGTAACAATGAGCCCAAAGGGACTGCTAAGCTTTTCTTTTATGAAGGGGAGTGGTAAGAAAGAAAATTATAAACCAGATTTGATATATTTATATATATCAAATAAAAAGTAATAAACATATACAACTAATAATATATGTATACAATATATATATGTAAAAAACCTTCTGTTAACCTTGTATCAGAATACAAGAATATATTCCAGGATACTGAAAGTTTGTAGATTTGCAGCTAACAAAGATGTTTTAGTCAGCCAGCAGAGAATTAGCCTGCAGGTACAGCAAACGTCAAGAGTACAGAAAGGGTGCAAGAAGGGTGAGCCGTTAATGTGTATGAAAGGACACACATGGAGATGTTAGTAAATTTTAACAAATCCCATTTCTGCCTGAAATGTCTTCTGTTACTGTTGACAATAACTCTGACTTTGATTGAAAAGGAGAAGAAAAAAGTAACTTTTCTTTGTATGTGGCCTTGCCTGTGCCACATTGGCACAGTTCCCTCTCCGGTCTTTGTTTTCAAGGCTTCCACACAACAGAAGAGCAAGAAGCCTTGCAGATGGGGTAAGAGCTGACATCCCATGGGAGGGTGTTGGCAGGGGTGAAGTGCTGTCCCCACAACTGCCATAAAGCTCTTCTGGGAAACGGGCTGGCCAGGGCTGTTGCTGGATAAGACGACATGAAGGAGTGACCAGACCAGCACAGCAAGTAAGCCAGATGTTAAGGAGGGCAGCAAACAGGTCTCGGTAGGGCACTGGCGTGACGGTGGCTGGGGCTGAGCTGGGATCTTCCTTTACGAGGAGTTTGCCTGGTGGGAGCTGGGGTAGAAACTAGGCAAGACATTTGGGATTTTGTCTGTGGATTGTTGCTGCCGTTGCATCTGTTCTCTAAAAAGAGACTAAGAAAGCCTATTCCACCTCCATCTGTCAATGGCAGTGGGAAAGGCTGCTCTGCCGCAGGCACTGCTGCTCCTTAAAAGCTTCCAAATGCTCCTTCGCTGAGATGTTGTCAAGGTTTATTTCCTTGCGGCAGCTGTGGTCACAGAGCAGTGTGATGGGTTCACAGCGGTAGGAGGAAGAATATCTGTACTGAAATGACTTCGGAACTGTAAAGCAATTCAGTACACATTTTAAAAAGTTGGTGGGGAATAGAAAGGAGGAGTGACCTCCTAAAATGGAAGAGGATAAACAGCCTCTTGGATTTTACTCATTATTTTCTAAGCATTAGCAGTGATTAATGGAGATTTAGGGGCATCCATGCCGTGATTAATATTTGGAGGGATAGGGGTGGTGTATTAATTTAAAAAATGGACTTTCTCTTTGGCACTGTTATGGGCTGGAGCTGCAGAGATGGCCTGTTGACTCTCTGAGACTATTCACATACAGTCACTTGCAAATCAGTCACATGGGGTTTTGCCTAGCAGGTACTTGAGACCCATCACTGCCGGCATCCTCGCAGGCACAGCAGCAGGAGCTTGGTCCTGCTGCCCTGCCTGCACCTGAAGCTGTGTCCGAAGGCAGCTGAGCTGGATCAGCCTCTTCCAACCCCATGTGGTCCTGCTGGGACTTGCACCGCTGACACTCAACGTGGCATCTGGCTGCTGCTCATCCTCACCTGCCTTCCCCTCATCCCCTGTGTGGCTGGAGGAACAGGGCTTGTTTGCCTGCTTTGGCAGAGGGAGACACAGGAGGTATGGAGAAATAACACTGTGTGTTTTCCTTATTCTATTATTGGTGTAAATCCTGGTGAGAAACCAAAGACTGAATGTTTAAAAGAGCTTTAAAAAAAGAGTTTAAAAGAATGTTTAATTAGAGACTACATAGGTTTGGCGGCTGAATCACCTGACAATAATCTCTTTAAATTGCTGGGCCAGGATTGGAGTCACATCTCTAGGAACACCACATTATAAAAAATCAATATTAAAATTAGTATTCTTAAATTTTCTCTACAGAGAGTCTGTTTGGGATTGCTTTTCCTTGTGGTTAGCCTTTAATTGCTAGATGTTCCTCACAAAGAGCTGCAGCTTCTGCTTGCTCTGCACTTCCAAAGCACCAGCCCAAGGCTGGCGAGGCAAGGTACCAGCACCGAGAAATCTTATGTTGCCATGAAACCCCATCTTTATACAGCACTTATTCCTTCTTTTCAAAAGCAGGCTTGCAATCCTCTTCTTTCTGTGGCTGTATAAGACACTGTGCTGGTTGTGAGCTGCTGTGCCGAGCCTGGTGCTCCCTGCTGTGCGCGGCTGGAGGTGGCACTGCCAGTGCAGGCTCACAGCACCCAACAGACGCCATCTCGGAAGCATTGCTCCCTTCCCTCCTGTGCCTTTGGGGTGTTTGGGTCTCAAAGTGTACCAGGGCTGCTCTGCAGCAGACTCTTGATTTTTCTTTCCCCAGTGGTTGCCCAAAACAGGATTGTTTGAATGTTTGCACTTTTAGGGGTTGATTTCAATCCTCAGCTCTGACTGCCTATGCTCATTATGCCTTGCTGAATCCAGAATTAGAAAGGATTTTCTTTTCATTTTGCACTGGAAGAAATTGAACATTGGTAAGAGCAGTGATTCCTGTTGGTGGAGGTGGGGGAGATGCTGTCTCCTCTCCCGCTGCTGCTTCTCTCTTGGCTTCACTAGAGCTTCCATCTGTGCAAAATCAGAGAGAGGACTGTGAAACACCCTAGCACACAGAATGGAAGTGCCTTCCTCTCTGGGACTTCAGTGGCTTTGGATGGAAATCCTGGGTTGTTCCAGTGCTGGGCATTGCACAGCCCAGCCTTATCTGTCTTGATATTTTGGTTCCTGTCTGAGACCCAGCAAGATCATCACACGTCACATATACCCCTGAGACCGGCCTTTAGGTGTATTTTTTACTTTGAATCACTTGGATATATAATTTGACTCTTCTCTTGCATTTGTCATGGACTTGCATAGTCTGGGGTCTCTTGCACTGGGATCTTTTCACTGATGTTTTCCTCTGGCTTTAGTTTTGCACAGTTTTACTTATAAAATCTTTTGTGAAGCTATCTGCTACTGCAGGCAGCAATTCTTGTTTGTATGAAAGCTGCTTGCCACAGCGGAGAAATTCCCATTGGCTCTGAGCATACCTGTTTAGTATTAAAATATAGAGCTTGGCTATTTTTGGCACCTGCCTTGCAACGGTCTGCTGCAGAGAAGGGATCAGTTCTCTGACTGCTGCCTTTGTAGGCGATGTGCCCCTCTCTTAGACCTGGATGTTCTGTTGCAAAGCAGCTGCTTATGGATTTGTATTTTACTACTGCCACTTCCCCTCTGTCTTTAGAGATTTGTTTCCTTCTATAGCTCCGATGACCAGCATTTTATTTATTTTTCTTCTGTTATGTGGGAAAACACATTTTTGTTGATCTGACCACTTGCACTTTGAAATGTTTTGCCTTGTTTTCATTGTATTGTTATATCTTGGCTGAGCTGCTGTGGCTCATCAGCTTTAATTGGTGAGAAAGCACAGGGTGTGTTTACTTTTCCCTGAAAACCATTTTCTGCTCCATAACAAATTTTAAAGGCCTATAAAATGCATTAATAACCTACCCGAATGCATCTGGTGCTTCGGAGAGTAGAGGAAGTGCAGCCTGCCCCATCACGGGGCAGTGGGGAGCCCACCGCCCTCCTCCCACGCTCTAAAGGCACAGCATGCATTTTGGGGCTGGAAATGCTCACTTGATGAGTAACCCAGCCAGCAGCTAATCCTCTGCCTATCAGTGGGATCTCTGCTTGGAAAGGGAGGTAGAGTATCTTCAGGACTGGAAACAAGCTCCCTTTCTTCTGGCAGCCCCTCCGTCACTTCCACTGCAGGTATGGGGGACCAGCAGGGCTGCCCTGGGGAGGCTGGTGGAGAGACAGTATAATTTCAGTCCTTCTGGGGTTTAAAGAACAGAATTTGGGAGTTTATTTTTATTTGGCTGTAGCTGAGCCTCTGGTGTTGCCAGTGCTGCCTGTACTATATCTGGACAGCCACAAACTGCTTACTAAAGCTGCTCAGCCAGGGGCTGGTGGCTTTGCTCCCCATTCCCAGCTAGGTTTCCTCTCTCCCACACTGCTGCAGCCCCGCAAGCGTGCTCAGGTTGGCTCTAGACTGGGCTGTGCATAGGGCCAGCCCTGCACAGGCAAGCTGCCTGCTGGTCTGCTGCCGTGGCAGGGCAGAGACCAGGGCAGTGGAGAAGGAGGGGGGAAATGCCTGCTAAGGATCTGCCCTGTAGAAGGGACGGTGCCCATTTTTTTGAGCCTCTCTGCTGAAGGCACAAGGATTTCCTTCTGAAGAAGTTAAAAATTGGAGATTTGGACTCCTCGTTTATTGGACTGTGGACAAGCACATTCAGCAGCTTTGGTGTTGTCTGCTCCGGGCTGAAATGCCTTTTGCAGCCCTGACCAGGGTCCAAATGACCACAGCTCCTTCTTTCTTGCCAACTGGTTTCTTTCCATAAATGTTTACAGTCAGATATTAAAGTTGTAGTGAGTGAAAAGGTCAGTACCTTTGATGCTTTCCTCTGGGATGCTGCTGAAGAAGTGTTTCAGCCCCTGCACACCTTCTGCTCCCACTGTGAGAGAGACCCACAGCTTTCCCATGCAGGGCTACAAAAGTCTCTTAGTGTTTCCTTACTGATTTTTCCTGGCACCAGTGTCTTCCGTATCTTCTTGAACACCCTGTCTTCTCGGGGACTTTCAAGACTCTCAATTACGAATTTGTTTCAAAGTTTTAATTTGCTCGGAGTGTTGCACAGTGAAAATAGCCAAGAAAAGGCTCCAGCAGAGTCTCTCACCATTGCATTTCCTAAGTGTGACTTGCAGGAATAGAACTACATAAGGGCTCATCTGGATCTATTGAGCTGTGACCCAGGCTGTCCAGCTTTCATAGCCCTGCAGGTTGATGCAATGGGTCTGCAGAGTGGCACAGGTGTGCAAGCGTAGGGCTAAGGACAGAGGCAGGCATAAGTACATCAGGAGGTGACAGAAACCCCTACAAGGCTGGCTGCCGCTGCTGGGCCACCAGTAGGATGGCCCGGCTGCAACTGAGCTGAATATGGATATATACTTTGGGAGGAGATAGCTGAGAAAGCCTGAGCTCTCCTTACACACTCCTTGCGGAAGGACAGGTCCACTTGAAGTAGTCACAGCAGGTGGCCGGTCTGCACCTCGTACTGCAAGGTGTTCATCATTGCTGTAATGCACACGCTGCATCTCTTTCTCTGCTAGAAGCCCAGGCAAATGGTAGCATTCATGTTGGCTAAGTGGCAGCCACAATTAACGTACCTCTGTGTAATTAAAGCACAGCACCTGGCCATGCCTATGAGGCTTGAGCAGAAGCCAAGTCGTGTGGGCGGAGGGTTTCCCCAGAGGCCCTGGCGAATGTGGGGTTGGGCAATGGATTGATTACAGCTGTGTGTGAGGGGGGTTAAAAATAACTCTCCAACTTTCCAGAGGAATGTATTTGTTATGGAGTCACTGAAAGGCTATAGTAAGAGACCTAGGAGCAAGCAACTGGGAGCAAGCCAAGAGACAGAGCTTCTTCTGGGCACAGTGCTTACTGGAAAGGCAGGCTTGGGCTGCTGAGCAAGGACCTGCTCCTGTTTGCTCTCTGTGTTCAGGGAAACAAGACTCTGTGTATGTTTTGTGTGATAAATAAACATTGCTGCACCAAGGAGATGCTTTACTCTTATGATCCATTGTAGTGGAAACAACCTAGCAAGACCCTACGTATTGGCTAATCCTCAGGCCAGATGGAGGTAACAATATGTTTAAAATGATAATTTGCTACTTCATTACACGTCTGATCTTCTGTTTTCAAACAAATTGCTGAGAAGGCTTGTTTAACAAATACCTTTACCAGCGTGTCCTGGTTCACCACTTGAACCTACAAGATCTCAAGGCTTAACAGCAAAACTGTTAGCTTGGATGTAACAGCAAAGCTGATCGCTAACATATGGGAAACAGAACCAGAAAACTGCAAATGGACCAGGAGCATGGCAGGTAACTGAAATAAAGGAGACACACACACACACTTTATTATTCTGCAAGAAAAAGACAGTACTCTGAGGTTTCCTCCTTTTAGATACACAGTGATCATAATTAGCTCTTCATGATGACGATGCATGAGGATGAAAGCGAACTGCTATGACTGTGGGTTTAATGCACAGATTCAGGTGAGTATTTTCCCATAGAAGTTTCCTAAAATGCATCCCCAGCACGCCCTGGGATGGGAGGGAAGGAAGCAATGATATCTGGGTTGCTTAGGGCAGAAAACCTGTTTGGCTTCAATGGAAAGGATTATGATCCCTCATGAGCTAGGAGCAAGGGTTATGCCAAGGCAGAAAAAGGGGCTGGAACCAGTGTGCAGAAAGAGGGAGATCATGGATGCCAGGCCAGAGGGAGTCCTGGTACAGCACCATGGAGCTGCAGGGGTTTGTAATCTTAGGACCATGGTAAATTCCAGTAAGTGTAGACCTAGCACCACAGAGGAGCAGAAACATCAGCTGTGTGTGCCATGGAAGGTAGTTTACTCCTAACAGGAGTGAGAGCTTGCTGAGAGGGGGGGGGAGTTTATTTAGAACTCTGGTTTACCCTACGTAAATCCATGGAGTCACACCACTGTGTGTAAAAGATCTGTTAGGGCCTTGGAAGCATTTGTTGTAAGAGGAGAAGTTTTATATTTCAGGGGTGAGATTGCAGGGATGGTCACAAGGAAAATAACTTGCAAGCAGTAGGCATTTGCCTGCATGTCTCAGAGAGACAAAAGCTCTTGTAGTGTGCTTGTGAGCGTGGGTCTGCAGATAACAACTTCATCCTTTGGCCATACTCGTGCTGCAGTTTTGCCAACAGAGTTACATCTGCTCAGGGAATGAAAGTTGTGTTCCATCATCGGTATATATATTGCTATATTGACTAGATGCAGGCAAGGTGTCAGGATGTCTGAAGGCTTTGTGCCTGCCCTTTGGGCAACTCTGCCAGAGATGCACCACTCCTCCTGTGGGTGCACCTTACACCCCACAAGCTGGCTTGGAAAGCCATGGCAGCAAAACATCAGTGCCGTAAACTGAACATCCTTCCAGAGGCACCAGCCTCAAGCTTTTATTTAGTCTCCCATCCCAGGCAGAAGATTTGCCTACTGTGATGAGACACATGGAGGAAAGGGTTTCTTGTAGCTACAGGGAAATGGTGTTCATCAGCCAGCTTCCAGACCTGCTCTAAGGAGGACTCAATCTGTAAAGCGGAAGTAACAAGATAAGATCATATCCTTCCAAAGAAGAAATTATTTTTGAATCTTGTATGATCAAGTAGTACAGAGATGTGACTATTTCTTCTTAGGTTGAGCCTTGGCTCCTGTTTCTTGGAATAAGTTCAAGGAGGTCTGAGGGCTCTGAATTTGCTGACATTCCTTTTTAGGCTATAAATCAGCATTTTCATCAGCACAGCATTGGTTTTGTCTTGAGAAGAGCCTTTGACCTGTCTTAGAGCTATACAAATACTGCAGAATCATTATGTCTTTTTTCTTATTTAAAAAAAGGCACTTTCTAACCTTTGCTGCAACAAAATCAGTTCAAAGATTGAGACTCCACTGGAACATGTTTCTCCCTGTCATGGCTTTCTCCACCTTTCCCTCATAGCTTGGTAGGTGTCGGGGGAGCATGAACACAACCTGGGTGTCTGCTTGCTCCCATGAAGGCTGCCAAGCATGCAGCATCACTGGGTGAACGAGAACTGTTCATCCCTCTTCTCCTTATCCTTGAGCACCCAAGGAAAGGAACATGTGGGAAGCACACCCGGGTGAACAGAGAAGCAAAACAGTGTAAGATGTAGTTTTAAGACATGGGTCAGGCAGTCCCACGGTGGTTAACCCACCCTACATGTCCATATCCAGTGGCACCTCTGCCCAAAAAACCTGTTGATCAGACACCCAGCACGTTGGGCAGCAGACCTATTTCTAACATGGAAATAGTGGTAATGACAGGGGAAAAGAAGAGGAAGGACAAATAGCATGTTTACTTTGGGTGTATCAGTGACTAGGCATGGCATGATTTGGAAACATGGAAGAAAGCTGAAGTTTGAGAAGGAGTTTGAAGGCAAATATGATAGCTTCTGGGTGTGTTTTTCTGGGGTGGCCTTCATCTTATTCTTTTTTTAAGGGGAAAACCAGTAAAAATGGAGATTAAAATGGAGATTTTATGTTGGCTAGGCAGCAAGACGCTTGTTGCGTTGCCTCAGAACCCTGAAAGGCTTGGAAGAGAAAAACCCATACAGCAGAAGCGTTGTTTAAAAAAACAATTCCTTTCATGATATTTCACATAATCTGAAATTTTCCATTGCTGCCTTTAGTTACACAGAGTCCTTTCATACACCCAGGTCTGTTGATCTTTGATAAAATTGCACAAAGGAGGTAGCTCATTAATTCTTGTTCTGCACTGAGCATGTTTTGATGTGCAGATTGCTGACAGCACAAAAAATCCTTTCTGGCTGTGTAGGTAGGGATAATAGCAGTATTGACAGTGTGTACCTGCTGCAGGCAAAACACAGGGGATCCTCCGTCTCCTCAGCATGTCATCTGAGGAGTAATGACCAGGGAATGTGAAGAGTGATTGTGGAGCTGAACCCAGTACTGTCACATGAACCCAAAGCTGTCACATGAAACCCCCTTGCCAAAATGATGATACGGTTCCTGTAATTCAACGCTCATTACAGCACCTCAAGTCAGACCTTCGAAATAAACAGTAACTTTTAAAAATTCCTGCTATTACCAGTTAGTTATTGATTAAAATAATGATACACTTTGGTTTTATCATGTTTTTCAAGCTCTCTTGTGCACAGAGGGCATCTCAACCATTTAACAATTCCAGGCATGAAAAGTTTATCTGAACATTTTGCTTGCAACACTGAAGACCGCAAACAAAGCACTGTTGTGTTAGTGTGGGGAGGCAGAGAACAGAACTAACCGAAATACCTCAGTTATCCAAACTGGCTGGAATTAAACAGCATAAATGAGAAGAAAGTTACATTTAGTGTATCATTTTTTAACTAGAGGATGTTAGACATCAAAGCTGGGATCTTTTAAAAGAGAAATTGTTGGCAGCACTCATAAGTGTGTGCATGATGGGCATGCAGCTTTGCGGTTTTGCTTTGATTTCTTTCTCTCTGCTCTGAAATCATGAAGGGACATGGAGAGAGGCAAAATGACTCCATTAGAGTTAAATGCTGGTGTTCACTAATGGAACAAAGAGAAAAAGCAAACAACAAATGCATTACTATGATGGTTTGTGTGCTTCATCATCTTAGCTAGTGTCCTTTTGTTTTTCTAAACTGGAGAAGATGATTTCAGACCCAGTTTAAGGTGGGATCAGCCTCACCTCTGGTAGCTAAAAACATGATGCCTGTGTACCAAGATGCAGAGACAGAGAACGGCTGTGCAGGTTTGAGGTGGCTGTTGCTGAGCCCAAGCTAATCCACCAGGCCAGATCTGCTGGGCCAGCAGAGCCCATGGCCCTGTCCACCCTCCCCTCTTCCCTGACTGCCCCAAACCCATGCAAGCACCTGCCCCAGCGCCTTGGGTGCTGAGGGGTACGGTGAGAAGGCACACCAGCAGGCAGTGATCCTGGTAAGGGACATCACCCATCGCAGAGAAGTGGTGAGTGCGCAGGGACCTCCCTAAGTTCCCCAAAATCATTGAGCCGGGCTGGTGGCCCAGTTCTCCAAACACAGCACAGGAACGAGCTGCTTTGCCCCTGCGGGCAGTGCCCAGGCGCTGGCTCCGGGCTGGCACAGCCCTGCAGCGGCCACAGCAGCTGGCGGGGATGGGCAGCAATGGTGTGCGCCTGTGCAGCCCAGGTTCCCAGCTCGGCTGCTCCAAGAAATCTTGTCTCTCCATGAATGGCAGCTGAAATTAGACCTGAGGGAAATTCATCTTTAATGTCAAGTGGCACTGTTTCATTACGCAGATTTTTCAGAGCTGCAGCCAAATCAGTCCAGTGCTGCTTAATTGCTTAATATGATAAATCATGGCTTTTGCCAACTGCTTGCCTAATTATGTATTTTATTCGTTGTAAACATCAGCTCTGAGAGGATGGAAGGGAGGCCACACAGGGTTTCCACAGCTGATCTGATGGGCTGGAGTACAGCAGCCATCTCTGAAGCTATATTTAACTTGCTTTCATTGATGTGACTGAAATGGACCTCCAAGAAGCTATCTTTTATGCCTCACTCTTCAGAATGAGGACTCTCTTCACCATTTCTTCAGAGAAGCTGTGTTTCTGAATCTATTATAAAAGATTATTTGTCTCATCTCCTGAGGACTTGCATATTTTCACAAAATATCATTTGGCCTCTTTCTGTGTTTTCAGTCCAGAGTGTCAGAGGCCAGGCCAGCTTTTGGCAAGACCTGGGAAACTCCTCTCCACCTTCACTCCTGAGGCATCACCTCAAGATCATCCATTGTGGGGTGTTTTTGTGTTTTTTACTCATGGCCAAGCAATTCTGACAAACTGGAAAAAATAGTTTCTGAAGCCTTTAAAAGGTGAATGTCAGGTCTGAGGAAATTTAACACTTTAAGCTGGAAGTTAAGGGATGGGTTGAAGGTGGCAGGCACGTGATGGTGCTCAGCTCTGTACAGCCCAGCAGGGCAGAAGCCTTCTGCCCTTGGGAGCTCACAAGCTGATGGATGTGAGCAGAGAGACACTGCCTCTGCAGGGCACACAGGAGGAAGGGGCAGGGCAGCAGCTGGGGTAGGCATGACCTCAGCCCACCACCAAACCCATTCCTCTTGTCAGGGTGGCTGCCCCAGAGCATTACTGGTGGAAGATGCAGGACTGAGTGTGTCCCAGCCACCACCCAGCCACAGGGGGTTTGCTTACACCACTTCAAAAACACTCCCATCCAGCAGTGCCTCGTGAGCAGAATACAGCTTTCATCTACAGAAATGCTGCTGAGGTTCATACATATTAATGCTCATATACTGACTGTTCTTTCTGATCTGCTTTAATCGAAAGATAAGCTGAATTTCTTATCTGGTTCTTCTGTAGTAGGAGTTGAATTTTGAAGTAGTATATTTTCCTGCTGTGTTCCAACTACATTTGAATTAAATGTTGTCATAATAGTGGAGAAAGCATCAACCTCTATATAAAATACATTTGTACCAAGGGAGGGATGTATAATCCTGTACTTTAAAGTGATGATCATCAGAAATAACTATCTGGGACATTCCAGTTGAGGATAAAAGCATCCAAGCCGTCCGCATTAACACAGTAAAATGTAGATGTCTCTGTCTTGTTTATAAGCTACTGAAAATGAAAGGTGTTTAAAGTCAGGGAATTTATTATCAGTTTAGAATATTTTTCTCTCTGATAGTGCACAAGATGAACTGGGCCTGTTTGTGTTTTGAGATCACGGTTCCCCTCTTGCAGACACACTATACTTTGTTCAGAGAGAGCAGGTCAGATAAATGAAGACCAGAGGTCCACTTACAGAAGTACATATACAAAATATGCTCATAACTGCACAAATGACTATTAGGGTCGCATGTGATGACTGAACAGCACTGCACACAATTAGATAAATGGGAAGTTCCCTCTGGCCAGCAGATGCACAATGGATGGCTGCAGCTCACTGCACTGCAGCTGCACGGGCACCTTTGGTGTCCTTTTTGGGTACATTCATTTCATGTGAACGGAGGCCACACTTCCTGTGTTGATTCATATTTTAAAAAATATTTCCATAGAAATTCCAGAAGTTATTAGATTTATTCTTGCATTTTATGGACAACATCTATGTGTTTCCCGGTTATTTTCTTCTTTTTTCTTTTTCTCCTTTTTTCTGGAGGAGCTGAATAATTCATCATAGGAAGAGGCACATATATTTTCATTTTTTGTTTTAGTAAAACTGTACTTCATAGCGAGCACTGTCAGAGGCTTGCTCATTGTGACTCAGATTTAAGGAAAAGGCACTGCAAAGTCTCTGGGCTCTCATTTTAGCATGGCCCTATCCTCCTCATTTGTAGGTCTACTCTCAGTCTTGTGTTCTCTCAGTATAATCTCAGAAAAAACATCTTCAGATTCAGGGAATTCTGCCACTACAATATCCAGATACTTTGACTGAAAAACCTCTTAAGATTATGGATTTTCATTCTCTGGTCACAGCAGAAATTTTTCAAAAGATCAAGGTTATATGCTGGAAATACATACCTTTTATTCGATTTTTGGGGGTTTTTTTCTGTGTTAAGCTCATGATGAATGACTTAGTGAATTTCACCAAAATCGCCTGAGAACTCTACAGCTGAAAAAAACTATGCATTTTTGGAGATTATTTTTTCTAGCAATAAAACTGGTGATGCAAGATTCAAACTTTTTACCTTGTTGATCTCAGTCTGAGTTAAAAAGCAAATTATGTTCACAGAAGTAGTTTAGGAATTTCAAAATTCCAAGTTTATAAGGTTAGCAGTCCAGTACTTCACATTAAACCCACATCAAAAGTAAGTGTACCCTGTTCAGAGTGAAGGCGCTGGTCAGCACGGATTGACTTTGAAGTGCTCTGCACTGCCAGTGACCTTCAGCTCTGAAATTTGTCCCGCACTTGAGTTACTTGGTAACCTGCCGTAAACCCATAAGCCACTTGGAAAGCGTAAACACAGCAGGTCCCTAGCAAAATGTAAATCTTGTGCCTCTGACAGCGCTAGCTGGAGTAAAAGGGTCTGAGGGAGTGAAGGGCTTGACCCGCAGCCGTAGCACTGCAGCTCCACTGACCACCCAGGCTGGGAAGTGCTGTTGTCAAAGCTTGCAAATTCATGTGAAGTAAATGGCAATATGTCTGGAAAAGCAGGATAAGCATGAGTTAGTTTTGAAGATTACCTCCATACTCACTCTGTGTGTCCCACAACACAGATGTAGGATTTGGGTAGGAGATGCTACAGAAAGTTATTCCAAGTGTAGCACACAGAGCAATGTCTCACACGGAGTTGGTGAAAGTTTATGTGTCTAGTGCATCCCAGGACTGAGTTTAAAGTAGGTTAAAACTTCAATGCTGCAACCAGTAATAGGACAGTAACTGTTTTGTTGTGTTACTGGCTTGTGGGGAACTGGAGCCACATAACCCAGGACCTCCTGGCTTAACCTTGCTTTTGTCCCATGGCAGGTAAACACCGTAGATGCATCCAGCAGTTTTGATGCCTTCTGATTCACCATGACCAGACACTTCATCATCCAGGGCCTCAGTTGCAAAAACTCATTGTGTGCTTCTCCTTTCTGCAGCTTTGAGCATGGCTTATCTTTGAAGGGCTGGAGAGCCAGTCTCCTGCCGGTAGTGCAAGAATTACAAGTAGTTTTGATCTTGGAGAGACCTATTTTCATCCCTTTTCCATATTTTCCATATCTTTTACCATTTTAAAGCCACCTTCTGAAATCTGAAGGCCACAACTATAAGCAATTTTCCCTTCAACTGTCCAAAGATACTTTCAGCTGTGATCCTTCAACTGGTTTAGAAGAAACTTTGGGAATCTTCTTGCTGCAGGAAAATCTTACTCAGACCTTGCTAAGCTATAAGTGAAAGTAGGAATAGTTTTCAAGGGTCTTGTAACTTCCTAGATGAGTCTGCATTGATGTGTATGAGTTTCTTGTGATCCTGTGATCCCTGAAGTCGTCTGGTTGACCTCTGTCCTCCTCAGAAAATTAGGTAACCATGTGGAAGACAAGGAGTGAGAATGTGCATCATCTTCAGGTGGCTGGGGAAAACCTACTCACTTGAAGCCATCACCACCCTCCAGAGTCCTAGGGATTTAGAGCGTTTTTTGTAATAACAAGCATAGCTCTTGGGAGGCAGCGGCATCTAAGCCTGTCTCCAACCTGGCCCCCACTACCTGCAAAGCTCCCAAACTGTTGCAACTGCCCACTCCAGATCTACACGCTGGGCTCTACAGTTCTAGGTTTGGTTTGCTGTAGGTCTCAAGGACAGCAGAGTTTTTCATCCAAAGGATTTTCTACTCCTCTAGTGGTATCTTATTTACAGAGCTCCTATTTTCCAGCAGTCTACCTCTAGTCTCTCAGGACCAGTGCCCTGCACATCACAGTTAGTCAGCCCATGGCTAGTCTCTGAGCAGTAGTCCCCACTGTCACTAGGATTTCTATCTCTTCTGGTAGCCTGGAGAGCAAGAGCATGGCTACACCATGTAGGATGCAGTCCAAGATGCAGGAGGTAGTGCAACCATCGGCCCCCGTGTATCAGGCTTCCAATAGCTTGTCCATGAAAACTAAGTTGTGTGGAGCAGACAAGGTGAGAAGCCGTGTAGAGACAAGCTGAGAGACAATACATATGTATCTCATCTGGAAAGTTGAGGCACTTGAGAAATATCTGTGCTGTTGAGGCCTCCATTATAACACGTCATACTTTCCCTGTAACTCAGGATGACAAAGAGCAGTCAGCAACCAAATCGGACCACGGCTGCTCTGCCCTGTGTGTGACATGCCCCCGAGTAGCCCTGCACTCATGGAGTACAAGCCATTAGCAACAACTTGTTTGCTTCTGAACAGCAGCAGGGTCTTAATCCAGCCTTTCCCCAGAGGCTGCCCTCCTGTTAGCCCATGCCACAGTCTCATCCTGCTTTTAATACAGTAAGAAATTAAATCACAACCTTGGAGTCTGTGTTGTGTAGCTCTTCAAGACAAAGTGCCAGACCCATGGAGAGCTCTGAAATAATACCTTGGCAGCTGTAAAAAAACATTATTTCTAACCTTGCAGTCCATGAATTACAGAAGGTTAAGCGCAGGGCATGCTCTCGGTGGGGACAGGCTCTTCGCAGCCTTCTCCAGGTCTCTCATAGCGTCTTGGCAAAGCTGAACCTGACAGGGACCACATCAGAGGCTCGGTGTAGCTTTGTTTGGTTTTTGGCCCTGCTGTTGTCAGATGAGTAGAGTGCATACTTGGGTACTCTGTGCACACCTCAGATACCCTCTCTTTTTTGAGTATTTACCTTTTAAACCATGCTGTTCCAATACTTATTTTTTCTCCAAAAGGTTAACAGATCCTGCTCACCTCCTGCATCTTTGGGTGTCTCTGGTGTTTGTCAGGGGAACTGACAGACTCGAGTGCACCGCTCTTCAAGGCACAGAGATTCGACTCTCCACCAAGAGCTGTTATTTAAGGCTCAATTAATCTTTTGTTCACGTTTTGCCTTTAGCAACTGAGCAAAGCTCCTCGCAGGGTGCGCTGTGCCATGCCGCGTGGCAGATTGTTACAAGGACTGTGCTGGCCTTTGTCTAACGTGCCGGCTTGTCTCGCTCTCTCTTGGATTATCTTCTGGCCCAGCACTTCTTATCCAGCCATAACTGTCCCTAGGATTTCTCCAACCCAGCGGTGCATATGGTGTTTATATAGGCTCGGAGGGGAGCTCTTTGTTGCAAGTGCGCAGGGGCTGACCAGGCCTTTTGTGTCCCCCTTACGCTTTGCATGTGAATTTTGTATCGTTTCCAGACAAAGTGGAACTCCGCTGTGTGTGTTGTCTGGGGCCCGATACATTTTTTCTTTCCTTTCTCTTAGAACTACAAACTCAGGAAATGGTGTTATGCTCTTTTTTATGAGAAGCTGAGCTGGTTTATCTGACTTCAGCAGCATTACGCAGGCAGGGAATGGAGCCCCTTGTGCCTGCCGAGCCGCGGAGAGCGAGGCGCAGGGCTGCAGGCTTGAGCCAAGGGCCAGCTGTGACCAAACCTGGTTTTTCTCACCCAAACTCACCAGCTATGGCAGCTGAGGGCATTTTTTAATGGGAGACCACAGGGGTTTTTTTGTGGAGTTCAGAGGTACATTTGGGGGATGACTCTTACTCCCTTAAGGAATAACTGAAGCACATTTTGAAGCAAATACACCTCAGTAAAATGGCCACAAGGCTGCAGAGCACGGGGGAAGAGGCTTCAGAAAATTTAAACTTGGTTTGTGAAACTTTTGTTTGGTGTGGCCTTTACTTTAAGAGTAACCAAAAAATCCAGGCTATGTGGGTGGGGGTCAAAAACATGTTTCAGTAACCTTTAAAGCCTCTTGAATTTTTCCTTGTAAAAGTAGATCCCTCATTTGCTTCCAGGCTGGGGTGGAGGCTGGGTGAGCCCGAGCCATGGGTGGCAGCCAGGCAGGTCTCCGTGCCATTTGTCACCTGGTGCCAGCAGCAGAGCTTGGTGTATTGCTTCTCAGGTGGTGGGGCTGGGGGTTGTGCTCACCTCTTGCATAAGCAGCAAATCAATTAGATGTTTAGTCAATTCAAGTAGAGTCAACAACTCAAGCTCCTGAGTTCATTGTGATCTTGTGTTTCTTTTATGACCAATTTTATGTATTATGCAACAGCTAGCAGAAGTGTTTTGATCTGATACAGCAGAGATGAGTGCCCTTCCTCATACAGCATCCATTTGTGTCTGAGCCCATTAGCTGTTCCTTTAAAAGCTGTCAGCCTTCTCTGCAGAAATAAATGCCCACGAGAGAAGGTGGGAGGCAGGGGACAGAAAAATGTTCAGGTGTGGATGCACATGTAGAAATGCTTTGGAGTGCCTTTATGGCAAGGGAACGTGCAATTTTTGAATACCATTCCCTCTGCTCCCTTGCTTGTGGCTTGTTTCCTCCTATTGATGTGAAGCATAGAGCTGCAGACTGAATGCAGCAGTGTGGGACAGAGAAGCCAAAAATCTAGGAGAAAGATAGGCCAGCTTGTGATGCCCTTGGGAAATCAATATGATGGGAAATCTGATCCTTTCCTTCCTCCCATTTTGTAATTGCAAACGTTGGCCTCATCCTTCACATCCTTTGTTCTCTGTTTGCTTGACAGACAAAAGAGCAGGTCCTCCTCCCCCAGAAAGCACCAGCGCTCCTGCCAAACCAGCTTCTCATGGGCTTTGCCTCTGAGTGGGTGCTGAGCAGGAGTGCTCAGGAAATGGGATTCCCATCTAGGGTACCCAAGAGAGCACACGCAGTGGCGGGGAACCTGTCCTCTGCTGAGGGTCAAACAGGCTTTCAAATTCCCCTGAGGGCATGTGTGCTACCTACCCAGCAACATCCAGGAATAATGCAAAATACAGAATATAGACAACATAGCCATAGGGTGTGTGAAAGGAAATCATGGGCTCCCTGGCTTGGGGGTAGAGGTTCCCCAGCCTCTCTGTGGTTGTACTCAATACCACCAGAAACCACTTGGGCATAAGATTAAATGATGTCTCTTGTCTGTTTACAGTCAAAAAAAGAGAGCAAGAGGTGACACAGAGACTCCTGGAGGAGCACATGGGTTAAGGACATGCTTGTGCCTGGAAGGTACCACGGCTTTGTTCTCAGGTGTATTCTCACTTCAAGGAGGTGTGTTGATGAAGGGCTGCTCTGCATGGTCAAAGCTGAAGTTTGCTCCTCATTTTGAATCTGATGTGAATGGCTTCTCCCATCCAAAGAAAAGACAGCTCCCTTGAGACATCCCATAACCACAAGGAGGTTTTTACATTTTCCTGGTGCAAACCCTTTGACTGAATACAAGGTGGGAAAGAAGAACTTTTCTTGCCTTGCCACTATGGGCTGAAAAACCAATGCATTAAAAAACAAGAGTCAAATGACTCTTATGGGTCTGGTAAGAGACATTGTCTCTGACTCATAAGGCTGGTCTTCCAGCAGTGAGGTTCATCCACTCCAGGAGCACCCTGCGGGATGGACATCAGCCTGGTGGGATGGGACATGTCCTGAGGGATGGAGGTGATCCCCTCTGCTTGGCTTGCCATGAGTGGTATTACTAGAGGTTACAGGGGAGTGTGCAGCTTAACACAAACACAAGTTCCCCCAGCTACTGTCTGCTCGTATCTCCGTCCCCTCTCTTAAACACCAGCACCAGCCCTGGCGAGATGTGTGTGATGGACCAAGCCAGGCTCTGCCCAGAGGAACCCTTCCCTACCAGGCACTGCTCTCCCAGTGTTAAATAGACATCCATGAGGCCTGTGCAATGCTTTGCATGGCTGCTGCTGTGGCTCTTTTGTTTCATACTTAAATTAAGGTAGCTGGTAAATACTTTGATCTGTTTGATTTTTCTGCTTCCCTGCTACAGCACTGTTTTCTCCTTTTTTCAAAACTCTGATAATTCTCTGTATCACCTGGTCCCCTGAGCCAACTGCTTATTTCGTCTTGGGAAGGAAATTCATTTAGCAGTGCTTTCTTAATGCTCATTCTGTGCCTGATAATGTGAATAATGTATGCGCTACCAAAGCTATATGTAATTAGTCCACTGTGCTACTAACCAAAATCTTAGCACCCAGGGTTTTGGATAATGTCAGGTAGGAAGGCTTTTGCTACTGAGTTTTTTCCGTGCCTAATTTTTTGGTTGTATATGCTCTTTATCTCTGGTATTGTTTGACTGCTTGGAAGTTTCCATTTCTGATGAAGAAAATCACTCTGTGAATCTGTGATAACCAAAGGCCTCTGTTAAGTGAATTTCACTAGGTCATTAAATCATAATAGCACTAACAAAATAAAATAAAGAAATCCAAATACCCTCACAGTTGTTCAGATGATGTAGCGGCTGGGTGACTGAATATCTGAGCCTCCAAGAGTGCCTCCGTTTTGCTAAGGAGTCTTGGAGTTCTGGCTGATGATTTTAAATATTCTGGGGTTTTCGCCCTAAGTTTATAAAAGTGTGCCAGCCATCTTAAAGGTATTTACTAGTCAATTTTTGTGTTTGTTCTCTTTCACTGGTCTGGATTCTGACATCAAGATACCTTTGTGCAGCTGATCTAAGGCCCCCTTAGGCAGCCAGCTCCTGCCACTGTCCTGGCAAGGAAAAAAGCTCTAAGAAGCCTTTCCTGATAAATCCAAAGCCATTCACACTTCCAAAATGGTCTTTTCGGCTCCAGGGGGGAGCAATAACTATTTTAGCTACATGGTCCATTAGCCTTGTTACAGTTATAAACCACACTAAGGCTAACAGGTTCAGGTAATAAAATGCACAGCCTGAGCCTCAGGAGCATTTCTGGTAGTGAAGAAAATATGAATATTTATCAGGGTCCAGATTTAACTCTTTAAAAAAAGAGAAGGGTGGGGAGGTGGGAAGGGCTAACCACCTACCTGAGGTTAAATACTGACCTAAATGGCCAGTTTTTTACTCTGACTTTTTTGCCTCATGTTTCTTTTTAACTGCCAAGCCACAAGGGACAGGGAGGATGCTACAGGCAGGGCTGCAGGGGCGGTTTCCAGAGCTCCCAGTGGTACCACCCGCCAGGCTCCTGGGCTCTGCCCCGCCTGCACCAGGGGCCTCAGCCGTGCCTGGTGACTCCACTGCATCGCCCAAAACTTCTGTGGCCAGGAAAGTTTTTAAAAATTTGTACAAAATATTTGCCTTGCTGCACAAGCAGCCTGCATCTCAGACTGCCCTTTGGGACAGCATGTGTAAAATTGGTTGCAAAAGGCTCATCAGGGACAATGAAGGGTCTTGGAAAGCTGTGGGCCAGCTGGGCACATTTTCTCTTTCTCCCCTTTGATGTTTGGTAGCATTTCGTTTCCATCCCTAGATCAGATATTCTGGCCTGTTAATAAACTCAGGTGCAGGACAGCAGCTTGCCTGATGAAAATGGGTAATTACATTTCACTCCCAGGCTCCCAGGAAAGCTTTAGCTGTTGAGACCTTGCAGCTTTTCCTCAGGACATGCCAGTGTGGTTTTTCAGGCAGCCTGGGTTTTTAGCTTTGCATGGGGAGGCAGCCCAGAGCCGATGGGGTTGGGATTGGCACCTCCAGGTGGGTCACACATCCAGCCAGAAGGGCAGGAGAGGCAGGAGTCTTACAGGAAAAATTACTAGAAATTTTAAGGCTGAAAACCAGGTTTTGCATAGTCTTGTTTTTGTCAAAATAGCAGGAGCAGCTTGGTTTATTTTCCCTCCAGAAAAAAAAAGTATTCAGCCTGTAACATCCAGAACAGGAATCTGCATCCTGAACAGACAAGAGATGCCATTCTTCTGAACATCTCACTGTGGCACCTCGTAATGAGAATTTTGGGTAGTGTTAACAATATCAAATGTACTTGGGCAACCTGTCAGAGAGATTGGATGTCAGCTGTAGAGCAAAATACAAATGCAGCCTAACTGTGAGCCTTCAGGAGGAGCCTCATGAATATGTATAAATACTTGGAAAATATGTTGTGAATATGTATAAATACTTGAAAATATGCTGTGGCACCCAGTTAATTCTTCAAGATGTAGATAACTGTGCAGTCATGGTGAAGACTGATAAAATGTACGATTACGTAGAAAAGGGAAGTCACTTGTGAATATTCAAGAGGAATTAGGCACATGAAATGATACAAGAGGATTTTCTGCTCAATAACATTCTTCTTCCAGCTTCAGTTACGGTGGCTCCATGATGCCTCCAAGACACTTCTCTGAATTTTCTGTGCCAGATAAAACATTGCTGATAAAATATTGGACTGTGTGTAGGAACACTTTAAAAATATCTGCACAAGACAAGAAACAAAACACTACAGTAAAGACAAGTACTTCCTTTACCATTCAACACTGGATAGGATGGAGGTAGCTGGCGAGGTGTGTGTATGGGTGTGGCAGGGGCGATGGATGTGACTGGGGGAACAGTCACAAAGAGGTTTGAAAAAGGTTCAATTAAAAATCAGTTGCATTTCTGCAACCTGTATGTGGTCCCCATGCAAGGGCAGAGGAGAACCCCTTATCAGTGTGCCCTTCCCAGTCGGTGTCCAGGTCTGCTTGACTAGAATAGTCTTGGAAGTGCAGAATTCTTTTGCAAGGTTAGTGTGTGTTCAGGAAACAATCACAGTCAGCACTGCTCCAAAGATATGCTGCGACAGTCCTGCAGTACTAAATTCTTCTGAAGATGTTTGTCACTATTTGGTATTGATATATATCTTAAAGACCTTCTTGTATATCCTGTTAAGTTACCAAAATGCAGAAGTGAGGGACGAATAGATAAAAATGTTGATGAACGATGCTATGGGAAGGTCAAATTACTAAAATATTCTCAGCTGAAATGCATCAGCCAAAATTTCTATCAGCTTGAGCTCTGCTGAATGACCCTTCGTAATGAAATATTTTTTATCATTCCTTGCATGTTGTGCTATAAATCGATATTTTTATGGAACAATCATGCAAACCTTACAGTAAATAGAATTTGTAATATATCAGGATGACAGGCACAGCTAGGAAAACACATTGCAGTTTGCCTGGTTTTGAAGGATAACTGTTGCAACCCAGGTTTTGGGGGGAGGTTCAAGAATTTCTGCTTACTAGGTTAATTATTTTGGATCGTATGCTACTCCACTTTTCTGAGAAGCTTTTGTGGGAATAGGGTAGACTGCATTTGGCTTTTCACTAGTGGGACTGAAGTGTTTAGGTTGTTGCTCTGAGTGATTGGTGCCTGCCACAGAAGATATTCAAGGTTTTTCAGCTTAATGACTCTGGGAAGAGGAGGTGCCACAGCTCTCCAGGGTCTGCCCATGAGTCTGTGGCTGGGGTGGAATTGACAATCCAAGGGGCTGAGGGCCACATACGTTAGTACACAAATAAGCCACTGAAGTCATGACAAGAGATGTTTGTGCTCCAAATATACTTATGCTCCTTGGTTTTATCATATTTTATCTGGCTCCTTTGAAACAAGAATAGTTCTGAAGCTATAACAGGAGGGAAGAAGGCTTGTTCATCTTCTAGGAAACCACTCAAATGTTTGTATATATGAGACCAGCTAATACAGAGCAAAGCAATCATTATTCAGGAGGCTTGAAAGCAGGTGGTTCCCGTTACGAGTACCAGATGTGCCACTGAGTGTTTCTGTGTAAAACCCAGCCATCAGTCCAGGGCTGCACCACCACTTTGCCTTTGCAAACAGACTTACATCTGTTGGGTTCGGCTGGCTGTGTCTTGCACCATCTGAATTTGGAAGACAGAAGGGGAGAAAGTCTCACTTGTAAAGGGATTTCTGCCTTGCTCTGGATCATTTTACCCTTCTTCTAGCCCCCTCCCCAAACCCTCTCCCTGTGCAACTATCTGAATGAATTTGGTGAGGTTCTTTCGTTGAACTTCCTGTGCTTCCTTACCTGCCCTGGGAGACAAGAGCATGCCTGTGTGAAGCTTACCTATAGACTGAGGAGGGCAGGGTGTTCTCTTGCCTTGCGGGTACTACTGGAAAACAACTAATCATGCATGGTTAGCATGAAGCCAGGCCAGTAAGCCAGTTAAGTCAGTTACCGGTAAATCAGAGTGTGTTACCAAGGTTAGCTTCATTAGGTAGTGGGGTTGTGGTTGGAAGGTGCCTAAAAATGCTTCATTTTCTTATTTGTTTTACATGCAGACAATTACATTCCTGCATCCCCAAGAAATAATGCATGCACAATCTGTATCACAGTTTGTGAATCAAAAAAGTGGCTAGAGCCTAGTCTAGAAAGAAGTGCATCTTTCATCTCAATGGGAAGTGAAGTCCAGAAAGGAAATATTTTCCTGCAGGCTCTTAGCAGTTTGACTCTGTGATTCTGCTGTAGGGTTTTCCCCACATCAGCATCTTCTGAGTTGGCTGTACCATCTAATACATCTCCCATTCCCCTTTGTTCTCTATGGAGGTGGAACAGAGCCTTGGAAAAGGAACTTTCTTCATGCTGATGGTTATGTAATCCCAAAATCTGGCTCCTTGAGCTTTTCTGTCCCCAGATTCACAAGCTCTGTCTGTGCTGTTTAGAGGAGGGGTTCTGGAAACAACGGGCATGGTCATATTCTTGCTCCTGATGTGTGACCGATGTAGACTGCCTCCCTCAGCATGGTGCATTTGGATACTCGGGTTCTGGTGCACCTGGTTGCTGTCTGCCAGGGTGACGCTTGTTTGGAAGGTGGCCTTGCCCCTGTGTGGTTTCTGGAGATACAGCGACTCCAGGGACTAGTGCTGAGTGACATCTCTTGTATGAATGTGGCCCTGGGATTTTTTTTCCTTGGCTGATACATACATAAATCTGCATTTCTGCTTCAAATCTGCTGGTTCTAATGGTAAGAGTATCTCTCCTCTAGCCATTAACACAAATACAGGATGCCTAAAGCAGAGATCTTTGTCTTCCCCTTAAGCAGCATCTTCCTCCAGTATTGGGCAAACATCTTCATCCTTGCACTTGTAGTCTGGGCATCGTCTTCAGGTTGGACGTCTCTGCAGGTCCTCACATCCAGGTGATGCCCACATCTTTCAGATTCTTTTGGTGCAACTACTCCACATTTCTGTCTGTCTATTCTCCCTCCTAAAACTGTTATCTGGATTTTCAAATGTCTCAATTATTGCAAGGTTATTGCCCTACCAATATCCACCCAGATCCTGCTATGAAGCTTGTTTTTCTAGCTCGCTGTTTTGAACATGCCAGCTCTCTCTATCCACCACACCATCCGTTTCCCTCCTCTCTTACATTGATATTCCATTCCTTTCCCAGGCATCATCTCTCATTTACTGTCAAAACATCAGTGCCTGCCCCAGCAGGATCACCTCCCACCCTCTCTCCCACCATCATTCACATTTTCAGTTTTGCTGCAAGCACTTATATGTTGCTTGTGCTGGAAGAAGCTCCTCACAGGCGTCCAGAATACTTCTTTCTTATCCCTGAAGCCTTTCTGAGCAACCTTTTTCACTCTGACACCTGCAACCAGCTTAGGACAGGAAAGTGGCTGGGATGTGGAGAGGAGACAGCACTCCCTGTTCGGTCAACCAACACTTTTGGGTTGATTCCCTGTTTCTATCTATCTTTTTTTTATATTTAAGGTCAAACATTAAAGCATATGAACTGGGCTTTTGTGCCAGTAGATTACTTAGAGCAGTGGTTAGTTCTCCTAAGCGCAGTGTTGATACCAACAGAGATAGCAAGGGGTCATCCAGATGCACCCCTCCCATGATACATTTTGAGAACTGCCCATCGCTTCCCGCCAGCCCTCAGCAGCAGGCTGGCCCCTTGCCCACAGACGCCTGCTCTGCAAGGCAGCAGCATCTGGCTCACAAAGCCTTCAGTTAAGATTTTGGCTGCTTACTGTTCCAGATGTATTAGCTCAGCATAGATGTAGAGGGCAGTGGGAAGGAGAGGCATGTGTGTGCAAGCTACAAGGCAGCTGCACCTCTCCTCCTCTGTTAGCATCGACCATAACATGTCCTCCCGTGTCACACGGTGGGGCAGTGGGACTGCAACCCCCAAACCAGATGGGCTCTGCAGTTGGCCCTCTTCCACCTCCCTTGTTCATCAATGGCTTCCCACAGCCGTGCATGAAGGGGGCCGTAACAGTGCCGGGACTTCTTAAAAGTGTAGATCTTAGGGCTTTCACAATTGGTTAAAGGAGCTTTGCCTTTTATGAACCAAACACTTTAGAAAGTACTTTAGCTGTGGGGAAAACGAAAAAACGGGAAAAAAAGCATGAATTGATGGAGACAATAGTCTCCTTTTAAAAATTCACTGTTCTAAACCATAATATTTGTTAATACTAACAGTATGTGTTAATAAATGGCCAAGCATTGAATGCTTGAAAAAGGTGTCTTTAAGAATATGGTACTGTAAAACTTTATTTCAAAAACTTTTAAAAATATTTTATTTGTTCACATCTGCATAGCTCAATAGTATGTTATTACATCTGGGTAATTTCTCAGTCATCACAAACCCACTCAAAGCACCAGCCACTGTCACACTGTGCTACCACTCTGAAGGTCCACATGCACCCCCAGACAGAGCTGTGCAGAGCAGTCTGCTCCATTTTTCACAGTAACTGTTCTAAAATACCTGTCTCCCCCAGGTCTGAGCAGCCCCTGCTTCCAGTGCTGCCAGGGAAGGTGACACCCTTGGACCAAAGTAGCAAGCCCATCTCCTCTGAGCCACCATGATCATGGGCCCCATGGCTGAGCAATGACCAAAACCCTAGCTCTCCTGAACCGCACTTCTGAGATTTTAGTACTGGCCTGAGCATCCCAGCTCAGCCATTATCTCCCCATGGCATCCTGCAGTGCTCCTTAAATGCTCCACACGAAAGAGAAGAAATCACATCAGCAACAGGCACGCTAATCACGTAAATGGCTTAATTATCTTGATAGTCCCAACTGCAAGCATAACCCAGCTTATCCTGCAGTACCTTATAGCGCAACTAGGCAGGTCTGGATCAGATGGCAGGGTATAGGGTGTAAGGGCTTACCTTCACAGTGAGTACGCATCGAGCCCTCTGCTCCGTGAGGGAGTTTGTTTCAGGCTTATGTGGAGTCAGAGGTAATTGTGTTGCGGGCATGAAATGACATCTATGTGAGGAGGGACTGAGATGATCCAGGCTCATCAGCTTGGAAATGGGGTGACAGGGGGCCATACGATGCTACATGATCCTCTGGTGAACTACATGAAGGAAATGGATGGGAAGGGATCACTCTCCCCTAAAACTCAAGTCAAATTTTCATGGGCAGCAAATTAAAAGCAAAAAACCAAAAATATTTTTCTTTCATACCCTCATTTAAGCCAAAGATCCTAGTGCCACAGGGTCTTCCAGAGACCGTCTGATACTACATTTAGCAGATGTTCAGAGAAATACATGCAGGAAAGGTGCATAGATAGTCATTTGACAAAATGGGCCAGATGTAATCCATAGGTCAGAAAAACTGTCCTGCTGGTTGCTGGAAGCTGGAGAGCTGTCCCACAGGATTCAGGGCTCGCTGATTATCTGAACCTTTTAATTTTACCCTCAGCATCTCCTTCTGGTTACTGTGGAGATGGGATAGTGAGTTGGAGGCATCTCTGCTCTGCCCCAGTATAGGGTTCTTATGTACTGGCAAAGTCGCATTTGGCTTAAAAACTCATGTTAGTGAAATCTCGTTACCTTTGGGACCATACCTGTCTCCTACAGCTTCTTCAAAATCCAGGAGGGAAAAAGGGGGATATGAGAGCATAAAAAGCAAGCAGTAACAAAAAGCTTTAATTTTTGAAATATTTTGTGTATTTCTGCTTTATTCAGGAAAGTTTAGAACAACTCCTGCTTAGGTAACGTTAAAACAACAAAATGTATCAAATATCATTTAGATGCTGGGTTTGGGTTTGGGATGGGATTGCTTGCCTTAAACTCACCATCCCATTTTCATCTTCCAGGTAAGACTGAGTAAATTAGGAGGGATTTCTCCTTTGATATTCTAAAAATATAACCCAGAAATGTACGTAAAATCTCATTTGAGGGGATATTTCTGGAGATGATGGAGCTTGATAAGACACGACAGTGTGTATGGTTTGTGTTGGAATATCAGGATGTTTTTGATGCACATACAGAGAGATTTGGTTGTTACTTCGTACCCCCACCCCAAACCCCCCCGGCTGCTGTGCTGGCCCACACACATTCTATGGCTCCAGGAAATCAGACACATGACAGGTTTTGACAGGTTTCGTCTTGTATTGGAGATTTGTTTCTAGAATGAATCACTCTTCTAATCTGAAGCCAACAGAAGTTGGTCCTGAATTTTTGGGCATCCCTCAGTGCTAACAGCTACATGAACTTTGAATATATTGCTATATAAATTACAGTCTCGTATTGTATTTCTTGGCAATTGACACACAAATGCAAGAGAACACAGTCTAATACCAATGTAAAAATTCCTTTATATAGCTTAAAGCTGTCTTTTGAAGCATAGTTTTATTTTTAACATCGCATCAGTTATCTCCAAATATAGACTGCAGCTAAATGCAAATAGGGGAGAGAGGAACAAGCACACACGTGTGGCTTTCCTGTCCCTGTGATGTGGTGGTGATGCTGGGAGCTGGGTGCCCGTCCTGCTGCCCCTCTGGTCACCGCCTAGCCGCTCCCATGTTCTCTCTCCTTCTCAGAAACAGGGAGTAGACCTTGGCCCTGCATTTTACACCTGCCCTGCACTGGGCCCAGCTCTCCCATCCTACAACCACATGCATGAGGTTCCAATGCGGTGCAGATGTCGGAGGGGGCGGGAGGAGGAGTGTGTGATGATATTTTGGCACAGAAGCTGGTGAGTCAGAGACAGAGCAAGATGCAATGCTCCTCCTGCCCAGGTACTGGCGAGTCCCACCCTGCTTCCCGCGGGGCCTGGGGGAGGACAGGGTCACCCTGAATGGCTTCATAGGCAACAACAGACTTGGACTTTGGCTCCAGTCATAGCAACCTTCACTCTTCCTTGGGACAGACCAGCCATTTGCATGTTCTGCTTTCTCATGCCTTGCCTCCACAGTAGCTTGCCTCATCCCCTGGCCCTGCAGCCACAGCCACTGCCATGCATCACCCTCACACCCACAGCTCTGTCGGTGGGACACCTGGGTGCACTGCTTGGGACAGGAGCTCCTCTGCACCCCTAACTGCAGCCTGGCGGAGGGGAGCACATCGCCTGTCTGCAGGCTGCAGCAGGACCTGCTCCTCAGCAGGAAGGGATGGGAGGTGTACAAGACCCAAGGAGGAAGACGCTTCAGCAGTGCCATGATGAAGGCACTACCCTGAGGGAGAGAAAACCTCATGTGGGTTTCTTCACCAGAAGGCACAGCCTCAACAAGAGCACTGGAGAGCATTTCTCCTCCCTTGCTTGTCCATAAACTGATGCTGGTCACCTTTTTTGGAAATAAGCTTTCAGTTTTTCCATCCAGCTGGCTTTTTTTATGTCAGGGATAAAGGCTCTGCCTGGGGAGGTGGCAGACCTCTGCCTGTGTCCCTGCTGCTGGTGCACAGAGATGCTGTGCTGGACGGGCAACACAAGCCTCACCTCAACCCTGGTCTTCAATACTTGCTTTGGTATGGGTACCACAGGGACTTGTAATTGAGTTTCCTTAAGCCTCATAACTACTTGGCCATGCAATATCATAGCCTGCTTCTCTCACTTGTTTTTGTCTCCTCTTCATGCTGGGAGTGCTGTGCAGGCTCATGAACCATGAACCAACTCGCCAAAAAAGCAGCATCAAGTAAGCTGCAGCCCCTGGTCCTGGCGAGGGGGAGTCAGGCAGCACTGCCTGGTGTGCTGTGTGGCATGCCAAGCAATGGCTGCATCAGATGCGGGTGGGAGGCCCAGGAGAACTAAAAGCTGTTGGGGGAATCAGAAGGGAGGACTCTTGTTATTACCAGCCATGTCACTCGATGACAGCCACACCTCAGGCATCCACCCACACTGCTTCCTACTCCCTTGAACCAGCTGCTCAGCTTGGCTGGGTATGGAAATGCTCAGCCAGAAGCTCATAGTCCATATCTCACTCCTCAGAGTAAAATCAAACCACCTGGCCACTGGAGCAAGGAGGAAGGCATGGGTGGTGCCCTGTCTTAGTGGGATGTTGGGGAGAAAGGGGTCCCCATGGAAAGGACCGATGGGCTCCGGGGAAGTCAGTGGAGCAGTGGCTTTGCTGGACACCCATCACAGCAAAGTCATTGCTAAGTCCTTGTCTCTTCCCCCCCCGCCTCTGATTTCAGCTCATTTTTCTTTGCTTTTTCTGACTCTCCTACGTTTAAGCTTCTGTTCAACCTTGCACTTATCTCTAGGAATTCCTCAGCATTTGGGCTGAGATCCAGGATAGCTCTTTTTGTTTGCAAATTGATTTAGTCACCTCTCGGGTTCTTAGCATAGGTGCTGTGCATTACCTGGCAACGTTAAATCATACATGGGTTCTGCCAGGGGAATTAGAAATAGATGAGAAATTGGAGATATTTCAGGAACTCTCCACACAGAAAGCCTGGGGGATCGTCACAGCTATCAAGTCTAGTGGGGATTCCTCAGTGGCCTAGTAACACAGATCTAAAAGAGAAAAAAACCCACATAATTAAGCTTTCCTTGAGCTCCTCTTGTAATGGTGTTGGTGTCCCTGATGCTGCAGGCCAGTATCTCTATGGGAACGTGTATCTCTTAAAAACACAGCCCTGTGTGCCTTGTCACCTGGCTCTATTCCTTGGCATCCCAGTTGTCTCCTGGAAATCTCTGGGGCACAGACGAAGGCAATCTAGAGGCATGGGATAATACAGGCATTTCCAGCCCTGATCTATGGAGGAAAGGGGTCTGATCCCACCCTGAGCAGTCAGATAACACCCCAGGACTTGGGCACATGATCTGCACCCACGCTGCAATGCATCATGAGGACATGGGGGCAGCAGAAGTCCCTTCCTCCATTCTCCTGTCCCTCCTGTTAAACCTGCTCGGCAGCCTGTTTAAATCCTAATAAGTTTCTTGCTGCTTGCTTGTTGTTATGCTCCATCTCTCACCCACAAGCAGGGCGGTCCTGGGGATCTCCCCCCACAAAGGTCTATGTGTGGTTTGCAGCTGTTCTCCTTGCAGTGGTTCTGCTGCTCTCTTGGCTTTCAGGCCAAATAGAGTTTTCATCCCTGAGAAGCGTTTAGCAATCCCACCTGGACTTAGTGAGTGAACTTTTATAACCTATTAAGTATTTTATGGATTTTACAGTATTTTAGTTTTGTAAGGTAAGCCTGGGCAAGAAAAAAGAGCTCTACCACCCAAGCCCATGCTGCCCTGGGGTTTTGTTTGCAGGTGGGAGGTGGTGTTGGTTCAGCTCTTCAGAGCAGAGGGAAGGACACTCAGTTAGCATCAGCCTCTGGTTAAGCTGCTGCTGAGGGGTGGGCAGGGGAGAGCTCTCCCTGCCCCCAGCATCTCGACAGCCCTCTCCTTAAACCTCTCTCCAAGGTGATCCACCCATGGAGAGAGAGGCTTACTTAGCTATTGGTGAGTTACAGCAAAGACATAAGAGATTTTAAAATGATCCCTGTCACTGACTGGCTGCCTCATCTGAGCAGGATATAAGTTTTCCTAATTACTATTAACAGTTTTTCACTTGGCATGGAAAGCCTAACTGTGGGTTCAGACTTCTGTGTGTAGCCTGGATCTTGACCTGACCCCTATAGCGCTGTAATTTTTGTAATTTTTGTAATTTTTGTGATATTTGTAATTTTTGTAATTTTTTAAAGTTCCATTACTGTGTAATTCTATTCTACCCTACCCTATCCTACCCTATCCTATCCTATCCTATCCTATCCTATCCTATCCTATCCTACCCTATCCTATCCTACCCTATCCTATCCTACCCTATCCTATCCTATCCTATCCTATCCTATCCTATCCTACCCTATCCTATCCTACCCTATCCTATCCTATCCTATCCTATCCTATCCTACCCTATCCTATCCTACCCTATCCTATCCTATCCTATCCTATCCTATCCTACCCTATCCTACCCTATCCTACCCTATCCTATCCTACCCTATCCTATCCTATCCTATCCTATCCTACCCTATCCTATCCTACCCTATCCTATCCTATCCTATCCTATCCTATCCTATCCTATCCTATCCTATCCTATCCTATCCTACCCTATCCTATCCTACCCTATCCTATCCTATCCTATCCTATCCTACCCTATCCTATCCTACCCTATCCTATCCTATCCTATCCTATCCTATCCTACCCTATCCTACCCTATCCTACCCTATCCTATCCTATCCTATCCTATCCTATCCTATCCTACCCTATCCTATCCTATCCTATCCTATCCTACCCTATCCTATCCTACCCTATCCTATCCTATCCTACCCTATCCTATCCTATCCTACCCTATCCTATCCTACCCTATCCTATCCTATCCTATCCTACCCTACCCTATCCTATCCTACCCTATCCTATCCTATCCTACCCTATCCTATCCTATCCTACCCTATCCTATCCTATCCTACCCTACCCTATCCTATCCTATCCTACCCTACTACCCTACCCTATCCTATCCTACCCTATCCTATCCTATCCTACCCTATCCTATCCTATCCTACCCTATCCTATCCTACCCTATCCTACCCTATCCTATCCTACCCTATCCTATCCTATCCTACCCTATCCTATCCTATCCTACCCTATCCTATCCTATCCTACCCTACCCTATCCTATCCTATCCTACCCTATCCTATCCTACCCTATCCTACCCTACCCTACCCTATCCTACCCTATCCTACCCTATCCTATCCTACCCTATCCTATCCTACCCTATCCTATCCTACCCTATCCTATCCTACCCTATCCTATCCTATCCTATCCTATCCTATCCTATCCTACCCTACCCTATCCTACCCTACCCTATCCTATCCTATCCTATCCTACCCTATCCTATCCTACCCTATCCTATCCTATCCTATCCTACCCTACCCTATCCTACCCTACCCTATCCTATCCTACCCTATCCTATCCTACCCTATCCTATCCTACCCTATCCTATCCTACCCTATCCTATCCTATCCTATCCTATCCTATCCTATCCTATCCTATCCTATCCTATCCTATCCTACCCTATCCTATCCTATCCTACCCTATCCTACCCTATCCTATCCTACCCTATCCTATCCTACCCTATCCTATCCTATCCTATCCTATCCTATCCTATCCTATCCTATCCTATCCTATCCTATCCTATCCTATCCTATCCTATCCTATCCTATCCTATCCTATCCTATCCTAAAGTGTCATGGCTAGCTCTAAGTCTGCACCCAGGGCAGTGCTGCTGGCCCTGGGTGGAGGGCAGGACAGGCATCCCTTGCTGCAGGAGCCCTGTGTGGGGTGGGGGATGGAGGGGCTCTGCTGTTTGTGCTGCCTGTGTTGTGGGTTGCCTGTGCCTGGCACAGTGCGGGTGCTCAATACCTCTCCTGGGGGGCCTCAAGGCAGCAGAGGCATTTTCCTCCTTAATATATGAGGCTGTGCCAAGCCAGAGGACAACCTTTTTATTTTAACTGCATGAATTCCTGGTTGCAGGAGCTATTCGGTGCAAGGTGTGACTTCAAAAAAACAAGGCAAAGGTGGCAGTAGGTGGGTGGGAGCAGGCAGCACACTGGTGGCTGGGGCCAAGGACAGGTTGCCCTGAGGCAGGCTGATGACGGTAGAAGAAAAAGCAAAGTGCCTGGTGTGCCTCATCCCAATCTTAGCTTGACCCGATACAAATAAATCCTCTGCCAGGGATTGTCTTCACTGCTGACTTTAAATAGCAACATCTTCATTAACTTAAGCCTTCTCTTGAGCCTTGTGGCTTCTCTCTCTGCCGAGCCTTTTCTGTTACCCCTGCCTCAGACTGACAGTCCCATCCTTCCTACACCCACACTGGTGCTAAGGGCTGCAGGCTCAGGGGGATGTTTTAAAACCCTGGCATGTCATCCATGGAGCTTCGCCCTAAGAGAATTTTTCCAGCAGTCCTCACAGAGCAGCATCAGGCATCTCTGCAAACCAAGCATTACAGATGCTCCTCTCTTTCTTTCTTTCTCTTTTTCTTTCTTTCTTTCTTCCTTCCTTTCTTTCTTTCTTTCTTTCTTTCTTTCTTTCTCTTTCTCTCTTTCTCTCTTTTTTCTTTCTTTCTTTCTTTCTTTCTTTCTTTCTTTCTTTCTTTCTTTCTTTCTTTCTTTCTTTCTTTCTTTCTTTCTTTCTTTCTTTCTTTCTTTCTTTCTTTCTTTCTTTCTTTCTTTCTTTCTTTCCTTCTCTCTTTCTTTCTTTCTTTTTCTTTCTGTCTTGCTGTCTTTCCCTGTCTTTCTTTTTTATTTGCACAGGCAAAAAATTGCAGGTGTTGGAAGAGCCCCTGGCAATACCCGGCACAAGGCCAGCTTGTCTTTGAACAGGCTGCACTGGGGTGTTGTTGATAGACCTGGGTGGGAAGAGCCCCATGGGCAGCACCCCCCAGCAGAAGGGGGCACGGGGATGCCTGCTGTCCTGCACGGGGAGCCGAGGGAGGTGGTGGGGGGCCAGTGCTGGGACTCTGCTCCTACCCCAGAGCCAGGGTGTTGCTGCAAGTTGTAGATGCCTGTGTTTTCTTCCTTTTCTTGAGTACAAAGAGAGACACCACCTTTCCTTTGGACTTCCATGTGCATGTTGAAGACTTCCTGGAGGAACCAGTGACTTTCTCTTGTGTAATTGTTCTGTTCAATACACTGCCTAGCAGAGTCAGTTTAATTTGTCGGTTTCTACTCGGGATGTGTCAGACCGATGGTTGCTTATCTGCGTCTCCAGCCTCGCTGCAGCTGTGATGGCAGGTATGAAGCTGCCTCTGGCCCTGGCGTGGGAAGGGGGACCGGGGAGCCACGCTCCGAGCTGTCCTGACACAACGTGATTGAGCTCCCTCTTATGGATGGCTACAGAAGGCCAAGTTAGGCTCAGATCTTTGGATGCCAAAAGTATTTTTACCTCCACCTTTATTTACATAGTACCTGCTTCAAATGGGAGTAGAAAAGCTCCAGAGTGGAGTTATACCATGGATGACTTTTGGGGCAAGTTTTTTGGCACATGCAGATGGGGTTGTAAAGCCTTGTGTCATGACTCAGGCTCTAATTCATTTAGGAATCTCAGTTGTCCAACAGAAACTACAATTTAGGGAGCAGAGGTAATGCCAAATGAGCTAGGCAAAAACAAGAAACACACCCAACGGTCTGCTGACGCAAGGTGCCAGGTTACGGGCAGGGGTCACCGAAAGCTGTTTGTGTCCTCTCTCCCCTAGCCCATTCCTCCATTATCCCCAGTGCATCTTATCTTTTTCACCCTTCTCCCTACCTAGTAACAAGGAAAGCCCAAACCCAGTGAGAAACCTGTGCTGGAAAGAGACTGAGGTCCATGTGTGTGCCAGGAAGCTTGGGGTGGTGCTCACTGGGACCAGCGACAGTGACTCTCTGGTCTTTGCTGGGCACTGCCCCAGATACACAGTGATCCCAGAAGCCTCAGATAAAGCACCTGATGAAAAGCTCTTCCATTGGCACCCAGTGGTGTCATGACCTGTTTCCAGGACTCTGTACTTATTGCATCCAAAGAATGAGTAACTTAATGAAAATATGTAAGCCTAGCCTTGAAACTGGCCCAGGCATGCCAGACTCCTTCCACCACTTACTCCTCGAGGCTGATTCTCCACATCTAGGTGGCCAGGGGGATGAGTTGGGTCAATTTAAGTGTGAGATTCTTCACCGCTACAGTGCCTTGTGCTTAAAGGGTAATTTCATCCCTCACCAGGCAGGTCATAAAAATCACATCCTTATGGGTGGGATCTTCCCTGGGGAGTACAGCCACTGTGTTTTGTAAAGCCATAGCCATCTTCAGTGTCAAGAACTGCAGTGAGTGACAGCCCCATCTTACCTACTGGGATTTTGTGGAGGGAGGGAAATGGTCTTCACTCCTTCCTGCACAAACCCATTAAGCAGAAACGTGGAGCTATGAACTGCCCCCACCATCTCCACATGACTCCTAAGAAGATTCCTGAAACTGCCTCAAAAGTACCAAAAGAAAGCTTGAATGATGTCCAGTTAATGCACTGCAAAGGATGAACCCTGCAGCTACTTGTCTGTCAAGGAGAAAACAGATTTCAGCACAACAGTGACAGTTCACGTCCACTTAGAGATCTGAGCTATAGTGTTTGTATCTCTGCTAAACTGCCAAAAAACCTCTCAGCATACTGATAGGGGAGTACAGATCCACCTGCTGAGCTGGGTAAGTGCTGTCGGAATGGAATTATTTAATTTCTCTGTTTGCCAGAGTGAAGCAAACTAACAAAAAGCCCATTCAGCTCTTTAATAAAACCTTTCCTCCTTTTTTGTAATCAATATGGGTCAGTTCTCTTTTATACGACACAAGGCTGTAATTCAGCTGAGTAAAAAATGTAATGTAATTTTGAGAATCTATAAATGCTTTAAATGTGATGTAATTTAATAACATCAATCCCAGCTAACTAGGAAGCAGAAAAATTACTTCTATGACCATTAAGGATGGCGTTTACTATTCCAGAGCAAACACCAGTAATTTTATCTCCCATATACTGGCAAATTCAATGCCTTCTGACAGTGGAGAACACATGTTCCCTAACCCTTTACTGTGCTGAAATAACCATTTAAAAATAACTTCTGAGGCGAGGCGTGATCTGATCCTTTCCATTCTTCTTCAAATACTTTCACGCCCGGCACTGCTCAGTAGGCTAACCTGATCTTGAACAAATGCTTCACAGATATTTGGTAGTTATCAAAAGCTCAGTTTCAAGACTGGAGAGCGTTTCACTCCTAAAGCATAGCAAATCAGCCGGGAGAGCGTGAAAGTGACTCTGGGCAATCTCCCTTTTGTAGGGTAATTTACTTTCAAATAAGCAGAGAGAGGTGTTTATGGACTCCCCACCATCCCTGCTGGCTCTGCAACAGACTCTCAGTCTTCTCAAGCCCCAGCCAGCAAGTCAGTCTCCTCCCAAGGACTGTTCAAACAGGTTGAAGAGTGGGCAACCCCCTGGAGCTGGCTGGGGCTGGGGCTGCTTCTCTCCCACTAGTTCCTTCCACTTGCCACACGCAGGACACCAGCGGCACCCTGTGAATCTGCAAATCCTGGAGAAGATCCACCCAACCTAGCCTGTTCCCCAGCACTGTTATACTGACAGGTTTTGCAAGCAAAAAGCAAGCTCAGTTCCCCAGCTGGGTCCAAGCTGCCATTTGTCCCATCTTTCCTGCACTCAACCATGGTGGGAGAAATGGAGATAAACTGCAATTACTCTCAGGTCAGGAGCTGCCACCACCAGCACTGAAGAAATGGGCTAGAGAAGAGGCTAAAGTCTTTCCCTCCACACCTTAGAGCAGACTTCATCATTCAATTATCTTTCCTTTACAGTTATTCACACATCCAAGAAAGACCTTAAATAGATGCTTCAGCAGACAGGGCTGCCAAGCAGCTCCTGTGTAACTAAAGAGCTCCCCAGCACTGCAAGCAGTACCTGCCTGCGACTGCAGTCCATGACACACAGCATCTCGGCAGGCAGGCAAGCGACACCTCATCGTACAGCTTATTGTGAGGGGTTTGTTAAGTGGAGGTAATTAATGGCTGGAGAATGACGTTTAAACATGTGTTTGATACTTTCTCCCAGAATTAGGACAGAATTACACTACTTTGCATTCTAATTAATTCTTTTAGCCTGCAACTGACTTCAGATTTGCATAAGCAGTTTAGTTCATGCTTTCTGCTACCAAAAGCCAAAAGGGAAGATTTTTTTCAGCTATTATTTTGCTTTCAGTACTTCAGTTAATTTCCACAGGGCATTTGTCATTGCTCAAGAACATACAATGCATTGCCAGTTTTGTCATTAATGCCAGCTCAATAGAATAGTGTCAGAATGATGATGACATCTCGTTTGTATGAATTCCAGCTTTTCTGATAAAAATAAAAAATCCTGAGCCCTATGTGTAATTTTTTGTGACCCTGCATGTTGCTCTCTGTCCTAAGGACCACATGTTTCAGCCTGTGAAATTATATTTATGGTTCCCGCCATGGGTGGGGGCATTCAGTCCTAGGCCTATTGCTGGCACATTCAGTGCTCACAGGTTTAAGCCTGTTTATCCAAAACAGAAGCTTTCAGCTCCCATAATAGAAACATCACAACATTATGGTGCAAGGGCTCCAAGGTGAAGCTCACACTCTCTGCAGGCTCTCATGGGATGCTCTGGAGTATGGGCATCTGCCAGTCACTTCTTGTCAGCTAAGCAGGATAGAAACAAAAGCACAGGCAAATTAATTAGGGAAAAGGAAGACCCACTTTCTGCCCTCTAATTCAAACTCCTTGGCTAGCAGAAGTGGCCTCTTTTATTTACCCTAGCTTCTAGCTCATGAATGCTGCTCCTTCCATCCCATGACACAGACATTGTTCTTTGTTGTTCTGGTACCCACCAATAAATCCCCAGAAGAAGGGATATTTTCTTCATTTGGGAAGTTGTATTTAAACGACCTTGATTTAAAGTCACATTTCCATATGAAACTTTTGTTCTTGTAACAAGTAGCCCTTTCACCCAGGCATGCCACTAAGCCTTTACCTGCTTGGGAGGAACCAGGGAAGCATTGCATGTTTTTCTGCCCGATGGCAGATGCTTCCCTCTAAACAGTAATGGGTGCAGAGCCCCAGCTGTTCAGATGGTTGCTTGTCTGTGAATGTTGAAGGATGACCTTGTGCTTTGGGATGCTGTAGTTGGCGTTTCAGTATTGGTTTAAATGCTGCTGCTCCAGGGGTCTGTGCAGTCCCTCTGCCCCCGTGTGCTGGCCACCAGGTCTCGTCCAGACCTTGTCGGTGCAGGACTCATGAGGGAGCTGAGGCATCTTCTGCTTTTCCCATGTGTTGCAGCCTGAGACAGACGCTCCAGCTGCAGCCTCCCACCACTTGTGACAGTGACAAACCTCCCTGTTTGCCCAGATAGGTATGTGAAGATTACTATGGATGAAGGAAGTCTTAGCAATAATTTCCTTGTTTTCAAGGAAAGGCAGACTTACGTAATTGGTAAAACCAGCCTTCCTTGCTGTAAGGCTTGTCCTAGAGATCAGTGATACAGGGCTGTGAGGCATCAATGTGAAGCTAAATTGGAGAGCAAGGGTCTCACACTGCACTCCCCAGCACCAAGCCTGAAGGAACACTGGACAACCCAGCAAATCTTTAGCATTGAAGAAGAACTTACAAACAGCAAGCATTGCAAATTAAACCCTATAATTTGGGAAGAACTGGGACACTGTGGCCAGCAGCACTTTCAGAGCAGGGAAGCAAGGAGCTGGAGAGCAGAGGTAGGTCATTCTTGCAGGTCAGTGTGGGCTGTGGGAGCAGTGGGAAAGGATGAACATAACAGAAAGCTGAGGTGGTCTGGGGCTTATGAAGCAGCAGGAGATGATGTTGCTTTGGGACATGGAGCAGAAAGGGAAAAGTACGTTTGACTTTGAGGAAGAGGAAGAAACTCCTTCTCAAAAGCCAGAGCTCCCGCTAAGCTCAATGCATGCACTGAATAAATAGGCACCAAGCTCCTCTGCTCGGGAGGTGTCAGAAGGCTGCTGTAGCACTGCAGTTCTGCTGGTTGTACGCCCAGTATGGCTGCTCAGGTTCACACCGGTGCCATCACGGTGTTGCTATCAAACACCTCTTGCTGGGCTGCAAGTCGCCTGGTAGAGCCAAACCTCAGACCCTCCCTACTGCCCCTTTAAGTTTGGATGGCAGTGAACAGGAAAGAAGGCCAAGCAAAGGTTTATCCAGAAGCTCACACTGACATTTTTATCCTGTTGCAGTCATACACACACTCGAACACCCAAACACAAGGCCAAAGGGCACCACAAGAATTCAAACAGTTTCAGTCTCTTCTGCAACTGCTCAGCCATGGTGTATCTCAGTGTCCTCAAAGAATATTTAAGTCATAACTTCAGACACAAAAGCTGTTTCACCCCTCTCCTCTCTTTAAGCTGCATGGACAGATGAAGCCTGAGTACAAATGTCTTAATTTCCGTGGGTGAGTGTCAACCTTTCCTGAAGAGCTGGGGTGTGCTTTCAGATGCCTACTTGCTGAGCTCTGAATTTACAGTATTGTTTATCAGATTTCTTAATATTTACACTCAGTTCCCATTCCAGTAAACAGATGACATATTATCTGATACTACTGTTCAAAAACCCTGAGGAAATGAAAACCAGAAACTCTGCAGCAGAAACACACCAATGCAAAAGATGCTGAATTTAGGTTCCTACCGATGCCTTTTTACAGTGTCCATTATTAATAGACAACATGCAGCTCATCTGTATTTAGAGCAGGCACAAGCACTGTTGGCAGATAGGCATTGCATGATGGATTCAGACTCTCAGTATTTTTAACTCAGAACCTGTCTCCAACAATGACAATTTCCAGATGAAAAAAAAAAGATTTCTGTAAGGGATGATAATAGGAAAGCCAGCTCCTAAATCAAATTCTTCTTTACTGAAGCAACTTGACTTGTGACAAGGAGCGTGAGGAATATACTCTGCATTTTTGGAACTCAGTTGAGTGGAGAATGAGAAAATGTCCTTGTCTGTACATCAGTGCCTGGCTCTCTTTGAATCCCACATGGCTCTGGCATACTCCAGCATCCTGGGGCATTGAGTTGCCCAGGTGAGTGCCTTTCAATGAATGGGCTTGAGATTTTTCTTCTTTTACTAGAGTACAGTACCAGCAGTGCCTTTCATTTTACTTCATACCTTTTTTGCAAAATTTTTGTTTATCTCCGTTGACAGACAAACCTACAGTCCTGGTGATGCCATAGCACATGAGCTGGCAGATGACCTGTCCGCCCTCTGGACAGTAAAGCCCTTTCATAGCAGCCTGAGACAAAACCTCTTCCTTAGAGGGCATTTTGTCTGCAGTTTAAAAGCAAGGAGGACAATCCATTAAATAAGCAGGTGTTTCCAAATCTGTCCTGCCTCCTGGTTTTCACCACAAAGTCCCTGCATGGCTGTGGGGTTTGGGCAGTAGCCCCAGCGCTACCCGGGGATGGACGGGCTGTGGGTGCCGCAGGGGAGTCCAGGAACTGCACGGGATAACGCTGGTGAAAGCAGCTTCATAGGAGCCAGTGACTGAGAAAGCAAACACGTCCTGGCTGGGACAGACCCATGGTATGTGGCTTTTGCCCCAGAAAGGGAAAATCCCTCTTGCTTAATTGCAGGAAAGCTATTGTTACTTTTGTATTGCACTCTCCTGTCCTTAATTAAATTGAATAATTTTACATAATAAATTGAGCAGTGCACCTGCAGTACGCAATGTAGATTGGGAAAAATATTCATTTTAATCGCACTAAGTTTATTCAACCATGCTAATGCCAATAGCTCCATCTGGCTAGAGCAGCAAGCACCATTTGACATTTGTTTCCAGGTATACAAAGCTTTGGTTTCTGCAAAATGAGAGAAGATGAGCCATTGAAGGGAAGTTGATTGCAATGTTTGATTTAGAGAATTAATCTTAAGCTTTTAGAACACGATAATAGCAAATAAAGTTGTATCAACTTCACCTGTCTCAGAGCAAGAGGGGGACATTTCCTGCATATAAATTAGCTTAACATGGAACCAGTTTTGGTAATGGCTTTAATTCAGTAATCCATGCATCAAAGTTAAACAAATGAGGGAATTTCAAGTATTAAATTTGTTTGAATATTAAAGTCATATTTTTTCATAATACAGACTAGCTGCTCAAGAATCCTCTTCAAAGACCAGCTTTGAGCTCAGCCATGATGAGGTACAGTATGTGCCATTATGTAACGGGGAATAACCTCTCTTAACAGGCTGTATTTGGTGTTTGTACATTTCATTTTAAAATACTCCATGTCAAGTGATTTTAGTAGAGGATCTGCCACAATACACATTAGCAAGTGAGTGACACTCCCTGTATGTCCATGGTGAGCAAACCCAGACCCCTTCTACTGTTATTCTTGTGCCTTCTACTGTTACTCTTGTGTCTCTTGGTCTATATTCATTTATTTTTTGTTAAGAGGAGAAGTTTTCTTCTTTCCTGGTGCACAGAGGAAGACAAGCCATCCAAAGACAAGCACATTTGCAGAGGTGACAAAGCCATCAGTACGAGCTTATTCATTCTGCATCTGAACTTTGAAGCATCTGCACAGTGATGAGGGCCCTATCTGAATGAGCTATGTGTTACTTTTTAAGGGAATGAGCAAATGTAAACCTCATTAACATGAGTTACTGTTGTTAAATAGCCAGGAGATATGAAAAGAAGAAGCAGGTTGGCAGGCCTTTGTGGTTCGTGTGCCAAATGAGTATGGAATTGAAGAGGTTGCCATGAAAAGGAAACTTCTTGCATAGTGATTTACAGTGTGAGTGTTTAAGCATAAACCATAAATACTTTAAGGGTTAGGAAACACTGAGATTTAGTATGTATTTCTGTGATGATAAAGTAAATTCTTCCTTTTTTAATAGCATCTTCTGTAAAGCTTCTTTTTAAAGAGGTCAGTCCACTAGATATACGGCAGATACAGGATATGGAGAGCTCGGCTTTCCAAAAGCCACTGGAGATGTTGTCCCTAGTCCTGGTGTCTGTGGCTAATCTCACAAGTATTCACACAGACTCTGCCCAAGATATAAATTCTGTAATATAAACAGTAACACAAAACAGCCTCTTTATCCGCCATCTGCTGCAGTCTCAGGTTTACCCAAAGAAAGAAGAACGGTTACGGTGCTTTGTTCTCAGCTGATTTGGTGAAATCTAGCATACTTCACCATGGAGCTCCTACTCCTTCATTAGAGACCCTCAATGCATGAGAAGCAAGAGCTGAATTGCCTGTCATTTATGGGACATAGCTGCAAGGCAGAAAAATCCCTCTGGCAACCAGGCTCTCCCGTGCGAGGTGCTGTTCAGATGTGCTCAGGACAGGACTGGTCTGTTCCAAGGAGCTTGACAGACCCGGGGAGTGAAAAATAATAGGTGACTGCTAGGAAACAGTAAACAGAGAGATGTGTACATTGCGTGGCCGGCGCTGGGCTAGGGCTCAGCTTCACTGCAAAACTGGATCCCTGAAGGAGATGCCACTATGGAGGGAAGTGGTGGAAAAATAATTAGTGCTAATGACAGCTCAGTAAATTAAACTTGCAGACTCGATTACCTGGTACTCCCACCTTCGTGGGTTCTGTGAGGATTCCTAGGCTGGCAGATTAATGAGTCTGGAGCATCCATTCACCAGCTGATGTTTGAGCTGAGAGGTGAAGACGATGCAAGCTCCACCACTGTACCGACCAGAGGCACGGTCCCAGAACATCCTTTAGGCATGTGTTTTGGATGCTGGCTTGTAGGTCAGTATGGTACATTGACCCTGCCTGGATGCTAGGTGCCTGGCAAAGCTGCTCTATCATTCCCCTCCTAAGCTGAACAGGGGAGAGAAAATACAATACAAAGCTTGTGGGTGGAGATAAGGGCAGGGAGATCACTCAGCAATTACCATCATGGGCAAAACAGACTTGACTTGGGGAAAAAATAATTTATTACCGATCAAATCAGAGTAGGATAATGAGAAATAAAAACAAATCTTAAAAAAACACCTTCCCCCACGCCTTCCTTCTTTCTGGGCTTAACTTACTCCTGAACTCTCTACCCCAGCAGCAGAGAGGGACGGGGAATGGGGCTGTGGTTCATCACAGCTGCCTCTGCTGCTCCTTCCTCCTTAGGGGGAGGCTCCTCACACCCTGCCCTGCTCCCGCCTGGGTCCCTCCCACGGACACAGCTCTCCATGGCCTTCCCCAATGCGAGTCCTTCCCTTGGGCCGCAGTTCTTCACGAACTGCCCCAGCTGGGTCCCCCCACGGGCGCAGCCCCTCAGGCACAGCCGGCTCCAGCGTGGGTCCCCGCGGGGTCACAGCCCGGCCAGCAGCCCTGCCCCAGCCCGGGCTCCTCGCCATGGGGCCACAGGTCCTGCCAGGAGCTGCTCCAGCGTGGGCTGCCCATGGGCTCACAGCCGCCTTCGGGCACCCACCTGCTCCGGCGTGGGGTCCTGCACGGGCTGCACGTGGGGATCTGCTCCAGCATGGACCTCCCTGTGTCACCAGCCTGCCGCACCGGGGGCTGCACCACGGGCTGGGGGGAAGCTCTGCTGTACCTGAAGCCCCTCCTGCCCCTCCTGCACTGGCTTGAGGGGCTGCAGGACTTTCTCACTCCTCTCTCCCACTGAAACTGCTGTTGCACGATTTTTTTCTCCTTCTTAACTATGTTATCCCAGAGCTGCTACCACCGTCACTGATGGGCTTGGTTTTGGCCAGCAGTGGGTCTGTCTCGGAGCCGGCTGGCTTTGGCTCTGTCAGACACAGAGGAAGCTTCTGGCATCTTCTCACAGAAGCCAGACTTGCAGCCCCCCAGCTACCAAAACCTTCCCATGCAAACTTCATACAGTTAGGGACCATGGAGAGAATTTCTCACCCCATGCTGTGACCCTGAGGGAGCACAAGGGGATGGAGGGCAATGCAGAGGCTGAGCTGCATCTCTGGATTGGGACTGGGATGCAGTGTTGTAAGAGGCAGGGGGAGCAGGCGGCACACTGCTCTCTGTCCTCAGAGAGGGCAAACTCCACTGCAGCATGAAGCACATGCTGAAAAAGTCATGAAAGAGTGGAAAGAAGAGGGTCTGGTTTGGATCATTGCTGTGACAAAGTCTGCAGAATAGGACCAACATTGTGCTGGAGGACAAAAACTAATAAAGCCTTGTTTGTCGGCCTCTGCAGAGCACAGAGAGGCAATGGGAGCTGGCCTGCTGCCCAGGCCTGGCGTGCCCCTGCGGTGGCCTGCATTCATACCCAGATCATCCCAGAGAGGACGAGCACTTTCCCTGGACATGCCAATATGCCCCAAGGCACACGGCAGCCCTGGCAGGGCAAGCAGGGCCGTGGGGGCAAAGAGGCACCCAGGGCAGAGAGCTTCTGGTTTAATTAACTTCTGCAGGGGTGGTGATGGAGCGTGTCTGACTTGTCCTTTCTGTTGTGAGACCCCTGTTCTCGTTGCAGGGTGTATTTCTCTCTGTGCCCCAGCCCCAGCAGCGGCTGCACTCCCAGCCAGGATGGGGTCCATGCCCCCATGGCTGCGCAGGGACATCGTGCCCCTTCAGTCCATAAGTGTTTTTGAGAGCAGCTTTATTTAGAGGAGAAGATGCAGGAAGGGGGAAGATGGGTGTTTCTGGTGGCCTTGGGCTGGTGGCTGGCTGCTGAGACATTCCCCTGTACCTCAGTGCTTATTTTTGTTTAATGTATTACCCTTCTGTGTTTATTTTGCAGGTGTTTATTTTGGAAAGGGCTCTGTTTACATTTCTGTTTTTACATGGAAGGCACATATGGTGATATTTGCTTTGTCAGGACTTAGCATTCCTCCTCCTCCCCTTCCACCCAGCCCTCGCTCCGGCTGAGCTGCTGGTTATGGCTGGCAAGTGAAAGGTTCCTTTTGCTTTCAGCCCGGGCTCCCACCCACCAGCCCTCAGCCCGCTCACTCAGGCTGCTCAGACAAAGTGCTTTCATGCTACAGAGTCTTTCAAAGCACGGCTGATGTTGGCACTCCCCGCCCCCCCCCCCCCCCCCCCCCCCCCCGCCCCCCCTCCACCTCCTGGTACGCCAGGGGAAGACAGATGTGACATTCTTCACATGTAAAGCATGTGGCCTGTGTCACTGCAAAAGGCCTTTCTCCCTTTTCTGTCCCTCCTGGCACAGTGACCTGGGCTCATCAGGGAGCTCTGCTTCACCCCTGGTTTGTGCCCGCACAAAGCTGGTGGCGTTTTTTCCCCTGGTTTGTGTTGAGGTGGTGGAAAAGCAGATATATCCAGTCTCCCACGTCCAGCCCATGAAGTTAGGCAGGTGAAGCTTAACTATTTCGGCAAAGGGAAGAAACCCACTGGAGACCTTGCATATGAGGTTTCCTCCTTGCATGCCAGCTAAAAAAGCAGAATGAGGATGCACTATGGCAGCCATGCACTTCTTTATATCGTCTCTCCCACCAAAACCCACAGCTGAAGTTTCTGGGGAACAACATTCACTCAGGGTTCACTTCTGGATGAGCTCATTTCTTCTTTTCTCCAACTTCTTTTTGCAGCAGGCTCCTGTCAGCAATACTACTGTTTGGCTGGTGGCTGCTTTGCATTTCTGTTGTCGGACATTTTGGGTTCTTGACCTCTTGCCCAACGTGTGGGCTTTGTTCTGCAGCCCCCCTCTGACAGCATGCCACCATCCCTTGCCTTCTTCCAGCAGTCTCTATCAGGATCACTAGGGCTCTAATGATGGGAAATCCAGCCGGTCACTTGAGGGCATTGCAGACCTCTTCAGAGCAAACCCTTGGCGTGATGCTGAGGGAAATCTTTGTGAAGTTTGCAGCACAACAGGTGAATGCACAGTGACTCCTCCTGAAGAAAATCCAAGACACTTTTATGACACTTACAGGTGGATGTTGAGGTGTGACAATTAAAAACTAGATACTTTTGCCTATTTTTGTGGTTTTATGTAGTCCATTAGTAAGAGCTGTGTATGGGTGTGCTGGTTTGGGCTGGGATTGAGTTAATATACTTCACAACAGCGTGTATGGGCTGTGTTTCAGATTTGTGTTGAAAACAGTGCTGATAACACAGGGATGGTTTCGTTGCTGCTAAGCAGGGCTTACCCAGAGCCAAGGGCTTTTCTGCTCCTCACCCCACCCCACCAGCAAGTGGGCTGGGGGCACAAGGAGCTGGCAGGGGACACAGCCGGGACAGCTGACCCCAACTGACCAAAGGGATATCCCGTACCATGACACCGTGCTCAGCATATAGAGCTGGGGGAAGAAGAAGGAAGAGGGGATGTTCATAGTGACAGTGTTTGTCTTCCCAAGTAACCGTTACGTGTGATGGAGCCCTGCTCTCCTGGGCTGAACACCTGTCTGCTGGTGCAGAGTGGTGAATGAATCCCTTGTTTTGTTTTGCTTGTGTGTGCAACTTTTGCTTTAACTATGAAACTGTCTTTATCTGAACCCAGGAGTTTTCTCACTTGTACCTTTCTGATTCTCTTCCCCATCCCACCGGGGCAGAATGACAGAGCCACTCTGTGTGGCTTAGTTGCTGTCTGGGCTTAAACCATGACATTGGGTCACATGCACTCAAAAAGTCGTTCAGCTGACCATGCATCTCTCCTATGAATAGTGTGCACTTGTATTTAATGCCACTCAAACTAGTGAAGTATCAATCTCATTTGAGTCTTTTTCTCTATAACACTGCTGATTAGCAAAAAATGAAAATACAATGGGAAACCTCTCTTCTGACAATGTCCTCTAGCCAGACAGGACAGTGTGCCAGACCTCAGGTTTGCATAGAGCCCATAGCTCTTCACACTGATGATAGAAGAGGACATCAGCTGCCTCCTAAGAGTGACCTCCTACCCTTCAGGTGCAAGAGAAATAGCTCTGGGAAGAGGAATTTTGTTCCACCACAGAGTAAGACTAAGGGACAGATATAAACACTCTTCTCTGTCCTCTGAAAAGTCTCTTGGAAGGATAACACGGGTCTGATCTGCTTTAGCTCTTCCACAGATGTAGAGGAATGAAGGCAGTGGGTTGGTTAGCATTGATAACATGCAGCTGTGGCCTTGCCTCAGAGGCAGTGGGTTGATTGACATGGATGATGTGCAGCTGTAGCTTGTTCCACTAAGTAGTTAAATAGCACTGAGGGTGGCAGGAGAAGGGGGTTGGATGGTGGCAGGAGAAGGGGGTTGGATGGTGGAGGTCTGGTCTGGTCTGGTCTGGTCTGGTCTGGTCTGGTCTGGTCTGGTCTGGTCTGGTCTGGTCTGGTCTGGTCTGGTCTGGTCTGGTCTGGTCTGGTCTGGTCTGGTCTGGTCTGGTCTGGTCTGGTCTGGTCTGGTCTGGTCTGGTCTGGTCTCTGGAGGAAGGAGAAACAACATGGGCAATAGACTCTGATGGTAAAAGCCTTGTTGTAGCCTACTAGTTTGTGCTGCAGCAATTGGTGTCCCATGTGAGGCCAACTGGGTTGAAGTCTGACTACAACAACTGGTGCCCAGTGTAGCTGAGACAAGCAGGAGAACCTTCAACCCATAACAGACACCATGAGAGGTGAGCTGTTGACACCTAATAGATGTGGGTGTGTTACAATATTTGTTGTCTATCTTAACTCAAATTGCAACTCACAGGTATGTTTCCTCATCTCTTTTAGCATCTGTTGGGTGCCTACAACCAGGAATCTCCCAGAAAGGCAAGAAGTGAGGAACCACTGTGAAGTAGCTCCTCCAAGAGACAAGGATGAATCTGGGTGAAGGAAGAAGGCTGACTTTCTGGGTAGGGAAGTACCTATAGCATGATGCCATGGTCTGGGTTTGTGTGCTTTAGGGACATGTAGGAGTGACGAACTGAGGATTGGTGGATTCTCCCTGGATACAGGGAGAGCCCTGGACCATGTAGCAAGCAGCCTCGGTCCTTGCCTTGCTAGCACTTGCTTCCTTACTGTCTCTAGGGCTGGTTTTCAGTTATTAAAGCCAAGGTCTGAACCTATGGAAGGAATTAGGCACTTCAGGTAGTCCCTAGCTGGAAAGTGGGCACACAAATCCACAACTTAGGCAGCCTAAGAGCTATTTTGAGGACCTAAGTCTGTAAGATGTTTGAGGTCCACCAGCACCTGAGTTTTTTTGCATTTGCATTGCCTAGTGTCTCAGGTGAACTTGCATTGCCAGAGGCCTTGTGAACCTCTGTGGACCCCCACCAAACAGCTCTCCTGTGCCCAGAGACAATGGGCCCTTCTCCGTGAAAGATATCAGCCCTGCACTTTTGCACAGAGCCACTCCACAAAAGTGGGCAGAGGTTGAGTTCTTGCAGAAAGTGGAGGTCCTGGCACTTTCCTTTGTGCCTGTCCAGTTCAGTCCCTTTCTGTCTGAGAGGATACAGATGCTGAAACCTCTTGGCTCAGGAGCTCTCCCACCACATGGGGACAACTGCTCTCCTCCCCTGGGCCTGCTCTACTTTGCCCAGCTCTTGCACAGCTCTGCTGGTGCAGGAGCAGCTCAAGGACCTGGGAGAACTGGTGCCTGGGACTTAATGAACCCTCAGCACCGAGACCAGGAACTATATAAAATATATATTAACTAAACATTACAATAATTTATATATTTTATGCCCAGTTGATCTTTAACTACTCGCAGATCATGCAAATACTTCAAATTGTCTATTTGCAGAAGTCTGCCTGCTTGTTGACCAGCACATTAAAACTCTTGGTTTAATCTCACCACCAAGCTCATGAAAAAAACAGGAGCAAATTTGCATTCATCTCCCTCCTTCCTTTGCCTGCTCAGACGAATGAAGTACAAGTACAACATCTAGGAAATGCAAGAGCAGCAAGTTCCAGAATTGAAAACTATATGAGAGTTTGGAAGTGAGAGCTAGAGCTTTCATTCCCGATGTGCTAAGGCAGCTTCACACTGTGTTATAGTAATGTCATATTTTTGTGACAGGTTCATAGGTCTCCACTGGCTGGTGAAGATACTGCTGGTAGCCTGAGGCTGCAGGAGTGCTCATGGTGTAAGTCAGGGTCCTAAAAATGGTCCCCAGCTGCTTTTCAGACTGTAGCATCAGTGCAGAAACAACATGGGGAGGGTTCTTGAATACAAAAGATGTGGTGCCGGCTCAGTCATAAAGACCTGGTGAAAATGCAGTTGTATTCTATGATCTTTTATGAAAACACACTGATTAGTGAAATCGCAATTTCCTTGTGAAGCATGAAGTCCAGTGCAAAGGCAAGCCGATGACTGGCAGCCTATGGTTCCTTCGCTGGGTGCTGTGGCATCCTGCTCGAGTGAGTGTCCTTCTGCCAAGCCTGCAGGACCCCTCAGCTTTTCCCCTGCTGACCTCCTTGCTACTCTGTGCAAGTGCCATTTGGGAGGACACCCTATCTCCTGGGACATCCCCAGTCTCAGGCATCCTGCTGGGCCCCAGCAATTCAGAGATGATGCCTCCTTCGTCCCAGCCTTCATCTCCCCCACAGTCACCAGATCCCTCCATTTGCTCCTCAGCAGTAAACGGATGCTCACACTTATTGCAAGGGGACAGGCTGTCACTCTGAAGACCCTGGCGACCTTATACTGGTTTCTTTAAGTTTTGTGACATATATGGGACACAGGTGAAGTCAAAATGCCTTTAACTGCACTCGGAAGGGACAAATGGCTCTCTGCAGGTGCCTGTCTCCCCTCTGTGACTGTAGCAGGGGCTGAGGCATGTTGCACAGGATCTGGGCCTTAGGGGTCATGATTAAGCATATCTTATATATAGTTATATACCCATACACTCACATAGTTAAAAATAATTTCAGACCATTACTGGTGAGCCTGACACTTGAAGATCATGAAAAAAAAATCCCACCTGAGTTATGCTGGTTCCAGACTGAAGGGATGCCAAATTCAGGATTTTTTAATAGGATTTCTCATTACAAGTTCTCTTTGTACAGCCTCTGCTGCATTCACATCAATTGATTCCTTTTTATGTGAATTTATTTGCAGAAACACTTGCTCTTCTTTCTCTGCACGCCCCACCTGTGTTCAGATAAGCTTTTCTGGCTCAGAAATGGGACAGTTTTGGTTCTCTGCTTCCAGACTCAGCACGTTTGCAAAACACTTAGTGACAAGAGACATATTTTAAAGTTAATTACTGAAAAGAGATTGAATAGGGTTTTTTTCATATTCTTACAAATATGCCCCACGCCTCTATTTCAAATATTGTACTTATTAGTCACTCAGGCCCTTATCCAACAACTTTTAATGTCAGTGGAAAGGCTGACGCTGGCTGCAGGGACTGTTGGATAGGAATTACAGTGCAATAGCACTGACACTTGCAAGATTTTTTAAGCTGCTCTGACTCTCATTATCCTGAGGTGTGGGGCTGGTTGTGTCCCTGGCTCCTTGTATAAAAGGGGAGCAGCTCAGGGCAGACCCCTGGCACCACGTTCTTCACTGCCATCCAGTTCCCCAGCTTCTCACTTCAGAGTAATTAAGATGTTTGGTCCTCACTGCTTCAGCAGAGACTGTTCCCAACCAGCAAAACAATATAAAATAAGCAGACATGAGGCCAGGCAACCTTGCAGGGCAGCTGACAGGGGCTGGAAAACCTTTGTAAAGGCTCCTGCCACTCACCTCCCAAACACTCCTGTAAATCAGCGATTAAGTGCTCAGGCAGCAGATTAGGGGAGGTGGCTGGGGACAGCTCTCCTGAGCCGCTGCTGGCAGCACGGACAGACCTGTGAACAGGCACAGGCAGTAGCATGTGTCTCCTGAAAGGTTGCAAATGTGTGAAACTAGGCTCTCAAATCATCATGTCAGTGCCTGAACATACCAGAGGTGCTTTTTATTGCCAACGCAGGCTGGGTGAGAAGAAAACTACAGCCAGGTCTTGAGCCAGCTTTTGGAAATCACCCTGAGCCAGGCACTCTCTTTGATGCCACCATCCCTGCTGAAGCAGGGCTTTCCTTGGCAAATGTGCACCATCATCATCCTCTTTTTCATCCTTCTCCTCCTGGCTGCCCATCCAGGGCATCCCACCTCCCAGCACTCAAGCCACAGCATGGTTCCCTATCTCCAAAGACAGGTGATACTGGCAGTGCATCCCTGCTTCTGATAGTTATTGAGTCAATACTAATTTAGAAAATGTTCTTAGAATTTAGCTGAAATCTTGACATTTTGCATTTAAAGAGGACTTGCTGTTCTGCAAAGCAGCTAAAAGGCTGCGCAGGAGCCCTTTTACACAGAGGTTGGTCTGGGCTGTCAGACCTCCCTGGGGTGCAGTAAGCTGTCCATCATATTTGGGTACCAGCCTCTGAAGGAACAGGCTTCTTCAGATACCTGGGCAGGGGGACCCACAAAGACCATCATTTCCCATCACTGTTTGCAATGATGGTGGGTGCTGAGCACTTGTGCCCCACGTGCCCCCGGGCTGCCCAGGCTACAAGTGTGTGGGTTATTATTTCTCATACTCCCTGCCCTCTTGCTCCTATGACAGCTGCTGGCACGTTTTCCTCCTGGCAAGTACTGCTCAAGGGTGGATTCTCATTGATCAGCTCTCAAAAGAATAGTAATGCTCTGTCTAGGCAGGGTTTTAAAAGGCAGGGTGGGAGGGTTAGAGACAGAAATGTATAGACACCCAATGCTTTGAAGCATAAGTAAACTTTCAGCAGGGAGCGAGGCCACTGGGAGGGGGATGCCAAACTTGCCTGTCCTGGCACATCCATCATGTCTGCGGTGCTGGACTCACATATGCTGAAAATAAACCCTGGTCTCCTGAACTGGTGAAGTATGTCAGCACAGTGGAGCTGGGCTGAAACACCTTTAACAGTCCCACTCTGGATACATTTCCACCCTTCTTGGTCCAAGATCTGTCTCTAGCTATGGTGAACTAAGTAGCATGTGTCTGAAAAGACATCATTTCCAAATGTTTCAGGGTTGTTCTTAAACACTGTCTCATAAACATCCCTGAGATTTTACTACTAGCCTCTGATAGGATTCATTTACTGAAATCAGGATCTGACTTGCAGCTGTAACTCTGTACCCTGAACTACTGCAGATGTAAAGAGTATTTAGATGGAGCAACATTTTTCTCTGGTTTCTTGAGATGCTTTCTCAGGGTTGTACTGGCATGAATCTCTTCAGATATGCAATGTGTGCAGTGTCCCCTCCACAACAGCTGTGTTCCTGTCCCCCAGCCTTTCATCCTGCTATTGATTATGTCTGGACAAACATCACTGGACAGGAAAGCCCAGTAAGAGAAGGAATTAACTCTGCACATTGAAGGCTCTGGCAGAAGGTAGGAGCCATACTAAAACTACCTTGCATTTCTGTAACAGGGTCTCTGGTGGTACCACTTATGAAAATACTACTCTATTTAATGCTTCGGTGCATTCTCCCCTGCTCCGTGGTAAAAGTCATTTGTATCATAACGATGTGGAGGGAGGAGGGACCTTCAGGCTGCCCAAACTCCACTGTTTTTAGTCCCGTTCAGCCCTGGCTCTGTGTGATGCAACTTGAGCCTGTCCTGGATCTGGCTGCTCTTCAGTAGTTCAGGGAACCTCCAGTGATCTGAGCAGGGTTACTCTTTGCTTACACCCACGTAAGTAGGAAAGAACTGCAGATGATGTATTTACTCTTTTTTTTTTTTTTTTTTTTTTTTTTTTCTGGCTGAGTAACAGAGCCAGAAACAGAGACAGCTTTCGTTATAGTGAAATACTAGATTTTTCCAGACTTCTGACACAGTTTTATTCTGTAAGCCCTGATTTCTGGAGTGTCACTAGTCCTCCTGCTCAGTAGCATGCAGCATGAACCAACCCCAGTGCACACATGACGAGCAGGAATGCCCTCCAACCCCAGTCCTAGTGCTGGTGTGGATTCAGCTGGGCTCCTGTCCAGGAACGCTGGCTTGCAGTGCCAGGGTAGAGGATGAACAGGGAGCAGAGAGCCATGAGGTCCATCTCAGCAGGTTTGCAGATCTGTTACCTGTATTCTGACCCAATTACATTGGGTTGTACATTATTTGGAGAGAAAGTAGCAGGAAGCGCTAAGCTTTAACTTCAAGACTAAAAGGATGGAGCAGGATCTGGCACCTCAGCACAAGCTCCACACACATGTTGCCCAGGAGATCTTTGCACAGCAAAACCCCCTGAGAAGAGAGACTTGAGCTGGACATGGAAGTAGATACCAGACTGAGAACGATCATTTACATGGAAAGCTGTAAAAACGACAACCAACCTTTCCATTTACATTGCCTCTTTTGGAGAAAGAAGGTTGGACAACCAGCTTGTGCAGGATGCCAAGGTCCTGTAGCTCTTCTTGATTGCAGCAAAACCACCTGAAACTTCGGGGCTTCACCTTGAAGAGTGCTCCAGACAACATGGGAAATATTTCTCCATGCTTGATAGGGGTTTGAGGTACTCTACTCCCTGGGAGTATGATTTGTGCCAGAGGACAGCCCAGGGACATGCAGCAGGCTGTGTGCCCCAGCGGTGCCGGTTGCATTTCCAGTGTGGTTGTACTGGGTCTGACTGGGGTGGTGTTAACTTCTTTAGGTCAATCCACCACAACAGTTATTAACAGGCTCTGAAGTTGCTGTGCACAGACAGGGGAGAAAATTAGGCCAATAGCTTTCCCAACATGCAAAATCCTCCAGGATGTAGAGGACTCTTCTAAGAGCCTCTGCCTTTCTTGTGTTACCCTGGTGCTGAAAATGCTGTAGCTCACTGGAAGATTCATTTTTTTCTTGCCAGCTTGCAAGTTTCAATAATTTTGACACCTTCTGACTTGTTTCACAGAACCTTTGGATTATGTGAGCTCTAGCAGGACTCCTAGCACGAGTAAGGCTGCAGGAAAGGAGCATGGCTTGCTTAGTTACCTTCTGCGATGGTAATACACCAGGCTGGGAACCACGTCCAGGATCTGCTGTACTGTATATTAGCAGGAATGGAAGATTGCTCCTTTTGCCCTATTTGCCAGTTCAAATGAGATTTCTTTCAGCATGCTTTCTCTCTGAGGATGTATTCATCTCTTGTCTCCCCATCATCTTACTGTCTCCCCCAAGTAGCTTTTGAAACCATTGCCCAAATCCAGTCAGACTGGCAGAAGGGTAGAAATTTCAAGGAGAACAAGTTTCTCCCTATTTTGTGAAAACCTGTAGCTTATCAAAGCAAACCAAAATCAACAATCTCCCACCCAAGGACACAGAGAAAGACTTCAGGCCCTCTTTATGGAGTTTAATCAGTTAAGACATACTGTTCAACCAGCCATGCAGTGTGTGATGAAGTCCACATTGCTACCAGCATCATTTCTGGTTCAGCTAACATGTCCAAAACTGTCAACGTGGAGTAGCAAGGGAGCAAAGACAGAGCATGGCTGGCCTGTGGGTCCTAGGGACAAGCTGGGTGCCCCATGGAGGCAGCTCAGAAACAGCAGGGAAGAACTGGAAGGGTTTTGGAGCTGATTTTGCAGATGTGGGGGAGACTCAGGAGCCTTGTATTGAAGAGTCATACAGGACACGGAGCAGGTCTGCCGTCACTGTGGTGGGGAGCATAGGGGCATAAGATGTGATTCTAGATAAAACCGGGGTTCACTCTTGGCTCCTGGAGATAACACATTTTCAGTGATCAGGTAATAGTGAGTGTGCTTTGGCACCGTAGGGAGAAAAAAATAGATATCTTTCCCCCCCTCCCATTTGCTTTGCCTCCTTTTGTAGCAAAATGGATTTATTTCAAGCAGTAGTGGGAATCCGTTCCTACTTATCCTAGAAGCTTTCACTGTTGCCTCTACTAGCATTATTTTCATTTTTGAGATGCATTTCTAATGGCTTATCTGCTTTACTGGCTGTTTTAAATATCAAAGATCATGGTAAGGCAATAATCATGGTAAGGCAAGGCAATGACTTTTTCCCCTTCATTTTGAACTACCCCCCTTCTTTTGACCAGCTACCTTGATCTAGACCCTACCTGTCAGTGTCAGGGTGGCCCTGACTTTATCTGTCACATAGGTGCCATTTACTGTGTACCCCTCACTTCATTGCTTTAGGTTCTCCGTGTTTATTGTTGCTAATCTACCAAAGACCTTAAAATCCAATAAAATTCGCCCCTTGGCAACATGGAAATCACCCTCATCCAACACATTTTCCAACGCAGAATTTCCAGGAGATAAATCCAGCTCATTTTATATTGTTTTTGTTTTTGCATTGCCTAGTTATGAAATGTTGCATGACAACAGTTTAAAACGGTGACTAATTACCAGCATAGTGGAACTTGCTGCTTTTGCCTTTTAGGAATGACTTCTGCCTTTTTCCAGGACAGAAGTGTCTTTTGGTAAAACAGTTCAGAAGAGACAAATATGCAGACAGTTAAGAGAAGTCAAATGCTTGAACTGTTTCTCCCCTTTATCATGGACTGTAGTTTTAAGGAATCAACGCTCTTTGCCAAACACTTAGCTTATCTTGGAAAGGAAAGTTTTGAGTCCCAGTCTAACCAATTCAGCAGTAGGGTGAAGGGGGAGATGTGTCATCACCTTCCTTGCATCTTCAGGGCAGTGCCTGTGGGACAAGCAGGATGCATTTGGGACCAATGACAGCCACTGCTCCAGACCCTCATGCCTTTCTGGAAAAATTTTTTTACCTCAGCCACTCTGACCAAAGCTGAAGGGAATGGTGCTAAGAACTGGCTTTGTTGCCTCCAGCCCAATAAGCTTCCCATACCCCAGGCATCTCCATCCCTTCCTAATTCAAGTTTTTCTGTCCATTTAGCTCTTCTCTGGAAGTGTGACCTTCTCCCACGTTGGCCATGTTTTCATCACTAGATATCACCAGCAAAATATTGCTTTTTGCGCTACATTAAATTAGAGCACTCCCAAGCCTGGTCCTTGAGGACCTCTGCCAGTGTCCACTTGCCAGACACCTCCAGGCTCCACAAGGTGTTACCCACTAGCCAGTTCCTCCTCACCTTATGATTCTTGTGCTATCTTGCACCATTTCCATAATAATTTATCGTATTGTGCCGTGTTGGGTGGTTTAGCTCAGTCTGGGCAAATCTCATTTCCTTTGACCAGTAAAATCCTTTTATGAAAAATAGCTAAGCTGGACATAACTGTTTGATAAAGGTATGGGCCTGTATTGTCGTCTTCTGTGTTTGTTCTTCCCTCCATTTTTTGCTTTATGCTTTACATGCTACATAGACCGGATAAAGGGGCATGTAATTGTATTACTTACAGTCCTTTTATTAGAGACAGCCTGAATTACCACAAATTAGAAATATTTGTTAGAAATACCTGCTGCCAGACTTATAATTTCATTTGCCAGCTCTTTCATTGTTCTGTGATTCTTAGATACAGATCACCTGGTCTTTCGATTCAAGCACATTGAAACTCTTCAAATTTCATTCCATTTCAGGCTTGGTAATTTTCATCCCCATATTCTTAGTCTAATTACATGCCTTGTCTTTGCCCTTCTGCTCATTGTCGTCTCTTACCACAAACTGAGATGAAGGATTAAATTTGTTTTGGGACCATTCTAGATCATCATTAATTTGGATGTTACCCTCTCTCCGTAAGAACTCCTCTGTCTTCTTTTCTTGTCTTACTGGGCTGGCTCACAGCACTTAACTACTTGGGTGAGTTTTGTTTACAAAGCTAACACTGTTTTGGGGCAGCCTTTACTCGACACATTTCAAACTTTTCAGTCTCTTTGTCACCACTTTTCGGTTAACAGTTCATCGAATTCAGTATTAAGAAAATATCACTCTCCTACTTGAATCTTCCTGAAGCAGATAAAATACACAGCTCTAACACCTTACACAAGAGGAGAGTGCAGGGCTCTTGCTCTCTGGCCACATGGTAAGGCTCCAGGGAGCAGGGCAGGGAAGGAGCAGGGCAAGGGAGGTGCAGGCTGTCGCAAGCAGGTGTCACTCAGTCCCATAGAGGATCTGTGACCACCTGAGAGGGGGTGGCTGAGGAGGACTGGGTGGCAGCAAAGCTCAGACTCAGTGGGTCAGGAGCATGGGGTCTTGCATCTGTCCGTATTCACCTTCTCTTTGTATCTTCTTACAAAGTTAATGCATTTATAGCCTAGGAGCCATCCTCAAACAGCTGGGTGGCATTCACCCCCCGAAGAAAAAAACTCAGGGTACGTGAACTGGAAAATGCTGCTCTTTCCCACACTGATGAGGCAATGGAGGCAAGGGCTGGATCCACAGCACCTGGCCCTGGCTGGTCATCCCGCTCACTGAAGCTGTGTCCCTCTTATTATGGTGACAGCTTCATGTTTGCTCCGGTTTGGTTTGGTTTGCCAGGTTTTGTTGCTGGGATTTAGCAGAGATGGGTGACTTGCATTATCCCATGTGGGAAAACAGCCTTAGTTTTCACTTGCTACAAGGAGTCCAGGGACATCTGTTGTGGCTGGATAGGGTCATCGCTGTACAAAGGATAGCAAGGTACTTCATGCAACGAGGCCCTTCACTCGAAGGATGGATGACGTAGTTCTTGGATCCTATTAAAGACAGATGAGAGCAGTAAATGCAGCAGATACTGGTACCTGGATCTTACAGAATCTGGTTGTTCCTAGCTTGCTTTCATTTATTCTTAGGGTATTTCTTCATGGTTTTGCCAGGCAGTTGATGGCTTTATCTTACACGTCCTCTACAGCAACCAAACATTGCATTAAGTGGTTAAGTGTGGTTACCTTCCTTGCCTGGTTTTGGTGGGGTTTTTTTCCATGTAAACCATAGTCATGCGGCTTCCAGCCAGTTGAAACCAGGGGCAGAGTGAGCTCGTACTTGCATGCAAAACATTATGTGTGCATACCCACGGAGTCAAGTAAGTCAGCAGAAAGACTGATAGATTGGGTTGATCTGTGGGAGTCCACCTTTACATTCAGGTTTACATAAACCACTGCCAGGGTCAGAGCACAGCCAGCTCGTGCCTGCTTGTTTGGTGGGTGGGATTCAGCCACGCCATTGCCTTACGTGCAGCCATCCCTTTTGCAAACCAGCGTGCTGGGAGAGCAAGCTGTAAGGCCAGGTCTAGTTTCAGGGAAGAGCACTCAGGAGAGACACAAAGCACCAGCTGGAGCCTGGAAAGGTCTAAAGCATTTGGCTTAGTGTCCAGGATCCTAAAAGACTCCATGTTTCTCATCTGTGGGGGAGAAGTGGAACACAACTGGAGAGGGTCTGTTTTGGTCTTCTTTCCCTGGAGATTGACGACTTTTGGTTTTGTTGCTGCTACAGATGCCTGTCAGGGCAGTAACAGCTCCTGCTGCTTCATGCACACCTCTGGTTGCCCTGCCAGGCAATGCCAGGGCTGCACAGCCTGTGGTGGGAAAACTCATGTGCTTGGCTTTGCGCAAGTGCTGTGAACTTGCACTGGAGGTATGTGACTAACCAGCATCCACGTGTCTGTCCTTCTCAGAGTAAGGTCAGGGACACAAGCAGGCACTGGCACTGCTGGCTCAAGGGCCAGAGAGACTCTGCTGGTGCTGGAAAAGGTGAAAGTGAGAAGTGGGATGTCAAAGGGATGCAGTTGGCTGCTGCTGCTGGAATCAATGCTCAGGCACGGCTGGGTCCTTGGGCAGAGATGGTGCTGAAGTAGCAGGGGACCTCTGCATCCCAGCATGATACCCTCTCCTGCTCCTATCCTACTTCTGTGTTTAGGAAATGTATGACAAATTTATCACCATTTACCTCTTGGGTATCAAACGGAGAAAGGGGGAAAGTGCGTGTTGTCAAGGAAAGGGCAAAGATGCCTGGTGTTAAGCCAGAAAACGGATGCCAAAAATGCTTTCATTCCTATCTTTTCAGCAGCTACTGACACTAGGAAACCTTTCTTTATTATCTGTGGAGGAAGAAGTTAAGGAAGTGTCTGCCAGATATGCCATATAACGATGTGTGCAAGGACAGTGAGTTCCCCTCCCAAGAGCAAAACTCCAGGGCTTGCTTCCGAGCCAACTTTTTTGGTCTGCTCCAAACCCTGCCTGCACACTGACAAAAAGCCAGGCAAAGCCTCGCGATTCAGACTTTACCCATCTAACGCTGAGGAGCGGAGATTAGCTGCTGGGGAGGCACTGGGTGACTGAGAGGGACACAGAGATGTCCTGATCAGGACTGACAAGGAATTGAAACAGTCAGTTTACTGTGTCCAAATTCAACCTAGGTGAGATCTTCCCGGTGGCCAGATAACATCTGGGTGGCACGCTGGGGCTGGACAAGGAGGGGGCAGACAGTGACCAGCACAGCCTGAAGACCACCCCTCCACCAGTTTCTTTTGGGGACAGGGTGCAGGAAGCAGCCGCCTTTGCAGGGGTGTACACACAAGCACCAGCCAGGCTCCCGGGAGTGGGATGCCAAACACCACAGTCCTCTGCAGAGGAAAAAGGTCCCAGTGCCAAGAGCTGACCTGCCTCCGAGCACCTCGGAGCCTTGGGAAGTGCTGGGACCGCAGTGTCTTCATGAAAGAAGGATAACATCATGCTTTCATTCCTGAGTGTGGGCAGTGAAACACAATGTCAAAGGTGTGCTGAAATTCATTTTTTAATAAATCAGGCTATTCACACACTGATATATTTAACAGGAGTGTGATATAGTATTTCCATGTGAGGTTGCAGGCTGGTGATTTGTTATTACAAATTAAATACTAGCAGCTACTCAGATAAGATAAGCTACACAGAAGTGGATAGCAGCAGCTCAAGCATAGGGGGAAGAAAAAGAGGGAGTAGAAGCACAGGAAAAGAAAAAAAAAAAGAAAAAAGAAAAAACATTTGAAATTTGCCAAGTATGATAAACCCTGCAAAGAGATTTTGAAAAACTGGAAATGTTCCTTTTTAATATAGGTGGGACTAAAACACAGATGACTGAATTCCTGTTACTGATTTCTGTTCCTTTCTCCTTATTGGAGAAAGACTTCTTTGGGAGCAAAAGGGTATTTCTATCTTGTTTCTTTGTTTTTCTGCACTCGCTATCACTGTGTGCACGGTTGGTTTCCACGATGCTGTCAGGCGCTTGGGCTTTCATCCAGCAAATACTTAAGCACATGTGTAACATCCCAGCCAGCGTAAGGTTATCCATGTGCTTAGATGACTTTGGGTCAGGATCTTAATATCTCTGCAGCTCAGATGTGACTTCCACACAGCAAGGAGGAGACACAAAAGAGCCAGACAATTAGAAAATGTTATTGTGAGACCACAGAGATCCTAGCAAGAGGGCTCAGGGGGTAATTTGCTACCTGAAATATTTCAGTCTGGGGGGGAAATTGGTAAATCAATTATTCTCCAGAAAGTGCTGCTCTTAGGCATCAGAAGCAATCAGCATATTCGGTCCCAATGAGCCAGGGTAGGTTAAAACGTACAAATAGCAGAGTTTGAAAGGAGGGGAGTGGGCTGTTCTTCCTGGCTGAGTAGTCCCGAAGGAGGAGGGAGGGTGACTGCCAGCAGGACAAGTGACAGTGACCTCTCCTGCCCACACTGGTCTTTGCTGAAGTCCCACTGCAGATGAAGACCTTTGTTTCCAGATATCCTTGGCTTGTTTGAAAAATGCCCTGAACACTTTCTTTGATCCAAAGTGCATTTTTTTTTCCTCTGCATGTTGCCAAGTAATCAATTCTTGTTTGATCCAAATGACTTTTCTCTGTTTTCTTTCAGTTTGGCCCCCAGATAAGTGCACACAACTCAAGTGCATCAATTAGTGGAAAGCATCCACATTCAGCAGCAAATTCAGTCTTCTGGCTGGTCCCTTAGGAGGTACTGATCGTGATTGCTCAATGCTGGGATTTTTTTCCAGCTAAGTGTATCTCAGTTTTCATCTGCTCCCTTAAGTTTTTGAACTGGTCTCCTGCTGCATCAGTGCCAGTGAGGTGGGATCCCTGCAAGGAGGGTTCCCATCCAGGACCCTTGCTACTGCTCAGAGGCTGTTTGACGTGGTAGCTAACCTCAGCTCCTTTTGCTTTCCTGGCTGTGGGCTGGGGGACAGCACAGGTTTGAGGTCCTTCCAGAGGGGTGGGAAGAGATGAGGCAACCCTCCTGGGGGAAAGGCTCAGTACTGCAGGCTCCAGAAGTGCTTTGACACCAAGTCTCTGGGCCAGGAATGGGCCCTGTCTCCTTTTAGCTACTGGAGTAGATGTAGTCCTGGAAGATGGGCAAGGTGACAGAAAGCAAGTTTGATCTTACTCACTCATGGTTCCGGGTGCTTTTCCTGTCTAACCAGCAAGCAGTGCAGAGCAAGAACAAGGGCATTGAAAGGGAAATCCAAGAGAACAGGCACAGAAAAGAGAGGATGGGGGGACATCAGGGCCAGCAGGTCAAGGTTATCCTCCCCCTCTACTCTGCCCTGGTGAGGCCACATCTGGAGTATGACTTCCAGTTCTGGGCTCCCCAGTTCAGGAGAGAGAGGGAACTACTGGAGAGGGTCCAGCGGAGGGCTGCAAAGATGATCAGAGGACTGAGAGAGCTTGGCCTGTTTAGCCTGGGGAAGGGAAGACTGAGAAGGGATCTTATCAATGCATACAAATACCTGAAGGACGAGTGTCAGGAGGACAGGGCAGGCTCTTTTCAGTGGTGCCCAGTGACAGGATAAGGGGCAACGGACACAAACTGCAACACAGGAGGTTCCACCTGAACAGGAGGAAAAACCTCTTTGCTCTGAGGGTGACAGCACTGGGACAGGCTGCCCAGAGAGGGTGTGGGGTCTCCTTCTCTGGAGACATTCAAACCCGCCTGGATGTGATCCTGTGCAACCTGCTCTGAGTGAGCCTGCCTGAGCAGGGGGTTGGACCAGCTGATCTCCAGAGGTCCCTTCGACCCCAGCCATTCTGTGATTTGTGATTCCATTACATCAGCATAGGGGAGGAGATGCAGGAGGGATACACCCACCCCAAAATTGATCAGCACCCATGGGGAGGCAGGTGCAAGCAAAAGTTTTAAGAGACCATGTGAGAAGCTATTGCATATCTCAGGAGGAAGAAAAATCAGTGCAATACTGCCTAAGGATAGGTGATGGCATTATGTAGGCTCAAATGCCAGAAAAATTGTTAGAGACCAAATGATCCTTTCTATAGAATATATCACCAAAAAGGCAACTCATGGTGCAGGAGTCTGCCACCACCCCTCAGCAGCACCCATCAGAAATCTGCGTTTAGGAATGGGTCCTCACTGCCGACGCTCACACCCTCCCAGTGTTCCAGTCCAGTGGCTCTTCTCACTGCTAGGAAGGGTGCTGGGGAAATCCACAAAGCCACTGGTGCTCTACAGGAACCCCGAGTTTTTGCTTCTGAAAGGGGAATCATTCAGCCTCCCTGGGAGTAGGAATTAGTGGCATTAAAGAGCTGTGACAGATATATGGAGAGCGTAGGATTTTCTTACAGTGCTGCATTCCTAGGAAACCATCTTCCACCTGATTTGACTTGAACAATAATTCTTTCACTGGGCCGCTGTCAGTGAACGTGGTGGGCTGAACTACTTTCTCTTCTTGTTTTTATTTCAACCCCCCCTGTGCTGGTAGTGCCATGTCAGCTGTATCAAAATTCAAATATCTTTTCCTGTGGGTTTTTTCCACCTGTTTTTCTACAAGAGCAAAAGTCAACATGACAACATTTTGCTGAGCTTTGTTTCTGTCTCTTTTTTATCTGTGTAACTGATGCCAGTGGAAACATTAGCCACCTTTTGAAAGAGCAAGCTGCAGAGGCCAGTAAAACCCATGTGGTTTGGTTTTTATATATATATATGAAACAGTAAAATCATGCCTACTTGCTTTTTTCTTTTTCCTTTTATTTTTAAAAACAGTAAAAATTCATGGATGTTTGAGGGAAAACTTCAAGCTGAAACACTTTGCTAAGTGTGGTTTTGGTAAGAGGAAATCCAAGAGTGGATTCTCAGCTGCTTACATGGATGTGGCTCCTTTCCGAGAGCGGGGATTGACACCAGGCAAGATCTAGTCTTTTGTGGGTTCAAAGATCAACCCATATAGGGTTTCTGCTCCCTGCATGTCTTCCATTTTATGGGCAAACAAATGTTATCTATTGTTAGCTCCACAGAGCCAAAAGAAGTACGGAAGGGAAAACTGGATTGTGTCCCACCTTGCAGCACTATCTTTATGTGTAAGTTATTACACAGGTCCCAACACGTGTGTGTTATAGGTGGCTTTAGGTATTAGAGGTATCTAGGTGTACACTACGATATATAGAACACATGTTACTGCAGTCGGTGAAGCTTTGGCAGGCTGTCCATCACGCTAAGGGTGAGGGAGCCAGCTCATGTCCCCTGGCAGTGCCTGCCCCGGGCTGGAGGAGTGGAGGGGAAGGAGGAGGTCCCAAATGCAGGACAGAGACCTTTCCCCATGAAGCACTGTGTCCATGTAGCAGGAGAAGGAGTCTGAGCCTTTGTACCATGATCCCAGGTGGAAGCAGTACATTTGTTTTTCAGCAGGCTTCAGCCTTTAAGTATCTTTTATGTATTTTTCCAGTCAGTGCCCATGTCTCATTGCTTTGTGCTCACTTGGTTGATTGACACTACAGAAGAGACTGCTTTGACGTTTTGTGTTTTATTGTAGAAAGGTTAAACTAATACAGGGAATATAGGCTTTTCTGCCACTTTTGGCAGGATTCTTTGGCTCTCTGAGGGTCGGGTGCTGTTGCTTGCATTTCTGTGTCTGTGTGGCATAAGGTCTCCCTTACCCCAAGTGCTGGAAGGCTTTGGGGGTTACAGCAAGTGCTGGGCAGAAGTAGAGATTTCAGTCAGAAATTCAGAAAATCTCCCTGTGAAGGTGTCATCTCCAGCAGGGAGATGCAGCAAGACCTCCGCTGAGCCCTGGGAACAGCAGGCTTTAGGCTGCTATTATCATATGTTTTTGAGAGCATTGGTCTTAGATTTTTTCTTTGCTTAGCATCTTTCAACTGGCTGAAAATTATAACCTTCAAAACATATAATTAATACATCCTTATAAACACCGTGCATGTTTTAGTAACTCCCCTGGGCTCTCACCCTGCAGCAGAAATAACCGGTAAAAGTGAGTGAAAGGGTTATTTTTATGCTGGAGGACAGAGGTGCTCTGCACACCCGTGTGTCTGTAGGTGTGGAGAACCAGGCTTGGGTGGGAGCAGAGCAGGCGCAGGTCCCCGGGTGGCTGCTGTGGGGAGCTCCAGGGGACCCTGCCCGGCCGCCTCCGCCAGCCCTTTAGGGCATCAGCAAAACCGCTATTGAAATGTTTTGTGAGCATTAAAACACACATGTTTTATTGTCTGCTTTTGTGAAAGGGACTTTCAAAGAATCGAACCCCTTAAAATCTCCCCCAGGTGCACACAGCTTTGACAGACTGACAGAAAGCAACGCACTGCGCAGTGTTGAGGGGTGTCGTTTTAAACTGCAATCCCAAACTTCCCATTGTATTGTGCAGACGTTGCCATTAAGTGAAAAAATACTTCTGTATATGACAGTGAGAGTCTGTTGGTGGGTGTTGACATGAAGTTTCAGCCTTCTATACTGGATTAATATGTGTGATTATATGTAACACATGTAGTAATCAGTGGGGTTTTTAGAATTCATCATTATTCTTGCTCTGTTAAATGGTCACAGGTTTCTTGGCTACTTGTAAATATTTTCTTTTTAAGGCAAGAATTTTAGACAGCGGGGGCTGCCTTGTTCTATTGTAATAACTCATTGAGCCCTCTTCACTGCCTTGCACTGAGGCCTGGGGGGCAGCTCACCATCCCAGAGGGTTTTGCCCCTAGTATGAACTGCCCGAGAATCTCCAGCATGGCAGCAGTGCTGGAAAGGTGGGTTATAAGCTGTGCTGGAGAGAGAGATGCATGTCTCACTAAATGCTTCATAAACCAACGTTGGCTGTTGTTAATGTTGAGCTAAAAATCCCAAGCTCCTGGTGCTCTTGCACTTGGGAGAAGGATGTAGGGAAGGGTGATGGGGCTCAGTGGTCCCCCCACTGCCAGCCACTCCCGCATCCCCACCATCCTCCCTCTGCCCTGGATGGGGGGAAGCCCTCCCCAGCACCACTTTATGCCCCATCCCAGGTTGTCTTTTCATTTTTAATATTTTCTCTTTTGTCTGTTGCAAAGGCTTCAGCTGAGGATGCCCTGGTGTTTGCATTTGCAGATCCCATACGGCTTTACATCTGCTTCCACTTTCACCATCTATTGGTGTTGGCTCCTGATATTTCATATCCTGGGTGCCAGTTAGTGCACCAGTCACCAGCACTGACTCAGATGAGCACAGGAGTATTTTTCTGGTTGCTAACACTTTGCCTTTCCTCCCTGCTTCTTGCAGGTGAAAGTCTCTCCCTGCTCCCGGCCTCTCCCGTGTCCTGCCCCTGGTGCATGCGGGTGCTGTGGGCTCTGGTAAGATGCTGTGCAGAGAGGAAAAAAAAGGAAATTTGGGGGAAGGAGTGGATTTTAGCTAGAGTTACAAAGAAACCTGAGACACTGGTGTTGTGTCTCTGCCTGCAGGATAAGGCTGCAGAAGTGAGAGCTGGAGCCTGGCGGAGGCAGGCACTGCTTCGTCCCCATTCCCAGGACATTCTGCTGGGAGCAGCAGGAGAAGTATCGCAGGCAGGCGAGCAGGGCCGGTGGGCGAGGCTCAGGGACGCAAGGCTGAGCTGGCCGGACACCTCTGGGGTCCAGCCTGCAGCCCCGCGTGGCTGCCGCCCCTCCTTGCCTTGGCGAGGACTGCTGATGCTGGCAACCAAATGTGAATCTCGGTGGCTATGAATAAAATCTCGGCTATGTGTCATTTTGAAAGACCCTAATTTTAGCGAGGCGGTGCAGCGCCTGGCTACGCATCGCCGAGGTGCCCCAGTACATGCAGAAGGCAGTGCCTTTGCCCTTTTGCTTGAGCAAGCCAGGTGTGTAAGGGGATTTTTTTCTGCTGGAAGCTGAGGATGCAGGAGGAAGAGGAAGAGGGAGGTGCTTTTTCTTATGGGGACAGGGTTAAAAGAGCGTCGGCGATGGGACCAACCCCTCGGCGCAGCCAGCTCTAGCCAGCCCTTGGTGTTTGGGTTGTCCGGGCGCCCGTGATGGTTCCAATGTGCGCGCAGTATGACAGATGACCTATTGAAATAATTTCAGAGCAGTGCTGGGGTTGCCAGGACAACCAGTGCTCCCTGGGCTTGCGCCTGGCCATGTGACAGCCGCCTTGACGTCAGCTGGAGGCAGAGCCTGCGGTTTCGGCCGCGCAGTCAAAGCCTTGTGAGAACCCAGTGGATGCTGGATTTATCCCCGCCGCCACCGCCGCTGCTGTTTCTCAGGGGCTGCCAGAGCATGGACTATTAAAAACTTGCATTTCTGCAGTGTGAGGTAACCGTTTGCTTTATGTTCTCGTCAGGTATTATTATTTTTTTTTTTCATCCTTTAAAAGAAATAGAATAGAAAGCGGCTTATCGCGACTGATATTTTTTTCACTTGTTTGTTTTGGCTGGAAGTTTGCCTTGATGAACAAGCCCGGCACTATCAGATAAATGCAAAGCAGCTTCCAGTTACTAATTCTGTGTGCAGACTGCAAAGCAGAGTTAAATTTGGATTAATGATCCATGAAAAGAGAATAAAATGATATTGTTCTCATCTGACACTTTAGGAATATAAATGAACATGAGCAATCTTAGGCTAATGCATTCGGGAGTTAAAAGAAATTATGTTTAGGTATTGTGTTGATTTGGGCATCTCTACAGCTTTATACTTCTGTTGGGACTTGGAGTTTTTTAATGCTGCCCAATTCAGGCGTTTTTTTGCCCAACATGTGCAGTGAGGGAGAAGCCAGAAGCTGATGCAGCTAGGAACAGCTTGAAATCCAACTCCCAAAGTTTGAATCTTTAAATCATCTTTGTTCACACGGAGTCCCTGTAGCCTGCACACTCCACAGGCTTTTGGTCCCTCTCCTGGGGCACACAGCACTCTTGACTGTATAGTGTTTACAGAGGAAAGGATCAAGAGCTTCCTGAAAAATTATCTGAAATATGCCAAGAGAGCAACATCGCTGTAACACAGGCTTTTACCCTTTTTCTCACATGCACACACATGGCTTGGTTTTTGCCTTTTTTTTTTTTCTGTTGTAGGTTGAGAGCAGTCAGAATAGCTAAAAAAAGAACTGCAGCATGAACAGCACCACAGTAAATGAAAAATGAAATGCTATTTGGGTCTTTTGTAAAAACAAGAGGGGATTGGGGTATGTTTCTGTATTGCACTTACTCCAAGGGGGCTGTTGTGGGGAAGGAGATCGCAGGGCTCAAGAAGTTTAGTGCTACAGACTGAGTTTGTTTGTGTGGGAACATATAGATTTGTTTTAAGAACAAATTACAGCTGAAGCATCGTGTCTGTTGTTTCCTGGAAAAGTATGCTAGATCATTCTTATCTTCTCTAATTAAATACTCCGATTCCCTTCCTCCCAAAGTTCAAAAGGTTTATTGATAATGGTAATGGTTTTCTAAAGCAGCTGCCACTCTGAAACAATCATGAGGCTACAAAACAATTTGAAACATGGAGCAATAAAAGATTAAAAAAATCTATAAAAATTATTCTAATGTTACCAAATGCAGCAGAAGTAATTGTTTCAGAAAGGGAGCCAAGGCAGAGATTAAAACTGAAAGCACTTCTGTAAGGAAAGTTGTGGCTTAATTGGCATTCTTAACAGAGCAACAAGGATAAATGCATTTGAACCCTCTAAACCATTTCATTTGGTGTTATCTCATCTGTTCTTTCCAATTTAACTCTTGTACCTAAAATATCAATTGGGGGGGCGGGGCTGAAATATTTTAGATTTTCTTTGTTAAATTCTTCACCTGATGCCAATGCATCAGTGCATGAGAAACTTGGCTGGCTCCTCATCAAGGTTTACAGGAGCCTCTCGGCTTCGGTGCGGAGGTGTTAGCACCCCAAGTGCAGTCTTTCTGTGGGGAGTGGGCTCTTGGCGTCTCAGGCTGAGCTGGGCACAGCTGCTTCTTGGATGGCATGGGGAGACGTGTTTCGGCTGTGGTCCCCCACCTGCATGTGAGTCTCCCTAGTGTCTGAGCAGTGGGGTAGGAGAGGAGGGCAGGGGGAAGCAGTCAATGCGACTCACTGTCCTCCAAGATCTGCTGGTTCACCAGCTTACTCTATGGGGGCATGGAGTAAGGGGACAGATTTGCACTAAGCAGCATCTGCCAGTCAAGAACAGTCATTCACCTTCACGTCTGGAGGGTTTGGCTCCATGTCTGACTGCAGTCACTTGCCAGGTTTGACTTGAGTCGTCAGTGTGGCAGTGATGCCTGGTGAGGGCTGGGGCTTCATCTCATTTATTTAGGCTTGAATACAGTGTCCTGGTGAGTTCGATGCCTTGAAAACACCTGCAAGGGGAAAAATAATTGATGCCACTTCTGCTCAAGAGCTATTAATTAGCAGTATTTTAAAAATAGGTTCATCATGTCTAGCTAGGATGGATATATCTCGCTTTAGTGATACTGAGCAAGTCTTCAAAAAGCACTAACTTGACGTGAGAGAGGAGAACAATAAACTGCTTCATGTTTTACCAGAAGGGTCCTGGACATATTGTGGCAAGAGGTCTGAGGGGCAGTATTACTGGGGAAGTTGGTGAGTGCCACTGAGGTTGCACAAGGATGTGTCCTGCTTGGCAGAGTGACCAGCTCTGTCTCCTCCAGCCGAGTCTTTGGGGGATTTGAGCTTCCCATTGGCCCGGGCTACTTGGAGCCCTGGAGGTGGGGATGGCCAAGATGCAGGCAGGCAGGCAGGTCACGGGCAATGCCAGAGTCTGCGACTGGAGGAAAAAGCAGAGGTTCCTCCTCAAGGGAAGGGCAGGGGACAGTGTGTGAGGGTTGTCTCGGGGCTGCATGCCTTTGCTTAGTGATTTCATGCTCTCAATTTTGCTGGTCAGCTCTGCAGCAAACCCTTTCAACAAACACTTGGATTTTACCTTGGGAGTGTGCGAAGTTGCCAGGCAATGTAATGCTAAGCATCCCACCACCTCTGCCCCACCATGGTTTCAGCCACCATGACAAAAGAACAAACAGCCTGTAGGTTTCTTCCTATTGCTGAGAGAGGGGGAAGGTGGCTGCAGCCCATCCCTCATCTTCTGCCCAATGCCACAGCCATGAGACTGCCAGCTTACTTGGACTTGAAATCCTCTGACTTAAAAGAGAGAAAAAAATGACATGTACACAGGCTTGGTGACACTCCACCTTCTTCTGGGAAGGCCAGATTGACCCTCATACTTCCCATCAGCCTTCATATCATTTGCAAAGACACCCCCTTGCATGCACGTGAGGAGGAGATGATCTCTTCCAACAACCTCCTTGTCCATGGAGAAGGGCGAGCAGACCAGCAGGTCCTGAGGAACCAGAGCACATCACCTTAGGAGAGACCTTGGCTAAAACCAGGACTGCGATCTCCTTGAGTCACTTTTCACACAGCTGGATACAGCCAAGGAAATTAAAACCAGACGCGAGCTGTGGGTGCCTCTAGCCTAGTAATAATAACACACTCTACCTTGATCTGGTTGAGTTGATGGGCAATGACAGTCTAAATTTAGGCTATCAGCATAATACAACCTAAAAAAAACCTTGCAACGCAGAGCACTGACTCCTTCCTGCATTTTTCAAACAGAATAAGGTTTCTGACATCTTTTTAAAGGTCCTAGTTGCACTAAAGATAATAATTCAGGGGGTAATAAAATCCCTTGTATGGGGGCAGGAATCATCAGACATTGGGAACTGACATAGCAGTATGGAGTTTCAGGCTCTTAAATTACATATTGCAGAAGTTCGTTTCTACCCTGCTAAAAATCATTACGTTGTGTTAATGTCCTGCATCATCAACATTAGCAACAACTGGTTTAAACGATAGCTGAGCTGCAGTAGAGATTTGACATTTTAATCAACAGTTGCTTTTCCAATTAAATGCAGATGCCATGCATATGGTACTCTGAATGTAAAAAAAAAAAAAAAAAAAAAAAAAAAAGTTGACCTGATTGTTGGTTCCAAGCTAAAGTAACAAAAATCCTAACTCTGGAATGTTTTTGGTAGTCATATTTTAGAAATAATCTTCCATGGTGAGCCAGAATCTGTGAAGACTTATAGTCAGATAACAGTTAAAAAAATAGACTATGTTTTGGCTGTACTTTTGCTGCTGTTAAATTTATCTTCTTAAATAGCAGGGAGTATGAGCTGAGGTTTCAGAAACAGTAATTTTGTAATTATTTTACATGTATTGAATTATTCTGTCATCAAATTTGCATTTCAGACAGCATTACAGTATGAAAATATAATTAGAAACTGTAATTCAGGAATTGCTGAATGTGATATTTCCCAGAGGGAGCACTGTGAAGAAGCTGCCCTCACTACAACTTCAACAAATGTTGAAATCCTATAGGTGGAAAATGTAAAGGCCGAGTTGTAGAGTTCCTCTCCCTTCTGCGGTCTCTACACGCTGTCAACTTTCTGCTGAACTTCATTTTTTTGTAAGATTCATTTCCACAGAAACATCTAATCATTAAGAGCTGAAGTGCTCAGATCCTGTTCTGCTGAATTTCAGTCTGGCTGTGCTGATAGTTGCTGAATTGCTTTCAGCCACAAAATGACACTGACATAATGTAAGGATCTGATTTATACACAAAAAAGCCGAGAAGCTTGTAGTTTGGGCTGAAATGCTGGTTTTAATTTGCTCAGTGCCCGGAATTCCCAGCAATACCTCCTCTCACAGGAGAGAGCAGAGGATGAGGTCTCCATTTAGCTCCATTTCTCTTGTATTGTAATTCAAGACTTTTTGCTGGACATGTTCACAGTGTTGTGCAGAGTTTTAGCTGCATAAATCTCACCAATGTCCATCCTTACTCTTTTTACTATTTTTGTTACAATCTTTGGCTTATCATAGACACATTAGCTGGAAATTAAGACATCCTCTCTTTTTAGTTGGGTTTGTGTTGATAAACCCTGTCTATTTTTGTGTGAGACGCTATTTTGAAGAGCTTCATCTGTGGCCAGTTTTTCCCACCATCTTGTTGGGATGTTGGATAGGCCCGTACATGGAGCAAAGCCTCTGATGCACAAAGCAAAGCTGGCATCGGGAGGGGGCAGAAGCTGAGTGTGGGCCATGTTTGATGCTTTGATGTCCCCATACATCTCTCACATTCCTGCTGAGAGATAGTCACAGCACTCCTCCAGTCAGGGCAGGGCAGGAGAAGTGTTGACTTTGAACCCAAGACTGCAAGGCTGGCTGGTGACATGGTTCTTAGTGACTTGGGGACACTGTCACCCGCAGTGTGCTCTGAGAAGCAAGACCATTTTTGTACCTGCCCAGGGCCACCTTCCTGCACCCACCCACACCCTGGCACTTTCTCTGGGTGCAGGGAAGGATGTCTGCCCCATTGCTCACATTTCAGGTGATGCATGTCTTGCAACCTAGGTCTGGTATTTGCAATGTGAGCAAAGGGCAGGAGCTGCAGGGTGCTGCTGCAGATGACCCAAGAAGGTATTTTTGTCAGGGAGGGTGCAATAAGCCAGGTTGGCTCTTTCTGGATAAGTGGCCTTGTTTGGGGAGTCCTCTGTGAGTGCCGTTTGCAGGTGGGCAGCTCCTGAGCATCACACCCATATTTTTGCACATTTACTTAGGAACTCCAGAGGAGCAGCAGTGTTTCAGCTGGCTTTGTGCATGGAAGCAGGTGCACACTGGGGCTGCAAAGCTTTGAGACAGGTTTATGCCTGCCACATTTGTCACAAAGCCTCTTAGTGTACTGAGTTTCACCACTGAGAGAACGGGGCCTTGGAAGTGGGTCAGAGCTGGGCTGGCCTGCTGCAGGGGCACGATGGACCGGGTGGGATGGGGCAAGTGGGCAAAGGAGAGCCCTGGACAGGACAAAGTGACCAGGGGATAGCAGGATGAGGCTGGGGCAGGCTTGCTGCTGCTTGGCCGTTCTGCTTTCACTGTTCCTGCACTGCTGGGTTTGCCCCATCAGGGACCTCTGGCAGCACTGCCCAGTGTCCCTGGGCATCTGCCGTACGGGCCAGCCAACACTCCTGTCAAACAGAGCTGCCTGAAGGGGTCAGGAAAGCTAAATGCTTCCTACATTAACAGTGATGCTTTGTCGTTCTGCTGCCGTCTGATGTATGGGTGGCTAAAAGGGCTGCTTCCTCTGCTGGATGCTGGGTTCAAAATAGGGATGCAGAAACACTGCGCAGTCAACCCTTGCACAGTACGTGCTACTGGAGGACATAGATTCTGCCTTTAAGAGCTTCGTGGTTTTTCTCATATTATAGAAGAGATCAGGTTTTGGAGAGACCCAAGATTAGGTGTATGAAGGTTTTATGAAGATGAGCAGATCAGGTAGTTTACAGGCTTTCACTCCAGAGAAGACAAGTTAAAGCTGAAGAAGGTCAAAGTCAGCTTCTTTCCTCGCTAAATTCCCTCACACCTAGAGCAGGCAGATTCCCTGATTATGCCTCACACAGACTTTCTGTGTCTCCTCCAGGACTGCAAAAACACAATGGATCCAGGTCATTTGAAGTGTCTAACTTCAACTGAATAATACTCAAAGAGACTTCAGCCATGAAGGAATTCAGCTCTGAGAACCTTTAACTCTAAAGAAAATATTCTGCTTATATTGTGTGTGTGTTCCTAATGGCAAATCCAAGATACCAGGGGGAAGCAAGCACAAAGCCGTTTATTATTTCCACAACTGCTATATGCTTCCTATCACAACAGTATTCTTTTGCGCAGAATGGCAGCATGATTGCAGAGTCCTCTTTAACTTCACCATTTTAGCAAGCCCAGGTCCAATTAGAGCAATTATATGTCAGCAGAAACACTGTCTGTTTTCCTTTGGACCTGTCTGTCAAGCATCCTATTCAGAGCTGTTTATCTTGCGCGAGGTTTTTCACATAAAGTCGTTCTGACCCTACTAAAACAGTCTCATCTGAAGGGTAGCCTGCATTTTTGTAGACTTATTTCACAGCTGATGAGAACAAGAAGAATGCAAAATTATGGCTGGCTAAGGACACTCTTTCAGCCTAACCAGGGTCTCCTCTTGCTTGATTTGACACAGCACACAGATTTCGCTTTCAATTATTTCACTTCACCATTCACTTTCAATTACATTACTACTAAAAACTGAGAACATTATCAGAATTTGCAGTTCTTCCTTGCTTCTTTGGAGCATTTCCTTAATCAAAATCCCCAGCGTGAGTTGCAAGGCATGTAATGTTTGACAGCACATCATGTTAAACCACTTACAGCTCTGAGGTCTGTAGGGGACTGTTTGGTCTCTGAGTTATTGAAGAGCTGCTGGGTAGCGGACACTTCTGCACAAAGACTGTCTACATTTTGCTTTACCTCTAGCATCAGAGTCTGATGAAGGAGCTGAGTGACTCCTGCCAAGGAAGTCTCCCTTGTCCCTGCTAAGGTAAAAGCTGAGAAGCAAAGCTCAGTGAAAGGCAGAAGTGCTGGGGTTTGGGAAGGTCAGGGGCAGTGAAAAGAGGAACGCTTCTCTTTCTGAACAAAAAATAGATTTTTATTTTCTCATACTTCTCTTGGAAGGGAAAATCCAGGGAACAGTGTTTGGAGTCATCTTCCAGAAACAAAATGAACTCTTTTATGACAATTCAGAAATCAAGATTGCCCGTGAGAGAGCAGCCCCCGTCCCTACCGCTGGCTCCATGGCATCCGTGAGATTCCCAGCCAACACACACAGCAGCACTCAAGCAGAGCAGTGTCGCTTTAGGAACTGGAAACACAAGCTCAGACTTTAATCATTCTTCTTCCAGCATCATCAAGGCAGTGGCTCCACCAATTTTCTTATTTTGCCTCTCTTCTGCTAGGTTTTAGCCCATGAGGGAAGGTGGCTTGTTGCTTTTGTCAGGAGGACCTGCAGAGCTGCCTGCAATGGTGGCCTAGATGTTACCTGTTCCTTCCTTTGGTGCAGGATGCCACAGCCAAGAGAGCCGTGACAGTGCTGACCTGAGCTGCAAAGACACCTTGCAGACCTGGTCACACTGGTGGCAAGGATAAATGAGAGCTGATGAAACAACAGTATAACATACTCCACATCACCTCCATGGGGGTCTTGGTGATTTTGGTAAGATCAGTTTATAATGTTTACCTGGATCTGCAGTCTTGGCAGATTCAGTTTCTTTTCTTGCAGCAGTGATGGCCTTTTCTCTGCGAACCACAGGCAGTGAGCTGCTGTGCAGGGTTAGACCCCCCCCACTCACCACATCCACATCATGTTTGTGCTGCCCTAATTAGAAAACCGCAATTATCTCAGAGATGCTAGGTGAAAGTTGGACTGGGTGATCTTAAAGGTCTTTTCCAAACGAAATGATTCTGATTCTATGAGAAAATGTGACAGAAGCCCTAAGTAGGGTGACTGCTTGCCTGACTTTTGCTGTTTTTATTAGACACAGGGACCCTTGCAGAAACCCCCACCTCACTTAATTCAAAGTATCTGATTAAAAATTGAAGTGTATTTCACTATTAGTTTACCATCTGTTCAGTTATTAGTTCACTGAGGTGTTGCTACCGTACTGAGAGCCTGTAGTAAAACACACCTTCCCTACGCGTGGCTCCCACCACACTTGCAGATGGCACTCCAGGCAGGGCAGTGGAGAGGCAGCTGGGAGAGAAGGGGTTAAAACAAGCCACAGTTACCAGTTTGAGGCATTTTTGAAAATAGCAGCTTTTCTTTTGTTTGCTGAATTCCCCGTGCTTTTCCAGTGCTGCTCCTACTATTCATTTCTTTCCCAAAATAACGTTTTTAAGCAGAGGAATGGCTTGAGCGAGGAGAGGAAGGGATCTGCAGCTGGAGCCGGACAGCTGCACACGGTCTTGTGTCTGCACCGAGGGGGCTCCAAGCTGCCCCTAATGCCAGACTACTAGGCAAGTGGCAATTCCCAGTATTCCAGGCAATTTTGCCTCCTTTCTATGAACGTGATGATTCCTTCCTGACAGCCCTCAGTGGTGCTTCTTGGGGACAAGCTTCGGGTTTGTGCAGCTTGCTGCTGCTCTTGCAGAGAAATGTTTATTGTTCTTCTTTCAAAGGGGAAGCCTGAACATACCTGAAAGGCTTCCAGCTACACGGGGGATGTGCTTATGGCCAGCACGGTGGGAAGGTGCCCTAGCAGGCAGTGTGCTCCTGCCATCCAAGGTCTTTGTAGCCCAACTTGACCAAAAGTTTGTCTTGCTGGTGGATACTCCTTTGAAGGAGAAGGAGGGGAAAATAAGCCCAAGACAGCTTGGCCCCAGGCCTGGTGGTGCAGGCAGATCCCACTGCTTGGGGATGCAGACCCAGCCCTCAGGCTGACTCAGGTGTCCTGTCCTTAAATGATGACCTGGGAAAGCGGCTGCTCCCAAGTTGCTCCTGGAAGCACCCAGCTGGGCTGGCCAGGGACACTCCTCTCTTGTCCCTGATGGTCAGGCATGCAGCCAAACACGGTGAGCTCCAGAAATGGGTGCCAGCAGCCTTCCCTTGATGGGGGGGGGGGGGGGGGGGGTGTGTGTGGAACACGGGACCAGGGGCAGTGGAAAAGAAGCCCTGAGAAGAATTAAAAATTAAATGCTTAGAGCAGCAACTTGCTGTCACCACATCCCAGCAGTTCACCTCTGGTGTGGCTGACCGACACTGACATGCTGAATGGGAGGAGCATGCCATCCTCACTGCCCTGGCTGGAGACCAGCTATCCCTTCCACGGCCCTCGTGGGGAGATGAAGAGGAGCTGCCCCACTCTGCATGGGGGAGTTTCAGCACACAGGACCCCCCAGCTCTGCCCCATGGGAGTCAGCAGTGCCTACACCTCCCGGTGGAAATCCCCAGAGTCATAGTGAAAAGCATTGTGTGAGGTGGTGGCCGGACCCAGGTGCTTCTCATGCTGCTTGGACAGATGCTGCTGCTAAACATGGGGTGCTGGGGAGCTGGACCAGCCGCACCAGAGCCCTCTCTCCGCTCTGGGGTCTGGAATATCCCCAACAATGGGCTTGCTGTGTGCAGGCAGAGGCTGAGCCCACGGGGCTGACATTTGGCATGCAAGGGTCAAGACTACCGAGGTTGGTATTTAAGGGTACAAGGGCTGAGCCCCACTGGGGCTGACATTCAGGGGTGCCACTGACACATATGTGAAGAGCAGCGTCTGTTGCAGTGGAGAGCAGGACCCACGTACCCGCAGCACGGGAGCAAGGCTCTGGGCTCTGCGTTGCTGTGAGCAGAGGGCTGCCAAAATCAGGCAGAAGCCTTCGTGCAGAGCTGCGATGGAGATGCCCTGGCCCTTGCTTGCTTGTGTCACTGGACAGCACCAGCACCTGGCAGGCATCATCCCCCAGCACCCCACCATTCCCACCTCACCTGGCCCTTCCTGCTTCACAGAGCCCGCAGCCACTTGCAGGATGTGTCCCAATGATTTAGGCCTTGAGTCTAATTCATCACCCTCTCTCAATACCCCTTTCCAGTATGTAACAGCTTACTTCCCCCAAACCTTGATATTTCTTATTTTAGCATTAACATACAAGTAGGTGAGAAACTATTCAGTTTCCTGAGGTAATGCCTGTGGCTGTGCTATGGACACTGGCTGTGTCTGTATTACAAGAAGCAGGGAGCATCCCCAGCAGCAGAGCTCAGAGATCGAAATCTTTCTGCCTGGAGCAGTCCCTATCCCAGTTTTGCTCCCAGACAATTCATATCCTCCCAGCTGGTGCCCAAGCCCAGTCTAGGACTTAGCATGTGCCACTGGGGCGTCCCATGAGGCAGGTGGCACACGACTACTCTTCAGGAGGATACAAATTCCAGTCTCATGGATGAGGGAATGGCTATGCCAGTCAGCCCCCATGCTGGGGAATGCACCCAGATGCATTTGCTTCAGTCACAGGTGATGTGGTAAATGTCATTGTGCATAACTGGGTGGGAATCCTTGGAAAAAAGAACCTTGATAGTAGAAACGTGTTTTTTTCTGAAGCCCGAGGCTGGGGAGAGCTGGTGAGCTGCAAGCTCTCACCATGGCCACCAGCAGGAAGCCAGCCTGCTGGAGCATGACGAAAAGGCTGGCAGCTCCAGTCTGTCAAACAAAGCGGTGGGTTTTTAATAGGACCGAAGCAAAGGAAGTGAGGAACGTGGCTAGAAGCAAGGATAAAGAAAAACCTTTGGTCTATAGAGAAACAGGCTCTTTACTCAGCTGTCTGTATAGAGGGACATTATCACATACATTGCTGACCTGACTCTATACAGGGGTTTCTTTCCCCCATGTGTGGGTTTGACGCTGATTTTTAATCGATCCTTGGCAGACACACTTCACCCTGCCTGGTTCAGTTTTAATCCTTTTCTAGCTTCTAATCCTTTTATTTTAAAGACGTGAACATTGCAGAGGTGGATGTCCAATACCGCACCTCTCTGCTCCTCAGTTTCTCCAGAATTAGTAAATTGTTATCACCTGTATTAACCTTCTCAATGAGAAACCAGCATGATCCACTTTTCTAATGCTTTGTTGTGCCTAATACCCATTTTCTAAACCCTCCCTTGCCTGAAGTGAGCACTGCACGCTGCGTAATGGCACGGCAGCTCCCTGGCTGCCACAGCCCCCCAGCCTGTGCCTGCCGTGCGGCGCTGTCACGTATTTCATGTTCCGCTCTGCAAGAGGGAAGCGATATCCAGGTGCTCTCTTCGTAAAATTCCAGGGTTGAAAGAGGTAAAAAAGCAAAGGAGATTTCTGAATGCAGTTTCTCCCAGTGCTTCTGTGTTTGTTGAATTCAACCTTCACGGTTTTGGCCTCGGAACATGTCAGTGGAGTTCAAGAGAGCCAGGGGAGCATTTGCCTATCTCCTTGCCTGCAGCTTTGCAGGCAGGTTTGACTGATTGTTTTTATTACTTCCTCTGTTAGACATGGAGTGTTTTCCACTTTCCCTGGATTTCTCGCTCAGATCCAGCTGCCTGTGCCTCTGTTCTGGTGCAGTAGCCTTCTGTCCCTGGGGCTGTTGCTGGCCATGCAGCCAGCGGGATGGCACTTGCCTTCCACCTTGCTGCATGCTGGAAATGCAGTTCATTTATCAGATACCGAGCAGAGGTAGGCTACGTCATTTGGTAGAGGGCAAAAATCTGTCACTCTGGGACTCTTCAGGGTGGGGGTCTTAATCTATACTTCTCCACAGACTCACTTGTAACCCCCAGGCAAATCATTTTGTGTTAGTGGCCATCCCAGTCAGACAAACATGACCATGACTATGATGCCTTGGCAGGCCCTTTCATGTAAGCCATAGTGTGGCACTCTGATATTACTTGCAGCTTTGCATCGCAGCCCTACAGAGCACAAGGATATTGGTGTGAATCTTCTGAACAGCAGGGTTTAGTAAAGCAGGACCCCAGTTTTTAGTAAAGCAGGACATGGGCGTGACTGCATGGAAGTGTAAAGTTTACCCTTTCACTTACAAACAAAAGTTGCTGTGCTCATATTGCTCCAGATAAAACAGGGGGGTTAGGAAGGCTAGCATTAAGGCATTTTTTCAGAATCATTTGATATGTTTTAATCCTTATTAACCTGGACCAATTGTCTGCCAGTGAACTCATGGAAGGCTAGGTGTAGTTAAAGATCTGTCCTGCACAGCCTGCCATGCATTTATAGCTACACAACTGCTCTATCCGGTGAAACAGAAATACGTCTTTCTAAAGGAAAGCTCAACAATAGGAAACATTTCTTTCACAAAACTGAACACAAGTGTTTCTTCCAAGCACCATCAGATAAAAGCAAAAACTCTCTTAAGTTTCTAGTTCCATTAAGCACCTGGCTCTAATGTACAATTCCCTGATTTTGTTCATTTTTCAACCAAAATGTGATCCTGTTTTAAAGCACAGTTGTTTCTTCTGGTAATAAAAGCCTATTCAACCACCTGTGTGTTTCATCAGTGTTTGCATTACTTGTTCTGTATCATGTTTTGCGTTTTGTTTCAATCTTCCCACTGAAGAATCAGTGTTGTCCAAATTGCCACTGCTCAATTGGACATAACTCCCTATTCCTTACTACTTAAAGTTGGTTATCTAATTTTGCTGGTGGGTAAATTTGATGAAGATTTCACAGCATGCTAAATTTGTCCATGCAGACAATACAGTGACAGGTTTTCTCCCAGTTATTGCTGAAATCCCCCACCCTACCCATTGCAGAGGTTTATGATCGCTGCCTCTCAGGCGTCTGGCACAAATGGAAGTGGTACCGTTGTGTGATGTGCTTGTTATTTCAGGCGTTAGCCTTGAGAAGTGCTGGGTAATTGGGTGGTTTGTCACGTCTGTTTAAGCACATTATTCCTGAAACTGCTTCTCCTCCAATCAATAAAAGACTCCATAAAATTATTTAAACATATTAAGAAAAATGTGATTTACTCCAGCAATCTTTATTGCATTTCATTATAAGCCACTGAATCTAATATACAAAAAGATTGCTTTAATTATAAGCGGACAAAAGGAAGATCTACGCTGTGTTCCCACTAAGCAACTATCAGCAACATGCACCTTCTCCATCTAATGCAGTTACATAAACTAATTAGGTTTGGTGTTTTTAATGGGAGCAGTGGTTAACTATATTGCACAGCCCCCAAGAGAAATTGGCATCAGATGCATTTGTTAGGTGTTCTGGCATTTGTTTTCAGCTATTTTAGGAAGCTCATGAGATAGCCAAAATGTGGGCAGAGACTTCAGATGATGGGCTGTTGATCTTTCTGTCTCACCTCAAAGCAGTTTCACTGCACTTGGTGCTGCCCTTTGGAAGCTCACCAGATAGCAGAGGACCGTGGTGTTCCTCTCCACTTGCAGACCCATGTGTAGCTAGTTTTTGTTTTACAAAGTGAAGTGCCTTGGTGTCATTCACTACTGTTTTGTACTTTACTGCTATTTCAAATCGTGGGTAGACAATTTTCACAGGAAAACAGGAAACTTGGTTCAAGGTGGTATCTTAGAGCAACAGCTCCCTTCCACCTGCGTTCTTCCCTGTGAAGTGGCCAGTTGACCACTTTCATACAGGTTAACTTCTTGACATTTTGCCTGTGAGCACCTGATGATAGTTAAACAGCAGAATCAAATGTCTCCCGCACCCTGCAGCATTCAAAGGATCTGTGTTACTTACTGCAGGAGCAGCCCTCCTTAGAATTGTCATTTATAGCATTTGAAACAGAGAGAAGACACATCAAAGGGCGAATATGATGTTATTTTGTTACATGAAGTGCTTTCCAGCCATGAATATCTAAAGGCCCTATTTCTCCCTGTGGAGGAATGGGTGTGCTGAGGCTAGCGAGGAAAGGAGACCCAGCAACAGGGTGATACAAGTTGCAATGATGGGGATGTGGGATGGGGAGCGCAGGGATGCGGGGATGCAGAGCCTGAGCAATGAAGCAGTGCCTGTGCACCCGTGGCCATGGGAGCAGCCCCGTGCACTTAGGGCAGTGCTGCGTGAAGGTAATAAGTGGAGGGGTTCCTCCATGTCTCTTATGGTGTGGCCAGGAGGGGAGCATGGGGCAAGGTGCCCCCACCCCCTGTCACAACTAAGACAGTCTTGGGCATGCTGCTGAACAAGAAGGATGGACAATGAGAGATGTAAGCGCCAACAGCTGCTGTGCCCTGGTAGGGTCGGGCAGTGCCTGATGAGAGACCGTCCTGTGCTGGTCTCCCCATGAGTCCCTGCCAACCCAGAAACCTTAAAAAATGGCCCCGCTTGGCCCAGGAGCACAGGACCAGCTGATATGAAAGGCCATACAGATGTTTCAGAAATCCTTTCCTCCCTCTTACTGTGCATCGGTTCAGTCAACACTGAAATGCAGCCGTCACCCAGTAATCTCTGTAAAGTGGTCAGAGGTCTTCAGGTGGAAAAGCTATATGGTATTAATCAGTTATTGTGTTCCCTATAGGAGACAAAGGGATTGCATTAAGGAGGAAAAACTTTGTGGAAAACATGAATTGTTCTATCAATACTGAAAAGAAACTGGGCACACGATTAATTTTCAAAGAAAATAGAAAACTTACTACTTCATATTCATATTCTGCTAATCCTCTTGACTCCAAGGTTAAGCCTAACCAGCTGTGAATTTTATTGAGGTTACTTGTAAATCTTAATTTAAGAAGCTCTTTAATTTTCAATTTATTTTTTTTTTTTTGCAATAATCATATTGCTGCTCCCAGTGTATCTCTGATACTTGAATTGACAGAGCTGGCCAGCTCTCCTGACTTGTCTGCTGCTCTCCTGACCTGTCTGCTGCATCCTGGCATTCACTTGTCTGCTTGTATAACCCTCCGTGCACATTTCTGCTGCTCTGCATTACTGATGTGTGGTGGTGGGAGGTTACACACTGCAGAGGAAGACAGAGATATTGTAAACACGTTTATTTCATGTTACTGCCTTTGGCTCTCCTCTTGGTGATCCTTTGTGTCAGAAAGACACTCTGCCCACTATAAGAAGCAAGCTTGGTTTCTAGGATGCCATTTCTCTTCCAGAGAACCTCCTGACTCACCCAGTCCACTGCAGGTGTCTACATCACATAGACCCTATGCATGGATTTTTCAAACTCCATGCGCTAAGGCCATTTATCTTGCGATCCTCAGAGAAGGCTGTTCCACAGGCTTCTCTGCTCCAGTGGTTAGAGATTTGCTTCTCATTCCCAGTCAAAATTTATTCATGGCTAGTTTACACCCATTTGTTCCTGTGCCAGCATTGTCCTTCAGTTTAAATAGTGTTTCTCCTTCCCTAGTGTTTACCCACTCTGATGTATTTATAGACTACAACCATATCCCCTCTTGGCCTTTCTTTAGCTAGGCTAAACAGCTGAGTGCCTCTGGTCTCCTCTGAGAGCACAGGCTTTCCATTCCCTTATTTGGCTTAAGAACCCTGCTCTGCAGCCACTGCGGGCCAAAATCCCTTCTCCTGAGCACGCTTTCCTGGCCACGTACTACAGTAATCCAGGTGAGCCCTCATATCTCCAAAGCCTTGTACAACCTGCTGTGTTGTCACTGACAGCAACGATACCTCTCCCTCCCTGGGCTCACCAGATCAGTCTCAGCGGGTTCATTAGGAAGCGTCATTTGTCTCCTGCAGGTCGTATCACACTGGTGTTTTCCAGTTACCTTACGGTTATATAAAACCCTCCCGCTCCATCATTTCTAGTTAAAAGCATCAATTCTTCCTACTGGTCCCTCAGAAATGGCACTTTGTAATAAGGAGTTCCATCCCATTGCACTGTTCTGGTACTAAACCCATTCCATTCCGCTTGTGCAGTAGCCTAGCTATCCAGCCAACAGCGCCCCTCACCTTGGCGCCATCAGCAGCTGCAGTGCTTTGAGATTACACATCATGACTATTAATGGAAATGTTAAAAAAGATCCATCCCGAGACTCATCTTCAAAGAGACCTATTGCAACCACCTTACACCCGAGACCTCCGCTTTCATTTCAACCTGTGATACTTACAGAGGAAACATCTGTCTGACCCTGTCCGGCACATCCCCCAGCAGGAATGATTTACTTCTATTTTACCTAAGTGGTTTTGCATTAACCTTTCTACCTGCATCTATATATCGTTAGAAATGGAAGCTTATGCGCTGGTTTGAAAGCCAGGGCAGGCAGGCTTTCTATGGAGCTTCCATATAAGGCCAGTTCTGCCAAGAAAGTTCAGTTCTAACCTCTAACATTTCTACAACTTCAGCCTGAGATCTCTCTTCAGCAGGACTTGCCAATTGTGGTGCTCAAGACGGGGTGTTAGCAGACGTGTTTTGCTCTGCTTCAGTCTCCCAGCGGGTTATGAAGCCAAATTCATGATTCAAATGACTAAACTCATTATTCAGGCTCAGTACACTTTTTTATGGGAATTTGGAATGGGGTGAAAATTCTTTTGTGCTCTGGCCTGTGTTCCTCAGATTTTGGCCTGCAGAGGAATAGCAAAAATGATATTTGTAACCTCTACATTCAAAATGGGTGAGACTATAAACATCTTGTAGTCCTAAAACAACATTCCTGCTAGTTCTTCAATTAAGACTGCAAGACTTCTCCCTCAACATCTCCCTGCCATTCCTCACAAAGATCTGACTGTCTTCTGTTCTTCTTTATGCCAAAGAGTTTAGAGACTTTTGGAGGAGTTGGTGGTGACATCCCACAAACCAAAGAACAGAGCTACTTCTCTTTTAGGCTCAAAAAAAGCAAGAGAGGAGAAGTTACTGAATATTTGGCTGGCCTTTTGGTGACAGGAAAAGCAGTCCTTGCCCTCCCTCCCCTGAACCCATTCAGACTTTGGAGATCTCTCAATGTTATCAGCTAGTTCTTCTGAGTGTGTTGCATAAATGAGAAGTGAATGATCTTCCCTTTAAAAAGATGAGGAAAAAGCCATCAGAAATATCAAATCAGTCTAGTTAAGCCTGTTCTCTGCATCATAATTTAGCTTTTTTATTAACATTAGAGTATTCTCTGATCTGAAGAATAAGCTTTCACCTTTGCATACTGAGGGCTGGCTGACAAGCCTTCACCTTGTGCCTGCATCTGAAACGTTGTAAAGCCAAGGACCAGCTACCCCCATGATGCTCCGGACTTCATCTTATCCACTTGGTTGACAGTTATTCAGCTGCAGCTCCAAGAATAATTGATTTGAGGATTTGTCTGCTGAGCAATCAGGCAGAAAAGGCTTTAATTTGGCATGAGGTTGCATTTTCCAGCTCTTTTTGCTAAAATGAAGGGACTCCGCAACCACAACAAATGATATAATTGAATTTGACACTGGATGTTGAACAAATGGAGACCGTGTTCTCCTCAAGCAATTTTGTGAAACTAGCCTCTAATATTTCTATTTCTGCCTGAAATCAGCCCATGAATTTGGAGTTTCCTTAGTCACTGTCTAGGCTTCAGATATGGTATTGACTAGATTTCCACAGTTTGTATGGACACAGCTAAATTTAGGTTTCTGAATCTGGAGTTAGATGCCCCCTGCTTTCTGTTGGTAAGTAATGGGGGGAGTTTGATATTAAACTAGTAACCTCCTGAGCTTCTGTTAAAGGATATAACTTGGAAAAGGTTGTTTCTAGATTCAAAGTATTTAGTGTGTACCGACCTGCACACGTGCTCTGACCCAGTCCAGCCTCCTTGCTCTATTTAGGCAGCACTGGGGGCTCTGGCTGTGAATTTCCAGTGGAGGATGCCTTCCACCAAGGAAGCTCCCTGCTGATCTGAACCCAGCAGAGGGAACACTTTTGCTGTTCTCTGCCTTTCCTGTCAGTACAGGGCACAGGCTGAAGATGAGCAGGGCCAGACAGATGGGTCCCCAACACATACGGAGTTCATGATATCAGTCAGAGACATCCCTGGGAGCTGCAGACCCCAAGCCACTACACAGGCTAGTGCAGAGTCACAGTGTGCAGCCAGGTGCCCGGAGCCAGATTTCTCCCCCTCTCCTCTGCCCTCCTCCCCTCCTGGAGAATCGTCTGTTGCTGAGAAAAGTTGCATGTAGGAAGCATCCAAGCCAAAAACATAGGGAGGGGACTGTACCAGCCTGCAGCTGCTTAGCATGTCAAAGGGAAGAGTGAATTCTTTGTATCTGGCAATCAAGATGCAGGCAGTCACTTTATTGACAGAATTAGTTCATATTCCAGTCCATCATGTGTACAGATAACGCACTCTGAGATTAAGCTACTGTAGCAATAAATTTGCTAACCTAATTTTAAAAGATAAAAGCTCCAGTGAAGTGAGGCTCCACTCCGTTTGATTTCCAACGCTTCGGAGGAGCCAGCAAGAAAGCCCTCCCTCAGGTAGCTGCTCCGTGCCTCCAGCCTCCTCCTTCTCAAGCAAATCTTCCAGGGAAGGAAATAGAGCAGCACTAAAACTTCCCTCCCTCTGGGTACCAGCATCTGCTGTCACTCTTCACAGCTCACGTGAAAGGTCATATGGAGCAGGGCTTGGAGAAGCCCTTTGAGCAAAATAAGGAGTGCTGTCCTGAACCAGGAGACCTGCCTCCCCTTGCCCCCTCTCCCCACTTCTGCAGTGGTTCCTCGCTGCCCTTCTCTCCCCATGAGTTTTAGATAGCAGCGAGCACAGCCAGCACAGCACAGCCCCCAGACCTTACTGGTCTGGAAACAGGGACACCCTCTGAGTACTGGTGGCACAGGAGATGCTGATTCCCGCAGGCTATTGCAGCTCAGGAGCCAAAAGAGGCACCAGAAGGAGGAGGGAGAAAGAAGCCTGTGGCACAGCAGTGCTGGGCAGACATCTCAGGGCTTTGTGTGTTTTTCAGTGTGAGGGATGGCTGAATGCACTGGGCATCACACAAGATTGGATGGTGTCTGGGCATTGCTCAATACCTGCAGGCCTCCTGTGGCAGCAATATAGGGACAAGTATTGCAGCCAGTAAGGAAACCCCAAGAGCTTGACATTTCAAGCTGGGTGGCAGCTTGGACCTCAGCAGAGGAACTGGTGAACTTACCCATCTCTGCAGCCTCAGAAATTAAAATGGCTCTACCATGGTGTTGCCAGTGCCTAGGGAGAGAGGTGGCTGCATGTGCATGGGGCAGCTGGGCAAGGAGGCAGTCCGGTGTTTTGTGCCCCCTGCCCTCCAAGGCATCACAGGTCTTAACAGGTCATTGATTTTCACTCATGATTGAGCTGCCTTGCGTTGCTAGTGGGACCAGAGTTTCTTTTGCAACTTAACTGAATTAAATTTTTCTGGCCAGGCTGCAAGTATGGCATTGTTAGAAACCACAGGCATGAAGCCCATGTAATGTTGGTGGCAGTAGCTTTATTTCTCTTGGCCATGCCAGATGAGTCTGCAAGCGACACCAAACTTTCCCTAACATTTGGTTGTCTTTGTGTCTGAAAAGGCAGTATTTACATTGCAGGCTCTAGCAGTGTGCTCAGTATGTGCTAGTTTAACATCATTAAGGACATAATCAGCACAAAAAGACATCCTTGTGTGGGTTATGTTGTTTTCCTTTATGAAGGTCTAAATGTATGATGCTGCAAATGGTGTGCTAAAAACATCTGCAGTAAGGTGATGGTGGCATCTTGTTAGAACACCCTGGGAAAAAATACACACTGCTCCTTTATTACCAAAATCCAAATAAATTAGTGCTGTTTGTGCTGTCTCAGTGCTTCCAGTGCACTGCAGTTCAAAGGAAAATCACATCAAAAATGTAATGTTTTCAGGCACTCCTGCCCTGTCCATAATTGTTGCCTGTACAGAAAGCTACTGTACCCTATGTAATTGCACCAGCTTCACAACCGGCCTCCAGCCAGCAGCTGGGGTCCACCCCAGTTCTAGATGTGAACCTCACACAAACTTTTCAGGAAGCCTTCAAAAATACCAGTTGGTGATTTCAGTGGGGTTCACCAGGACCTGCTCCCCAGGCTCTCCTTCACCTGCTTATTCTCAGACCTCCTAGGCATTTCACCATGTGCAATTTCAAAGAGGAATGTTTGCAATTTTTTTATGAACCAAGATTGATATTAGGCAGTTGCATGGAAAAATGCTTTTTGCCTGGGCTCTTTGGCCAATATGCACATTGCTTACAAGCTCCTGTTTGAACGAGTTGTCACGCAAGTACGTAAACCACTGCACTTAGAGAAGCCCTTTCCTTCACTCCTGGCTCTTGGAGCAAGCGGTTTCAGTCATCCTGCACAGCTCCTGGAGGTGGTCATCAACTCTGTGCACAGCACATCCATGCTATCCTCCACCACCTCTGCCTCAGCTTGTCCTGCCTGTTCTGCTGTGATTTTTATTTTGTTGTGCTTCATTTGACTAATGACCTTTTTCTCCATTTGCATGTGCCTAAGGAGCTGCAGTGACTGGTAGGATGCAAGGTGGAGTGGATTATCCAAGCCACAGCCCCTGGGCAGGGCAGTGTTTGAGGATACACCTGAGGCAGTAGGGCAGTGAGCAGGGTTTGATGAGGGCAGGTGTTTTTGAGAAGTCTCATCAGTTCTCTCTCAGCTAAGCTGGAGGTGTCCAGGCTCAGTTCTTCGGGATCCTCCAGAAATGCTGCTTGCAGCTGCTGGGCTTCGCTCTGGTGTAAACAGCTACTGCTTCACTGACCTAAGGGAGAGAGACAGCTGCATCATAGGGGAAGATCTGGCCCGCTTCCATCATGCTACATTGTCATTTTCCACAAAAGCATTTACCAGCAATTGCTCCAGCCCCTTGCCAAAAAAGAGCAGTTTTTCTTCCTTCAGGTAAGAGTGAATGTAGCACTTGAGCCACACCATGTTCTTATACATGGCAGTTTCTCATAATAAATGTCTCACATGCACAGGAAGGAATCATAATAGAGGGACCAGCACACACGTCACGGTTTTGATTGTAAACTTCCAGCTCTGGGAAAGAGATGAGAAATCTTTATGTTGAATTATAACTGTAGATATTTCCTTTTTCCTAAGCTAATGTCTGTTACCATGGCCACAACCTTCAGAATTTTCTGGCTTTTCTAGAGTCATTAATAGGAGTTAGAAAGAAGATGTTTAATTACATTCTTCTTATTCCGTTCAATGAGTTACAGCTGACATTTTATAAATCTTCAGTAAAAAAAATGAATTTTTATTGTTTATCATTTTCCTAGAGAAAAACAGCAGAAGTTAATTAATATATGCCAGCGTGCACTTTGTCTACAACTTCTAAATAGAGGTGAGGAAACCATTTTTTTTTTTGACAGCTTAAAGGCTGAATATTAGACTGGTATTAGCAGCAGTCAGAGTTAGATGAAAATCATGCTGTAGAAATTAGACCAGGAGCTTCCAGTTTTTGTCCTGGTCACCAACAGCCCCAAAGGACTGAGCACGTCCTTCGAAACCTCTGTTTTCCACCCAAAACAGTGTTGAGCCAGGGCCCTTCTCTCCGTATACTTGTACATCACCAGCAGATCCCTGCACAGGCCCTGCAGGAGCCCCTGGTAGCTGCCCAGCTGCTGTGACTGCAGGTACGCTCTCAGCATCCCCACTGTGCAGGCAAGCCTCTAGGATTTATTAAAACATGAGACCTCACAAGAAGCTTCTTCTCCACCACATCGTGGCACCTCTGGTTTGTGAAGAGACAGTAATTCCTAGGAGATTGCTCAGTCAACAGGACTGCAGTGGACTCATGGACTGTTCTTGGTCTGTTCGTCTTAGGCAGTGTTACCACATGTGTCACAGTATAGATCCGTTCATTAAAGCTTTCTGGACAGAGAAAACCAAATATAGGGTTGCCTAAGTTCAGCATTCTGTCTCTAAATGGTGATGACCCCGGCATGTCCTGAGAGCCTTGGCATGTCCCTGTGTGTGCCTCCCCACTAGACTCTCTCAGGTCCAAGGAGCAACTAGTTTCTGAATCATAAGAAAGCGCACATATGAGGTAGGTGCTGAGTCCTACTGAGACTGGTAGGTAACTTGGGTTATGCTGAGAAATGTGATAAGAAGGCAGCCTCTGGTTTCTGCATGCTTCCAGGGACAAATGGCTGCTGAGTGGGGACTTCTGGCTGTTTGGCTTGAGCTTGTTTGGATGGAGGTACCCTACTTCTCATCTCGCTCGGACTTGCAGTGTCTAAACTTATTTGGGTCTGTGTCTTGCTGCACTGTGCCTGAACTCTTCACAAAATCCTTCCCTGATGGACTGAAGTGTTGGGAAGGTGAATGCCCTAGAGGAGTGGCTCCCAAGATGTGAATTTAGATCTGCATATTCAGGCTGCTCTCCCATTCTCTGCTAAAGACAGTTGCTCTAATCCAATGCTGTTTAACTCCCTCTTTAGTGTTTTCTTGACTTGGAGGTGCTAGGTATCACCTTTTTGATGAGTTATGAGATTTCATTGTTTTACTGTTGTTGCCTCGCTCCTCTTGGTGTTGGAGTTTGCTCTAGCTAGTATTGCTGCTAACTTGAAGCTATTCATGTACTAAACTGACCATAATCTCAGCAGCAATTATGCTAATGAACACTGATTTAGAGATTTTGCAAACCAGGGCAAAGGACACTGCTGCCTTTCCCTCAACAGCAGAGCGCAGGCTATGGAAGGAGACCCAGCATGGGATTCTCACTGAAACCCCAAATGGAAACAGAAATGCCAAAAGAAGGATTTTAGGTCAGGGTCAATGACTGCAGAAAGTCCCACAGTGAGAGATGTGGTCAGTGTATAGCAGCTTCTCACCATCCTTGCTACCACGTAGTGCTTACAGCATCTCCACCGCACAGCTGTCTCTGGGCGGGCAGGGGAATAACTGACAGACAACAGATGTCCCTCTCAGCAGTGGTGGGGAGCAGGCTAGCTGCCCAGAAGTCTCTTCTTTGACCATGTGAAGCTTAGCTGTCACATTTTTGCCTTTATTTTTGGTTATGCCATTATTTCACTAAGTTGCAATCCGTTTTGTTGCTGCAAAAGCTGCTTTTGTCTATGTGGTCTATGAAATTACATGTCCCCTCTCATTATTACATGCCTACAGTACACTACTACCCAAAACTCTCATTTTCCTACACTTTTTCCCATTCACCTGTTTCTCAGAGGCAGTGTCATTTCCCTTATGGCAATGAGTCCAGCTGATAGACGGCTTGAGCTTTGGGCTTTAGGAACTGGTTCTTCTGCAGCAGTAGTACAATTCTATGGACTTATCTTACAGAACACCGTGAAAACTTAATACCGAGCTACCTAGCCTGGCTGAGTTAGTGTAGGACAGAAATAATTACCTCCACAGAGCAGAAACACAATCTCCCTGGAGCAGGAGAGAAAGCAGGGGAGGGTCCCTGCGGTGGGCAGCTGAATTTTTAGGCAATCTCTTACTTAAGGCACATTTTTAGTTTGCAGTCACAGAAGAGAAGCAAGTGCCCAACTTCCAACATCTGCTTCACGCTCCATGCACGACTGAGCACATCTCTCACTGCAGGAGCTCAACAGACTTGCAGCGCCAAGGTCACACGAACGTGCAGTCAGTTCCGTGTAAAGCAGCTCTGATGGCTGACCTCAGATCTGTCCCATCTAGCAGATCCGAAGGACCCATTTAGTTGTCTCCTCAAGGCATTCACAGTTCAGTCCAGCATCCCAACCCTGCAACCTGCTCCCCACACTGGTTCATACTAACCTATCTGGTAATCTAATCAGGGGTCTCTTGTTTTATCTTCTTGAAAGTGTGACCATCTTTCTATATTATTTAAGCTAATGTTATATATATATATATACACATATGCACACAAATATATACACATATATTGTGTGTGTATATATATCATTCATACATGTACATATACATATATTACATGAAAAGATAAAAGTTGATTTTCAAAGTCAAGTAGTTGGAAAAGCTGAAATTTAGGTGATCTGTGATTTCACCTCTCAACTCCTCTATCTCGCACCTATTTTCATGTAATCAGAGCATATATATTAATGCAGTGAGATGTGCCTTTCCTTTATGCTTCATTTTTGTGACACGCCTTGGAAACTAGTTGCAGAAATTCAAGAGGAGATCCCTTTATGAATGAGCAAGATCACTCTGGAGAGGTGGCATTTACTTGTAATTCAAAAGCTGTGCACCCCTGAACCTTTTATTCAGTGCTTCTCAAACCTAGAGAGAGTCTTTACTTGCAGACTGGTGGAACCTCCCCTGCACCACCACCCCCCCCACCCCCCACCCCACCCCACCCCCCCCCAAATAGTCTGGGTGTTTCTGTGTGTGAGCCATACAAGGGGACCCACATTACTGTCCTGTCAAGTGCAACTTTGCCCATTTACTTGAGTATGGGTCTGTGAATATCTCAAGAAATATCTGGAGAGCTTTCTATTTTGAACAATCCAATCTATGTGTCTTTCTCAGAAACAATAAGATGCACCCGGACATCCTTGTTCCGTGGTGAGTACAATGCACGTTTCAGTAGGGTGTCAGTGTGTTTCTAGAAGATCTCATTGAGGAGCCATAGTTTCCTCAGTGAATGAGATAGTCTACATATTTTTCAGTCACATTTTAATTAAATATGTTTTTGTTATCAGCTAGCTTTGTAAATAAGTGGGTTTGGAACATATAAGAGCTGCAGAACTCCCAGATGAAAAATATGATTTCCCAAGCAGCCATTCAATGGAGACAAGAGTAGTAATCTGCTGAGGTAGACTTCTGCAGAAAAAAAATCAAGAAAGTAATGCTTTTTCGTTTGAGCCTACTTTCAAAGCTCATGTGTTCCATTTTTTAGGGAGCAACATACTGTTGAAAGCAGTGATGATATTTTTGTCCATTATTGCATCCATTCATTTGGGCGTTAGATCTGGCAATGGTATTGGAAAAAACAGTCTGTGCTTTGTGTATAATGTGTGTACATGTAATGCAGTGCGATACTATAAATTTAAACAAACTGTTCTTTCATCTCTGTGACCATTAGTATGTTGGTAATTCAGCAGATATCCATAGAATGACTCTCAGAAATGAGAGGCGGAACCATCCCAGCATTGTATCAAACCTCTGTCAAAAGCAGGGGTTTTTTGTTCTCCAAAACGTAGCTCCTGTCATCATTTCTCCAGTCCAGCTACTGCATACAAAGGTTGATTTGTTTCAGCACCTTAAATATCTGAAGAACAAACAATTTAATGACAAAGCTGAGCTGCCCAATCGTTCCTGAGCATCCTTACTTACTTTGGGCCCACTTTAAAGCCTTGCCTAAAAGGACTGGTATTTATTTCATAAAGAGTAAAATTAGATTCTAGGTGAAATATGTAAAATACTAGGATGTCCATGTTTGTGATTCCAAGGGGAGCTGGGCAGCACATACTCTGCTCAGTGTAAGGCCCCACGTGCCACCTGGTGCAGAGGGCATTTGGAGGTACGTCCTCAAGTTGTTGCTACGTGTTTTGCCTCGCCAGTCTAGTTCTGCCTGCTGCCCTGGGGCAGGAGGAACAAAATTCCCTGCATGTCTGCATCAATGAACAACTCGAACCCCGTAGCAGATAAGATGCTGACAAAACTGAGCATCTGCTTGGCTGTGAGGTGTTTAGATCTGTTACAGCATTCAGGAGTTGCCTTCTCATTTCTTCATGCTATACTTCATTGTCATCAATCAAGAATTAGCTAAGTGAACACATGTGCATGGATTACCTGCCCATATAGCGTAAAACAGGTGGCACCATGATGGTTTAAGAATATAAGAGATTTGTAAGGGAGATAATATTTTTATTAGATCTGTTTTTATATATATATATATACACACACACACATACATATGTATTATGTATATATACTGTGAAAAAACAAAATGTACCTTTGGCGTATACTGGTGAGTGTTACAGGCTGGCATCTACATGGAAAAAATAGATTACAGTCTGGGCTGGAATGATGTCACACCTGGAAGTAAGTTTTTTTCTGAGGTCTCCCACTTGGTTTCAAGTAGCCTGCAACCTCACCCAGTTTATCAGCAGAAGTCAGTTGTCCCAAGAACCATCAGGTGAAATCAGGCTTTGCCAAAGCCACCCAGGGTCTTCAAAATCACTGGGTTCCAGACCTGTTTGTCACCACATACGATACAGATCTTCTAATGCATCTTCTGCCTCCTTTAAAATGAGGAAGATGAGACTGCATAAGGTCTGCAAGTCAGAATGAGCTCACAGGGACAGCTCAGAAGTATAGAGATGTATAATCATGATTAGGAAAATGTTCCTTGTATAATGGCCACTCTAATACTGGCTGCACAGCCCTGATCCTGAAAAGAAGGCCCATATAGAAACTTTAAAAAAAGCCTGAGGTGTCTAATACTGACCAGGGTCTCAGGTCTGGCACAGTTCATGGCCCACCACAGTATGCCTCTCACCACACTTCTACTAACCTGCTGCTTTTCAGGTGCTAACTGCCTGTCCTGCCCCATGGAGGTTAATGACCACCTCCCCTCCACTAATATCCCTTCGCTCTGCTCCAAACGTGCTAATTACCCTTTTCTGTCATGCTTGCAGTTCATTAACAACAATTAATTTACAGGCAATCTGTTTCTCTCCTGAGCTTAGCTTGGGGCTCACTGCTTTGTTGGACCTGCTAAGGTACCTGTGAAACTCCATTTATGTTTACCTCATTATGTGGTCAAATGTAAGATTCGTGAAGACATTTATTCACAAATACACCTTCTTAGCAGTGGTTTTTAACTGTTCTCATGCAGTTCTGCAGTATTTACCCTTTACTGTCCATATCATGTGCAAAAGAGGGTGAGGACATGCTTTGTGCTGTTGAGGTAAGGGGTGGTAGGTAAGGTGGTAGGGGCACTAACATAGACCTCCAGCCAGAAAGGAAACCCATCATTGGATTTCCAGGTGCGTATCTAAGCAGTGGGTGAAGAAGGGTACACAAAACTTGTATGGAAAGGCCTTTTTTTCCCCTGCATAAGCAACAGGGAAAATCTAAGTGATGAGACTTCTGTTATTTGATAGCAGCTCACCAGCTTCCAGCTTTGTGCTTGAGGTGGCTGCAATGACTGTTGTGGCAGGACTCCAGCAGACTATGTCACTGCCAGTGTGGCTCCTCACCTCTTGGGCAATACAGGTTTTTTACCGCTCAGTATCCTCATGCGAAATGTCATTTTGGCTGACCCAGCAACATGGGGACTGTCCTCCTTGTGCTCATGTTCCTGGTACCCAGTAGTCCCTGTTAGAGGCCCTAGTATGTCCATGGCCCAAGTTCCTTTGGAAGGATGGATAGATATATGGGCAAGAAGATTGCTCTCGGGTCTCTGTGAGAGAAATCAGGACTTGTTCAGGGACTAGGGGTTGGGGGCTTACCAGAGGATGCTCCCGCCCACGTAGCACTGATGCACACTTATTTCTGCGCACATATAAAATTCAGAGTACAGGGATCCCATCATTTAAGTGAAGTACATGTAGTTGAACTTTGGCCTCTACTGCTTTGACTACAGCAGAAAACAAGGGTCTAAAAATAAGGAAATGTTTGCCTCTTGGAAATTTTCTAAGCAATTAATCTAAGAATTATTGATGTTTCTAATTTTGTCAGCACAGAGAGGACCATCAGTCACACTCAGAAATGCCAGCTCTTTGCTGATAACTCATAAATGGAATGGCTTTTTAATGAAGTTACCAGAAGAAAGGTTTGCTGCCAAAATCAAGGATATTGCTCTATCCCACTCCTTCATCAAGGAAACTTCCAAGAAAATTCTGGCCTTCTCCCAAAGTTGCTGTGTGGTGTTTTTCTTTTTTATTCTCTTTTTTATTATTATTTTTATTTGAGTGCCTCAAAACCAACTCCAAAACCAACTTTACTGCCAGCCTTTTAAAAATCAGAGGAATTACAAAATACGGTGATAGGAAGTTTCACAGATTAGTATGAGATCACTGAAACCAGCTCCCATCTGATTACAGCTGAATGAATGATGTGTGGGTTTGAACTGTGTTCATGATATGATAATAGCAACATCTTTCAATTAGGTTGAGATCAAATGGATCTTACTAAGTGCTGGGTGGTAAACTGTTAATAAGTGACTGTTTTATCATCCTGCGGAGACTAATGTGAAAACATCCTTATTTTAATTTAGCCGAGTGATACTTTTTAGAGCACTTTGCAATGAAATACGTAATGTTTCTTCATGAATGGGTCCCTTTTCTAGAACATTCGTGAAAAAGTACTAAGTTCCTCGTAGGGAACATCCTTTTAATAAAGAGAAAGCAAGCAGAAAATTTAGAAGTTTTTTATATATATATATATATTATATATATATATATTTGCATAGTTATCAATTTCTTAATCCTTCTTGGAGGATTCCTTTGGTTATTCACAGGAGTGAATTCCTTTGGCAGTTCTCTGATTTAAGTGACTGTACAGTGAATTTATTAGAACATTAAGATGTGAGACATGTTTGGTGGAACAGGATGTGCTTTTATTATTGAATAAATGATTTGTGTGGTGATTTTATATGGCACTTTATAAACAGTGGGCTGATTCTTCAGTGTTCATCCTGTTTCTAAGCAGTGGAGCTTCACTGGTTTTCATCACATTGGTAACAGAGGCAAGAATTAAGAAATATTTGATGCATAAAGTGAGAGAAAGCGTGGAGTGTCCAGGGACTGCGCTAGGACAGAAGTTATTGGTGAAGATGATGTGGAAGAAAGAATTGTCAGCCGAAGTTAAGGACATCTTAAAAGCTATATGTAACAAGCAGTGAGAGGGAGACATTTCAAGTACAAGGCTTTTATTTTTATAAGGCACAATACTGAGAATGTAAGGGGTTAAGGTTACTGTAGAAAGAATGGGGTATATGGAGCATACTGTGCAAGAAAAGAAACTGGAACAAATAATGCCACAGATAGAGATTTCTATCCGTGCGATTATGATTACATAAAAGCATACCATTGCTGAATGGATCTGAAATGTTTGCCATCATGTAACTGGTGAATCCTCCATTAGCCACAGGCATAAAATTCTGATTAGAGTCAGCATCTCAACCATTCACGTACGTTTCCATTCCTTTCCATTTCTGAAAAGTATTGTTTCCCAGGAAAAAGAATCAGATCATCAAAATCTGAATTTCTAATCAAATGCTGGTGACGCTGCTGCTCTGAATTCAGAAACTGCCCTTAATAATGGCAGCGCCGGTACTCTACCATTAAGGCAAAAGCAGCAAGGCAAAAGTATGGTGGATGAAATGGTAATAATTTGCTAGGAATTAGATACAGAATAAGTCTTCCCCATCTATTTCTTTTGGATGATTTAATTAGAGAGACAGAGAAATTAAGCCCTTAGATGGATCTCCTTCCAAGGTTTCCAAACCCTGCTACTTCAGTCATAATAGATCTCATTGTCAGGATACTGCTTCGGCACATTGTACAGTGCAGGAAATGCCAATCCTTGGAAGCACTCATAGTAGGAACAGAAATATGGAGGAAACAGAGAAAAAATTAAGAGAAATTATATGAATGGGCTTCTTCAAATATAATAGAAAAAGTATGAAAAATGGGGTTTGTTCTAGGGAGCTAAGAAATAGTAGTGAAAAGTAAGAGATAAGGGAAAAATAAATAACATGTCAAAGAAAGAACAAAGTTTTATACAGTAACAGAAAAAATAAATTTCATAGAAAGTGAAAAATGGGGAGAGGCACTAAACGTTGCATACAAGAAATCTCAGAGAAGCTGACATCTTGAGAACACCAAAGAGGCAAAAGTAAACCGGCCTAAAATTGTAATAGTATCAGCATTTCTATTTATTTACAGTCACTAGGAAGTGGTGAAAAGTGGTATTTTATTCCATGTTGGACAAAATCTGATTTTCCTAAAGTCAAACTTTGGAAAGAAATTTTCTGGTTCTGCCACTTCTACTTTTCTACAATAATACAAATTGTTTGTTCTTCACATGAGAAAAAAATAGTTCATCTGAAAACAGTTATCTGATGAACTTTGTTTACTTCCTCAGAGGATGTTAATAGTGGAGCCAGAAGTGCTGTTAACCCATTCATTTGTGGAGGAGTTAATCTTAGTTGAATTTACAGAAAATCTTCAGTAATGGCAGAAAAGTTTTCAAACCCGTAATTCAGATTTTTCAGTCTAGATTCAGTCCTAGATTTTATACAGTATTTCTCACTGCAGTTTGTGTAATGCTTTGAACATTTTGTTGAATTCTTGCAAACAATTTTTATTTTTTTTTACTACAATCTGTATTATGACCATATGACGGATGCCATCACGAAGGTTCCTTTGTAAAACAGTATTGTTTATGAGTGGCTACTACCTACACTTAATATTGAGAACTGCTAGGGTTTTGCTTATTGATAACAAATAATAGTAAGAACATAAAGATCATGCAAGTATTTGTTTATATGTGTGTGTGAGAGATGGACAGAGAAGCACAGCAAATTATTTTTGCACTTAATTTGTAAAATGTTTTTCTATGCCTCTTAAGGGAGTTTTCTTAGCGACCTTTACCATGTTGCTCAAACTCCCAAATTCATTCCTGTTGAGTAATTTCTAAAATCAGGCAGCACACTGATATGTGTATGAAACAGCAGCTGGGTAAAACACGGGTCTGTTTTTCACAGCGGGCTGTCCGGACTGGATGTCATTCTGACTTTTGAAATGAATACAAATCAAAATCTTCTTTCAGTAACCTCATAGATCATATCCAAGCTAATTTTCCCATCAGGTTAGTACACAAATGATGCTCGGAGGGAACAGAAAGCAGCATCTGCTCATTGAGGGCCTGTTGCACACCCCAAGATCCAGCCCTTCTAGGTCAGCTGCCCAGGTAGAGTGGGGGGAAGCAGGTATCCTGAGGTGGCTTGGGTAGTCACCAGATTGTTAGGAAAAAAAGGAGATGCCATCGTCACCAAAGGTAACCACATTCTTGCCCACGGGAAACTTTTAAAGGGGCAAAGCAAAGTGCCTGAACTGCAGTCCGTGGCTGAGCCCAGCAAGCAGACTGGATTGCTGGAGCAGCTTGGAGGCAATTATATGGTGTTCCTGTACCTCATCTGCAGCATGAAGAATATATCTGTGAAGATAGAGCTTAAAAAACTTTATAAAGAAATTTATAAAAAAGATAACAGAGACATTGCCTTGAACTAGAATTAAAATGTTGTTTTATTTCATTGGTGCTGAAGTGCTTCATGTCAATAGGACTTCTCAAATAGAATTCAAATCATGATACATCTGGATGAAGTTATCTTTTGAAAAAAAAATAGATTAATCTTCTTACTAATGTTCAAAATCAGACATTTATCATGAAACAAATATTTTATTTAAATTTTCAGTCTAAAACCTTTGTAAAATGAAAGTAGTTTACTGCACTGTAATTTGGGAATTACAAGTTCCCTTCAGTCGTAGAGGCTGTAGGCTGTGCCATATGTCACTGGGAGCATGTTTTCTTATACTTTCACAGGAAAATCTTGGGTTTGAATGACAAATTGCATGAATTTGGCAAGACAGCATGGAGAATAAAATAGAAGTGGCTAGCCTCAAACTTCCCTAGACAACTAGGAGCTAGAAACTTGCTGTATGTCATTGACTTCCATGAGCAATGCTGAACAGTAGAATATCACCCTGTTCTCAGCGTTACATTCTGCCCTAAGTCATTAATACAAAACAGATGGCTTTGTTGTTGATTAGAGCTGGTTAGAATCTGAAATTCCCTTTCCAAAGGAAATTTTGGCATTTATATTTATTTTCACTGCAAATTGGAACAAAACATCAAAATTTCCTGGTGGGATATTAAAAATGATCTGGAAACAATGAGTTATTTCACTTGATTGGCAATGAATTGTTTTCTCAATAATGTCAAAACCATTGTAGTGCTAAAATTAACAACTCACATAAATGCCAAAACAAAATTATTAAAAAGATAAAGTCACACTGAAACGTCTTGCTTTGTTAAAAGGAAAAGATAAAGTTGAAATGATAAATTCTGACGTTTTCCCAGAATCTGTTTTCCTGAATGTGGCACATTTCCACAAAACATTTTGGTATCAGCTAAGCTGCATTAGCTGATGGAAATGGGTTCTACTAAAAAATATTCACCCAGTGCTGTTCTTCCAGGGGTAGTCATTCACAGACTCTTCTTGCAAGTTCAAGGATGTAAAAAATCTGAGAAGTAAGACATGCACAAAGAGAAAATCAGTGCTTGATCTGCAGTTTAGAAGCTTCTTTGAAAGCTGCTGTAAAAGATTCCTACAAGCCCTGCAAAATTCCTGTAGTCATCCATGTCACCTTTTATGTTAGGCCCCGCGTGTTCAGGCTCACTTGACAATGCTAGGTGCTGGACAAGTCATCCCTGGCATGGGCCATCATATTTATGAATTTGTAAACTCTGACATTATCTTAGTGCATCTTGTTTCCATCTCCCCAGCAGAATTCTGGTCCTGGCTGCCAGAACCTCCCACTCCCACCCTCCTGTTGCCTACTTTCCCAGAGAAAGTTCCATTAAATTTCACCAGTACGGAACAAAGACTCACAGTTACTCTCCAGGTAGGAACCTTCACCATCGTTCCTTTCCCCATCACAAGAACATCTTTAAAAATATCTAGTTTGCCAGTTAATGACTCTGTTTTTTTCCAATATCATGCTTTCATTTTATCTGTCAACACCAAGTCTCTGCTGTGGGATAGGAGACCATCTGTTAACAATTTTTTTAAGGGTAGAGTAATGTCACTCTTTGGAAGTCACATGCTATTTATCTACAAAGATTAAAAAAAATCAAGATCATGAATTCACATCAGCTTCTTGTGTTACTTTGTGCAACAGTAGCTTTCTGCATCAGTTTCCACTACCCTCCACCAAGGTGTTGCATATATGGTTACACAAAAGGACCGAACAAGATGTAGGACAGATTAGAAACCTGATAAAGTTGCTGCTAGATGAGTTCCATGACTGGTGCGCTTGGGTGCATTGGGGAAGATTATGTTTCTACCGGTGAGTGCCTTACACAAAAGAGAGAAGCACTTCAGAAGAAAAGGGAATAAACCAGGTTTGACATGGCTGGAGATGTATCAGGATAAAGACAAATTGCAGTGACACAGGTGTGTAGGAAGGCTGGCTTTTCTAAAGCACTTAGGCCCCCGTTAGGTACCAAAAAAAAAAGTGGTCTTATTTTCTGGGAGGTCTCAGTTTACTGGATACAGATGCTTTTTGAGAAGCTGCCTATTATACAGGTGCCCAAATGGAAGATGTGTTTCTTCGAGAAGCCCGCATTTAATTGTGGGTGCTGAACACCTGAAAAATGTGACCTTGTACATTTTAGGATATATGGTCCAGAAAGAGATTGTTAAAGATGTTTTAGGTTCAAAAGTTGCTTTCATTATAGGAGACACAATAACTGCAGAAAACGTGTCCATCATTTGGATTTTGGTATACAGTCTCCTTTTGAAAGTATGCTGCTAGATAAAGTCACCTCCAGCTGGAATGGGCTGGGAGATTTTGCCAACTCCCCTGCTGTTAGCTTAACACCCATGTTTATAAATACTGCGAATGTCCTGTGCTTAGTGAAACAGTTGCACGCAGTAAAATCTGGAAAAGCAGCCTCCTGAGGGCAGATGTCCTAATGCACTCTGCTAGCAAAGCCTCTCTTGCCCTTTATCATATAAAATTAGGCAAAGGCAAACATACTTCTACAAAAATACTATTTCCATAGAGTTTGAAGAAATCAAATATATAAATACATATCCAATTCCCAAAAGAGTCATCTGAAGTCTGCCAAGACAGAGTTAGTTATTTTAAAGACCTTAGATGATTCTACCCAGGATTAATAAACAATTTTTTCTTACCGAGCCTGTGGTAAACTGTTGTTTCTCAGCTCTTCACAAATTAGTGACTATGAACCAAAAAAAGCACATGACTACCAGTATGATTTTTATTGTAGTGAGTACTTAAAGAATGAGAAAGAAATGAAATTAGTGAGAGCCCTTGGGAGTGTGGGAAGAGGGCTTAACCAAATCTGTGTGATTTTCCCCCCTTTTGTCTGGTTTCTGTTGTCTTTTTCATTTCCTTATGTCTCATTAAGCAGGGAAAACAAGCTTGTTACTTTCAAGCTGTTCTGGGTGGGTGAAGCCTTTGCTGGTCAGCCCTGGGGGATGACTGACCAACACTTACTGCATCATTTTTCACACTGCTCATAGGGTGGTGGTCCTCCGCACTGCTGCCCAAAACACTCCAGGCAAAGCCCAGGGCACAGAGAAAGGCTAGAGGGCCAGACACCCCTCATGCGCACAGGGGAGCACAGGGCCCCCCATGACACCCACTTACACCTTGGTTGGTCACTGTAGGATCTGGGAACGCTGATTGCTCTATACGGAGCTCCAGTAGTCCCTTTGCTGGCTGTCCTCAGTGCCTGTCTACCCCTGAATGAGGATAGAGGTTACACCTTAACTGAGCAGAAAACCTTCCTGAAGGTGCTTAGGTACACTCTGAAGCAGCAGAGATTTTGTGTTACCTCCCCTGTGTAACAGCCAGGCTCCCCATGCAGCAGCAGCAGCAGCAGCAGCAGCAGGTCGCTGATCACCAGTAGATTAAGAACAGACCTGGTTAATGTCCTGGCTCAATCAAAATCTGATGGGTGGAGGTGGAGCAAATGGATCCATTACATGAGCAAATGCACAGCCGCTCCTCTGGGTAGATGTATGCCGAGTTTCAGCTAGGAGCAGTTTCACAGGCCAGCTCTGAGTCCTAAAAGCAAGGCTTTAAGATGGAGAGAGTGACCAGCTGTGAATGCGAGAGGAATTGCTGCACAACACGCCATGCTGTGCAAATCCACACAGTGTGCTTTTTTGCCCCAGCTCTCAATACTAGAAATACTCACATCTGGTCATTTTTCTTGTACCACACACTCAGCCTTACAGGAAAAGTTGTGGAAACAGGGACCTTCTCTGGAAGCCGCAGTGATGCTGGAGGCAATGCAGAAGTGAGGGGGTGTGAGGGCGTCACCACTGTCCCTGCTTAGGGCCAAAACACTGCTTACTGGTCTCAAAATTCCAGCCAAGACTGTGGGCATTGCTGAGAGTAACACGATAAGCACTAGGTGCTATCTAGCTAACCCACTGATGCTGAAGACCCTGATAATAAGGTACCAGCATTTATTGACAGGGGCACTACCTTTCTGCTCCTTCTCCCCCCTCCACCCCCACACCAGCCCTCATTGCTAGAATGCACAAAGGGATCACGGTAAAGAGAAACAGGAGATGATGTGGAGCAGCTGTAGCATTTCTCTGCCAGGGCAGACCTGAAGGTATAAGAGCCTGGGCTTTTGATGTTCAATATCTGTAAGAGCCTCCAAGTTTGAAACACGTGAACTCTCTGCAGCTGCTCCTGCTTGGACTGCCCACCTCAACTAAAACACAGAGCTATAAAGGCTTTACTTTTATTTCTTGTCTTGAGTTTCTCCTGGGGGGCTTTGACAGAACAAATGCTGTCAAAGGAGCGATTAGGAGCACCATTTGTAGGGGAAGGGTCCCCAGTAATGGGGCTGGAGGAGCAGGAAGGTGACACAAAACAAAACAGTGACTTGCAGCGGTGAAAACGTCAGGAACCTGGAATCAAACCAAGAGACCCACACAAAATGAGTGAAATTTATTGTGATGAACAGGTAATGAAGTACCAATGGGTAGCTGGATGATACATGTGTCCCCTGTTACTTCTATTGACAAATAAATCATAAACACTGAATGATGATCCCATCCACAGCCTTTCCTCTGTTTTTCCCCCCTTCATTTCTTCACTTTTTCTTCTTTAATGTCAGCTATAGTTTTAGCCAGAAATTTTACTCCATAGTATGTGTTTCAGGCATTGGGTACTTGTTATACTGCACTGCAAATCTTGTGTTCCTTGTGAATATGGATAAGAGAATGTCAGATTTTTTTAATGAATTTTGCTCATGAATTCTATCCATTTTTTGCTGTTTGCCAATATAAGCAGATAAACTGAGGATGGCAAAGCTCAAAATTTTATTCTGCATATGTTTATTTTTTTTGCTAAGTCCCTCTGTGATTTTTAATAAGTTTGGTTTTCTTTCAAAAATATGTTTCAAGACACTGCTTTTAAAAAAATTAAACAAAAGCCTTTCTTGGCAAGCATTGCCACACCGGTTACTCAAATGAACATGTGAAAACAAACTAGAAATGGCCAGAAGGAAACAAAGTGGTTGCTTCCAAGAGCCAGCAGGGTAGTTTTTCTCTGAGACCGAAAAGAAAAACTCCCTTGACTAGGTAGCACTTGTGCTTCATGACGTGAGGCTAAAATCCAAGAAGTTATTCTGCCCAGTGCTGCTGCTGCTCTAACCAAAAGCACTGTGTCCCACAAGTGGGATCCTGCACTGGCACTGAAATTTCCAATGGGAACGTGGAGAGCAGCACTGGAGGTGTCTCTGAGGTTGTGAACATGAGAAATGAGAGCGATGTGAAAGAAGAGCACTCTGCCTGACCTGCACATCGGCAGCTCAGTGAACGATTACAGGGTTGGGGCACATCAGAGATCACCAAACAGACTTTCCTGCCTTGCTCACCTGAGTCGCACTGGAGAGCTACAAGATGACAGACAGTGCATTGCCCACATTTACTGTTGGGTTTTGATTCATGATTCATGATTGGGCCATGTCAACACCGGTGTTCCAGCCACAGGGAAACAGCCTACCCAGATGGGAAGAGAATGTGTCATTTGAGATAGCTGCTGCTTTGAACCATCTCATTACATAGTTAGTTACAGCAGTTAGCAGTATTACAGCCTGACGGAATGACCGACCTTATGAAGGAAACTTGACTTTTATACCAGAAGGCCTTGAATTTTGTAAATGCGCATACCTTCCCCCATTCTGTAAGGGCGTGGACAAGGTGGAACCAGAGGTGCGTCTGGAAATGTGCATGCATTGGATCGCAAATTACAGCAGAACTTGCAGAGACTGCCACATGCTGTAATTGGTGAACCGGCATCTGGGATCTGAAGCTCTACCAAACAATGAGAGCAGCTGGCAGAGGAGGGAGAGAATAGTTCTAACTCTTTGAAGTGCTGAGAACAGGGCATAGTTTTGGCCTGGAAGCCCTGGGGACACATCCCCAGCTGAAGTCCCATGCTCTGAGATGCACTGCAGTCTGCCCCTGACATCTCCCCCTTACCACAGGGTCAGGAGATGCCACGCCACAAGGTTTGGTCAACCAGAGGTTTGGTCAACCAGGACAGAGCAGCACCCCTTCTTTGAGCCTGTGGCAGGGCAGAGTTGCACAAGGACAGGCAGAGAAGCAACTGGAAGGAGTGGCAGAAAGTGACGGCAGGAGAATTCAGCTTGCCGGAGCCCAACATGCTGCTGCACTGCGGGGGCTGGTATGAGTGACAGAGGATGACTGCTGGTGGGTAGGACAGGAAAGAAAGTGAGATCCCTGCCATATCCAGATGTGTGGAAAGCTTGAGAGATAGATGGTGTGTATGAGTCCACTTGTCACATGTCCAGGTTTTTAGTAACAATCAATAGTTACTCTGGAGGAAAAATGACAGCGGTAACACGATGAAGAACCACCGGGTCTGCAGAAAGTACTTGTACTGCAGGCAAGTCATTAGGCATTGCCACGGGGGGGCTGACTCATGCTGGAGCGCTGCTTTCTCCCAGCTGTCAGGTAGCAGCGCTGGTTTAGAGTGATGCTGTTGTCCTGCTCAGCCTTTGGTTCTTTCCAGCGGTCATCAGGAACTTCAGCTGCTTGGCAGAGATTGAAATCCCATGGTTGCTAGTCTCAGGGAAATTCTCAAATTATGTGTTAGAAATGTTAAAGACAGCATTGCCCCCATAAGTGGATTATTTCTTGGAAACAGGTCAGACCGCGTGTGTAAGAAACCAAGAAACAGCAGTTTCTGAAGACAAACAATAATGAGGTGGTTCATCCCTGGTTTCTGTAATATTACACAGCCATAATGCTAGTCAAATAAGCTGGTACTGGTATGTCCGTCATCCAGCTGCCTCTCAGCTGCGCTGGAGAAGTGTCCTGCTCACTTCAGTGCTGTGTTGCTGAAACTTTCTCCACCTGTGCCCCAGAATTACCTCTGTGCACACCCTGTGGCTTTAGGACCGTATAAACCAGCCACGTAAAAGGCTTCTTGCATTGTCCAGTGTTACCTCTTTACCACTGACAGATTGCTCCCTAAAGCTCAAGGTCTTTTTAATCTAGTGCTTTGTAATTTGAAATTGTGGAATAGCACTGAAATCACAAAATAGAGCTTTCATTGTTTCTTTCTGAAAAGTTTTCTGCCTTTATTTTTACACAGTTGGTCTCTGTAGCCAAACCTATGGTGTGATTTGTCTTGCTATCCCCACTGGAAATATATCAGGCAGGACTTCTCTTCAGACTGGTTATTTACACCTTTCAGGTGCTTTGTACCCTGTTAGCTATGAAATACCCAATATTCTAAATTCTCCATTTTTAGAACAACAGTTCTCTGAACAAGTGCCCCTTTCTCATTATACTTTTTCTCAGCAGTGGACTTTCTTTCAGAATAAAACCTAAATCAGAATTAAAATTAAGATGTCTTGTTGTCTTTGGCAGATTGAGCTCAATCACAAAAAAAATAAAGAGGAAAGAAAAGAAAAAAAGGGTTGTCTTTTTATGATGGGTGTAAAGTTTGAAGAGTGAGAGCATTCTTAGAAATGTGTTGCTAGCACTTGCTTATTATAGCGAACCCCCAACAGAAAAAATGAATTTGATTTCTTTTAAGGAAATATGTTTTGATGCTTGCATTGCATTCACACAGCAATGGGTCAGCTGCACCCTCTTAGCTGCTGCAGCATCCCAGCTCCTGCAAGGCTGTTGCTTAAACAGGCAGTTATGTTCGCCTTATCCCAAAGTTTCAGATCGAGCAAATGAGCAGCAGCAAACCGCTAACAAGAGACACATGACAGAATAAGTGTTCATTGCCTTTCTGTTGGGTCAGTTCTCCCTGTTTGAGGAGAAGGCTGTAACAGCATTGATGTCCTGTCTGCAAACAATATATTGCACTGCAGGGAAAGTCAGCCAGTGTGGTGTCAGTTGCTGTTTCATTTATTTATTCTCTTAGATGCTGAATTGTCACAGCCCGTTGTCTGTCAAACAGCTGTCTGCAGTCTGGTCTTAAAAACTTAGCACCTAGACCTGATTAGAGCAAGTTCAAGTGTTTACTTTATGGAGCAGGGCTTGTGCATTTCATACAATAATCAGTGAACAGATATTCTTTCCATAGCAACCACACCGCAGCAATGCTTTCCTTTCAGGTCTTCTGTGGTTGTTGGCTGAAATGGTATCAGTCCTTCAAGCCATAAACACATCATATTCTTTTACCAAACAATATTGCCTTCAGATTAAGACCTTAATATTTTTGTACGTCAGATAGAAAGTCATTCATACATATTATGCCTAACGCCATTGTATCAGAGGAAGAAATTGTAGAAATGCAACTAAGCATAATCATTAAAAGCTTAATTTGTCTTTGTTTTGTATACCTACAACATCCATTTCTCAGTATTGTCAATATTTTACTTTGCCACTGCGATTGCCGTTAACTATTTACTTGCTGAATTTCAACATTCAATCATTTATTAAAAATTTGAAATCTACAGAGGTGATAAAGTGTGAAAAAATGCCTAAAATCAGATCCAATTTTGTTTTATTCTGTGCATGTATTGCTGTCATTGTTAGCTGACATTCCCTTAGCAGACTGTACTTTGCCCATGATCTAATCTATCCTGAAGAGGCAGGCAGCAGTGTATAAAATGATTATAAGGATCTTCAAGTGTCTTCAAGGATTTTCTGTACTTGGGCTGCAAAAGCATTTTGATCTGCTGTTGATAGAATGGGCACAATAAATCCCATTGTTATGGCTCCTAGAACACCACCTATTAATAAGGAACAATCTGGAGGGCAAGGAACATGATACAAATTCATCACAAGTGGACTCAGAAATAATCTGACTGGTTTTGACTGTGTTGCCTGGCGTCACAGCAGCTGTGACTTCCAGCCCCTTGCTGCAAGTCACATATGGTTAGCTCTCCCTTTCTGCCTGGAGAACACAGGTTTTTCTGGTTGTGATGTTTTGCTCCTACCTACCTCCAGCTATTCTGAATTTTTTATTATTCGGTAAAAAATGTTGCACCTGCAGCCATGTGCAACTATAAAGGCATCATTTTGGGGGCTGAAACACATTCTTTTTGGCTGCCTCTTGAAGGCCACTGCCTGTGTGTTATCTCACTACTTGATTTTTCACAAGATTCTGGACCAGCAGCATGCAAGCCAAGTTTTGCGCTCTCAAGTGTTTGAGATACTAAAAAGCAGCAAGCGCTTATATCGCTAATGCCAGCTCGCTCCTACTGCAGCCGCTTTGCACATCAGTCACATATCTTCCCTTTCTACACTAATGCTCTGAAAAGTGTGCAGCCCTTGGGCTGTGGAATAGCTGCTGACCATGGGTGTGGGTGGCTGCTGCCTGCTCTGGGGGTTTTACTGGTTTGTTTTGTATTAAACTGGTGCCACTCTTAAACTAAGCCTGGCCACTTCACTTGTCCAGTTGCTTTTCCATCCCGCTGGCAGACCCTGCTCATGTTGTTTTGCCTGACACAAATCTGTCTGGCTGCCCTGACGTAATCTGTTCACTCGACTAATTCCCAGGTTGTTTATAATGGACCCCATCCAACACCCACTGAAGGCAACGCAACCTTCAGCTGCCTCAGCAGCTGTCAGACCAGGCCTATAAAACAGGGACTTTTTGGCTAATTTCAGGGTATTTGGAGCTTGGTTTACTTGAAAACTGTACAGTATGTTTGGATTGGGAGGAAAGGAGGAAAGGCAATAGAAAAAATTAGCTTGAGGTGGCATCTTCCACTTTCCAAGTGTTTTGGAGACACTTTGGAGGAAAAGACATTGTTTGGATGAAGCTAGTCACCCAGACCCCTGCAATGGTCAGGAGGTGGAGGGGGTCGCACTGGGCAGGACTCCTCACCCCTTCCAACCTCCCCTCTGTGAACAGGGGAGCCTATTCTCCATCAGCTGTGTGGGCGGTGGGTTTAGACCAGACATCTAGTTACTAGACATCCATCAGTGGATCCTGCGGAGACACAGATAGATCTAGGATGGATCTCACCATTTGACCCTTGAAAAGTAAATCTTTTTGGTTATTCCATCCAAGAACACAGGAGATTAAGGAGTGGCTCCTCTAGCTGCCTTGGGGAGTTCAAATTCACCTTGGGGAGAAGGGGAGCTTCTTACTACAGGAAACAATTGGCATCACCTGGAGGGACCTCAGTTTCTTCCTCCCAATGCCAAAGAGACAGTAGATTAGCTTCAAATGGTGGTACATTTCTCGCTAGCTGCTTCTGACATGTATTATTCTTCATTTTTATACAATATTGTATTATTCTTCATTTTTAAAAAGTATTACTTTGGTCTAGAAAAAGCATTTTATTGAATGCTCATTAGCCACTCCAGGCACTACTCATAAATCCATCTCTGTGGCCCAGAGACTCCATTCTGACAAGAGTGTGGAAGTCTTGTATAGATTGTTTTGCAATTCTACTTAAGCTATCCATACATCAGATTTTAGTTGTGACTGTCATTCGCAAGATACATTCTCAGGCAGGTTTTTGTCGATACAGAACAGCTTCCCACAGTTCAGGTATAATGCTAAAGCTTCCAGTAAAGCTGATGCTGCTGCCTTTTGCAGCCAACACACTCAGGCTCCAAATCTTAAACCCCAAAGGGCATCAATCATTAGTAGATCTGCTGCACAGTGTAATCTGTAGCAACTTGCCTTAAATAAAATATAATTAAGGTGTTATAACAGCAGCTGTGTCCAATAACATTTCTTAATGGTTAATTTAAGGGAAACGAATTTCCAATTTTGTTGTCTGGGTACTTTTGTTTTCTCCTCTTTTTATTTAAAGAGATTTTTTTCAAAGAGCTGTGACCACCCACATTACTATTACTTAGCAATAGATCTGATTTCTGGCTGCAGGGAGAATTAAAAAACACGGCGATAGTTTGGGGTAGGGGAATCCACCTTTCATAAAATCTTTTCAGATTTCATCTGCATTTTGAACTAATATAGGAATCGGTCCATGCCAAACAAGAGAGGCAGCTTCTGGGTTGCTTTGTTTGATTCTGGCTATAAAGATGTATCTAGAAGGGCTTTGGAGTTCCTGTTTTCAGTGTACACTGCAGATGCACCTTGATCCCATTTTGGAGCAAGACCAAGTGAACCTAGACCATTGTAGCAACCTGGTTTCCACCAGAGGTAAAAAAAAAAAAAGAAATCCATCTCATTCAGGTCAGGTCCTTGAGACAACTGGTTGACCGGGATGGAGAGTGTGCTGCAACACACAGCTGCTGTCAGCTACACCTTGCAACATCCATTGCTTACCTCATGATTTCAAAGGCAAACGGCAATAAATTCAATGTAATTACAGTTCTCCAGGCTGCAAAAAGACAATATAATCAACATGTAGATTAGGCCTTGTTAGTTTTTTCAGAGTATACTCCTAGTGGTGGGCACTGTCCAGATTCAATTGATTCCCGAGAGTGAACTCTCATTAGTAAACTCAGAGTCAAGCATACTGTTTTTCTGCAGCCTCTAAGCTAATAGATAATAATAATAAATAATAATAATTCATATGTGTTTGGTTTTCCCCTGCAGGTAACATTTTGACGCCAATATGGGAAAGCAAAACAGCAAACTACGCCCTGAAGTCATGCAAGATTTGCTAGAAAGTACAGACTTTACAGAACACGAGATCCAGGAGTGGTACAAAGGCTTCTTGAGAGACTGTCCAAGTGGACATTTATCTATGGAGGAGTTTAAAAAAATATATGGGAACTTTTTCCCTTATGGGGACGCTTCTAAGTTTGCGGAACATGTATTCCGCACTTTTGACGCCAATGGAGATGGAACAATAGATTTCAGAGAATTCATCATAGCCTTGAGTGTAACGTCGAGAGGTAAACTGGAGCAAAAGCTGAAGTGGGCATTCAGCATGTACGACCTCGATGGGAACGGCTACATCAGTAAGTCAGAGATGCTGGAAATCGTGCAGGTATGTGCTGCTCAGAGGCACCCCTCAGCCTCCCTCCTTCCAAGCAAATTGTGAAGCAATATTGCAATGAGACAACGAATGAAAAAATCTGGCAGCGTTTGGGTGTTTATGATCTTGGTTCTCTGTATAACTGCTTGAATATAAAATGTTGTTTCATTTGGCAAAGATTGTGTCACAATTCGAACTACAGTATTTGATAGCCATTGCGAGTTTTTCCTGAGCAACATGTCTCATGGGAAGTTCTCCCTTGGAAGTTCTGTTGGGCTGGAGCATAGCAACTAACCTGCAGATAAATGTGATTCTGTCCTCTGGGAAATCACAGTCAATTAATTACAATTAATTACAGTTGGACCAAATAGGCATCTTATATAAACCAGGTAGTGTACTTTAAAGGAAGGCAGGCTTCCTCCACAATAAGAAACACATTTACTTTGAAATTGTGCTGTTATGAAGAACCAGCTCACATATTTTAAAAGGGGTCTGCCTGCCTAATTCCAGTCAGGTCTGCATACTTACTATCATACTAGCTGTTGTCATATTAAGTTGCTAGTACAGACAAACCTTATCTGGGTAGACAATGATTCCATACATGGCTTCTTTGGATGTGTTTTCTTGTGTTGTTAGTAGGAGTCCCACCTCACTTTGGCTTCCTCTAACATGTTTTTACCCTTAAGGCACATCACTCTACTGAAAGCTTTAAAACATTTCTTGACATAGTAGTATATTTACACAGCTTGAAACTGTATAACGCAGAGCTGTTTAAAAGAAAAAAAAGAGAAAAAAAAAAGTCTGTTATCAAGATCCTTTCTTTCACTGGAAATCTTGAAGTGCTGGCTATGTACTGTATTATTCAGACATATTTGTGCTGGAAATCAAGGGAAAGGGACAACACACAAACTACAGGCTGTAATGGCAAACTGTGTGTATGGAGTCAGCCTGACACGTGGTGCCTTTGCCTTTTGACCGGGGCTCTTCCCGTGTCCTCGGAGCAGCAGCTAACACCAGCCCTGGCCCTGCTTCAGCATGACCAGATACAAAGCTCAGCTGTAAATGTAGGGTTGTTGTGGCATCCCCCTACCCTGGGGTTCTGTATCTGCACTAAAGAGCAGGGTTGCATTCGTTTCTGTGCCATGACAAACCCCATGGAATATCTGCATTAGAACATACTCTGTTCCTTACACATCTTCCTCTCCACTGGGTAGGGTAAACAGGCTGTCAATTATTGTTTTTCTAGCACCATTTCTCCTTATGAGAAAACACAGAGAATCCCAAAAGAACTAACAAAGTACAAAGCAAACCTGAGTGGATGCCTGCTCTCCAGGAGGAGGAGAGGCCCCAGGGACCGCAGGACCCCTTGCTGCTCTCCTGTAGCCCTGGAAAGCCTCAGCACTGAACAGCAGCACAAACTCCCCAGACCAGAAGATTTACAAACAGGGAGAACAAGGCCACAGATGCGTTCGTATCAAATTTAATGAAAATGTCGGTGGCTGGATTCTCCGTAGCAAGCCAAGCGAGGATCAGCAAAGCTGGCAGCTTTTTCCTGTTATCCCAGATCCACTCACCAGCATGTTTAGAGGCTGAAAGGCTCCACCTCCTCCTCATATTCATATTGGTACCAAATCGAGCATTGTCCTTTACAACCATGATGCCATCATCAAGTGAAACAACAGCTTAGGGATCAGTGTAGGGTGACATTTTGTCAGCTTGTACATCCAACCCAGACCAACACTTTGACTGCACAAAGCCCTCAGCCTGGCACTCCAGCCCTCCTACTGCCCTGCTTGGGAGGTTTGGCTCTATCCTCCTTTCAGATTGCACCTGGAACTCAACTGAGCAATGCTTTGTCTCATTTACTCTCACCTCACATTTTTAGGGGCCACATAAAAAGCAATTAAGACCTTAAACAGCCCAATAAGCCTGAGCAACAGTCCCTTCTATGCCATGAATCACCAGCAGGTTTTCCAATCAGGAAAGCTGCCCTTTCTGTGATGGAGCTTCCCATAACGCAACATGCTTGTAGATCTCACCCTGTTCTCTTCTTCCAGTTTTTTATGATCACAGTGATCTCCCTGTATCACAAGGGTAGGATTTGTTGCATAGTCTCTGGAAGCATGTTCGGATGGTATGTGAAACTGAAGTAGGAGAGCACATTTTCTTGCTTTATTGAGGGGTTCCTTTGATGTAGAGTGATTAGACTTACAAAAAAAACCAGCTAACAACTATCACTTTCATTTATAAAAGATGATTATTTTTTAATATGGAAAGACAGGATTCTGTATCAAATGTCTTCCTGGGGGCCCTCAGCCATCACAATCTTTCTGATAGTGAAAAACAGAACTCTGTTATATCTCTGATACATGTCTCAGAGGAACCTATTACAAGTCTCGTATCTAGCATACATTAGCATATTGATATAGCAGGATTTATTATGTTTTCATTGGGATTTTTGCATGAGACAATACATCAAAGTGAATGCTAAAAGAAACACCATCAATCTACAAGTCTTAGTCTTACAGAAAAATACTGTCTGTGTTACTGTGGGATTACTGTATCTTAAATAATATAGGGGCAAGGCACGCTTTTCTTCCTTTTCAGCCTGTTCTTTGTGCTTTGAAAGTCCTCCCTCTGTAGTGTTTTTCACTGCTGTGCTGGTGGTTACTTGCATTTCCTTTCTCATGCTCTGGCCTAACCCATCACCACCGCAGGCGATGCAGGTATCGCACTCTTGCTCGACAGTGGCAACAAGGTGTTTGCAGTAACGGTGACAGCAGCAGCAGCACTGAAACAGCGGACCCACTGGCTAAGATGGCTCATGGCCCACAGGAGCACCTAGTCACTGGCTAGCTGCCAAGGAGACGCATGTGAATGGCCCACAACAGCTTTTTGAAGCCAGTTCTCTCTGCAAAGCAGTGGACTAGAGGGCAAAGCACTTGCACTCCCTTAAGCTCTGTTAACCATGTGCACACGGCCTAACACAGACTCACCATGCCTGCCCATGACCCTCCCCTAGACAAGCACCCCAAAAGCCTCGCTTAGAGACACACATGAGCCATCCACATGGAGCTGGCTGCACAGTTTGGAGGATCACATAACTTGAAGGACTTTAGTGGTGGGCTGACGATTGCAGAACCTAATGCAAGGAGGTCCATGGGATGCTGCTACACCTACCGGGCACAGCACATCTGCAGAGTACTGTGGGAAGATGTTTCATAGTCTTTCCTCTTAACAGACCTCACCACAGATCCTCTCAGATTCTTCTCCCCTAGAAATGCTTTTCATGTCTCCCATATGTTTACCTATAATCTAAATAGCCCAGACCACCCAAAAATAGCTGCAGACCAGCTAGAAGAGCCTTGTTTGTTCCCCTTGCTGGAATGGGACATATTTGGTGAGAGTCTCTTAAAATAAGAGTTCAAATAAGAGATGGAAACCTTGTTCTAAGGATACATTTTTCACCATATGGAGTCATAAGGCATATTAAGAATAGTGAGCTGAGAAACAAGAATAACACTTTCAGTTTAATACGAACAAGGGACACACGTTTCGCTTGCTGGGCTAGTTTATTTGTAAGCCAGAAAGAAACACAAGCTGATATGGGAAGAAGCAGAAGCTGATAGGGCTCTCAGTGAAGACAGTGTCAAAAATCCCCATGAGACTGAGAGGAAAGCAATTTTTTCAGGCCAATTATTCACTTCATGAGACATTTAGCTGTCAAAATTTATTTCAACAGAGTAAAAAGCATTGACTGAAAATTTGTGCTGTCATTGCTGCCATCACCGTAAGGAGCTCTTTGACACTTTGCCAAGTATAGCAGGGAAGTGCAGCCCCCCCCAGGGTTTCTGATCCCAGTGCAGCAGTGGCAGCCAGCGACTGGGGGCAAAACCTATGCAAATGGGCAAAGGGGTGAGATCTGCCCTAAATCACCCATTGCTGCTCATCCACATCCAGGTGGAAAATCAAAGAGGAGAGCTCAGCAGGGAACCAGCCGGTTCAGATGAAGCTGGAGCCTGAGCTTGCTCCAGTGATGCACACAGGGCTCTGGAGGCACAACTTTTTGGTGGCATTCAGGGACACCATGGAGCTGTAAGGAGCCCTTCTATCAGAAGTCCACCTGCAAAAGCTGCCCTGACTCAGGCAGCTGCTGATAGATAACAACCTCCAAACCTTCTCCTGCTGAATGCCACCAATGGCTTTCAGGCCAAGTGTTGCGAGGCCAAGGAGCCATACTCCACGTGGAGTGGAGCTCCTGCAGCCTTTTGGTCCCAGGTTGGAGCCCGGGGTTAGTACAGCCCAGCTCCATGTAATTAGCGCACGAAACCAGCTTCCTTTCAAAGCTTGCTCTTTCAAACATGCAATAAAGACCTCTGTGTAGCTGCATTGCATTAATATGGGGCAAGCCTCAAGACTCTTAATCAGCTTTAGCTGGCTTTTACTTTAGGAAAACTTCCCACTGAACTTCTGAGTAAGGCCATAAGAATTTGTCCAGAGTAACCATTTTCAGCATGAAAGGAATGCTTACTATGTTATTCCCATCTGGCTTTCCTAGAATATCTCATCTGTTATTCCCTTCGCATGCCTCTGTGAAAAGGACCCTGTAGGATGAAGTCATCCTGAAGTGCTTGCTTTTTTTTTTTTTTTTTGTCCTAAAATCTGCATATTCTTACTATGGTTACTTTGATCAGGGTAAACATGCCTGCAGTCCCGGTCTGGGGCATTCCTCCCACACTTTCAATACAGATTCTCTGCTTTGCCGTCCTCTCACCCGGAGTGAATGACCCCTCAGCCTCTCTTCCTACCCCTGACAAAAGCCAGACAGCTTAAGATGCTTAAACACTGGCAGATTTATAAGCTTCATCTCTGCTTTGACCCCTGCAAGACTTGCATGCTGATGAGGATGAGGAAGGTGTAAATTCCTACTGCCCACCCTCTCCTTTTTTTCCTTCCCCTATTGCCTCCTTCCCCCTATGCTCACGTGCTTGGATGTTCATCCATTCTTCTGTTCTCCTGGTTATCAGATGATCATCATTGTGTGGACAGCATCCCTGGCTATACAGAGGCTCTGCCCAATACCCTGGCACCCTAATTCTCTTGGGAGCCTTTGGGTGTTCCCGCAGTGCAAATGATGATGACGATGAAGTCAATGATTAAAGCCCACCACTTTTCCATTCAGCCAGCAGCTGTTCATCCTGAAACAGTCTCCTCTGTTCCGCTGCTTGGATCCATAGCCAGCATTACAGGCTTATGGGAGGGCAGAGCAGAAAATCCACGGCCACAGTGCTGGCGATATAACTGAGGGAGCAGATGTCTGACTGCACTGAGCATAATCGATGAACAATTAATTAAACAGACAAATGCCTTTCTCAGGATGTAACTTGTTTAAAGTTATTTAAAGGCCAGGAGATGTGAAAGGTGAGCTGCTGGTGGAGGAGAAGCCAGCAAAATGGCCAAGTGGGTGGTTGCTTCCTTGTGTGAGTGTAAAATGTCTGTGCTGCTTAGTGGCATCCTCCAGCTGGTGAATCTCTGCTGTTACATTCCTGCAGCCAGCCCTTGGGGACCCTGGGCCGGATGATGGGAGCGTGCTCGGCGGAGTGCCTTCATGAATGGGAAAAGGGGAGAGGGGAGATCCAGCGAGCAATCCTGGCTTTGCGCCAAGGACCTCCCTTCCCAGAGCAGGAGAAAGTAGAGAACAAATAGCTAAAGCCATCATGCCTGTACTAAGTTAACAACTGACCACTGCAGACACTGTGTTGGTTGGGAAACAAGAATTCCAATCTGTGGAAGAAAGCAATTCACATCTACAGGCCAGGACTGGGGGGCAAAGTGACTGCCCAGTGCAGCACCCATCAGCCAGAGGCCAATGAACTGCAGTGGGAAGCAGAAGGAGTTGGTCGGACCAGGGCAGCGCTGCCGTGGGCTGGGATGTGCTGCCTCTCCTGGAGGTCTCCGGGAGGGTCCCTGGAGGCCACCACCCTGTAGCTCTCTGCCTGCTGCTGTTCTCCCAGCTGTGTGGCGCTGTAAAGATATCTAACACAAAAACCACTTGTTTACTGGTACGGCATGCTCACATTTGCAGGCAATGTTCAGATAACCAGTTCAGAGACAACTACTCATCCTTGTTTTAAAATTAACATCACCCTTCTTTTAGGGGTGGCTAGTACCATATGTGACTAATGGATTTGTCAGTGTAGGGAATAGCTATGGGTGGCACCAGTGCCGTGTGGGACCAGAACATCTGTTCTCTGTGGAACGAATTGTGAATGAGGTTTTCAGCAGTGTACACACACCAACCCTCAAGGAAAAGGCCACCTCCTTGCCGGTCAAGTCTTCGTTATCTGTGAGACACGTCAAATGCAGGGAGCGAGTCACTGCCCACCCTGCAGGCAGGATGCTGACCAAGGCAAGGAGAAAAGCAAGAAAGGAGGTGGGGGAAAGCAAAGGCAGGGTGAGGGGACAGGGGTGGTGAGGATGGAGCCTGGGTGGCTGAAGCATGGAGACACACCACAGTGCAGGACAAGACCTCAGTGGTCTTATTGTTCCCCCAGGCACTGGAAGCCTCCAGTGCCTAACATGCTGTACAAGCGATAAATTCATCTGAAGACTGTTGTGATAAGGAAAAATACGACCTCGGTCCAAACCCAGATTGTGTTTGGCCATGACTAAATAAGGCAGCACAGTATTTCAAAAGAGCATCCCTCTGAAGAGGACAGCTGCATGTACTGGTGCCACCCATCCACCTTCAGCATCCAGAGCCGATGTTCTAGGATATTTTCTGCCTATTTCTGTCATACCCCTGCACTAAGCTAATGTGTTTCTTACCAGCTCTTTGCTCCTGTCGTATCACACAGGCAATCTATAAGATGGTTTCTTCTGTAATGAAGATGCCGGAAGATGAGTCGACACCAGAGAAGAGGACAGAGAAGATCTTCCGCCAGATGGACACCAACCGTGATGGTAGGCATCCTCCAGACACTGGAGCAGCCTCCTCTGCCCTCATGTTGGGTGCTTGGGGTGTCCTGCCCACACAGGGCAACCCCTCAAACCCACCACTCCTCCTTCAGCCACCCAGGCAAAGCCACCACCACCCACAGCCCGCGGGGTGCAGGCAGGCAGGGCTTTGCCTTGCAGGGTTGCTTTCCCAGGGATTTTCCTTGGGGTCCCTCCGCTTCCTTCCTCCATGCTTGTCCAGAGGCTTGGCAGGTGTGCTGTGACCACCATGTGCACTAAGCAAACATGTTTCTTTTCTAGGAAAGCTCTCTCTGGAAGAGTTCATCCGAGGCGCCAAGAGTGATCCGTCCATAGTCCGTCTCCTGCAGTGTGATCCCAGCAGCGCTGGGCAGTTCTGAATCTGTTCTTTGGATGAATTATGTATCTGCTTTTTTTTTTTTTTCCTTGCCAAACAACATTCATGGTAGTGTTGCCTCTGTATGGCCAATTATGCCTTCATTTGTGGCATCTTATAGCTTCTTTTGTTGTGGATTAATTATAAGAATGCTGAATTGCTCTTAACAATTTGTCCAGAGCGCAGGCAATACTGTTTTAAACAGATATTGTGGTGTTATCACTGTTTAAAAGATTTTGTTTTGGGGTTGGGTTTTTTGTTGTTTTTTTTTTAACATGTCTGTTTTGGAAAGTACGTGTTGAGAAGGAGTAAACCAACAACAAAACCCTTGGCAGCATGACACACTGACAGATTTTAGATTGCTGCTTTAGTAGTTAAGTATTCACCCACAGGACCTGAAGGTGCAGTAGAGGTTGAACCAAAGGGGTCGTGATGGGTGGGGTAGGATTCACCTGGAACCTCCTCCCCTGTCCAGGAGACACCAATTAAGGTCAAAGACAGGATCGGGAAAAAGTACAGAAGAGCAAAACGTGTGCGGGCTGTGTCGCTGCACCTCTGCTCCTATGCCTCATTGTTTCAATGCTGTGAACAATTTCCAGGTTGTGAAGCAGAAGGGAAAAAACAAAGTTCGACATTTTTTACTAGGTTTACAGTAGTTGATTTCACATGGCTTTATCTGAAAATTCAGCAGTTTGCAATCCTGATCCCCAGATCCACAACTGACAATACCTCTTACTGTTTGGGCTCAGCAAAGGCAGACACAGATATGGAAAACTGGGTCTTGACAATGAATTTAAGGGAGATACATGTTGAATGTGAAATTTTCAGGTTAGTAGTAATAAAGCAGTTTCTACTAAGGAGAGTGGGCATTCACGTGAGGAACTCACGGACACCTGCAAGCAGCTGCAGCTGAGGCTCATCTGCTGTTCTGAATGCTCTTGCATAATATGAAGTTTTGGGGGTGTTTTTGTCTCTCTCCACATAGCTAACAGAGTTTCTGGGCCTGCTCTAAGGGGAAGGCTGTCATCAAAACTTGTTTTAGACATAGAATTGTAGCATTTATATTTCATTTATTTTAGTAAAGTTCGAAAAATCTGTACTGAAATGAGGAAATGGTACGCTTTATGGTATATTTATATATATAAAAATTAAAACAAAAAAAAGATCAGTTCTTGAGAGAAATGTTGAATGTTTATCTTTTCACCTAGATGCAGGAATTCTGAAATTTGCTGCTGCAAAACTTTATCCTTTGGTCAGAGTTGCTGTATGCAAAGCTAGTACACATACGTGGGATTTCTTAGGGACTTTACAAGTGCTGCTGCAATGGAAAAGCTTTAGCCACAGGAGGCATTATGCTGACTAAATTGGCATTAATCTGTCATTAGCTAAAGTCTGCTCTGTGATCCTGTTGGAGAGGTACCCATGTAGGCAGTGCACGGCATTGGGAATTCATGAGCTCGTTAGAGTAACCTTTGTCTGACAGGCAAGGTTGGCATTTTGTCAAGTGACCTTGTAGATGCTAATCCCCAGTAGCCTTAATTTAAAATAAACTAAGTAAAATAAGTCTGCTTTGCAGATGATGATTAGCTAAGTACTAATTAGAAGTCATGAATAAGTAGCCGAGTATGAATATTTTTTTATGAGTACTAGCTAGCATGTACAATAACTGAGAGAAAAAAATCCTAGACTTAATTTTTCCATGCCATTTGCTTTGCCAGGTGTGAAGTGCAGAGCATATTAAAATAAAATAAAAATAAATTGAAATTAACATTGCTAATCAGTTGTACTATAATTATTATGAGTGGCTAATTGCACTCAATAAATGTCTTCAGGCACACGCCTTTGTCTCAAATGATCAAGAAATCCAGTTGATGATATATTCCCATTATATTAATCAAAATACTGAGCAGAGATGTGTGTGGGAAAATAAGAAAGCAAAAGAGGCCCAACCAGAGGCACAAACAGATTTCGATACCCAGCACTTTCAGCTGTTACAAGCATCGCTGGCAAATCTTGCACCAGTTCCTCCAGTTGATGGAAATGTTCCCTATCTCTTTCTCCCTGATCTTCATAGACATCCTGGGCATCTCTTTGAAGGAGAGCCTGTGTCTACCTTCTCCAAGGTCATTTTTTCCTTTACCTGGGGAGCTGCTGGCCCTCTCTCCCATATCTGTCACCTCATGTATATTGAAAGCCATGTTCCCTCTTGAGCACCAGTCCAGTCCCACTGCCCCAGCTGCTCCTGGGTGCTCCGTCACCACCACTGCACAGGCAGGGCTCAGCGATGCTCGAAAAACCCGGCCAAACTTGTAACCTACCAGCTCAGTGCAGGCACCTAGACCCAGAGCAGCCCAGCCCTACAGAAGCTGGCATCTACTGAAAGTGAACTTGGATACCTTCTGCAGTTCCATGTTCTGCATGTGACTGCAACTTTTAAAACATTGCCTTTTATTTAAGTGACTGCATTCCATCTCTTTTTAGTTTTCTAAGGTATTTCTGGCCCAGAACCTAATCTCGCTGTTTTCGCTCAGTAGTTTTGGGGCTTTGGGGCCAGACTTGCTTCACGTGTTAATACTGTACAACGCATGTTTGAAAACACAGCCCGTGATATGACCCCTGGCCAGCGGAGATGCAATTCTTCCAACAGTTCACAAAATCTGGAAAGAATAAGAATTAGCCTATGCTCCAGAGGACATAGCTGGAGATAAGATTATTGTATAAACATTTACAGACTGAACTAAGGTTATTCCTTTACCTGACTACCGCTGATGATTGGTATTGTTTTAAATTACTAACTATCCCTTTCTTTCTCTGCCTCTCCTTGTATTTTAAAAGTGATCCGTAGCTGGAGCTGTGATAGGAACAGCCGCAAAGCGCAGTGCAGCAGGACAGCAGTGGTGTGCTGCGCCTCGGATTGGAATTTTCTGCTTTGCTGCCGTTCACATTTGCAATCATAACTCCTTCGTAAACCTTTTGAAGACAAAATGACCTATCCTGTAAAAAATAGCACATCAAGTCAGACACTTTCAAGCCATCAGTTAGCAGTATTTCCCTACATGAAGGATGGCAGACAGCACATACTGTGTCACATCACCTCAATTTTGTAGATGCATTCTCCAGTCTTAGATGCATGTGAAAGAGGTAACATTCACTCGCATGTTGTCCAAGTGAATTAATGAGTACATCCCACATGTAGACTGAATCCATGGAAAATGCCAGTCCCGTTTATCTGGCATTCCCAGTCAGCTTGCCAGACCAGAAGATGGGAAGTGAGTACTATGGCTTGCGCAGTCTGCAGCAGCCTGTCTTTGTTTTAGGGTGCTTTGGGAAGGGAAAAGGGACATAATGCTTATAAAACCAGCATGCATGTGGTTTTGTGAGCAAAGGTTTGAGAGGGACTATCTATGTTTCAGCGTTATTTGAAGCCCTGTGAGTTCACAGCAGTGAGTACTCCTGAGGTACACAAAACTGTGCTTCTTCTCTTGCTGTTCTTAGGAGTTTGCAGGATTTTTGTCTTATTGTTGGGGCATTTTGTCCTTTGTTATGCTCTGTTGTAAAGCATGTCCTCCACTTTTTCTAGACACTACTGCTAAAAACAGTTAGCCAGAATTCTGTAACTTCTGTAGCTGCATGAGGTCTATGTGCAGAAGTATCGCAGTCTAGTACACTAAGTGGTCACATGTGACCGAGTCCCCATGGTTTAATAACTGCTCCCGGAGGCTGAGCCCCAGGGCTTTTCAGCGTGTGCTTTCTTCACTGGTGGCAAACCGGTGCAATAATGTGGCTTAGCTTAATTTTCTTTCACTGCAGACCAAGCTAAGACACATTACCTTGCATTTGCTGTGGGCTGGAAGCACACACATGGGCAGAAACCTCAGTTCGGCTGACTCATGGAAACTAGGTGAACTGTGGTAACTCGATGTTGAGCCCTAATCCGCAGACTAAGCCAAGATGATAACTTGGCTGTGGCTGTACATGTCTCAGTACATGTGAACCGGGGAACACGGTGACAACTGGCAAGTCCCTGGGGACACATGGCAGTGGGGAGGGAATCTCCAGACTCAGAACATGCCCTAAGCTCAGCTGTCTCCCTTCTTTTAAAGCACTCTTTTTTTGTTTGTTTTTTTTAGCAGCACCGGTGAAGATGCAACATGATAGCAATATAGCACAGTCAGGATAAAGGAGTCATCCTTCAAAAGCATTCCCTTTTGAAGCCTAGTGTGCAAGCACCAAGTGAAACGAGCAAAGGGGAGAGCTGGACAAGACCTCCTGAACACCCACCACTGCCAGCACCTCCTTTTTTCTTTCTTGTGGTGCTCCCTCCGTTTCCTGGTGAGGCGGTCCAGGGGCTCAGGAGTTAGGTGTCAGGTAACTGGTGCAAGACTGGTGGAGAAAAATTTTTCACCTGCCCTTTGCACAAGCATTTGGATGCATTCTTTGCTCTCTGTCTTACCAGGCGGTGTCTCACGTAGGAGTCTTAAAGTGGGGGAAGTCAGTTTCCTTGGTATCACAGGCAGAACTTGTGCTTAGAAATGCAGAGGGACTTGGCAAGCGCCAGACAGCCGAGCAACACGTAGAGCTGCATGCGGAGTTTTCCATTGCCTGTGCAGTAGGCAGATAAGATACAAAGCAGTGATATGTCAGGCTCATGGTGTGATGTGCTCTGAGATAGGGCTAGACCAGAAATGGCACCTCCTAGCTGAGCAGCTCTGTCTGCTGCATATTCAGTCAGAGGTGCTGACGAAACGCACTTTTAAATACCTTCAGCATGAACATGCAGCTGCAGAGGTAGAATAACTCTGCTCTTTCTTGCCTGTAAGCAACAGAGCTGTTTGCCATGCCCCAGCTAGACGTCAAACAAACAGCTCCCTGGAGGAGCATCAGGCATTTCCTAAGTGTAACTGAGGGCAAAACGTTACCCGCAGGAGCTCTCTTCCTGGTCATGGCAGACAAGAAGGGAAAGCTCCGTCTGACTGTGGCCCAGGTGCCATTTTGCAGGCTGAGGAAAGTGAGAAGAACAGTTGTGTTTTAAGCAGATGGAGGGAAGAAGCAGCAGGGTTGGTAAACTGGGATGCAGATGGAAAGCAGTGACATGGGAAATCGGGACTATCATTAAGGGGCTGCAGAAGCCGTTAGGTGCCTCTGGCATTCCGAGCAGTAGAATGATTGTTCAGATGCAAAGTCAATCTCTTCACCCCTTGCAGAAACCATCCCTGGCTACCATGGATGTCTTGGCAGCATCCCTTATTCCAGCCCAGCTTTTGCTGCTGTTGCTTCCAGATCATCCATACTGTTTCAGGGGTGGGGATTTTCACAGGATAACATATAAAGCTTTTCAGATACACTCTCCATATCTTAAGAAGTAACAGCTGGAAAGGCCAGATGTAAGGGGCTTTTTGCAATGTACAGATTTGATTTCCTCATTGCTCCCACAGGTCGTGTTATTGTAGTATGTATAGTTGGGACTAAGCTATTGTGTGTAAATTGATGAGTAATGCACAATAAACAAGGCAAAAAAGAGCTTGGGCTGTAGTGAAAAATGTGAAAAGACTAGAGAAATGAAAAACTGTAAGAGGCATCACTGCCTTTAGATCAGGGTCTGAATTCACAAGGTAAACGCCCCTTAGCAATCAATAGTCAGCACAGAATATTTCCTCTGCACCAGCCCAGCCCATAGGACCTCCTGGGCTGCTTCGCTTCATCCCCGTGTCACTGTGTGCTGGGGCTGGGGATGCTGTGTCCCACCACAGAGATGGCATCTGAGCTTACTCAGCCTGCTGAGTGCTTCCCAGATCTCAGAGCACACAACGGCCACCCTCTCTGTAGTGTTCCCTTACTGTGCAGCTGAAAAATGTCTCAGATCTTCCCCTCTTGCCCTGACCTTATAGCAAGGGTGTTCTCACCTTCCCAAAGAGGCAGTCAGGGTGTCTGGCTCTCTGAGGCTTTGCGCCCACCTCCTGGTTGCCCTCCTTAGCCGCTGTGTGAAGGAATAACAAACACCAGCCCTTGAGATCTGGAGGAGCCAGGCTCAATGCACTTAAATGGAACAGCTTCTGATCTGGTTCCCAGCCTTCGGCCCTCCTGTGTGTACCTTGCCAGCTGCACTATTTATTTCCTATTATTAAGTAATGGCAGTATTAAACATTTCAAGAACACAGCGAACCTCTGCAACAATGTGGTTTTCATTATCGTGTATGTCTTTGTTGACTGCACCACAGACTGAACCTGACCAGTGCTCACCCTCCGCTCCCATGGTCGGTTCCACAGAGAGCTAATTTCTTCCAGGCAGAAGCAGCATCTTCCTGTGCGTCACCATTCAGTGTGCGGTGCCCGATGCCGCCTGGAGCACCCAGATGCTGAGGACCAAAAGATAATCTTGGCGCAGCAATGTCAGGCAGAGATTCTTCCTGCCATCTGTCAAAAGCACGTGTCAAGGGTGTGACCTCTGGTTTTCTCCTCCCTGGGGACAGGGGTTTCAGTGGTATTCAGGGCTGGCCTCATGTTCCCCCACTGAATGGGATGATGGTAATTAGTAAACCCACCTGAGAAAATCCTCTTAAATTCTAAGCTTCGTTTGTGCTGTTAATTGGCTGCACTCAGAGGGAAGATTAATGGGTCCTAGGCAGTTGTTCAGGGGAGAACTTGCAGTTCCTTGCCACCACCACCACCTTTTTATGTCCTGTTATTAGTTTATTCCCATCTCCAGGGCAACCAAATAGTTTTTATTAGTATCTGTGAGAAAAAGAAAAAACAAAAACAGAGTTTGAATCTGATAAGGATCTAAGGAAGCTTACTAAGGATGTTGTGCTCCATGTTAGTCATGACTGCTCTACAAGATCAAGTTTCTTTGGTATTTTGTGTTTAATTTCCTTATTTGTGTTTTAGTTGCATTTGTGATTGATTTTTTTTTTTTTTGGATCCTCTTAGATTCAGCCCTGCCAGTCGTTTAACTCATGCTAGTAAAAGTCCTGATGATCACAAGAGCAGAGCTGCCTGAGCAATTGCTGCCGAGGTGGGCTCACCGTGCCTAGTAAAACTGAAGTGCTTCGTTATATGTGAGGGATTCTTTTTGTCTGCACGTTTGCTGCAAGGACACAGATCGAACTGCATTTCAATATGCTTGTCTCTTCCACTTGCTCACTTCAATTCTGTCTGAGCAGTCTTGTAGTTAACATTTGTATATTCAGTTCTATTTCTCTCTTGAACCCAAGGTGACCAATATCGGCCTCTTCTGACACAGGTACTTGATGCTTTGGATTTTTAAGTATTGCTAAGTGAATGATGTGATGGATGCAAAAGTAAATAATTATACATTTTTGTGCTGGTTTAGGCTGGGACGCAGTTTAATTTTCTTCATAGTAGCATGTATGGGGCTGTTCTGGATTTGTGCTGGGATCAGTGCTGATAACACAGGGATGGTTTCGTTGCTGCTGAGCAGGGCTTACCCAGAGCCAAGGGCTTTTCTGCTCCTCACCCCACCCCACCAGCGAGTGGGCTGGGGGCACAAGGAGCTGGGAGGGGACACAGCCGGGACAGCTGACCCCAACTGACCAAAGGGATATCCCGTACCATGACACCGTGCTCAGCATAGAGAGCTGGGGGAAGAAGGAGGAAGGGGGGGACGTTCGGCGTGATGGTGTTTGTCTTCCCCTGTAACCGCCATGTGTGATGGAGCCCTGCTGTCCTGGGGGTGGCCGAACACCTGCCTGCCCCTGGGGAGGGGTGAATGCATTCCTTGTTTTGCTTTGCTTGCGTGTGCGGCTTTTGCTTTACTTATTAAATGGTCTTTATCTTAATCCACAAGTTTTCATAGAATGATAGAACCTTTTAGGTTGGAAAAGACCTTTCTCACTTTTACTCTTCTGATTTTCTTCCCCATCCCACTGGTGGGGGAGTGAGGGAGCAGCTGTGTGGGGCTTAGTGGCCAGCTGGGGTCAAACCGTGACAATTTTTTTGTGTAAATTTGGGCAGATATTTTTGATGTAGACACTAAGAAATTGAGCTAAACCATGGCCAAAAGCTGAACGGATCCAAGTGTCCAGTTCCCGTTTAAGTCCACGACCATTCCACAGGGAGAACTTTCTCATCTCTGAATCAGACTGGTTCTACATTGCAGCATACAGTAGGGATACCAAATCTAACCTTAAACAAGTTAGCGCAGGCAGACTAACTGCAGCAGCACGGAGTTCAGCATATCCTGTGTCTTGGCAAAATTAGGTACCTCTCTAGACGAATGCTTTGTAAGCAAATTTGCATATCCTGAGGAAGATTTTTACAAGTCAGAAAGGAGAGGGATGACTATGAATTAAATGAATTTGGTCCACATATTTTTCTTATGACTGTCTAGAATTGCTAGTGTCTTGTGTGTAGTTGCCTGTAGCTATCGTGGTGTGCTGATTTTTCTCCCCAGTTCTATTGTAAGCTCATCTGGTGATATTCTGAGTCTCCAGACAGTTCTCAGCCAGGCAAAGCCCCATGGAAAGGCTGCCGGGAGGTGCGCTGCTGCCCTGGGGATTTGGCCCTGTGCTGTTGCAGGCTTTGGGAGCTTTGCAGAGCGACGTGTTAAACCTACCCAGTAGCATGGAAGTAGACGATCGAGCGGGCCATCAGAGGAAACAGAGAATTTGGCGGAGGGTTGTGTCTGTGTTTTGCGCCCCCCAGCACGTGCACCATTCCCCCTGCTATTAACTTCCAGTTAGGACCTTTTTCGAGCTCTTAGTGTCAGAGTAAAGTTTTCTTATGCTGATGATGTATTTGTATTATGCAATGTACTCAGAAAAAACCCAGAAGATTATCTCTCTGCAGCTGTCCTCTCTTCTTGAGAAGCTGTTCTCTTCTGTATATATGATATGCAGAATGTACGGGAGTCTTACCAGCATTGGTTTGCATTTTTAAGACTGTTCTAATTAGTGTGTGATACTATTGTGTTTTTGTAGTGACATCTTTGACGTAAGATGTAAAAACTATTTAAAATGATTTTTTTTCTTTTGGTTATTGTTCAGCTTTTAGAGATAGCACCAAGGACTGCATGTTCACTAGAATCAGTCTTTTTCAAGGGCCGTCATAGCTGCACATAGGCACCGGCGTTTCACCCGGAGCACAATACCTGCATTCTTGTTTTAATAGGGGTCAGTTGTGAGTGGAAAGTAATTCTTCCTGAAAAGTCTAGTTTTCTGTCTTTCCCTCTCTCAGACTCAAGCTTCCCACTCCCGCTGTGTGTCAGTCCCAGCCCCAGGAGGAGACTTGGGAGCAGGGTCCCCTAACGCAGGGCACACCGCTGGCCCCTGGTCAGGCTTCCTTACCCCTGAGCTCACTGCATGCACACTCAGCGTTCCTTGGGACTGCTGGCTATACCATGACAAAACCGATGGGTTCATATTTTAAGACCATTTGTGCAAATGACTTCAAAATTAATTAACTAAAACTTGGAGGAATGAAGCAATTAAGGAAAAGGAGACCCTGAGCGGCAAGGTTGGGGTCAAAATCTTATTGGGCTGCTTAATACAGCAAGAACTTGGGGTCAGTCCCTAAAAGACAGGACCGTTTGGGGGGGCTTAGGTCTACGTTTCTTGTTGGGTTTGGAGAGTGAAGAGGGGCTTGGATCCGGCCTTTCAGGCAGTGCTGACTTACTCAACAAATTGAGTCTGAGAGAGATGCTTCTCCAGATTGTGTCCTGGGCCAAAATACAAGACATGCTGCAGCTTAGGAGTTTTTTGTCTTTTAGGTTTTTTTTTCTTTTTAACGGAGAAAGCAGTATAAACTGCACCTGGAAAAATGACTGACTTTAAAAGCATGGTTTCCCTTGTTATATAGACACTCACAAAACAGCATTGTGTGGTTAAAAAGGCGCATTTGTGATAGTTTCTTTTTCAGTGCCAAAATATATAAGCAGTATTGTTTGAAGGGAAATAAGAATTTTTTTACTGTATTGTTATTACCGTTGAACAAATATTGTTTTTAAATGTTAGATTTTGAAGACTTTTGTATTGTAAACTGTTTTGTGACATGGTGCTTTTTCATACTGGAATTACTGATCGCACCTAAATATGAATTATTTTGTTTTCTTATATAAATATGTAACCTTGATCAATCTTGATGAAAACCAATGTATGGTGGATACCAATGGTTCAAACAAATTCTCCTACTGAAATCCCCTGAATGTTCTTTCCTACTAATAAACATTCTGCTGCAGCTAGCTGTGATGTGCCGCGTGCTGTTACTCCCTTCACAGCGGAGCCTTAAAGCCTCAGGTAGCCCCACGGTGTGGAGGGCAGACCTTGGAGAAGCCTTTGCCTGCTGTCCTCAGCCCCAGCCTGCTCACCACCAAAGGCAAAGAGGCAGCAGCCAGGCAAGCCACTTTGGAGGGCTTAGCAAGGGCTTAAGCTGTGTGTGGGCACTGCGCTGGCACATTGCAGACAGCTGGGCTCTCCACTGCTAATACAGTTTTTCCTCCAGCCACTAAAGTCAGCAGTGACTTTATGGGGCAAGATAACACCGAGCGGTTTATCAAAGCAAAGGGAGGGCATCACAAGGCTGAGTGCCCTGCTGCTCCAGAGTGGCAAAGGCCAGCTTAGCTGGCTGATGGGAGCTTTCCCTGCCATAGATAAATCCCTCTCCAGGTTTAGGGCATTTTTTTTTTATCCCCGAACGACTAGCACATCGTCAGTGCTGTCAGGATGTGGGGAGGGACCGCAGAGTGTGGTAGCTGTGGTTAGTGGCTCCAAGGCATGGCTCATGGAGCAGCAGGGGCTCCTGCCAGCCTCTGCTGGGCTCTGGCGGTGGCTGGCTCGTACCCCTGTGCATGCTTCTTAAGCTCCTCAAACTTTTACCTAGGTTAAATGTGGAGCTGGGATTAGCACCAGGGTGATAAAAGTAGTTTAAATCCTGCTGGAAGGTAACTGAAACCAGTGCCTATTTCCTCGAGAGTGAAAAAAACCACCCAGCCTACTTGTGGAGCTGCACATTAATACAGGCTTGAAGCAGGCTGGAGCCTGGGTAGAGCATCAGTTCTATCATCCAAGTACCCTGTGTGCTCAGAGCACCTCCAAACCAGCTCTGTGACACCAGCTTCCAGCGTGCCAGACTCTGTGATATACACTCTCCTCACCACTCCATTAGGGCCATAATATGATTTAGCATTAAGGTGTAAAAAAGGCAGGGCTGTAATGAGCTGCTTATTTGCATAGGGATGCTAAAACCCTCCACTTGCCACCTTTGCTGGCCCATATCTCACTGTGCAGAGGCCAGGGCTTCTGTGCCCGGGCAGGGATGTGTACTGACTCCAGGCAGAGCCTGGCTTCAGGTGATGGCCACCGCCAGGCACTCCGGCACCTGTGGCACCCCAGCAGCCAGGGACTGTCCCTCCCACCACCTCGGGGAGGAGGGGAGCTGTGACCCTGAGGCTGATTGACTTGTGAGCCCTGGATATGGCCCTGTCTGGGAAAGAGCACGCTCTGGATCCTAGCACTGGTTTCAGCAGCACAAATTGAGCCGAGAGCTTGGGAAGGTGTTGAAAAGCACAGCTTTGCTGTCCTATTGAGTCACCTAAAGATGCAGTCAAGAGCTAGAGGAGGGCTGTTTTGCTTCCCTCTCCTAGAAGCTGCTCAGTTTTTCTTAAAAGACCTTCGTGAATCACCCTGCTATTGAAGTTCCACAAAGGCAAGTGTAAAGTCCTGCACCTGAGGAGGAAAAACTCCACGCACCAGCACAGGCTGGAGCTGACCTTCTGGGAGGCAGCTCCGTGGAGAAAGACCTGGGAGTTCTGGAGGACAGCAAGTTGCCCATGGGCCAGCAGTGTGTCCTCATGGCCAAGAAGGCCAAAGGGATCCTGCGGTGCATTAGAAGAGTGACCAGCAGGTTGAGGGAGGTGATCCTCCCCCTCTGCTCTGCCCTGGTGAGGCCACATCTGGAGTGCTGCGTCCAGTTCTGGGCTCCCCAGTTCAGGAGAGCCAGGGAACTACTGGAGAGGGCCCAGCGGGGGGCTATGAAGATGGTGAGGGGACTGGATCATCTCCCTGATGAGGAAAGGCTGAGGGAGCTGGGCCTGTTCAGCCTGGGGAAGACTGAGAAGGGATCTTATCAATGCATACAAACACCTGAAGGACGAGTGTCAGGAGGACAGGGCAGGCTCTTTTCAGTGGTGCCCAGTGACAGGATAAGGGGCAACGGACACAAACTGCAACACAGGAGGTTCCACCTGAACAGGAGGAAAAACCTCTTTGCTCTGAGGGTGACAGCACTGGGACAGGCTGCCCAGAGAGGGTGTGGGGTCTCCTTCTCTGGAGACATTCAAAACCCACCTGGATGCAACTCTGTGCAACCTGCTGTAGGTGATGCTTGTTTAGCAGGGTTTGGACTAGATGATCTCCAGAGGTCCCTTCGACCCCAGCCACTCTGTGATTTGTGATTCTGTAAGCTCTCGGCCACACCAGAAACAGCCCAGCCTTTGAGCACGCTGTGGGTGCAGCAGTTCCCATTAGCTGACATGCTTTTCCTTGTTCCTCCACGGCCTCGCAGACAGGGTGCTTCCACCCCCTCGGCTGTTGAAGCATGCACATTTTAAAAGCCACTCAGTAAAATGGCTTCCTACAAAACACAGTTAAACATCCATCACAGGCAGTGCCCAGGAAAAGTGATTACTTTAAAGACCCCCACAGGAGCTAGTCCTGGCTGACCCCACACTCCTCATCCAGATAGCATTCCTGGGGCCTGGAAAAGCCCCCAAGAAACTCCTCAAAACCTGCTGGACTGGGGAGCCACAGTGGCAGGGGCAGCACCTTGGGCTGCGAGCTCACCAGCACCAGCAAGCTGCAGCCAGTCCCACAATTGCCATTAAATATATATCTACACACACACACACGGAGCATTATTTTATACATACAACTTTTGGTTTCTGCTGTATGGTGCTGACTGCAGACAGGCTGGTGGTGGAACACAGGCTGCACTGAAGACCATCATCAGGGCAAACAGCATGTGGTGGTAGGGGTACAGGTCTCTGTGGTTTTCAGTGGATCTGGGAAGACCTCTTCTGCTCTTGGTTAGTCACTCATAGTCACCAAGCTATGGAGTGCTCAGCACCTGGCTCTCCTGCTGTATAACAAACAGGTGACAAATACTTTTCAAAATTATTAGAAAATGCCAAGCACGCGGGGAAAGCCTTTTTTTAAACCCTTTGATGGCTGTGAAAAGACTCTTAGAGCTAGACACAACTGGAGGAGTTTTGCGAGGAAGGGGATGGGGAAGGGCTGGAGGAAGCTGGGCTCTCGAAGTCTACATTCTGCTAGCCAAGACATTTCAGGTGAATTCACTTCCTTCCTCATTGCCCAGGCGTGGTCTCTGCTTGACACAAGAGAGGTCTCAGGGGCTGGCTCTTGCATGGCAGCTTGTCCCACTCAGGACTTGCCCTCGGCAGGAGCGCTGAACTTCTCCATGCTGTAGTAAGACAAGGCTGCCCCACCGCTCCTTGGGCAGCCTCCTTTCACTGAGGCAAATGTGTTCCCAAGCGATTTCCCACTTACTTAGATGTTCTCATCTCCTGGATTCTTGTTTGAAAGGATAAGTCAAATGGTGGAGAATAAAATGGTTGATGAAAATGTTTTACTGCAAGATGCATGGCCAGGTATGCTTCAGTGCTCTGGTGCATGCAAGGCACAGCTGGAGCAGGTGCGGAAAGGATCTCACCCCAGGTGCCCTGGACTCACAAAGATGTTAGTGCCAGTGCTTCCAGCTGGGTTCCCAGGACACCCCATGTCACACAATCACAGAAGTGTTGAGCTTGGAAAAGCCCTCTGGAGGTCATCTGGTCCAACCCCTTGCTCAAGCAGGGCCACCTTGAACTGGTTGCCCAGGACTGTGTCCAGCAGCTTTTAAATATCTCCAAGAATGGTGACTTGACAACCTCCCTGGGCAACCTGTGCCAGTGCTTGGTCACCTCACGTAAAAAAGTGTTTCCTGATGTTCAGAGGGAACCTCCTGCATTTCAGTGTGTGCCCATTGCCTCTGGTCCTGTCACTGGGCACCACTGAAAAGGGCCTGGCTCTGTCCTTTTTGCACCCTGCCTTCGGGTATCTGTACACACTGGTATTATCTCTCTGGAGCCTTCTCTTCTCCAGGCTGAACCGGAGAGGTGTTGCATCCCTTCATTAGGTTAGCAGCTCTTCGTTGGACTCTCTCCAGTATATTCATGTCTCTCTTGTACTGCAGAGCCCAGAACTGGGCACAGGACCCCAGGTGTAGCCTCCCCAGCATTGAATAAAGATCACCTCCCTCGGCCTGCAGGCAATGCTTGGTGTAATGCAGCCCAGGATACCATCAGCCGCCTTTGCCGTAAGGGCACATTGGTTCAACCTGGGGGTCCTTTTCTGCAGAGCTGCTTTCCACCTGGGTGGCCCCAGCATATACTGGTGCCTGGGGTTGTTCCTTCACAGACATGAGACGTTGTACTTCCCCTCGCTGAACTTCATAGTGTTCCTGTTGGCCCATTTCTCCAGCCTGTTGAGGTTCCTCTGGGTGGCAGCATGACCCTCTGGTCAGCCACTATCAGCCACTCCTCCCAGTTTGGTGTCATCAGCGAGCTTGCTGAGAGTAGGTTGTGCCCCATCGTGCAGAACATTAATGAAGGTGTTGCACAGGACTAGACCTGGTATTGACCCCTGGGGTACACTGCTGGTCACTGGCCTCCAGCTAGACTTTATGCCACTGATCACCACTCTCTGGGCCCAGCTGTTCAGCCAGTTTTCAGTTCACCTCACTGTCTGCTCATCCAGCCTGTAGACCAACAGCTTCTCTGTGAGGATCTTATGGGAGACAGTGTCAAAGACCACTGAAGTCCAGGTAGACATTATCCACTGCTCTCTCCAGGCCAGTCATCAAACCCATGTTTCGGTGATAACTATTCTTTTCAGTCTCTGCTCTTGTTTTCTTGGTAGAATGAATTTCTGTTTTCTTCTTTTTGAAAAGCTTTCTGGGCTCAGAAGCAGGAACTCAATCCCCAATATGTAGTAATACACACTGCAGCAACAGAAATATTATCTCATACATAGGAATATTTATTTTTTCCTTCTTAAAAATGTACAAAAAATAAAATAGCTGTATTTACAGTTTATCAAACCCCTCTCCCAGTTGCAACACTATTAAGTTACATGAGCTATTTTCTTAATATAAAAGCACACTATTTATACATAGAGTTTCCTTGTTTGCCGGAAAAAGGGCTTGTCACAAACTTTGGCACAAACATTCTTGTTTGTATCTTGTCTCAATTCATAGGAAATGGAAGAGCATATAAACATTTCATAAGCTTTACATTTTAAAAGTCCTAAGATACTCCTTTCCAGTTTCATATCAATCAATATACAGGATGTCTGACAGCTGGACAGTTTAGTTTTTACTAACTGTTTGAATTAATTTACAACATTTAAACAATTCATAGCCTGAAAGAGGAAAATATACAAGACAGACACTTGATCTCTGAATTCACTGACAAAAAACTTCATGAGAGAGGACACACGGCGTGGGGGGGGTGGGGGGGGTGGGGGCGTGGGGAAGTTCTTTTCTTTGTGGTTTATATTCAATGGTAAAAATCCTCCACAATGTCTTGAAGGCAATATCACGGTACATTAACAAAGCTTCACTGCAAGGATGCACTTTATTTTGGGGATATCAGCATCTGACTGTGTAGAAAGAAACTAAAATTTGAGATTTGGGGGTTTCATAATATAACATCAAATGGACGGACGTAGTGCCAAATCTGTAGTGGGAACCAAAACTAGAGCTTAGAAGCCTAGTCTCCTTTTGCACACCTCTGTCAAGGGTCTTTTGAAACACAACATCTACAGACACAGCACTGCTCTAATTTGTCATAGGGAAAATCAGCTGAGCAGCAAGCCACCTTTCAGGCTGCACTAGTTAAGATTCAAGACTGCTGTCTTGAAGAAGGCAAGGAAATGAAAGCTTTGTTCCTTTAAATAAACAACCACAGCCACAGAGACAAGAGCAGGCAAGGCAGCTATTCCTGTCCCCTGCTGAACAGTAGCCCAATCTCACTTCCATTTAACTCATAACGTTTGGAAGATCCAGCATGAATTGGTATTTTTCACGAAACAAAAGCAACGTGTATTTTAAATGTGCAAGCACTTCGTACTCCTCAAGACCTTTGAATCAAGCAGGGCATGAGGCAGGCCACTGCTTCAGAAGTTTGCATTACTTGTACTGGCCCTTCCCCATCACTTTGATAGCTTGGTTTTGACCAACAAGGTGAACCCTGACAGCTTGTAGCTTGCCACGACCAGCATCCAAGGTTCAGTGCTCCTCCAGCAGCTGGTGCTGCAAGTACAACTAAAGGGGTGCAGGGTGGTGACGTGTTCTTTGTGATGTCCTAGGTGCTTGCGATGCACCTGCATCTGGAGCAGAGAAACAAAGCCCTCAGACCCTGGCAGATGAAGTTAAGGGAGATCAACCTTAACTAGATCTCACTGATGTTTTAAAACAACCTTACCATCAGGGTAAATCCTACTTATCTTCCTCAACCCTGCTAGCTTCATTGAGATGGTAAGAAGGAACTAAAGGCAGGAGTATCAGCTCTCTTATATCAGGAATTCACACACTTCAAGATGTATTTAGAAAAGCTTTCAGTTAATCCTGGAAGTAACTTTCCTTCCCTGGACAGTGCCTGACTGAAAGCTCCTAAAATGGCAATGGAAAGATAGCTCCTTAAGCCCCAGTATTTCCTAGAGTCTGGCACGTCTCACTGATCCTACACTGCTCCTTGGCGTAGGATGCTGCAGCACCCAACAGAACCCAGCTCATACATAAGACAAGAATGTCCCGTTAACCTGAGTGCTGGTGCAGCACATGTTGCACCCCAGCAGCCCAGGACTGTCCCTCCCACCACCTGTCATTCTCTGTGAACCCCAAATTCTCACTGTCCTCAATCCACGCCAGCCCCAGGTGCCACAGGAACTCCAGATAAGAGAGCTTGGATGGCAGGCTTGTTGGGGGCAGAACCAGGGCTCAACTCCCGTGTACATTTACTCCTACGCTTCACCTGCAGCTTCTGCCCAGATAACACAACCAATTGAGAGACCCCAGCTAATATCCTTAGGATCCCAAACACCGTCAAACAACAGAGAAATACAAGAACACCACTGCTCACCAGTCCTGTGTGACAGTTCCTAATGCCACCTGCTAAAACTGTCCCCTTTTTTCTTTAGGGAAAAAGTATCTGGGCTAAGTCAGCACAGACTTTTTATCTCGGCCTGAGCCAAGCAGAAACAAACTGAATCGCAAAAAAAATCCCCTGTATTCCCCAGATGTCTGCTCTCGAGCAGGGTAGCAAAGGCATCTTTGCTGGAGTACGTATTTATAAAAAGATAAGGGAATTACTACAAAATTCTGCATCAGAAGGAGAAAGAGCACATGACAAAGGAAGAGGGAGGGAGCGCAACAGAACAGACACTTTGTTTTGCAGATGTAAGAGGATTCTGGCTATGTTAGCCCTGACGCTAATGGTCTGAACCTTTTATAGGTTCTGGTCCCACAGAAACTTTGACAGGTACCCAACATTTCTATTTGAAGTACAGATTTTAATGTGATGCTATTGCTAATGAAGTTAAGAAAGTGTGCAAGAGTTGCAGGACAATTCATGCAAAAATATGACCAAATCAGACTGGTCAGCTATCCCAGCTACTTTGCTTGAATGTAAATAGCTCCACACAGCTCAAAACACTACTACAGAATGAGGCCTGTTAAACTAGGCAGTATTTCTTTACACCATTAACAACCAAATAAAGATTCTGTGACTAAATGAAAAAACTATTTCAGAAGGAAAAAAAAAAAAGAAACTCTAAAGGTTGCAGGTAGGAAAGGACCCATGTTTCTGTCTGTCACATGGAATCCACGTACAGTGCATAGAAGATAAAATGCTTGCAGCTAAACTCACAGGGTTGTATGCTGAGTGAGGAGCTCTCACCGATAGCCAGAGGAACTGGAGAGGAAAGGTGCTGGGTTTGGATGTGCCAGGGACATTCAGGCCTTGAAACCCTTTCCTGGGGTGATTTTATCCTGTGTGACTCTCTTCACAGAATTCATGAGACAGGGGTGGAATTTGATGGGAAAACGTAGTTCAGCTTGGGTTCAGATCCAGCCCTTATAAGAGAGACCTGTCTCCACACCTCAGTTGTGGGATATTCAGTCTCCACTGGTAAAATTGTTCCAGTTTCGATAAAATATTTCCATCAAGCCCGGGTTTATACTGCACCCAACTGCCCTAGGAATCAAAACAGAATCATTCAATGGAGATAGAAGAGCAAGTACCCTTAAGAAGAGTTTTAAATCCTGTTTCTTACAATCTAGAGGAATGTTTTAATGAGCAGGCTGCTGCGGAAAGCACCTTTCCCTCCATGGGCTTGAGAAAAGCCCACTTTGAGAGCCTCCACTTCATTAACAGAACAGGCAGAAGTCCCTTCTGTACCTCTAGGCACACCAGGCAGCAGACACATGGTGCCTCTTGGATTTGCTGACAGCTGGATGGGACACTCAGGTATCTACAGCTGGGACTCGGGTACCTAAGGTGGGCCCCATTGCACCAGAGCACTCCAGACCCTGCAGCGTGGTTTGCTCCAATATTTCGGTATAAAACTGGGTGGGCAAGGGTGGAGCATATGAGCGCAGGTACAGTTATCAGCTTCTCAGTACACACTCCTTAACAGATCGCAGCAATCTAATCCTCTAGGAAAGATTCTGTTAAACCCTAAACCCAATACATACAAAAACATAGTGGCAGTAAACATGCCCACATACAGTAGTTAAAATATATTATTGCATATTATAAACATTATATACAAGGTTAAAATGGTTTCTTTACCATTTACTTACAAGTGACATTTGTAGCTGAATGCCTTACTTACAAGTCCTCATTGCTACATGCTGAGAACTACCAGAGGTATTTGGCAAGACTATACACTATAGAGAGATATGGATCCGTCTGAGCAGGTGAACTGTCAGCCACTTTCCCCATCTTTAGCACTGCACCAATTTTTTAGCAATGACAGAGAACTACCGGTAAAGTGATTTACACCAGATTTCTGAAACTAGACCAGCATGGTTCCATAACTTGTTTTAGAATGAGCTTATCCACACTGAAGTATGGATTAAAATGCTGCATTTCACATTTGCAGTGGGACATCTGGTTACAAATCTGGGGGCTGGTAACTGCTTGTACAGTAGAGAGTGGGGAACAATAAATAAGGGACCAGGTTAACATCGGTGGCCTTGTGCTTGACAAACCCAAGTCTATATGCAGTGGGTGCACATGTGCAGAATGGACAGTATTCTCAAAGCAGTCTTGTAACAGTTTCTCTGATCAATGTCTGTCAAGTTCCCGGGGAATCCTCTGCTTTCCAAGCAGGATGAAATGCTGTGGTTCCTTACAAAAAGGCTCTGTCTGAGGCTAGATCTCTGTCAGTGTGATCTTGAAGCCTTCGACCATGCTCTCCATGTGCAGGATGAATGTGTCCTCATTGGAGTAGTGCTCAATAATGTTGTCATCCATGTTTACCAGGATACTGGCGACAAAGGCAAAAATTATTATTTTCACACACCAGGACACTGAAAGCTCCACTGCATGTGCTCACTTCACTACAATGCAAAACCAGACTCCAGCACATGCCAGTACAGGGACAACAGTGGGAATCATCACCAAGATGTGCCCCATAGTCCTTTACAGTCTTTGGATTAGAGGCTGCGCCTTGCCAAAGTAGTTAAGGCAAGAGACATCCCATCCAGTGCTGGGACGTTAACCTGCTGAAGCTGCCGACGAGGTGAGCTGCACACAGATCCCTGGCAGACCCAGCTAGCTGGGGTTTCCCCTGCCCGGGGTTGGCTCCCTCAGGTGTACCCGCGTGCTGCTCCTCAGCCATGCCGTGTGAACTGCTGCACCTCTGTGGTGTGAGTTGCTAGCACCGGGGAGCAGTGTAATTTGTGCTTTGCACACAGCTCACAGGCCTAGAGCTCAGCTTAGACGTGAGAATATCAACAAGTATTAGAAATGTGTACAAGTGCTTTCCTTGCACGTTAACTTAGGGTGTTTCTTCCAACAAACGTATCACTTGCAAACAGCGTTAGAAAGAAGCAAAACATGAGAAGTTTCACCTGTCTTCTCAAAAGCTAAAGAAATCCCCACACACAACAATGCCGTAGTTACAGCTGAAAATAAATTATTGATTTAAAATTATAACACCACAATATTGTAGTTATTTAGAAGTAAAAAAAAAAGTTAAAGTAGAGAGATTTAGATTTATAGCAAGGAGTAGTAGCCTAGCTATTCTAAAATCAGAGCTGTGATGCTCATGTCTAAATTTACTCAGCTGAAACCCCTGCAGCAAACGCTGCCTGCCTGCCTTTCAGATTCGGAGAGTGGCCTACTTCTTTCTTAACACTGCAGGGAAATTCCACACCACATTCACAGCAAAGGCTGCACCTCTCCCATGCTAGCACTCCACAATGCTATTAAGCATACAGTCTATAAAACACACTTTATCCCAATACATTTTCCAAACACAAACTCTGTTTCTTCACAGTAAGCATGTGAATACTGGTCAGACATGCTGGAGAATCATGTTTTCCCTTCTGCCACCCCTTGCTGTCTCTGTAAATATTAAGATTTCAAGCACATAGGCATGTCTCATACAAGTGTTTATATTGCCCAACACCATGAGGCTCCAAGCATAGTTGGGATCTCTGAGTGCTCCTAAAGATCCTGCAATAACCCCTAGTTAGTTAGTTTACTTACCCCTTTTTGCTCTTTTTATAAAGTTTTGCAATCTTTTCAACTGGAAGCCCATATTTCTCAGAGATCTGAAATCATAAAAATAAAAGAATTATCATTAATAAGAAATATGAAAATATCACCTCTCTATTTACATAAGGCATTAAAACACTACCTCTGCAAACTTTGACAGGATAGCTATACAGAAAAGTCACTCGCAACCATACCGTAACTTCATTTAAGGATTATTTAGGGGTGAATAATTCTATACATATCGATCAAAAACCCACAGCCATTTCCATCCAGGAAGTTGGAGACTATAGTTTTCATAGGGTGTGAGTCATCAAAACTGCCTCACCATCTCCTACTACTCTGCTCAAGGAGTCAACAACTCTTCCCAGCTTCAGATTTTACCAGGGAATTTCAATCTGAGCAGCTGCCTTTCTGCCATTTCTTTTTCTAATTTTCTGGGTTTGCGGAAGCAAAGGCTTCCACCAGGCAGAAGGCAGATGAGTAGCAACACAACAGGAGCTGATAGATTGATGGATCCACAAAAAAAATACGCACATTTCTATTCCTCAATAGCATTTCAAGGTTTGTTAAGCTAACAGGACCATCCACAGTCCTTGGTGGACAAAAACCTCAACATGGCCCAACAACATGCGCTTCTACCTCAGAAAGCCAACTGAATCAGGGCTGCATCAAAGGAAGTGTGGCCAGCAGGTCAAGGGAAGTGATTCTGCCCCTCTACTCCATCCTTGTGAGACCCCCCTGCAGTGCTGCATCCAGCCCTGGGGCCCCCAGCATAAGGACATGGACCTGTTGGAGCGAGCCCAGAGGAGGGCCATGACGATGGTCAGAGGGCTGGAGCCCCTCTTGTATGAGGACAGGCTGGGAGAGTTGGGGTTGTTCAGCCTGGAGAAGGGTCTGGGGAGACCTTGCAGCTGCCTTCCAGTACCTGAAGGGGCCTAAGGGAAGCTGGGGAGGGGCTTTTTACAAGGGCAGGTAGTGACAGGATGAGGAGTAATGGCTTTAAACTGAAAGAGGGTAGATTCAGATTAGATATTAGGAAGAAATTCTTTACTGTGAGGGTGGTGAGACACTGGAACAGGTTTCCCAGAGAAGTTGTGGATGCTCCATCCCTGGCAGTGCTCCAGGCCAGGCTGGATGGGGCTTTGAGCAGCCTGGTCTGTGGAAGGTGTCCCTGCCCATGGCAGGGGGGTTGAACTAGATGATCTTTAAGGTCCCTTCCAACCCAAACCATTCTATGAATCTATGGTACTTCTTTTGTCTGAAAAGTATCTGCAAGGTACCTTTCATTGGGGGAAGGCTGCAAACATGCTACACACAGGATTAGGAAGCTTCTATATCATTGGGGAGGTGACTCAGTCTAATTACCAGGGTGGCAAAATGAGAACACGATTTGGCTCACAAAACATCATCTGAATGTCACAGAGGAGTGTGTTAGCAAGGTAAAGAACTTCTAAAACAAACCTCGTGCCAGCTACTCAAAATGATAAAGCAGAAAATAGAGGAAAAGTTTTGAAGGAAGGACTACTTAGCTGACAAATTACCAATACTAAACAAGCACTTCACTGGGATGCTTTGGCATTGCTTTGCAGCAGTGTATTGGTAACTATTTTGGATGTCTGTTCTGCAGCGAGCCTGTGGTGTGCTCATGGAGACGGTGTCCCTGAGACCTCTGTCTGAGCCAGCTTTCCTTTCCAAACTATGACTCTTCTTTGAGGGAACACATCTCATAGCTCATACTTTAGAAGAGGGTTGTCCCAAAAGGCAAAATAATTACAGAAAAATGGCGTTTTGTCAGTGATTATGTTCTATGGTACTCTGCTGCCAACCAAAGTAAGCTTCTTGCTCTTCCCAGGTGAAATGAAGTTGCAGCTAAATAGCTGAGTATTTATCTTCCACATTAGAGAACCGAAATGCACAATTAAATACCCATTTAAAGACTGCCAAACATCAGTCGCTGTAAAAACCTTTCTTTGTGTTTCTGTTCAGACTTTGTTTGAGAAAAAGTGATATCTTAAAGAAGTAAATTAAAGCAATTATAATGAAATAGAAAAGGGAAAGCAAGCACTGGATAAACTCAGCACCAAGGACAGATTCAAACAGCCACAGGTTGAATCCCAAGCACAGCTCCCGTTCAGAGACCCAGGATTCTCTAAAAGAAAGAATTAATTAGCCTATATTTGCCTACATCATCTATACTTGTAGAATTGCCATCTTACCTATGACACAATTTTGTACTTAAAAAGTATAGCGTAACTCCAAGATTTTGGAGAACTAATAAAGCTTCTTTTACACTGTAATCCGTTTCCTCCGACCACAGAGTACATCTGTGGCTAACAGAAAGGGGAGGTTGTAAATGAAGAGTAACTGATAAGACACACTAGACCCATCCACCCCGCAAAGTTTTGCACCTAGCAGAGAACAAAATATAAATTAAATTGTGGGCTGTATTTGCTACTTCAGTTTTACTTGCATCAGCATGTTTCACTGCCCTTTTGAATATGGTGCTGGAGATACTGATGGTAGTCCTGGTTCCGTGTTCTCACCTGCCTTGGCAGAGGCCTAATTCAGCAAAAAGGATGTGCAAGCTTGTATGCTGTGGTCACACCCTTCCTGCTGTGGGGAAGAGTGTGTTCTTTTTTTTTTTTTTACTACATTTATGAAAGACGGCTTCACCCCACTTGTCTTGTATCTCACACAAGCATCCTCACCACTGGACTATCAAGCCAATCTTTTTCACTCTGAGCTCTATGTAGCCTATCCAAAAGGCTCTGTGTATCCTGTGGAAAGCTATGTAACTGCATACACAGGATGGAAAAGCATCCTGCAAAGACGTTCCATAACATACTCAGCTTATTTGGAGCAAGTTCAAGTCTTTGCTCCAAACAGGGCAGAACAAGGGTGATTTGAACCCAGGATTTGCCATAACTCTGTGTGGGATAACCTATCACAGATGTGACAGGCTGCCCCACCTTGCCTTTGTAAATGCCTGACCCAACCTGTGTGCATAAATCCAAGGGAGGATCCATGGGCAGGATAGCCAGTAGAAGGAATCACCTACCTCTGGCCAGAAGCACTTGTGCAGGTACTCACATCTTGCCTCTCACTCACACTCCACCCTTGTCTACCACCATCTTTCCAACTCCCCCTTCCTTCCATGCCTCATCCTGTGCTGCCCATGGAGGGCAGCTGCCAGACGTGAGGCTGGCGACTCCTCTGGGCAAATCTTGACTGCCTTAGAGAAGTTCTCAGAGAAACTTCCATGTTCTCCTTGTATTCTTGCTAGCCCTCTGGCTTTGCTTGCCATGAACAGAACGTCAGATAAGCAATCTGTTATATCTGTGGTTTTGTTGTACCCCTAAATTTAAGCTTTCATGGAACACAATAATAAAAATGGTTCCATTTCATCAGATTGTTGAAAAAATCCTTCGTAACACCTCTCTGGTTGTTAACACTGAAACCTAATGATATTAGAATCATATAATGATATTATGAAGATCAGTACTTGAAGACACTTTTCACTGACTCCATGCAAATAAACAAATGGAGAAACATTCCTGTGCCAAGGAGGTTTAATGGCAGCTAATACACAGCGTTCTGCACATTCCAGCATTAAACTTCCCTAGGATATTTGGGATACCTAACACACATTCCAAATGTTGCTCAGAGTGGTTTGGGCCTCTGGGACACCACTTCCTATGAAAGCTATGAGATGCAGGGCTAAGAAAGCCTTGTGAATCACATTGCCTATGTGTCCTCGTTTCAGCAAGGATAGAGTTAATTTTCTTCCTAGTAGCTGGTGCAGTGCTGTGTTTTGGATTTAGTATGAGAACAATGTTGATAACACACTGGTGTTTTAGTTGTTGCTAAGTAGAGCTTACCCTAAGTCAAGAGCTTTTCAGTTTCCCATGCTCTGTTAACAAGGAGATGCACAAGAAGCCGGGAGGGAGCAGAGCCAGGACAGCTGACCCGAACTAGCCACAGGGATGTCCAATACCATAGAACTCATGTTCAGTGTAAAGTGGGGGGAGTTGGCTAGGAGCCCCCGCTCGCTGCTGGGGGACTGGCTGGGCATTGGTCAGCGGGTGGTGAGCAACTGTATTGGGCAACACTTGTTTTTCTTGGGGTTTATTCCTCTCTCTCTTTGTTAGCTTCTTTTTCTTCTTCATCTTCTTGGGTTTTATTCCTCTCTCTCTTTTTGTTATCTTCCTTTTATTCTTCTTCTTCATCACCATCATCATTAGCTTTACTTCATTTATTGAATTGTTCTTATCTCAGCCTATGGGTCTCATCTTTTTGCTGATTCTCCTCCCCATCCCACCAGGGCAGGGGGAGCAAGTGAGTGGCCGTGCGGTACTTAGTTGCTGGCTGGGGTTAAACGATGACACTACGACAGGTGTAGGATTTATATAACATGCAGGGATTAGTGAGCTTTGCAAAAGACTTCCAGCTGACTGAATAAGCACATTTCTCAGGAGCCCCTAAGGATTCAACCAATTATACCAAACAGCAAGCTGTAGAAGCAAGGCTTGAAGTGAGGGTATGGACAGCCTCCCCCTCACAGGCTCAGAAAACAAGTCTTGAGAGAAAATGTGCTAAGTCCTGCGGCAGAATCTGAGAAAGCCAAGAGCCAGCATCTGCTAGGGCATCTCACTGCACTCCCACTTCTGAAAAACATTTGTTGCCAATTCAGGGGGAACACCACTACTGCCAACTTCTATATAAAACAAAAAGATTTCTTATCTGACCTCAAGCAGGCTACAATAAATTTTAAAAAGATACCTTTATCTGGACAAATATTTTCCTTTATCACCCCCATTGCCTATTTTTCAATCTGCTGAGCAAAGAATTCTTTCCTTCCCTTAGGATGCCTGAACAGTGGGACAGTCTTCAGAGTGGCACTGAAATAACAGTCCCCTGACATGGCAAGTTTGTCTGTGGCACATACCTGACTGCACAAACCACCAGAAATGCTTTCTCTGCTGCAATCAGGGAGACAGAAAGGGCAACATCTGGGCTGGTGGAGGCACATAAGAAAGCATTTTTGTCAACTTCTTTCTATGGAAATACCAACCCTACATTGATTGGAAGGACACAGCATAGATGGGTATCTAATGACCTTTGGTCTAAGTGAACTCTATTGAGCTCACCTGTTACTTTTTAATTTTAGAAAACTTTGGGAGATGCTTGAATTTCCTAATTTAGATTGCCTTCTGTAATTTGAATAAATATGTGATTCCGCAAAATCTAAGACTGGGGTCTTTGGACTAACTTTGGATGGGGCTGAAAGCAGGATTTAGAGCTGGCCAGTCACCACGTGTCATGTTTTGTGATGGGCAATCGTTTCACTATTTTCTGTTGATCAAGACCGACTAGTGTAGGATACAAACATCTTAAAAATCAAGCATTTGCATCACTTTCTGAGATGTGCTGTATCTCTGAAACCTGAGACCTGCAGATATTTGCCAGAAGAAAGAAGTCTGAGATGGAATCTAACTGTTCATTTGGAATGGGGGTACACAAGCAAATAAAATAAACATAGTATCTGAGAAAACAATCTCATTAATCATGGGAAGTTAGGAGAAAGCCACAGACCAGGAACAGTGATTAACAAACAAACAAGTAAAATCCATAAACAGAGAAGAGGGTACGATTCAGGATCATTGGTGTTATCTTTCAGATCTGGGGCTCTACAATTTTCAGAGCCTCAGTTTCTAAGTTCTTGGTACTGAGTTTAGAATTAAGCATTTAGGATTTGCTTAATTACAAAATTACATGATTTGCTGAAACAACTGTAGTAAAGAGTATTTAAGAATATGCAGTTTGACAGGTTTTTGGCATTGATTTATCCACAATATTCCACCAAAGCAAATTAAAATTTTCTCGATATGTTCCTTCCAGTGAACTGGGACATTTTACAACAGATCAGATTTCTCTGGTGCCAAAAACATGCCACCAAGTCAGCAGCTGCGCTGACAGAGGTATGCAGAAACCTTTCCTGTCTCTGCACCAGCTTTGTTTTTATGTTACACAGTGGCTGGAGAACAGGCATGGAGAGGCACAGACTACTGGAGAAAAAAAGAGTCACGTTAGCTTGAAGGACTATAGCATACTTTTAATTTCCATACAAAGACAAGATGAAATCATGTTACAGCTTATCAAGAATCAGACTGCAGCCTCTTCAAGCAAAGCCTGTTTTTTATGACACGTGTGTGTCCTAACAACTGAGCTGCAGTCACAGCTAACAAACAGTATCGGCACAAGCACAGTTAGGACATCCTTAGAACCCAGCAGCTGTCTCTCCTCAGAGATACCCTGATCTGAATAGGTGCTTTAAACAACTTCACCAACCCACAAATCCTTTTGCCTTTTGCTGCTGGTCAAATACTGACCTAGTAACTCAACCTTTACCATATTTGACATTTCCAGTACGTGTAATAAGACACTGTGACAGTTTTATGAGAGTATGAACAGACACACTTCTAGCACTCAGCTGAGCTCTCTAAGGACACTTTCATCCATTCCCATCTTCTATCCTACATGTAACCAAGGTGGAAATCAACTCTTCATCCCATATGTCAGTCTCACATTAGTCCTCCCATCAAAGCAGTGAGACACATGGCTGCTTCTTGACTCTTCCCTTACCAAATTTCACACATCTACTAGCCATCAGCCCATATAAACAGGATTAAATGCAGAAACAGCCACTCATGACCACAGCTAATGGGTAACAAGCCAAAACTCAAGTCAAAAAAGCATCAAGGAGGCAGGCTGGTATGTAGGTCACTCTAGGAGTGAGGGCTAGAGAAGGAATTTGAGACAGGAGGTATGAATGACTAGCCTGCATTGGCTCAGCAACTGCCTCGTGCAAGAACAGCAACTACGCAAAAGCCATATGAAATTCACACGGAAACAGTGCATCCTTGGGCCTCTTCTTTAAAAGATGGCTCCGAACACACCAATGAGCGTTACAGGAGAAGATTCAGCAGGCTGTGAATCATCAGTTCAGAAAAAAGCATTTCAGAAAATGGAGCCCTGCTTCCCTAACACTGGTTAATTACCACCATTTCTCAAGGCTTAGGCCTCCAATAATTCGGCTCTGTGACACTATTTATCCCAGCAACCTGCTGACAGCACTGCATTTGGAACATGCCAGCATTTCAGAGGCGTACTCCAGAAAGCCTTTATAAAATGCTTTAAATGTATTTGAGAATAAATTCATCTTTATATTATGTTTTATCTCGATAAAGACATTGAAAGCCTCAAGATTTTCTTGCCAAGACAGACAAACAATATGGGGACATCAGATACTTACCGCTTCCATCAACCCCTTTACTGTGGGTGATTTCAGCATCAAAGCATCAAACACCTCATCTGTCTCCTTCCTCACATACAAAAGCACTGAAACAGAAAAAAAAAAAAAAAGTCAAACTTGGAGCAGGTTCAGTCAATTGAACAGACAAAACAGCCCACACTGAATAGAAAAACAAATATTAATCCGTGACAGATAAAATGAAGTGCTGAAGATGGTTTGCACTTAAAAAAATATGTACTCTTGATATCATCAGTGATCTAAACATGGAAGACACATCATAGTTGCTTTGAAAACCCACAAAGAAAATTCAGCAAATTTAATGTGAGGAATCTATATCTTCCAGAACTTAAACCTTCATTTACTGAAATAAGATAAGCTAAAAAGCACTGGGGCCCTGTTCCTGCGTCACAGGACAAAACACAAAACTAGGTCTTCCTAACCCTGTGTCTCAGCTTGCACCTCTCCAGGCTTCATCCAAAAGACTGGGAAAGGACATTTAGAAAAGGCAAGTCTGGTTTGCCTTTAGCTGAGCCTTTAAAATCAATGACAAGGAAAAGGAATAGCTCCTTCTGACATGACCACATGGATGACTGCAAATGGGCCTGGCCAGTCTGAAAATAAACACTGGAAAGAACAAGTCCAAAGTCATTCGAGACTTTACAGGGGAGACATTCATAAGCACAGCCGGTAGGCACGCATTTACCTGTGAGCCCGCTCCTGCTCAGGTACACAAATGCCATTTGTGCTCCTGAAAGTCTCCTCCTTACCCCCTCAGATGTCCTGCCAGGTCTTAGTGGTTCACAGGTGCAGTGCCCTGCCCTCTCTAGCTCTTGTTCTCCCCTCTCTGACTTGTACAGGTTAAAGGAGAAAACTTGCTGTTACATGGCAAAAGCAAAGCAGACAGCTACAAAGCAAACAAACACAAACACTAAAGAAGTGTTTTAGGCGTAATCTCACATGGCTTTTATCGAAGTTGCAGGTTAAATAAGATGTTCCACAATTAATTTGGTTCCCTAAATAAAATGCCTTTTCAAATAGCAGTGCTGCACGTTAGGTACAAAGACACACACAGTGTTAGGTACTTTGTGTCTGTGTGACAAACTACATCAGTAATCATCTTTTTTTTGGGGGGGGGGGGGGGAGGGGGGGGGAGACAGAAAAAGGTATCGGTATCTTTTGAAACTGCTAATTCCTGTGGTCCAAAAGATATCTTCACCAGTAGTTCAATAAATGACTTGCAACCAACTTGAACCAACAGGTATCTGGTTTTCGTACAGAAGCAATTATTTGGAAGCTAATTCTCAGGTCAAGACTGTAGCAGGGTACTCAGGCCTATTTGCAGAGAATTGTAGCTTCTTTGCCCAGGTTTTGAAATGATTGAAAAAAGATTTGAAACATAGGCAGATCAGTCCCCTGTCTTGGTCTACAAACCAGACACACTGGACAATGGTGATCTTTTTTTAATTCAGAAGTATGAGTCACAAATCTGCTACCACAAGCATGCAGTCACATTCTTTTCACCTACATTCTGGTAATTCTTTGGGACCTGCCTGAGAGTGTCCTTTTAAAGGACTCAGAAGCTGAGATAACTTTGAGTCACAACCTCAATAACTGTTAGAATATAAGAGAACAAAAAAAATCCACATCAGTAGTTAAATTTCAGTGGGTCCAATATGTTTACTTGCATGGGGCAAGCACTCGTTCAAAGTGCTTATTTTGCCTGTACTAACACTTCTATTAATTCAGTAATTCTTTTCTTGTGACTAAAGGGCTGTCCTGTAACTCCTGGCTTTTCAAACACCTGGAACTCTGCCAGCCTTAACAAACGTGTTTGAAAGTATTTCAGATTTCAAATACAAACGTATTTGAAATGTATTTCAGATTACAAACGTATCTGAAAAGAGCAAAAAAATCACTTGGTCCAAGGTTAAAGTTGGGGACACTATACAATCTGAGTGCTGAGCTTTAAATCTCTCCGTTGTGCTTGGCACATCAGGCAACGTTATGCTGAATGAAGGATCCGTTACAAGGATAACGGGGAACTTGAATCACTATTATACACACAGAAGGCCAGGATTAGTAAACATATGGGGGTTTGCTGGTTTTTTCTTTCCCCCAATAGGTGTGACAATCCCAGCTTTTGATTCACAAGGGCACTGACTTGTGGTGACAGTGATGCTTTAAGAAGCCCCTGTCTCACCCCTGCCCTTAATGCTCTGTTACTCCGGCCTGTCTCAATGAATTGTCCTGGATGATGAACTCTCTCAAACAGCAGATGTGAGTGAAAAAACAACCCTTTTTTCTGAGTCGTTCTTCAGACAGATCAGGTCCCTGCTTCAGCGTACAATGCAGCCCCACAAGCCCTCGTGCTTGCATAACTGCGGAGAGGCGGCCAGCTGGCCCGCAGCAGGAGGCACAGCCAGGGCGGAGGCAAAGGGGCTGCGAATTCTGCATTGGGCTCAGCAGCACTGCCACTGAATGCCAAGCCGTGACCGATGATGTGACACAACTCATACTTATGCTCTCCGATCCTACTGTCACCATGTTCATGGTGTCAAGACGAGCTCACTTTAACAGTACCGACTGCAGTATTTTGGGAGGGGGTGGAATCTTGTACCAGGCAACTTTTATCTGGAAGTTAAAAGATAAATTCAGATTTGCACTAACAGGCCTCAGTTCTTAACCTTCTTACAAGCACTGAAACCAACTGTAGCCCCTAATAGACATTGCAAAGAATTACAAAAGAGGGGGGTGATAAATTTATCTTTAATTATTTAAGAAACAGCCCTGATTTACAAAATTGCAGAGTGGCAATCTAGCCCTTGTTGAAGGCAAGGGAGGTTGTTGCACCTGGGAGATTTTTGGAAGCCAGGCCACTTAACTGAGGATTTAAGTGTGAACGCAGAACAATGTTAGATACTTCTTTTGAAAGCATTAACAGCTTGGCTTTCCACTGGCAAACCTGCCAAGGCAGAAGACAAGTAACAGACATGTGGCAAAAATGAAAATAAGGTCAGGATGGGACAGCAAGACTTGGGCCACTACAAAGGTCTGAGCCCAGGCATTATCAATGCTCTGACTGCCACTCTATGAGCAATGACTTCAGTCTTTGTAAAGTGGTGCCTTGATAGAGATGTGGCACATTTTAGTCAAGGAAAGCAGGCTAGTAGCTGTGACCTGGCTTTTCTTTCCTACATTTGAAGTTTCACTAATTGCCCAGGCACAGTTTCTCTAAGTGACAGAGTGAATGCTGTCCTCCACAGGGATGGATCACAAAACCCTGACTGTTATGAATCCAAAATGTTTCAGGGTAGTTTAACATGACTTTCCTGAGAGGCAAAGCTAGACAAAAATATGACTTTCTTCAAGCTGAGAACTACAGGACTGGAAATCTCCCTGATCTGTAACACAGCTGCGGTTTTTATAATTAATGGAAAACTCTCTAAGAAATCTGAAAGGGAAAGTGATTTGAAAACTCTTACTGAGAAGTCAAAACAGGAAAAGGCCACAAGTCTAGCCAAGTAACTAGCTGCACTGCACACTTGATACAGCTTAATGTACTTTACATTTCTGTGTTGGGTACTTGTACCTCACTTAGAGGTCAAGGAGATGAAAGAATACTCCACAAAGACACAGCTACCTGTGTGAGAATATGAACCTTGTTTTAGCGATGGTCTGCAAACCCCTTTAGAACTGTTCTCTTGAAGGTTGCCCCTTAATACTTTTGCATCCACCGGACAATATTACAGTTAGCTCCATCAGGCAGAGGTGAGGCCACACGCCGCCACTCCAGTTCTTCAGTTGGACTTGGACCCCTCACTGGGTGCTGCTCACCTGCACTACTCTGATAGTGAACCACCTTGGGATTCCATTGCTTTTAATGCATACTTTCACATATCAGACCTGTTCTCTCTCAGACATTACACCAGTGCCCCATCTATACCTGCTCTCTAGGCATTATTGATTCTACTATACCAAATAAACCTGGGAGGAAAAAAAAGCTTCTAGTATGGCTAAACCGAGGAAAAACAGCAGAACATTTTCATACGCAGTGGCTCCCGTGGCAAAGACAGTATTGTCAAATAGGCAGATTCAGCTGAGCTGCACTCCATCAGCACAGTCCCAGATGCAGGGTTCCCGATGGCAGGAAGTTCACCAGTGCAAAGGCCACGCTGGAAAAGACTTGGCCTCCAGCCAGCGTAAGTCCAAGCTGCAAGAAACACTGAACAGGAAGGGGATGTGAAGAAAGCATCCTCCAGCTTCTCTGGTTCCGTGCTTCTCCTGGATTTAATTACTTAACATAGTTTTGCCACCAGTTGAGAAACATTTTTTTTCTTTCAAATCTTCCCCTTGAAATGGTTGTGAGTCCTTGATGATATTAAAATAACTTACCACAGCAAAGGACAGGAATAATCAAAGCAAACCAATACCTCCTTGCAGACAACTTTCCAGGCTTCCAGCTGGAAAACCCAGGTGAAATTGCAGGAAATGACAGTTCTTTATGTAGCTCTTGTGGCTGTCCCCTTCTGCTTGATGGAGCCCTTGATAATGTGAATTTGGTCAAAGCCTTCAGTCAACCAGATGCAAGTCTGTGGTCACTGCTAACCTCACATAATTAACTGAAGATTTACATAAAAGAAGAATATGTTCACATTTATTCCAGGAAGGTATCAGTCTCCATCCTGTAATCTTTATGCTTCCCCTGGCTCAAGCACACCATCCTACCCAACAGAGAAACTTCGCAAATGCAGGCTCATGGGAAGTTGTTTCTATAAAGCTCAAATGAATCTTACAAATGGTGCAGCTAAGAACAATTGAGCTTACTTCTGTACCTTGGTGCTTTGTTCTGTAACAAACTGATCAGTGAACCTCTAAATATTTGTAAGTTTGAGTTATGTAAGTTGGTCAAACCCCTGGAGTCTCCAATAAACTTACATGATAAAACTCATGTGACTGAAAGAATGGCAAATATTCTGCAAGGTGTCTAACTGTGGCAGTGTAGGAAGTTATCGCCTACAGCACTGCACTGGAAGTGACTGTACACAAAGCAGATTTTGTGGACAAAACCACCATCTGTTCATCCTTACCTTCAGTGCAAAGTTTAACAGCTCTACCTAAACCATTGCTTCAATGTCATTCAACTTGAGTTTCACTGTAGCAGACTGGAAAACAGGAGTTGGTACAGCACACAAAACACAACTGTAATAATATTCACCCAGGGCAGTAAAAACAATTAAGGGAAACAAGCTCCTAAACAATTCAGGTCTGCTGAAAGATGTCTCTTCACGCCTTATATTTTTAATTGGTCAGGAGATTGCTGAGATTTTATTCAGGCTAATCTAAGTCTGCAGTCAGGAAGAGCTTGCCTGTTTAAGTCTCTGTATTTGACCCAGTGCATCTTGCATACTTGCTTGTGATCCCAGCCAGAACAGAAAAGATGAGCAAAAGCTAAAAATAGACAACCACAGATTTGCTACTGGAACATTTATGAACTATGTAGCCTGGCCAAGGATCAAGAAACTTTCTAGCTTTTTTTACATTTTATATACACTTATGTCCTGATCCCTTCTTGAGACAGCATAGTTCTTTTTTTTGTCTTTTATTTTTTCCCCCTTTTCTGCTCTTAAGTCATTACTAGCATTTGTTAAAATGCCCCCTTGTATACGCGCCAGTGTAATGATCTCTTCTCCCATCCACCCCATGTTTGCAATAGCATCGAACAACAGACTCGGTCCAAGCCACACCAGCCCTTCCCAGCTTGAGGGCACAAGTCCCACAGTATTATTTTTAACTGCTAAGAATTGACTGTTACCTCTTTTTAGGCCTTCTTCTTTCATTTGTTTCAAAGGAGACGGACCAAACTCCTCCTCCACAGGCCGGAACATCCTTTTGACCAGGACACTGCTACTAGAAAACACACAACAGGGACTGTGTCACAGTAAAACTGGGCTCGCAGCAGGAGAGGAGACAACAGCAGCAGTCATGACTCACTTTGGCAAAAACCCCACTATCTACTCAAGTATCACAGACCAGAAACTGCAAGGATTTAGCTTTTGATGCTTATCTGAACTCTCCAGGCCTCTCAAATTGCCCAGACTGACTGGCTGGGACAGGTGACAGGAAAATAGCTCCAATGTTACATACTATTTTGAAAACCCCAAAGGCCTTTAACTGTTTAAATATTGAGGAAAGGGGGTTGGGGAGGAAGAAACAGCTAAGTAAGGAGCTGAACCCACTTTTACACATTGATTCACCTCCTCTTTGGGGTCATGGAGACAGCCTCAGGAAACACGGGCAATATTTCTAAAATCAGAGACCGTACAAGTCAGCAAGCTCAAAAGGAGTAGCACGTTGGGCCGAATCCAGCCCAAAGCTGCAGCACGCTTCGCTGGAGAAGCCAAGGGCTGAAGGCACTAGGGCTACCTCCCCCCTCGGTGTAGCTCTGGCAGGACTCGGTGACTCCTTTCAGTCTTGGAGGACTGAAGCCAATGTGCTTGGTGCAATAAACCCCTTCACTTCTCAAATTCCACTGTGAGCCTTATGAAGAACATTAGCTTCATAAAAGAAACAAAAAAGGCCTCATGTTTTCAAGTCAATGTTAGCTGCAGGTACCCAGCCATTCCCTACCACTGGCCACTTTTTGCAGGCTTACATGAGTGCTGTCTTACGCCGAAGCCTCAGATCTGAGGGTGCTCACTTGGGATTCAAGCAACATACACAAGTATGGGGCTTGCACACGTTGCAGTTAGTACTGGCTGAACTTCAGCCACGCATATTTAAGTCCTTATTTCAGGACATCTCTAAATCTTCTAGGGACATTCTGCAATTCTTCCAATCCCTCCAAAGTGAGACAGGGGTGCTCCCATTTCCAACCTTCCCCCTTCCCAGGATCTCCCATCCTCTTTCTGCATTTCTGGTGCTTTGGCATTCTCTCTGCAGTCCCTGTATTCATCACATCCACACATGCACTGCTGAACGGCTTTCAGCAATGCAGTGAAGTTCAGTGCTTCATTAAAAAAATCCTGTTTTTTAAATTATTTGAGAACTCTTCTATGTATAAAAGGCACTTTATTATCAAATATGTTGTCCTGTCCCTGTACTGAACCTTATGGCTCTTTGAACTGTTTTGCTCGAAAATGTAATAAAAAACAGATAGGAAAAGTAGCCAATTCATGTGAAGGAAAAGAAAGTTACCCTAAAATAAACCTCCCTCTACCAGTTCCACATATTATATACACATAACGCTACTGTTAACCGTGGGAGAACACGAGGGAAGGGGGGAAAAGGGGATCAGTTTATCTGATTCCGTGTTTTGCGCCTGCTTTCTATAAATTTGAACTGCTAACTACAAAGCTTGTGAAACAATAAATGTCTTACCCTTCTCTCTCATCATCTGTATTATAGTAAACCTAGAAGGGTGGAAAAAGATGAATTATTCCCAAAACTCAGACACCTGCTTAACAGAATAACTTCAAAAGGGAGAAGAGACAACAAGTGGTTTGCAGTTTTTCATATGTTAAGAATCCTTCACCTTCTATAAAACACAAACATCTCTAGTTCTAATTGTGATCTGGAAAAGGTGTGGCTTAGAAAAACTGCTGTTGAATACCACCTAGTAGAAATGTATCAAAGCACTTTGGCAGACACTGCCCTCTCCCCCAGTTTACATAATTTTCCCCGATTATTTTATAATCCTCTAAATCAGATCACTACTAGACTAAATTACCCCTAATACGATTTAAGACACAACACTCACAAGCTTTTGTATGTACTTAATACTGCCTGAAAATCTAACCAAACTATCAGGACCAACGTTAAACTACAGGCCTAATGGAAATACAAATACTAATAGTACAGGTGAACTTTTTTGCACAGGCTGTGGGCAGAAACTCAAGTCCGGACCATTGTTTTGTGTAAGTCAGTACAGCCCACATCACTGGGACCAAATTTACAACAGCAGCAAGCATGGCTGACAGTAGCAGCAGAGATATAAAATCACAGTCTGTTGTCAAAGGCTTTACAGGACAGTCAGCCAAATTCCTCATGATGTGCCTGCACTGCAGGTCAGCACCAGCAAGTGTACCACCACCGCAGCTGCTGAGTTACTGGGCAAGCGTGGGGCGAAGGCAGGGCACCAGAGCCCTGTGGTCTGCTGGGGCAGAGCAAGGCATCTCAGGCAGGTTTCCAGCACTTGTGCTGGCAAGACTCAGAGCACACTCAGCTCTCGCTGAGAGCCTTCCCTTCTGAACCTGTACAATGAAAACACCTCAGAGCTCTGTGTGTGCAAAGCTGAGGTCTGTAACTCATTCTATGACCAGGACCTGAAAGTGTCCTTCACTTTCCTAATGAAACATTCATAAATAATAAATTCTTGTCATAATAAATAATTCTTATATTAAGTAATTCACAAAACAATTGAAAAGTTTAGGATAGCAAGAATGCCGATACTGCAATCTATAAAGCAGCAAAGGACAGGGCTGAACGTTGCCTATGAGCTAGCAAACTGGGGTATCTTCCAGTTAGTTTAGAAAATTACTTATAGCATTACACATACTAAGGAATGCTTCCACCTTCTCCTGTTTTGAGACAAATCCACATTCTGGTTTTGAAAGCCATGAGGACAGAAGGTACCCAGCATTGATATGTGAGTGGGTGTCTTTCCAGTTTTGGAGAGTAAGTCAGTGACAGCTGCGATTGCAATGTCTGTGCTCTTTGTGCTTTGCTCTACCACAATTCTCACTGCTTTAAAATAAATGACAGTTCCAACACTTAGTGTCACTTAATCTTCATTATTTTAATATTTTGCAGCAAGGTGCATATAAAATTTCCCCATTTACTATTTGTCTTTATAAAGACATACATAAAGTTTTCATTCTGCTCCCTGAGATGTTAATAAATAACAGATTTATATTCCAGAAACTGTCACAGCTAACCCTCCAATTCAGGTTTGCAATTTCCCAGCAAGCAATAAAGTATGTCTTAAAAAAGAGCACAGAATTCCTCACATTTACTAGCAGTTATGATTTCCAATATTGAATACTAACATTAGCATGATAGATTTTTACTTTATAGAGTGAAAAAATTTTCTTTCAACGAATTTCCAGATCTCTAGGTGATGCCAACAGAAAATGGGCAGTGGTGTCTAGAGAGCCTACTCCTGACCTTCCACGTGTAAGAGCTTGGTCTTCGTTTTCATTTTTCACAGGGAGGGGGATCTCTGCTACCACAAGGTGGCACTTCATTTCATCAAGCCAAATAGCGCATTCAAAACCAGATTCTTTCAGCCATAAACCAACCTTCCCATTTCAAAATTTTTTTACTATTTGTTCCACTCTTTCTTCCTAGCAAAAGAATGGCAAAACCATAACAAACACAAATTAGTTAGACGTTAATGAAGCATAAACTCCTTCTTCACACCCAGAACTCGGTAAGGCACTTGTCTCTTGAAAGGCGTTTTTTTAAATGACTCACCAAGAGCTGCGTTTACCAAAATGAGAGCTGAAACAAACAACTCCAGGAACAGTGATTTATTTTCCCAAGACCTGCCTCACAGCACAGGCAGTCAGAGGGCAGGTGGGCACCAGCTTGTCCCATTATCATGTCCTACCTGTCCAGTCCTTTGTAAGTTTCCAAAGTGAACATCCGGTATGAAGAGAACCGGCTGGGAATCCAGGTCAGCCATTGTTTTGAAGAAGGTGATATCGCTCTTTTTTTGCAGGGGGAGTGCACTTAACTTCCCTTCGGCTGCTAGGAGGATCACAAAGCAACATGGTTTTGAGAGGAGGCATCTTAAGTGTGACTTAGCCCCAAACCAGATAGGCCTGTCTTACTTACAGTTATTACACGAGGCTTGGGATGCCTGGCCTTTGCCTTTCTTTCTGTTCTGCTTCCTCTCTTCATCTCGGATTTTCCTTTCTGCTCCCTGATGCAAAAAAGACAACCCACAGATATCATCCAAAAAGCAAGCACTGTGAGCATTGCACCCTCCGATGCCTGAACCGCAGTGATGGACACATCAGTAATGCTGAACAGAGACTGGTTATCCCCTAACAGATAAATCTGTCCAGATTGTTAGGAATGTGCCAACTTTGGAATGATCACCCATGCATGCCTGAAACTCATGCTGGCACATCCAGCAGCCCCCAGGACGGGAGACAGCAAGAGGAACACATCCACATGCTGGTTTGGAGGAGACGGGATGGACGGCTCAGGCAGTGCGCAGTCTGTAGCAGGGCTGCTGCCACCACAGCTTGCACAAAGAGCATCCTAAGCCCAGTGCCTTTGCGATGGATGGAGTGCTCAGGCCAAATACTTTGCGTATGTACTGACGTAAAACACCTGCAGGATTGCTGTTGTCTTAGATCATGTCTGTACGAAGCTTTTCTCTAAACTCTCCTCCACCCACCTCGTCTGGGGGTGGCATTGCTCCACTGTGGCCAGCTTTGTAGAGGCCTTTGAGATTTGCCAGTGCAAGAAGGCTACGCTGACAGTTTGCCAACAGTGCAAGGGGTCTTACAGACAAATACAGGCATTTCAAACAGGGAGAAGCCCTCCAGAAACTGGAAAGCGATGTAGCACTGCCCTATTAGGCCCCAGGAACTCCTGGGAAGTTACAGGCTTCTGTTATGTAAATACACTCTCAACAAGTTTAGAAAATAAAACTTGTTATTGACATAAAAAGCAGCAACACCTCCTTTGAAGTTCTCCTAATTTACTTTATAAATATGAATAGTCATGTTGTGATGGGTATTAAAGTTCCATATGCTCCCAGACAGTCAGCATGCAAAATTAAACATTTTTCCAAATTAAAATTAGAAGTGCCTTTAAAAGAAAGGGGGGAGGGAGGTAAGGAAAGTCAAAAATATCCATTCAAGATGGCAAAATTCACACATGAGCCAATGAACCAAGCTTGAAAAGAATACAAAGAAAGATGTACTCCTGGCTGTAACCCATCAATAGACTTCCAGAGGTTGAAAGAGGTGGAGGAAGAACCAGCTCTCTAAAAAACCTGAAGGTGTTTAACAGAAACATTGCTTCCAGACCCAGGTCCCAATCCAGTTGTCACTGACCTCAACCACAGAAGCCAAGGGATTCAGAGTCACGCCCTTATCAAAATTGTTTCTAGTTCTACGTTTGTATCTTTAAAGGCCTTTGGCAGAAAGGAGCAAAAATACAGCTCACGGCCACTGTCCTGCAGAAGGCACATCCCTAAGAGCCCTGTGCTGCACAAAGTAGCTCTGCCAGGCAGCCACAGCCCTACCTACTGCTGGCTGCTGCCGCTCTGCTGCTTGCCGGTAGCAGGATGAACCATGAAAGTAATTTCATGCACAGCAGCAAGCATGAGCTTCCTCTTGGGAAAGCAGAAACTGAGGAGGAGTCAGCCTTTAACACGCAATAAAGAATGTATATTTTACTGATATTTCTTGGTAAATCTTCACAGCTTTGTCTTCATTCATTCAAGGCAAGACACCCCAAATTCCTCTGGGATGCAGGGAATCTCTGAGCAGGGCAGCCATTCCCACCCACCAGTGCTTATTTGTGCCACAGCCACTTTACAATCAGCAGCCACGATACCCACAAAATTACCTACCAGCCCTTCTGAGCTAGGAACATCCCACATGGCACAGTGCAGGGGCCAGCCAAGCCTACATGATGTATGTCATTGTTGTAGGACCATAATATTTTTTTGCATACCAGAGCATTTCTGTCAGACAGTTTTCACAGCTGAGCCATCTGATGCATACCTAATCAATCAGAGTTTGCATATCTCCTTAGGCAGAAGAAGAAATAAGCCTCTCATAGGGGACTATAAATTAGGCTCTGACCCTTCAAATAATTTAATGAGTTTTTCATTTTTTCATTGATGTCCGTACTTTGTATAAATGCAACAAGTACTTCTGCTACTAACGATTAGCAAAACACAGCCCATGAATTTCAGCTGATCCAAAATATTTTTTTTCCATGTCTTCAACTCATTTAATCTTACGTCTTGCATTCCAGCTCCAACCTAGCAAAACCCTTACCATTGTAAGGACCACTCCCTTCACCGTTATGCAGCTCATGTGCACACCTGTTTCTAGCTCAAGGCCAAAGCGTTCCACATAGGGCAGGACAGGCCCATAGACTTCAGCCGCCTTCTCTCTAAAGCTGAAGATTAATAGGTAATTAGAGTTGCTCAATACCCTATGATAATCTATTTTCTCTATGATGATCCATACTGAAGACAAGAAGGCAGGAACTGCATGTATTCCAAACAACATGAAGTTTTTCAGAGTAAAGAGAACTGGATTGATTTGTTTGATTTTGGAGCAATGTTATGGTATCTGCCAAGTCAAATGCTTCTGCTTCTTTTCAGCAAAGCTAATCACATATAGAAAATTAAAATACCTCTGAATCCCCAGTTCCTTCACACTCAGTGGCTAAAGCATCCTGCAATATATAAATATAAATAGGCCTGGTGGCAAGTTTCCCTGACAACCTACTTAAGGAATAAAAATTATATTCTCTTATCATAATGCAGCATCAGTGATCTGCACATGATAAAAGAGACTGCAAGGGCAGAGAGAATTAGCACTGAGAAAACAAGATGTGCACTTTAACAGTTGCTTTGAAGATTACCTACTGGAAAATACACATGGACAAAAGATTGGAGAAAGAACAGGGAGCAAGCACACAATTAGAACCTTTGCAGCCTTTATCCCCATACATTTATGTCACAAAGCACACACTGGATCTGAGCTGGTGTTCCTCTCTAGTTTATATGTAAATTAATACTAAATTGAAGCAACTGCCTGAGTAAATACTAATATATATATATAATATATACAACTTAGCTAAAAGCAGTTTTAGTTCTTCAGGGATACTATTTCCACAGCAGCTATACTGTGTTTCAGCTAGAGGACACTAATTTATCGGCAAATGTTTTTCTTAAAAACTGGACACATCTACCTGTGATTTATCTAAGTTGATACACAAACACATCGACTAAAAAGGCACCATAACTGCAGAAAAAAATGTTTGTAAGAACACTGTCAGGCACAGAAACACTTTTTCTTCCACATTTCAAACTAAGATACATTTCAGTACTTAGGCAGGAGGAATTCACTTTGCAGTTCTCCTGATCCAGACAACTGTAATAAATCAGACACTTCAGACACTTTTCTCATCAGCTTCTCTTTGGGGTTGTCAGGCTGGGACATAACGGTACACTTTTAAAAGGTGTTACAAATATAATAGGCTTGCTGGTTTTTTTAAATGACCCCATAACACATCTTTAATTGAACATGACAAAGAGGTGGGCAATTAACTGTCTCAGCTTCATGGTCTTTCCCACATGGGCAGCAAACCCTGTCTTTGTCACCAGTGCGAGTCGTGAAGAGAAACTGAGCCAGGACCCTCCATCTAGCACCACCTTAACCAGCACCAGAGCGTTCTTTTGGCATCTTGGAAAGATGTGGGTATGCAGCCTCACCAGCTACCTGCCTCTGAGTGCAATGCATTCTCCCAGTGCCACCAGCAAGTGGAAAATCTCCAACCATTTATTTACTTACAAAAGAACCATGACAAACAGATGCTGGTAAAGATGCAGCAGCGCTAAGCAAGGGGCAAGCAGGTCTCTGTCTCTTTCCAAGTGCTAATTAGCACAAACTGTCATGTGAATTGACCTCAATAATTTTCATTCATTCAAGTCATTTTCAGCCCTGAATTAAGTTAAAAAGCTCTGTGTACGTGTATGTAGAGATACATTTATATTATACAGATACATATCCCATTATTGATACCCTTGAGTCCTCCAGCTGCCATTTTCAATATAGTTTTGAAGTGCATAACGCTTTAACTATCCCTGTGATCTTTTCTTCTACTTTGAGACAGTTTTGATTAAAAGATTCAACATTCATTTCCTGCTTTCTAGTCTGGATATTTGAAGTACCAATTAAGCCAATAGATGCAACGAACATGTATTATTCAAAATATCCACCAGTTTTGTCTACAGGTCACCCTTGATGACTTTGTGCTCTGAATTTCCTTCCTTTTTTTCCTTTTTTCTAATTGCTTTTCAAAACTAGGTAGATGAACATGACTTGTACTTTGATATTTAATGAGCTTTTAACATCCAGCTGTAGCTTGAAATCTCTAAATATTTGACATTCAAAGTTACCGTTAAAAGCCTAACATTTTGACTGCAAGAAGACCTCAGTGCATACATTTACATTCATTACTTTCAAAGTTTTTGCTCCACTAACACAACTGACTTATTAGCCCTCAAGATCCTGTTGTCAAGACAGCAACAAGGGAACGAACTGAAAAAGAGGAAGGAGCAGCAGCATGGAGACCTGGAACAGTTGAACTCTTACCCTTTCCATTAAAAAGTTAATGCTACGCATTGCCTGGGGCACGGCCTTCTGCCTTTCTATTACCACCTGTAAGACTGCAAGACTAATTTGGATAAATTTCCGAGTCACTTAAATAGAAGTAGGCTCCTGAATCCCTGAACCTTGACTAGAATCCAGTCATCAGCTCCCCCCTGGAAGATCTTTCCCAGCTGGGACAAAGTCATTGGCTGTCAGGTGTTAAGCACAACTCAAACATGGTCATGCTCACATCTAAGAATCATCACTGACACAACATTTCTGAGCAACTCTTTCCACTGGGTAATATATACAGCTGACCATGGCACTGTCAGACTCATTAAGACATGATCTATGTTTTGGTGCTGAAAAATCTTACCAGTTACCACAAAGGAGTAGGGAAACACATTGTAGAAGAACAACATTTTGCAAAAGAGGGAATGAACACAAAAAAAAAAAAAAAGTTACTGAACTACAAAATGAAAATGGCTAACATATTTTTGCAGTTTACTTTTAAGAAGAAAATCCAAGCAACATAAAAATCTCACTGAGGTTTCCAAAAGCACGGTTTGGAATCAAGCAGGGAGGGAAAAACTATCAGCTGTATTGTTAGGACTCGGTGTTTTCTACTGTATCGTAAGAGAGCTTAGCAGGCCTTTACTGAAAGGTGCATTTCTCTCCCAGACACCTCTCCACAAAGGCTCACACATTACCCCATCCTGGCTGTTAAAGCCAGAAGGGATAACATCATCAGATTGGCACTTGCATGAGCCTATGGTCAGCACTGACCTTCCAAGTAGGGATCTTCATGTTTGTAATTTCTATGACTTTTTTGATATTCCTGTATCATGATCTCTAACATGCTGTCCTTAAGCAGTCCAACTACTGCTCACAAGCTAAGGAATCAAGGCCAAAAAGGCTGCAAAGCAGTAAGATAATTACATGATAATCTGTTAATATATGATATAGCTGGTCCAAATTCTACCACAAAATACAATTTTTAGGGAAAGAAAAAACACTTAATTAGGTCTAAAATACACCAATAATAAACTGTCTAACAAGGTTACTACTCTATCCATGGTAACTATGCTTTCCACTTACCTTGTCACAAAAAACCTTGATCTGGCAGTAGGCTCGGTGGATCGGTTTGTTGCTGCGGTTGTTGTAGCTGTAGGTATCAATCTGAATCATCAAAGGAAGCCCTTTCACTCCTTTTTGTGAGGAGAAGTCTGTGCTCAAGCAATTCACTGTGATGAAAATCTGTGTGCCAGAGAGATTACTTTAAAAATGTGGTGCAAACAACTAATAAGCTTCCAGAAACACATGACCACAAATGGGAAAATAAAAGCAGATGCCCACTCACCCACCCGGAAAAAAAAAAAGTAAAAAAAAAGTTTGTATTTCAGGTGGAAATTTATACATTTGTACATTCCATACACTCTGGGAATTTATACATTTATTCTCCACTTCTATCCTAAGTTCAGCAAAGATGCGGCCCACGCTGGGAAGAAGGACAAGTTTTTAAAGCACGTATTGGTGCTTCAGTTTGGCTCAGGAGCTCACATTTGAGGTGAATCATTGGATTGTCCCAACTTACCGTGCTTTGGTTCACACCAGAGAGCTCGGAGTGCATGAGGCGGATTATTTTTGGAAAAGCCAGACCAGAAGATGTACCCTAGGGGCACAACTCACATACTACAGCTGCTAATGGTTGCTCCGTCCATGGGAGCTGACTAAAGATAATCTGAGATAAAACCTAAAATGTGCCTCGTGGGTGTCAGGTCTTTAGCCCTGACTTGTTTCACACTACAAACCTGCTCTGTATGTTCGCATTATTTGTTAATATAGACATAGCAAGATCATCTTGCATTGTCCTTTCCAGTTGTCTTTTGGTCTGGCTCGTTCTTCTGACAGCTCACAATTTAAATTCAGTGTGGCCAAAGACAAGTCCTACTCTTTTTTATTTTACAAATTCTTTTCACATTCTCACCAGCAGTACCCCTTCCTTCCACCCCATCAAGAGATACCCCAGATCTTCCCCTCACCACCTTAGTTCAATTTCAAAAATGCATTTCACCCTGTCTTTCAAGCTGGGAAGGAGTTTCTCGAACATTTATAGAAATATTCCCTACCTCTTCTCAAAAGTCCCCTTTGCGATGTAGCATCCATGCAACCTGACATCGCCCTCAGTTTCCAGCACGCACACACAGCCCGCCTGCCTTTACTTCAGAAAACCATCTTCATGCTCTCCTTCCATACCCACTTACATCTGTTGATAGCCACTAGTCATCTCCTGCCCTCTCATCTCCATCGTACCATGGGACAAGGTGTGTCTCATCTGCCACATGTTTGTAAAGGACCTGGGAGAAAGGTCTCCCCAGGACTATTCTGATGCGGAGCAAGCATTGTGAACTGAAATATCACTGATAGCATTCAGTTAGGGCAGCGTGCCTGAAACTTGAGAGATGAAACTGGATTACAAATGCAATTACTCCTCCCAGTGAGGAATATGTGCATGACATAGTAATTTGGGGCAATTACGAATTAGCCAGATTCTACTTTTTTACTTTTCCTCACTTTAAAAAAAAAATCAACCAACCAAACCCCAAAACTGTGAGCTAAGGAAAAGGTCAGAGAAACCATCAGTACATTATTTCCTGAACCATGAGGATGTGAAACCTGCTCCAGCAGAACAAGCACACTCGGGAAGAGATCCCAAGCGGACCTCATGAAGAGATCCCAAGCGAACCTCGTGCACGCCTGCCGGGCAGGGCAGAGGCCAACAGCCCCTTGGGGTCTGGGAGCATTCGGGAAGGGAGAGCACGAATGACAGTTCTGAGTGACCAGAATGCAGCATCCTTAGGAGAAATGCTGCTGAGAATAAGGAAGGGCTCCGGCAAGGCTGGGGGGGTACTTTAATGGCAGAAGTTAACATTACAGTCGGGGTTTTTTTACGAGGGAGCCAGAGTCGCTTGTTTGCCTGACTGAGCTAATGGCCCCTCTGCATTTCTGCTCCTGATTGTATCGCTGAGCTGCATTTACAAATGAAATAGTTGAACTTTAACTGCGGGGAGAGGAGGGAGGGAGGGGAAGGGCCCTAGGTGAAACTGATTTTGAAGCTGATAGTGTTATTTCTGTTTCAAATTACAACCTGGTCTCCAGCTCCAAAGGTAAGCCTGGATACCGGTGCACATGCCTTTGAAATGTGACGGCCTGAATTTCCATGTGCCTTCAGACTCCTTTACAGTGTCAGGGCAGTACCTTAAAGTGTGTGTGAACACAGAGCAGTGGAATGAGGTCTGGCATCAAACAGAATCTGGACTTGCTATATTTTAGCCCATACTTCTGCACTGGGATTTTCCAAACTGCACGTTAAAATGTTGAGGGTTGGACGTGCAGGCTTTGCACCCACCCAGCAGTCTGTGCATCTACCACCTCTGCTGCACACTCAGCTGAGAAGTAAAAAAAGATCTTGTCCCACCTTAATCAACTACATACACTGTGTGATCTCTGCTGCTGCCTGCAGAAACAGAGCAGAGTAGGAGCGGCTGGGGAAGACAGACTTTATCATTTCAAGAGTCCCCATACAGCAACAACAGATTATTCAGCATGAATAATAGATTGATGCTGTAAGATTCGATATCCTGTCCTGACACTGTAATACATCAGGATCTCTCAGAGGAGCAATGACTGTATGTTCATGCACATAAAGTGTACTACTTTCTGTCATATAATTTGCACCTCGCCAGATATACAGATGGATTTGAATCAGCACAGATGACTTATTTTTTGGGAAAATCTTGTCTCCACACAATCTTCTATTAGCTTTCCTGTAAAGCACAACACTGACTTTGGATTTGAAAAACATGGGGAGTGCAGAGAGAAGGGGAAGAGGGCATCAGTTCTGCTACTTGAGTTGATTTTAGGAGTTTTTTTCTCCACGTGACTGAAGATCTGCAGCAGTTTTAACACCATGGTGCAGCAGGCTGCTGTGGTGAACAGGACCTGGGGAACCTTCTGGACAGTCGCCTTGCCTCTGCCCTTGCTCTGACCAGAAACCTTCACCTCCCCAGAGCAGTGGCCGAGGAATGCTGCCTGCTCTGAGCAGCAGTGATTTTGTCTGCCTGTCCAAGCACTGCCTGCTTTGCCCTTTACAACCCTCACCTTTCCCTCCTTTACAGCTCCTGTACATAATGCAGGTACTCCCACTCTCAGTGAGGCAAGGAGCAAAACAACCCCATGGGGAGCCATGAAAACATGAAATCCGGCTTTGCCTCTCTTGGAAGACACACAGGTTTAAGAACCTCCTTGCACTGGTCTCTTCCATAGTAGAGTTACATGGTTAGAAAATGCAGAGTTCAGTAGAAATGACAGTAGCAGGAGTGGAAATCACTGCTTTTTTTTCCCCAGGGCGCTGTCTACACTTGACTTAGAACTAATTTAATGGATGTGACTATGGCTGTACCTGAATTAATTTACAAACGTTTTTTTTCCCTGTGCAAACTGGATTTTAGCAATGTTTTGCTATCAGGAATACATCTGGGTTGCCGTTACAGTGATGTCTTTTTTTTTTTTTTTTAATGCCAACATCTCTTAGATTATAGCAACTCATGACAGAGTTGCACCATCTAGACTCCAGCTCAGGCATGCCATTGGCAATGAAAAACTTACTTGGAGAAGCATTTGGTGCCTAAGAAAGCTTCAAAAGTGGCCTAAGATAACGACAACTCTTCTGTATGTTATAAAGCATGTCTAAAAAAAGCACTCTGTTTCAGGGAAGGCGTTCCTCCACAGTGTAGCTGTTATTATGTGAATTACTGACTGTTTGTTAAATACTGCAGCATAATTAGCGATGTACAAGACACAAACACAGTAAGTAACCTGCCTTAAGAGAAAGCAAGGTTCAGAAATCCATTTCCCCTTTTATCATTTAATCCAGCCAACATGACTCCTGCCGCAGTCTCTCAACTTCTACACTTTAAACATCTACAGTTATGAAACTTCTAATATAAGCCTTTTATTACTATTTACATTTCTGGCTCCCATCATCTCCGAAGGAGCCAAGGACAGAAAAGAGGGAAAAGTGCATTATAGCACAAGATCACAAACTTACAGTGATTTCTCTACTGAATACTGGCAACACATAGAATCAACGTATGCCTGGGTGATGGGTCTTTACAAAACTCTGTTTTAGAAGGGTTCATCCCTCCAGACTATAACAACAAAGAGTTAAATGACTTGTCTCTCAAATGACTAACATGAATCCCATCATCCCTCATACACACAAAAAGTGTGGTTTTACAGTTTCTCCTGCCAGCCGTTAACTTATAAATCCCATACAAAGGTAGGACCTTTGTTTTATTTCAATACAAATGTCTCCAGCAAATGTTTACACTGCTCTTTTGAAGCTTCCTCAACCCACACCACACCCCAGCAACTACATAAAAATGCCATTTGCCTTGAATCCCAGACACATACTTACCAAGCCACTTGTATACACTGAAATTTCAACATTATTTGCTACCACAGGTCAACTCTTCTTTGATATATACCTGTCTGTGTGCATGCCTGGCATATATACATACATACATACGCACACTTGCACACACACACACACATAGGGTGTATTAAAGCAGCTGCCAAGTCTAATCCTACATAATTTCTGGTAATAACTCCCCAAAATTAAGTATCTTTTCCTCCAACCTTTAAATTTAAAAGAGTAGAGAAAACGTTAATTTCCTCCCTAATTAAAGGAAATGTGGTGTAACTTAGGAAGGAAATTAATAATTATGAGCAAAAAATTCTTATACTAGCCAAAACCTGTCCTGAGTATCACTAGTGATGTTAAAGAAATATGGATTGTCACAATACAAACCACTGCTAGAGGCTGCGCTGCTCTGTAAGCTTGATTTTACAGTTGTGCCCACTGGAATCATAACTCACTTCAGCCCACAGTACCCAAGAACCTAATCCTGCAAATCACTCACTCATTGAAAACAGCTTATTACTGTATGGGCTATGCCAAAACTCATTAAATAACTGGAAAGGTTCCCAGAGGCTTCAGCATGCTTTGGATTAAAGATCTACATTTCAGTTAAATATAGCAGGACAATGATTGCACGCAAGTATACACAACAACCGCACAGCACACAACTACTGTACACACCAAAAATCATGTGCCAGCACCTGCCTGAATAACATTATCTGCCAACGTGTTTGTTTACCCCACGTCCAAGTTGCAGTGCTTAGCAGAAATCAGTAATTTCTTGGTATCACTGAAAAGTAATATTTGACTGCTTTAAGGCGACATTTTTCACACCTTTGAATTTAAGGTTAAGAAGTACTTTCCATAAAAATATAAAATTAATGTATTGCTTCAGAAGCAACATCATCCTAACCATTTTAAATTAGTGAAGTATTAATGAGAGAGAAGACTTCTCTCAAAGAGTTGGCATGATCTATGACAAAGATATTCTCTTTTGACCAGGAGAGTTCTGGTTCTTAATTATCTTTCTTGCAAACTAACTTCTGTCAGCAATAAGACTGCAAGCAGGCAGATTATGTCTATCAAAACTGAAACTGAGCCCTCTGTCCAAAAGCCTCCAGTAGAACTTTGTCAACCAGCCAGATGTTGCAGCAAAATCTTCTGTAGGGCAACAGCAAGGCAACTAACTACCTTCTAGCATATCAAAAAAGACTTTTAAAAGATGGTTAAAAAGTCAGCCAGTTCTGGTTAATTTTTATTTGTTTCCTCACCTTTTTTTAAAAGAACGCCCTTAAAAATACCAAACATAGCACCAAGGTTCAACAAAAGGGAGCTAACAAATCACCTTGCCCATAAACGTTGCGTATTTATACACAGAAGTAAATATGGGAGTGAAACAACGATGGACTCTTCACTTCCTACCTCTGCTTCCTTATTGCACAATTATCTTTGTCTCAAGGAAGTATAAGGAAGAGTTTGACATGGGTGTAGACCATTCCCCTCATTTCTCTGTGTCCTGCTCTGAACCACAAGCCCCACGGTGACCTCTAGACAATGGTCCCAGCAGAAAAGGATGTTGCTTTAGGAAAAGGTAAGGATGTGCTGAGCCCAACTCTGCTCTGCCAGAAGGCAAGGGGACTGCTGCTGTTGAGCAAATACATCAGAGAAAATGCTAACAGAGTGGTGTTTCTGACTTTGGTGCTGTTCCCTTAGTCTATGGAAAGCAATGGTGATATTATTCCACAGCTCAACACATGCAGCACAAGATTCTCTCTTCCACCAACTTGCTCTGCCAAGCAGCTGTCAAAAGACAAGGGATCGAGAGCATAGAGCTGGAGCCCGCACCCCAGTTCCCTTCACATTACTGAGGCTACAGAGGTGTCTGCCTGTACTCTCTGAATGCCTGTTTCTTCCACATAAGATCCGACTGAGATGCTGCCTTACAAACCCTTAGCAGGCTCACTGTTAGCAAGCAGATTCTGGCTGTCACACCCGAGCTGTTATTATACCCTCATCCAGACGGGCTTCCAGGAGGAGGGTACTGCTCTGCTTGTGTGTGGGAGGAGAAATCTGGCTTTAAATCAGCTGTCCTCCAGGTGGAGTAGGAAAGTGAGAAATCTGATGGTCCACGTAAGTTTTCCTAGATGCAGGATTTAGTCTCCCAGGAGAGACAGGGATATTCGGTTAAGTGACCAAAAGGCTAGGTGATTTCTGCTTGTGTTTGATTTTTCAAGATCACTCCCCTGTGCACTTCCAACAACTGGTCTGTTTCCTTTATTTCTTCCTGGGCCAGTAAAGCGCTTCATCACATCTCAAAGGCCCTGGAAAGAACCACTCTGTGCTGCTTTTGTGTGACTTGGAAGAGAAAGGTCTTTGTGGCTGTGAAGTTAAGTTTTAATCTTGAAATTGTTGTGAAAAGGGAAAACAACACTGAGCAGAAACAATGGAGCCAGTTGAAAGTTCATCGTTCAAAAAGCTTAAGAAAAGAGAGTCTGTAATCAGGCCTTGAAATTCTTCCTCTCTTTTGGATGAGGTAATTGCTGGAGAAAAAATAGCCTTCAGTGACGTACCTCCAAGTCCACAGTTTTCAAACACCGCAGGGGCATCCTATGGGAATCCCCAGACTCAGCACAACTGGTTATTTATAAAGACTCTCCAACAGAAGCAAGCATGTGGGGACGTGTACACATGTGCACGGAGGGAAACACTACAGTGCATGGTGACAAGCTTTCAGGTACAACCTGATCTATGCTTGACAGCCCAATACCAAAGTATGTTATGAATACTCTTACTTTTGTAATATTTGTACATATTTGTAAAAATATCAATACATTTGCAGTTCAAGCTCCTAAAAGATCAGATATTTGATAACTATCCTCCAAAATAAATAAGCCAGTTTGCATTTGAATGACTACTTCCTGTAAAAACACAAATGGCTTTCTTCAATTTCACTCCTGACACTCTGTTAATCCAGCAACAACAAAAGAGTCATTATTTAAAAATACTATGTTGTATTTCCAGCTATCATTGCAACAGTTGTGTTCTTAATGTTCTGGCACCCAAGGGAAGAGCAATGTGAATGCTGTGAGATTAGAACAAAATGGCCAAGGATAACATCCGATATTAGTGGATGTGGCTTTCTTGCTCCTAGGCCAACATGGTGTCTTGGCTAAGTCTGGCTTGCAGCTGGAAATGCAAAGGTATTAAAGAACTGCCAGCCCTTGCAACGGGGACGGTAGCTGCCAGTGGTATGAGGCTGCCATGTTCTAGCCCTGGTAGTGCTTCTATAAAGGTCTTTGGGAAAGTCATGTCAAAGATCCCAAACCTCTATGTGCTGTATTTGATTGCACAACGATCACACGCACACAATGGTCATCTGTTGTGACTGCAGAGGACAACATACTGCTGTATTTTAAAATGGAATCGCATAATATGGGAATATCTGGGGCAGTGATAATGTAATCATTCCATGAGTAAATACAGCACCACTAGCGACTGGGCCAAGTACAACTTTGTTTACCAAGGGTAGCTTTTGAAAGAGCTAGGTAGTTTCCAGACCTACTGTCTTTTCTTTAGCAGACTGTCCCTTTAAAATGTGCATCAGAGACGAAAACCCCTGTTGCTAAAAAATCTCAGCACCTTCAGCCAGCAAGTCAGGACAGTGAGTGTTAATGCTACCACTCCATGCTCAATGCAATCTCTCTCAGGACTCACTAGCTCAAGGCAATCTATCTAATACTCTGTTAGAAATGCAGCGGGGAACCATCTATGAAGATGTCTCTGTATTTGAAAGACCCTTAGCATTACTTGAACATCGGGCAATTTGTATTTGACACGAAAACAATATCAGAACTTCACTAAGCTCAATAGTGTTTGCTGTCTATTACTTCTACATTCCCAAGTCTTGCATTACCCCCACTCATTTTACACAACCTATTTCTATTTCCCTTGTTGTTTGCTTTCCAGGGATGAATAACTTCTTATAATTACCAGCAGCTTTTCATTTCTCTTACACTACTCTATGCAGTTGACACACTCTGCCACCCTTTGGATAACTTTATCTATAAGAAACTTGTTAAGGTGCTCTGCTGCCCTGGTTTATAGGTTCACTGTAGCAGTCAGATCCCTGAACGCAAAATTCCCGTATGTCAGGGCATTTGATCATTTGGAAAAAAAAAAAAAGAAAGATTGCACCAGTTCTCAAAAATACATTCACACCCAATTGCAGGGACAGTCCGTGTAGTAAAAAATAATGGCACCAACACAAAGGAAGGCATAGTCTATCTTACAGAATATTGATTATTGGAGATGTTAACAGTGTAGAAAATTCTTTATTTAGTGAAAAAAAACATTCACACCTTGTGTCCCACACTGACTTTGCAAGTAGGAAGAAAACTTTTAATGTTTCTCAGGCTGGGCATATTTTAAATGGAAAATCACTGAGAGGCCACAAGTAAGAAACTACATTGTGAGAGCCCTGCAGGCTTTCCTCAGAACTATGTCTCTATTTATCAGTGATACAGGTGTGAATGCACTATCATCTCGACAGCCGTTACATACCATCTTGCCTTTTACGGACAGTCAGAATCCTTGGGGTCAGTGAAAGACCACCCTCTGCCTGGCTTTGCAGAGACCGAGCTCACTCACCTCCACCTATACTTCTTATTATTTGTTAAAACAGAGAGAAGTGTATAGTGAATAAGGATAGATGGTTATAAAGGGATACCATCTGTGTGGCTTTTCCTCACCTTTGCCTCCTCATTGACATCCCAAGTAAAGGACACGGCATTGAACGCGATTTCTTCAATATTCCCAATGGTATTAAAACTCTCCTTGTAATCAGCTGTAAGAAATAACAAACAAACAGACGACTCATGAAAAAGGTTTGAACTTCCGCTTTTACAATTAGTAGTACCTCTGCTTTTTCAGCTGAGTTGTCTAATGCCTCAAAACTACCTCTTGTATTGTTTATGTTGAATAATTAATAACCTTAATTGCAAAGAGGTAATATACTGCAGCTTGAGTCTTACGCATAGTGCATCACTAGCTAGTGTTCTTGCAAAATATTGCTTGTTCTCAAGAAGGAATCGGTGTGACCGTAGTAGGAATAAGTGGGTGTATTCATTAGCTTGGCCAAGGAATGGCCAAAACTGGAGAATTAACTAAAAGCTATTGATACATTTAAAGGGACTGTTCAAATCTTGACATAACCAAACAACATGACAGTAAACCCTGAAGAAGCTTTCTAAAAGGCTAAGAGTTATCATTGGAGGAAATAACCAGTAGTGTATATTTCTTGCCCAGATGTTTCAGCTTTCCCAGAAATTACTGCACTGGATGCTGGATCTCTATCTTAAAAAACAAAAAACAAAACAAAAAAAACCACACCACAAAAAAAACAAAAAAATAAACCCAAACCTCAACCAATCAACAAAAAAAAAATGCACCACACAAAACAAAGAAATAAAACCACAAAGACCCTTTCTTCAAAGTGTGAATGATACTAAAATAGCGAACAAACAAACATGAAGTGTTTTCAAATTGTCCAACTACAAAATCTGCACCCTCTTCTCACTTCTTTCTAAAGGGCTGTTACTGTTATCAATAAGCTAGCATTTCAGAAGGAATGCAAAGCAAGAGGGAGGAAGTCCAAATTTCAAAGATGACCCAACCCTCCCCCAAAAACAAGGGTGGGAAACCACATAAAACAGGTAACTACTTCTTCACAATCAAAGAGGAACAAGCCCCCTTTTTCTCTCCCTTTGCCAGCCAATTTAACACACTTTCTTATTTTGATGACAGATAGAAAGACCAGGTTTGTAAGGAGGTAATATCTTCTTGATTAAAGGAACTTCCAGATTGTTCCTGCAAATGCATCAACTCTCTCGGAGACATATACATTTCCATAGAATCCCCTGAGGGCTGTAATTGGACTCAGCGCCAGAGGGCTGAAATTATGTCATGCAGTGATCTCGATCTAATGCTCACTAAGAATCAGAAGCACACTGATACTTAGATTTGTAATCAGTTATAGAAAGAGGATGTTTTTGTATTCTACAAATGAGACACCCAAATGGTTTCAATATTAATTTCCTTTGCCCTTCTGAAAATAAACAGCTGATTTCTAAAAAGTAATTCCTAGGTAATAATAGTTTTAAAATAATTCATAACAAAACCATTGCTGCACGAAGATAATTATGTAACATTTGAGACATACAATTAGTATACTTTTCTCTCATCTGAAACGCAGGCATGCTGGCATTTCCCTGGTCAACTGAAACTGTGTGCCTGGGATACATGAATGATTTTGGATGCAGTAAAAATTCACTGTTCTGACCATAGGAACAGCACAAGACATTTGGTGATGCAGCAAGTTACACTGTTTGAGAAGGCAGGCAGGTTTTTCATCCCCATCATGAACTTAGATCTCCTCTCTAACTGAAGTCATTGGCTTCACTATCTAAATTCAGTGTGGGAATGCAAATGAGAAAAATTAGAAGACACATAAGTAGCTTAATATGCATCTGCACACATCCACCCACCCCTTAAATCTATGATTCACCAGAGAGTGCCTCGTGCAACTGACTGCTGCATATGGGCGTGCTGTGTAGGTGCACTTTGGAAAGACATGAACAAGATGTCTTGTAAAGACACATGTTTTCTTCTCCTAAAAGGCTGTCAGAAGCTCCCATCCCATCAACCCTTCCCTTCCCCCAACACATGCCTCCGCTTCCTTAATTGCCATACACAAATCTCATGGAGTGACTATATGACGTGCTGTTTTAAAAGCAAAAGTGCATCCTACTCCCTCAGTTTACAGATAATTAAAGAAGGATTAAGAAAGTATTTACATCCAAGGATATCTGAAAGTTGTTAGTGTGACTACAATTTCTCCTCTTCTGCTTCTATGTGTTACCAGAAATAGAAAATTGGGGTTCTTCACCATGCTAGAAAATGGCTCCACAGGAATTATTTCCTCTTTTTTTAGGTAAACTGCACATTAAACAATGGTAAATTTCAACATTAAACACTAATAATTTGCATGCATTACTTACCATTGTAGTAGATTTTGTGTTGTGCACATAAATAATACAAAATATCCTGCAAAAACATATGGCCAAACCTCTGGAGCACAAATAATCCCAATCTAAAGCTTCCACACCCACTCTATGTCCATGTTTCAACATGTTCCAGTGTTTGTCAAACTATGGTACTGATTCTAAATAATCAGTATTTTCTGCAATCTAACACTGTACTCTTTATTTGACATTATTTTAAAAGAAAAAGCTAGTGATCCAATGTCACAGCACTGTGGAAAAGTCAGCCTTTTTTTTTCCCCCTCACTCCTGCTAAAAACTATGGAAGTGCCTCTCTCCTTCAGAGAAATCCATAACAGCACATAGCCTAAATTCTGGAAAACACCTTTCCTTCTTGCTTAGTAAGTGTCAAGTCCTCAGATTCATTCCTCAAGCACTAAGGACTTGCTTACATGTAAGTACATGCTTATCCTATTAATATCAAAGCACCTTCAGACCCAGTACAGTATCTAATCCATTCAACCATCCTTCCTCCCAGGAGGTGCACCAGCCAGTACACAAAACAAATTAAAGCTGTGACCCCTGCATGTCTGCAGTGGGGGAAGAACTCACTCTATTTCCTCTATCTCCAGAATATAATCGCAGGCCAGAAGGCAGACAGACAGACCTGTGCCACCCGGGAGAGCAGCACAAGCAGAGTCGTCACCCCTGTCTGAGGGCTGAATAGCTGGACTCCAGAACTGGAACATCTTGAATTTATTTGATTCTTTGCCTGCTAAGGACCAAGCCACGCTCCAGATTAAAAAAGCGTTCCTAAACACTTAAAAAGGATTCACAGGTGTTAAACATGCGCTACAAACATTAAGTTAAAATAATATTAAGTATTATAAACATCTATGGAGTATGTTACACAGATTTATGGCTATTCACAGATAGTTTTAAAAGAGCGTAATACATGATTAACCCTTTATATACTGTTGATAGTTGGAGTGAAATCCAAAATAAAAGTGGGGCTACCAGCAGATTGCCAGACCATCCTCTGAAGATGGGGCAAACCTGATACACACCCCTGTCCTCAACAAGCTTCTTTCACTGCCTGTTTAAATGGTTCTCCATAGCGTACCCTGGCATTTGCTAGTCTCCCTCATAGACACCTAATTCTCTCTGTTAACTACACAGGGCCTGGACATTAACTCAGTATTCCTCTATGGGAGCTCTTCAAGGATCTTAATTTTTAATGTACAGGAAAATCTTCATAGAACCACACAATAATTTAGGTTGGAAGGGACCCCTGAAGGTTATCTCGTTCAACTCCCGCTCTACTCCCACTCAAAGTAGGGCCAACTTCAAATTTGGATGACATTGCTCAGTTAGATCATCTGATGATAAAACTGGAAGATTTTGCTAAATGCAGCTTCATGGGAAATGTGGTTGGGAGCCATTCTGCCCTAATAAGCACAATATCCACAATGTAAGTCCCAAAGAAAATGAAACGTACTTCAGAAACACTGCACCTGGTAAGAGCTAAGGCTGCGTTTCAGTTGTTCTCAAGAAAACACTACCAAGCAACATCCAGGTCTTCCTTCTGAACACAGAGGTGAACTGCGCCCTTACAGTTCTTACATCTGACAGGGAGTGCTATTATCAGTAAGTCTTACTACACTGTGCTTCACTCATGTTTGCAGTCCAAATAAAGAACACATGCCAGAGTGCCTCAGAAGTCAGCACAGACCTACTTCATCTCAAACTAATGGAAACATAAAAGACATTCACTTTAACACAGATAAACAGACAGCACATGCACAGCACTGCATTTTGCACAGCACTGTTTTACAGAATATGCATCATAACAGAATATGCATCATAACAGAATATGCATCATAACAGAATATGCATCATAACAGAATATGCATCATAAGCTGACTCGTTCCGAGTACGGGCCCTGAAATGTGCCAGTACCCCACCAGTGCAGTATGTTGGAGGGTGTTGGCACTGCATCGGAACAAGCTCCTCAGCACATACCTTCAAAGGTATGAGCATTAGCACTGCAAGCTTGTAGCGACTAGCACAAAAAAACAGGCAGCCTTCAGAAATAGCTGTGACGTGGCATACTTGCTCTTTTAACATGTCATGATAGGAGTCATTTGGTCTGGGGTGGAGGTTTTACTGCCTTAACTACTCCAAAGGGGAAAAAAAATTTTTAAAATACCCAGAAGTTGGGGAAACAGTTCAGCCAGAACTATGATGGTAAGAGGAGAGGCAGAAGGGAGATTCAGGACAAGCTGCTTCGACCAAATACACTTGACTTTACATAATGCTAACCACAGTGGAGGCTGCAGCATTTGAAAGTAGAAAGGCACAGCATGAGTAGGACCGCTTGGGGACTGATTGCCTGATCACCCTGTTCAATCACCCCTGAAGTCTTACAGTGCTCTCTCCAAGTAACCCTGCTTTTTTTTTCCCCCTCTGCCCCCTCTCATTCCTGCCATTCAATGGTTTGGTTCCCTCAGGCGGTCAAAACAAGATAGACTTTGTCTGCTTTGGTCTTGCCGACTCCTTTGACTGGAATCCGCTGCAGATGGCTGCATGTGTAAACTGCACGTGGGAGGGGAGAAGTGCTTGATGTCTAGACACTCCCACAGATTTCAACTTCAGGCTCCTTGGCATCAGGTATGTGTTCTTCCTCTGCTAAAATCTCCCAAGCATGCGGATGGGGCAGTTGTCGCTGAAATGGGCTTGTAAATACCTTAGATGGGATGACTGGTGAACAGGTCTCTCAAGACAGCACACCAGATTTCGCTTCTCCCTCACTTCTCTCTGACACCAAGACTCAAAAACTGGGGTGTAGGAGTTCTGTGCACTCCTTTGCTGTCACCATAACTATGGCATCTTCACACTCAGGCTGCTTTTACGCATCAGATTAGCTAACATAACTGTTACGTGGGCTGCTATTGTTACTGGATCAAAGAGTGCTCAGCCTTTGAAAAACTAAAGGAAACAAACATTCTGCCACTCCTGAGGAGGTGCAGACCTTGACTTCCTAGCAGCAGAAGGTGGAAAACCACTAAGCACGCATGCAAGGAGCAGCTCTTCTTTGTGACTACTGAGGACCATTTCTTCTGCATGGTCTCCATCCTGCTTCATAGTTTCCACAGCCAAGCCCTAGCAGGCACGAGCCATTGCTAAAAGCTGTGGTACAAGCCTTGCAGCCATTGTCAATACATACAACCACACCCCTGTGCAAGGTACAGAGCTTTCCACATTCTGCAACCTTCCCCAAAACATCTGGAGATCTTCTTACACTCACCAATGTCAAGGACCCTCTGTTTAGCTGTGTGTTGCCGAGAATGCCAGTATTTCCAGTATTTCAGCTGTTCGTCTCTGTTTTTATCCTCACTGAAAACAACCATGACCACGCTCTAAGAAAATCAACACCAGAAGTTGCATTAGTTAATATAATTAGTAGTCAGAAATACAAAAATTAAAATCTCCCATATGCCTTTAATGCTGATCCAGTCACTACCCTTCCCCAGTACTCAGACTGTAAAAGATTAAAGACTCAGGGCAGAAGAAACGTAGTTTTAAAATAATGCAAGGCCTCGGATTATGTTCTTGATAGTCCAAATAAAATGCAATCATATTCTTAGATTTAAGAAGTCTTAAGTTGCCTTAAGTAAAAAGTGGTCATTTCAAAGTCAGAGGATTCCCAATTCCAATTCTGATCCAAGTCCAGTCCAAGTGTTGGAGTGCAGATTCCGTGTCATTCTGGAAGATGACATTACACTGTAAAGGGATGTACTGTTACGGAGCTTAGGCTCACTGGCTAAAGGCAGGACATTTTCAGTTTTAGCATACATAGTACAAATACCCTTCTCGGGAGCAGCACGCTTGCATACATGTATTTAATGACAAACCCAGTGTGACTATTTACTGAGTTTTCCTGAGCTTTTCAGTTCAGGTTCTGAATTCCCTTTGTTAAACTGTGTGATTCAAAGGAAACAGATTGAAAATTCATGCAAAACTTCACATGGGTAATTAAGGCTCTTTAAAAAAGCTCTGCTGTAGGCAAGCAAAACAAAAAACACAAAACCATGAAAGAATTTTCATACTAGGTAAACTGAAGTGAAAAGAAATCACAGAGACCAAAAATTCACTTTTAAATACCCTCTTTTGTTCCCATTCTTCCTTTAACCCCAAGTCACTAAGCTCATAAAAAACACCATCAAGCTGTTCCATAAGCTGAGGAACTGGTTCACGGTTGATTCATGGTCTGTGTCCCTCCACACAGTCATCACCGCAACCTTTCACATGCTCTGTGACCTTCTCCATTCCATCTATAAAAGGCAAACATCATCGCTGCGTCTTCCGTGTCTAGGTACTGCGTGGGCACAAGGCAGTGTAGGTCGTGGATGAGTCCTGAGTTATGCTTATGCACATTGGCTGGTCATCAGGTATGTGACAGCTGGCCAGCTGATGCATCAATCAGAACTGGCAGTGCAGCCTGTAGCTTTTCCACCGAGGACAGCATTAATCTTTTTTCTCTATGAACCACTTACATGGGACTTGTAGAGGTTTAATACGTTCAAAACCTCTTGTGCCATTGTCAGGTTGGGATGGAATTGGCAATAAATTCAACAGTCGCTTGGCTGGGGGCCTGACAAACAGAACACGATCGTGAAAGTTGTGTGTGGTTTCACAATCTTCTGTAAACTGTACATCCTCCAAAAGAAATGGTTTCCTCTCTCCTTTACAATTTCCACCCTTTTGTTGCCAAGCTTCAAAACTCATGGGGCTGGGCAGTGAACGAAACTTATGAGGACTGGTTTTCAGCCAGATCAGTGAGCTTCTGCCTCCTCTTTCAGCTGTGTAAGTGCTAAAGCTGTCACCACAAAGAGAGAAGGAACATGTAGCTGGCAGGGAGAGAGACTTTTCAGCAGCAGAGAAGTCTTACATCAAGTTCGGCCAACAACAAAACAGCATCATCAGCCTCACGTCCTTAGGAAAGGAAACCAGGCTAAAAATTAACTGCTGTTCAGGTTTACAAATCATTGCCTCTCTTTAGAAAGAATCTCTCTAAACTTCGTGTACGACAGAAACATATAGGTTGTTGTCTGCTTCACTGCTCATGTTGGCTTTCATTGGTTCCTTTGACTAAACTCACAACATTTTTATAGTACTTCATTTATTTGGATGGAAACACTTTTGCAGCCTCATACATATGCAGCCCTTCCAGCTTCAGGGTGAAATTTGCAGGGCAGCAACTCTGAGGCTCATTGTTCATTCCAAGGTTACTGGGTTAGGATTTGCTTACTCAAAAACACTACCAGGGAAATCAGGAGGCCTGTTCACCAGGCAGATGTTGCTGAGTACCCAAGCTCCAGTTCTAGCTGCAGAATCTAAGATGCAAATCATCCATTTTGTCATACTTCTGGGTGGATATTAAGTGAAAGCTCCACTTATACAACGTACATGTTTTAAATCTTAGGGCACAAAGGATGGCTTCAACTCTTCACATTTTATCTAAAATGCACTGGAAAGTAGCTGCTGAAGTGCACAAGTGAGTGAAGATGGACTAACACAATAGACGTAGCAGTTCTTTGATTTTTTTCATTAATTGTGCAATGATAAGTTCACCAATGTCAAGTGCAGTATCTGTGCAATTACCATTCTGTCAAACCATAAATTGAGGCAGATATGTATATAATTAACTCATAAGATCAAGATCACACTTTGAAAAAATTGTACCCCAAAATATTTGAGACCACCAATGATATTACTCTCCCACCTTTTCACTGTGCAAAAAAAGTAAGCTTGCTCTATCCTCTCCCACAAGAAAAAAGGTAATTAAAAGCCAGCCAACCACAACTACATTTATCTGCAGGGCTCCGTTCCCACCTAGGAAAGAAAACAGACTATACCCGGACTTTGCTGATGGGATGCCGGAAACATTTGTTGTCACCCGTCTCGCTCAGGGTGATGGCATAGAACTGTCCTTTGTTCAAGTAGGTCATGGGCCCCTCCCCTTGCTTTTGACGCAGAGATTTGGTAGCTTCTAGCGTATACTGAAAAGTGCTGCTGAAGAGACAGGAAGAGAAACACCAATAAAATCCATATCACTTTCTCCATTTCTCTTTGTCCCCATTCATTATGTATTTCATGCATTGTATGAGCAAGGCATAAGAAGTTAATAATAAAATTCCAAGGAAAGGTCACACAGGTATTTTAAAATGCAATTTTCTTTTTTCAAGTTCATCAGATCTGGCAATCAAGCGTAAAACTATCTGGACTTTAAGCCTCTTGGATCAAAGACTACATCTTTACTTTCTCTAAAAAGAATCATCATGAAGTACAAGACTACATACCCCACAGTGAGAGTGTCAAATACCAGGAGGGAATTCAGTGTGATTTGCAGGAAATCAGCTACCTCCACAGACATTTAAACTTAAAAGTGTCACAGAAGCAGACATTAAACAACAACAACAAAAAAAAAAAACCACAAAAAAACCCCAGAGTAAAACTTGTTGCAAAAGATGGACAAAGACAATGGAAAGTCCAACTGCTACTTTCAGCACAGTGCAGAGAAGGAATACAACCAGAAGGGACAGTAGGTTCATTTGTTCAAAGGCAACATGCAATTAAGGTTTTTACAAGCTTTCTTTTCACACTTAATCAGACAGAAAAAAATACCTACATTTAGTTGTATCTGCAATCAAGTAACCTCCCTTTAGAAAAAGACAAAAATTAGAGAAAAAGAGTTTGCTCTTGTGTTGGAAGTCAGATTTTAGAAAAGACCCTCCTTCATAGGAGAACTTTCCACCTTTAAAGCAGTTCTCAAACAATGAAAAGTTAAAGCTCCACTGACTAGTGAACTGTTAGCTGAACACAATTCTCACAGAGCCTCTTGCAGTCACATCCTCCAATAATGGGCTTGAACAATAATCCAATAAAAACAATGCCTGCAGCTCCTCACATTCTCTTAAATGAAAAATAATGTTAACCTTGCAGAATAAATCTTCTCTTCAAACTGCATTTGGTCAACCACAGGAAGCTTAATGCAAGGAGTCACTTGCAAGATGTCCTCACAAACTGGAGATAGGGGGGAAGCATTTTCACAAAGGTCCTAATTCAGCAAAGTATTTAAAGCACTGCTGAAGTAGAACCAAAAGGATGAATATGTTGGTCCAAAACAACAGTGTATCCTCAACTTTCTAGTTCAAGCAACTACTTAATCATCATAACACTGCCAAAGCAATATGGAAGTAAGGGGAAGACAAAAGCTTTTTTAACTATGCAATGAAAAAGGGGAAAAAAATCATTAAAATGCATGAATATTAATAACATTTAAATCCCCACTTGAAGAGAAGGCAGAAGAAAAAAATAACGCAATCCACTGTCTTTCCACCCAAAGGAAGACATTTCAGACAGTTTGGCATCAATTATTCAGTTTAGTATCAATCATTCAAGCAAATGAAGACAATTTCTCAGGGTTTCCTAGCTTATAAATGGAAATCCAGTCAGTTTTTCTAGTTGTTTAAAAGTTACAAATCAAAGCAAAAGTAAGTAAAAAGCAATCACTAACCTACACCTATCCAACCCACCAATGGCAGTACCAGCATTTCCCAACAGTGCAGTTGCTGCCAACACAAAGACACAGTGGGAAGGCAGCGCCAAGGGGACTGTGGTCCCCTCCACGGCCACCCACCGTAGTGTGCACTGCCACAGCCCCTCTGTCCTGGGTGCAAGGGGAACAGAGGCTCTGTCAACACTGGCAAGTGGGATGTCCCCATCTAAGCGGACCAAAAGAGTAGAATTAGTGGTGCTGCTGACCCAGCATCCATCCTGCTGCATATGCTTGCCCTATGGATTGACCTCCCATTACTGGTGGGGGCATATCCTCTGATTTAGTGTCACACGAAGGGACTGCAGGCTGCATGCTGCAAGACTGCTGCATGACGCATGCCAAAGCATGCTGAGTGCCCTGGGAGATGCACCTCAACATTTCCCACCAGACAGAAAGCTTAACAAGGATGTGTGCTGAGAAGGGCTTAGGATGAACCAGTCAGACACACAGTGTCTTAACAGAGCTGCCTACAGTCTGCCACGGTCTGGTCTTCTGTTTCCTGGCATTCCGTATGTTTCAGAAAGATGTCAAAAATGTAAATCCCAGACACACTGCACCCGGCCAATTTTGCAGTCTCTCTGTGGTACCACTTGGGAATTTTCTTCTTGTTCCCAGCTGGCAATCAAAGTGTGCCCTGTAGCAGGAAGATTACCATTACCCTTAAAACTTAATGCAGTCACTCAGATGATTATAATACTATTCTGAATCTCACCATGAGTCTTAACTAAAGCCCCATGTAGTCATTAAAGGATCTTCCACCAGGCTTCCAATTACTTTCATATTCACCACTTTTTCTTTTTTTTTTTTTTTTTTTTTTTTTCAATCTGAAGTTTTCATTTCCGAGTACCTATAATTTCCAAGTAACTCCCAGGAAAAAAACATTTTGTTTTTCTTAATGTGTATTTGGAGGTTTCATTCTAATGTGGACCTGGGCCATAGCATGAAGGACTTAACATCTGAGAATTGTTAACAATACCAGTGTTTCAAGATTTAATTTTTAAAATACATATATATATATCTATATATATCTCCAGTGTAGTAAGTGAGCAGTCTTTGCTAAGTATCTGTTTCGTATGTACTGTCTATGTAATGACTCAGTTTTGAGCTGACTAGAGTTAATGGTTGTTTTAATATTCCTCAGAAAAAAAGATCAAGCTGTAAGGAACCTCCACTACAGAAGCAGTCATATGCCTACTCCAGGAAAAATATGTAGGCATGTTCCTGCTTCTAAAGTGAGGGTAATCTCTCAGATATAAACAGAACTATTCACAAGCATGAAATGAAGCATCGGCTTGTAAGCTTTACTGATCACAGTCTTTATTAGTTAAAGGGACTCTGCGGTGTTTGCCTGTTCTATGCACACATTTTTCTGTGCTTAGGGAGGACACTATTCCTTTCTAACTTCACTTTTTGAAACTTTTTTTTTTTAAAAGTAACACTTTTTGGAATTCTTAGGGGGTTTTTACATGATTTGTAATAGATATGTCATTTACATTATTTTATAGGTAAACATGAAATACAACAAGCAGTGTAAAAAGACAGAGGGTTTCCCATAAAACCTACTAGGAGTAACTAGGAAAAAACAGTAGGGAAAATAAAGGTGAGAAATCCATAATGTTGGTGGAGCCAGTTCAAGCATCCTGGACATATGACCTGTGCATCCTGCCACCCTGAAAGGTGGGGAAAATCTTCCATGACCTGGCTGTCAAAGCTATGCCCTGTTACCTGGGGGCCCTCTCTTAACAGTTTCAATCTTGCATATCTCCAGGCTTCAGAGGAATTACTAACTTAAAACCATGCTGAGGTAAGATAATAGATGACGACATAAGCTGATCAGATATGAAAGCTAACGTGCAGAAGCAGGGGAGAGTGATGCTGGGAAGTATCAAGGAACCCTGCAGGTGCCCCCAGGTGATGAAAGGGAGAGTGGGAAGTGGACACAGGCAGCCTCTCCTTGATACATTCCTACGTGATGCCAGTCAACACATTTCAAAGCTTACGCCATACCTTGTTTGTTCGTAAATATATTCTTCAGCCCCCACTGACACACTGCGATACTTCTGAAAAATAAAAACAACAATTAAATATAGTTTGATACAATCAAAATGTAAATACCAAGAAAAGTAGAATTATATTTATTTAAGGACCCATCAGAAGAAGCCATCCATTTAAAACTCAAAATCCCTAAAAACTGGAGTGGACCCTACATGGTTTTTACACTAGAACCGATAGGAATCATTCATTTATGTCAAGTTTTTTGCGGTTTTCATAACCTAACTGCTACAGGAATGCAGCTGAAAAACATCTTCTGCCTTACTGAACTCCTTGCCTACACATTAGTAGAGTCTAAAACAAGCCTGTAAAAATGTACTCCATCTCAAAGTCGATTTTCAAATGAAATCATAGTTTTCCTAGAGAATTCACTTCTTGTTTTGTTTTACTTGATTTAAAAATATGTGTATGGTCAGCTGTCCTTAAGGCCTACAATGAAATGCTGACAAAAATTTAAATTGGTATACTGTCTATTTTGAATAGGAGTTGTGACGTAGGCTAAGTAGTATACCTTCAATATAAGATTCTGTTTGAGCAAAATGCACACTTTACCGTATGAAAGAAGAACTACAGTCACTCTTTAAAAAATTAAAGCATATCTATAAAAAAAAAAAAAATACATCAAGAGGTGGGATTCTGAAAAAATGAAATATTTTGCACAGGCTAAGCAAGGATTTGTGCTGTCTTCCTGAGCAAATGAGCCTATTTGTACTCTACTGTGTAAGCTTTCCTGCTGCTTCTTGGCTTGCCTTCTGCCTGAAACATACTTTTTGCTGATATCTCTCTGATTCACTGATGGATCATTACATTTAATCTCCAGAATTTCTTTTGTGATCATCAATTAGCAATTAAAAGCTGTTTTGTTTCCAGAAGTGTCAAGCTGAGCAATTTTGAAACAGTTTTTAATTCTACCTTATGCACAACTGTGCCACAACAAATATCCAGTCAGATACTAGTTAAGTGCAAAGGTATTATGTACCAGTTAGGAATATTTCCTGAAGATCAAAAGCCAAGGACCCATGAGCAACAGAACAGATAAGCTAAACAGTCTAAAAATCTAACATCCGAGGGGTATTACAATAAAGATGGTCCCACATCAACATGCATGCTAGAGGCTGACATTGTAAAAAACATTCAGTTTGCTTACCTAGCCTCAAAAACTCTGTCTGTACTGTAAAGGACTAATAAATAAGAATATGAAAGAGATGAGAAAGGTATATTTATGTAATTGTTAAAGTTGTATCCAAAGAATGTAGCAAGTGATTGATCAAAGTGTCCACTGTCAAAGGGGTCTATAAAAACTCAGCACGCCTTCAGTATAACAGGACCAAGTAACTCAATAAACATTTAGAAACGATTTCTAAAAATGTATTCATGATCTGTTTAAAAATTAAGCAGCTATCAGAGTAAATCTACTGAAGCCAAACCCAGCCATTTGCTCCAAGTGCATAGGAAAACCACTAAGAACAACTGTGTTCCTACTTTAAACACTAATTTAGCACAAGTTTCTCTTTTGGTATGTTCTGACATTTTACCTTATGCTCTCCCCACATCTGCTTCATACAGCTATCCCTACCCAAACAGCACATGGCTGCAGAAGCAGTCAGAGCATGACAGGGGTGATGCACAGTCTGGGATTCAGGTAGCCGAGGAAAAAAAACTAGGCAGGCTAAGTGTTGAGCGAGGCTGTTGCAGGTCCCATGCCACATGCATGTGAGCATTTGGGGCTGGAAGTCCATTAACAGTGGCACACACCCCACCCAAAAGCTACAGATGGGGACCCAGTTAAAGTTAGTTGTTCAGTCTCCCTGTACTTTTAATAGGGGAGGTGAAAATGCAGAGGAACAAGCACACCTGACAAACCATTCCACCCACTTTTGGCAACTGGATTTGAACTGCCTCTTTCTCCACAGACTGCAGAGAAAGCCTAGATGACAAGTATCATACCCTGTTATTAACCAATCATTTTAAAAAACACGCAACAAAATATGACCATTGTAACGAAATTACCACAACATGGAGTCTGGGGTGCAAAGACATTACCATTGTGACAAGAATTACCATAACATGGAGTCTGGGATGCAAGGCCAACACACAGATGTAAATTCCCTCTTTACCTTCAAGTCAAACAACTTTGCACATCCCTCAGCACTTTGCACGGCACAGCCTGGCTGTTCAGGTAGCTCTCAACAGCACGTCCCAGAACAAGCCATCGTAATGGAATCACACCACTACAGTACCCCAGGGAAAGCCACTCACATAAAGAGCCATTTACCAGTAACAATGAAAAATAGCTGAAATGATGTGATTTGATAATGCAGAGCAGTGCTTCTAATCCAAGATTTGATCTTGCTGATTTTTCAATGGCAAGCTAGATTTCTTCATTAATTATTCATTTAGTTGACCAAAATGTGTTCTATATCTAAAAATGAATTTCACCTCCAGATGTCCTGACCTTTGATGCTTGTGTGGAGACAATTTACTTTTCTATAATACACAAACACACAGCACATTTCTTATATATTGAGTCTCAGCCTTAACGTAGCTTGCCTTGTACTTTTGTTACATTTACAATTCCATAGAGTTGGAGGAGAAAAATCCAAAGAAAGGTTTTACCACCTAGTATCTCTAATTATTTGCAGAGGTACTGTCGGCTTTAAATAATTTTTACCTTTCTACTTTTCTGGCTTGTTTGCATTATTCTGCAGCAGGCAAAAGCAGCCAGAGGATACTCACCATATTAAAGCTGACTGTATAATTACTTTGCCTCAGTGTAACTGTAAAATAGCTACAAGGTAGCAGCTCCTTGTCTCTCTTCTCATTCCCTACATATACACGCACCTCGGTCTTTCCTTGCCTGTTAACTTTTCCATTCCTCTCTAGTCACTTCATTCTGCTACTTTTTCTGACTTGCCCATGTTACAAAGTAGAGCTTAGTGTAACAGGCAGCTTCTGAATAAATTACTTGGGTTCATCTAGCAGCAGAGGCTGACACTGCTCATTTGCACTTTAGGAAGAACATTGAGAATTTCCCAGTTACAAAGTGGCTGCTATTTCTTACTGTTATGAATAGGTCTGAAGGCAGATCTTGTTAACAGAAAACAAATCCTCTTTCAGAATGGCAACTATCCTCTACTTGACACAATATCCCAGAAGACAAAAGATCTGTATCTCTTACTTTCAGAGTTTCCAATAAACAACTTTAAAACTGTGTTCTGAAACTGCTCATGATGCTCACTCATAATCAGAGCACAGACTGAGAGGAACACAGCAAGGAGCAGAGATGAATTTGTTGAAACAAGCACCACCATCCTGATGGCTCTTGTGGACAGCTCAGATCTCCTTAGTTTGTTTACAGCTTTTTATTGAGTTCTTAGATGCAAATTTAAGGTGAAAAACTTACTTCTGTTCCTCCGTCTTTGAAGGTGTCGCTGTATGTACTGTCAGGAGTACTGCGCTGGTCATCTTTGAGATAATTTGTGTGGGGAGCAATGTTGGACACTTCGTATGGCTCAAAGATAACCCCTCGGTGCTCCTCATTTTCTCCTCTTGCATAGTGTGCTTGTGGGGTCATAAAAACAGGGGTGAACTCCTCTGCTTTAACCACAGTCACTCCAGTCCCTGTGATGGGCGTTGAGCTCCCAGACACATTTGTGTTGTACTCCCTTTTGGACGACTCCAAAGGGTCTTGGTTCAAGGAAAGGTTAACCGGCACCGTCTTCAGGACTTGCACGCGGTTCTCTCCCCCACTTAAATTACTCTGAGCTTCCGTGGTATTAAGACAATTTCTGTGAGACAAAACCAAAAGTGTTATGAACTGATAAGTGTCCTGATAGAGTAAATCTCTTCCTTAAACAGCTTAATGTTCTTAGATGGCAGGGAAGGAGATCCTTCAATTCTGGTAAACCATTGCCACAAAAAGTAGTACATTAACACATACTAGGCAAAAGACATCATGAGGCAAGCAGAGAAGTCCAGAGCTCTTTAACGACTAGGGAGAGATAATACACTTGATTCCACCTATAATCAGTATGCCTTGTTACAATAAATTCTGGGTATCTGGGGTTGCTTTTGCCTTGGCTTACAATTTGGATGCAAAATCAATCCACCAGTGCAACAGCCTTTAAGCACAAAAGAAGCATAAAGAGTAAGGCAAGGTATGGATTACTCACAGCAGATAATTTGCATGTGAAATAGGCGAAACATCACCAGCAAAATTCATACACTGATGCATGCTCCTTCAGGCTGTTGACAGGCCACTCCTGTTTGTGTAACTCTGGTACCAATGCTCTTCTGAAAGAGCAAGCCCGGGAGTCCCACTGTGTCAGAGTAGATCAGTAACTATAGCGGCTGCAAGGTAACCTCCAGCAGCATTCCCACATCTACCCGTGGTTGCTGTTGAAAGCAATTTGACTGCTGACAGTAGTTGCGGTGACATAAAATTAACTTGTAAACCTTTTAGTAGGTGTAACAAACTGCTTTGTTTTCAACCCAGGAGGTATGTTCTGACATTACAGTTCCTCTCTCTTGGCTTTCTACTGAAGGCCAGTTTTGTCAATCACACTCAACTTAGGAATCTCTCTGGTGTTCGCAGAAGAAAAATTGTACCTCAAAAAAAGCTTCATATTCTATTTTTAAACAGTGAATTCATACTACTACCTATTTAAACTTTCACCTTACACAGCTAGTGGAGACCATCTAAGTCTGTCCCAAATTCACTACATTGAAATAAACCTTGTGTAGCTTCCCTCCCCTATAATTTTACATGAAGGTACATGTAAAAACTTAAGTTTTTTCTACATAAATAGACACTCTCTCTTGCCCACAAGTCTTAAGGAAGGCAAGAGTCAGCTTCTTCTGACTCTTGCAAGTCACTTTTAGCCTACAGAGGAAGGCTGAAATTTGAGATGAGTGAGAAAAACATTTTGAGCTAACTATTTTAAAGTTACTTTATTTGCTTCTGGGCACACCCTAAGTTATGTTAAATAAAACTGTATAAATCAGGTTACTGAGTCCAAACTATTCACTTTTTTCTCTAGAAGTAGTAAATTGAAAGAAAAGCAGCCAATAGCCAACTCTCAGCATAATCTGGTTTCACTAATCTCAGCAGCAGCAAAACAACAAAACACAAACAAATCATGAAACTTTCTACTACTTTGCAATTTGCATGTTTAATAATACTGTTCAATTTTTCTAATAAATTAAAAGGGAGTAAAGTTTGCTTCCCAAAACAGTCTTCATTCTTTTATCTTTTGGAAGAAAACCATAAACCCTCAGGCTATCATAGCTCCTTCAGTTCACAACTGATCAACACTGTTAGTAGCTGGGTGTATGATTTTGAATAATACTGTACCTTTTATCTTGGTCTTCTTGATTATCACTCACTTTGTTAACAGACAACAGCCTTTTATCTCTGGGAACCTGAGAACAATACCAGGCATGGGGTCAGGTAAATGCAACTGTCAGGTATTTGCAGCTTCAGACTGTTCTACTACAACAGCTAGAAAATGTAACCGTATCAGTGTCGGTCTAGTTCACATATGCCAGGAGCTGTTTTGCTTTGGGAGACTGATTATGGACAGAAAGATGATTTCCAAAGGGAAAAAAATGTAGGGATTGTTTTCTTTTCTACTCCTTGGGCACACCAGCCTGGAGCAAAGCACTCTTCTAAATGTCCTTATCTTTGGAATATCAAGCTAGGCCAATCTCGAAATTAAAGCTTATCTTCTCAAAGACACACACACTTTTCACTGAATAATAAAAGATGAGAAGGAAGAAATGATGCTTTGATGAGCTCGGCATGGAGACCCTTTTAGCTCAGAGGAAAAGAGTTTTCAATCAAACCACAAGCACCAGCTAAGTCTTCCTATTATAGAGCAGTCTGGAGGGTGCAGGACTCATACCTAAGGGAAGTTTGTGGATCCTTCCCTTTCCTAGCATGGGGACAGGTCAGAGCATGCTGGCATGTCATCAAAGAAAACTGACTTCTGCTTTGCTGAGTGCATCATACTTCTCACGAAAGCCATGAGAAGTAAAAATCCAGTCAAATCTGGCCCCTCGACAGACTCCAGAATTGACACCAAGTGACTTAAAAGACTTGTCTTCCCACATACCAGTTTCCTGACACCAGCATAGATATGAAATCACCAAGGGCAAAGTTGCTGCCACAACCGTATTTTTCTTTTCTTGCTGAACCAGCAATTTGAGAGCTAAAACTTGTATCTTTTAAAAAAGAAGGTATATCCACTCCATCACAGCAGTTAACTCAGGATTAAAGAGCAAGAATAGACCTAAGAATGGGTTAAAGCGGTGCCTTTTATCTTTAAAGAAACATCAATATCTGAATTTGGAGGAAAACAATACTAGAGTAGCCAAGTTAACATCAGCTGTATCTGCAAGACAGCAGCAGAGTCAGAGCCTTTCCTTCTCTTAGAGGCATCCTCTTTCCCTATTAAGCATCCTGCTAGTTAAAAAACCTCTTGCATATATTTTAGAAGTGGGATCCAAGCCACAGTTTGCACATGTTGATTCCCTTGTTAATATCATATATTTATCCCTGAAGTAGTGTCTATGTTTAGATAAGTATCACTACAAGGGAAAAAAAAAAGTTAAGTTCAAATAATTCCTGTTGAGTGGAAAAGGTACTTAAAAAAACATCAGCCAGCATGTCAGAACACAGAATGAATGAGCCAGATGATAAATAAGGGCAATTCAAGAGAGTCTGGTGCACTGGAAGTCCTCCTCTACACTTTCACATTACAGCACAGAGGTTTAAGTTAGGTTTTAAGTTCCTGACTGAGGGCATCAGCAAGAGTTACCCTTTTCTCCCAGTTTAAGACAGAAATAGTTATGATTGAATGCTCGACATGGCTTTGAGGTTAACACAGTTTATTCCATCTGAACCCCAAGTCTTTTGCAACTGCCTGGTATAAGGAATAGATGTGTCTCTTAGAACATACTTTTGAGAAGGAAAAGGGCTGTTCTCTGATTTTATTTTTAAAATCCAGCAGATTAATGACCTGCTACATACAAAGGTATTACTAAGACAGAAGCCAACACTTCAGATGCTCATGCACATCCTGAATTCTACAAATCCGCATTAACTTTGCAGACTCTGGCACTGTGGTAACTCTGTCAAGTAAAGAAAAAGACCTTTCTTTCTCGTTCAGAAAAGCTTTTCTCTACTAAAAAAAAACCACAAAAGCAAGGAACATCTCTTGAAATATAATCAGTAAAGAAATTAAAACAATATTTAACCATAAGGTTAGTATATGGCCTCTTGACTACAACCCCTTCTCCTGAACACGCATTTAATGACTGTAGCATAGACTAAAAAAGAGCACTCTCTAAAAGCATTTATACTAATAAATACTAAAAGTAAAGGGTTCCAATTTTAGATTTCCATTCCTGCTACTTCTTCATGAATTACAAGGGGAGCTGGCATTGTTCTGCTGGCTTTCACAGAAGATCATCTGTCCAATGGAGGCATAGGTGGCTTCAGGAGTACTGAGACAGTTTAATCGAAATGAACAATTTCACACTTTAGTGCTTGGTAGGCAACACTGATTCCATTTGCAGCGTACAAGGGGGTCAGCCTGGGTTTCAAAGTGAAATTTCCACATTACACAGAAATGCACCCTGTAGGACTCTCCTCTGATTTCAGCAGAAATCTCGAACATAGCTCCACTTAAAACACTACGAAACATATGAAAAAGAAAGGTGGTATCAAAATGGTAGGTAAAGCCCTGGGCTTACAACCCGCACAAACTGAAACTGTGTGTCAGTGCTTCCCTATTAATTCACTTTGATCTCTGTCGTTATGTCCAGCTCCATTTCTGTCCCACACCTTTCTATTTAGACTGCAAACTCCCAGTGCAAGGGCTAGACCTCACTGTATGTTTGTATGCAGCCTACTGCAATCATTATACAAATAAAAACATGGGAAACTGTCAGATGAGAGATACTCCAGTTAAAGAGCAAACTGAAACATGTATGGAATGAATCCGAAAAGCAGACAAGCCTACAGGTGGACAAGGCTTCCCCTTTTCCACTTTTTAAAGAATACTGCAAGTATCTGAGCACAAATAAAAAGGGGGCTAATTCATCCAATGCTCTTGAAAGGGAAAAACAAGAATGTTAACCTCAAAAAGAAATCATGATTGCAAATTTAATACAGGAAAACACATCAGAACAGCCTGAGACAGTCTTCCTAAAACAGAAAGGGTGCTTGATTCAAGTAACAGAGAGGAAAAAAAAGAGGCGGTGACTTCTGTCTTTGAAAACTGGCTCTTTTGATGCCTCAAAGCAGTTCCCTGCTAGTGCAGCAGGGAAAAATAATGGTGGAGTTACCTACTTTATAATAGTCATACAATAGGCCAAGAGCAGCAGCACTGTCCTCATCACCATTTATGCTCATCATAGCCTTGGTAGCTGCTGTTAGGGGATTCTCCAAATACGACTTCCAGGCTTCATCTTCGCTGGTGTAGGCTCGTCTGGTGTTGAATGAAGTGTCATTTGGCACTAAGGCCACAAGTCGCTTGTTACTGCATAGACAGGAAGAATAAAATGGTGATCCAGAAGCGATTACTTTATTCACAAGGCATGTTAAAGAACATCACATAGCTCAATGAAAGTGATACGATTACATCAAGTAAGCATCTCTGCATTAAACTTGGTGACATACATATTTATCAGTATTAGGTATCCTCACTACTTAACCAGAAAAAAAATTAAATGTCTGCAGACCTTGTCATAATAATTCAAATGTATTTTTACTCATATACTGATAGAGCTATTCAAAACATTTTAAAACTTCTTGGAAAAAAGGAAGTAACAATATAAGAACACTTTGCCCCAGTATTTTTGCTAGATGTACACTTGATTAGGGAAAAATACATTTAACTGAAATCAGTTTTTATAAGAAGACCTGAATGAAGAAAAAAAGAAAGAAAAAGTATCTGATACTAATGTAGTGTTCACCTAAATAGAGTGTAGTTCAGTATTTAATAACTGGATACACCTTATAATTGAGCTATTCTCTGTTTTTGGAATGCAATTGTCTGTAATTTCAGAGAGGTTTGCTGTAACAGGACATGAGCAATGCATCCAGGGGATGGAGCAGAAGTCAACATACTTGGTCTGAATTCACACTTTATCACTCACCACATCTAGTTAACAGACCCATGGCAATACACACAAGACCATTAGTAAGTGGGATTTGCAGCAGAGCAGTTTCCTCCAGCCTAAAAGTGGTACAAACTGACCAGTCCCTGTGTGTATCACAAGAGAAGCTGCTACACCACAGCTATGGCTGAAATTTCCAGTATAATGGAAACACAGATAGAAGATAATAGCACCTGCTTTTGTAAAATGTTCAATAAACTTATGGATAAAAGAGCCACGCAAAAAAAAAAAAAAGTTGCATTCCTATTACACGAGACAGTAGGCAAACAGACTAGGCAGGGAAATTGTGGAGCAAGGGGTGTGCTGCTTAGTGGGTGTTGCAAGGGCACCATCAAGAATCGTGGCTCAAGTTACAAGGATCACAATGAAACCTTTAACACATTACACCTAACAAATTTAAAAGCTGCAAAGATGGCAGAATAACTGAACATACTGACTTAACTGGCAAAGCTAGCAGTTATTCCCAGTGACCTTCATAGAATATTTCTTGCTATCTTCCACATAAAACCCTGTTGATTATTCACCTCCTCTTTTGGCTCTCCCCTAACTGCAGCCGTGGCAGCTCCACAGACCTAACCCAACCAACTACTCCTGTTGCACAGAGAGTGACATTCAAACGCTGTGCAACCAAGCCTTTTATTTGATTTCAGAAATAGGATTTGATAAAAGCATAACTGAACCCACACAGTAAATGCTCTTGGATGCCATGAATGTGTCTTGCCTGGCCCCCAAGCCACAGTGACCAGCAGGCTGGGGCTTCACCCAGCGCTCCACTGCTGCCTGAGCTCAACCTGCAAGGTGCGTGCTCTGGTGTTTAAGGAAAAGGAGGGAGGTGGTGGAGATTATAATCTCTATGGTACAGAGCGCTGTTTACAAGTTTCTTTATTTAATGAAAAACAAAATAATCCATCTGGTACACAGAGGACAATTTTACGAGCTCTGTGGGGGAAAAGAGCATTTCATAGCTTTGTATCACAAAATACAGCCAACAATTATAGTTCAGATTGTATTTTCCTTTCACCTAAAATATCTGGATTTTTAGATGCTTCCTTTCTTTTCTGAGGGCCTTTCTATCTGGCCTTTTGCTGTCTCATAGAGATTTTCGTCCTTGTTTCTACATACACATTTGTGTTGTTACAGGTTTGCTTCACAAGTGAAGCTGAAGCATAAATTAGAAGCCCAGGGAAAGACAGAGAGCTGCTAGGCCCGCTTGCCTTTTCAATACCCTATTGTTAGCGACTCAAATCAGATTTGCAACAGCCCCGCTGTTTGTGCCAGAGGTAGCTGAGGGCCTGTTCCCACTCTGGAGCAGCCAGTTCTCCCTGGCTCAGAGGCAATTATTCCAGGCGAGGATTCTCCTTTCCTCAACAAAGCTCCCCTTCAGCTAAACCTGGGCTGTTTCACCGCATGGGCAGCTGCCCATTGCAATGCACGTAACGCTGCTCGCTCTCCTTCCTGTAGCAATCTTCCCTTACAATCAATAACCGCCTTTTGTTACTCGGAGCGCTCACAGCCATGCGATAGTCATAACTGGTTTATGAGCACTACAGGCAGACTGTGAGGTGCACTTTAAAAACACACCTTTTAAGAGCTGGGCTGTGCTTGTCTGCAGAAATGCTGGAGGGGAGGAGTCAGTCTCTGCTGCTCTAATTTAGTCGCAGCTATCTTAAAGGCACGAAGAAAGTGCTGTCCCTCAGAGGTGTTTTATACAGCCGCGTTGGGGAAAAGCTGGAGGGGATAAACACTCTAGGAGCAGCCACTCTGTGAGTAAACAGTAGGGATGGCTGGAAAGGCACAGGTGCATAGACCTAGAGCCTCCCCAACATCTCCCCAGAGCACATTTTCTCTAAACCCCAGGTTTTCATGTTTAAAAACTAAATATCTGTCTCCTCTGGCTTGAGAGATGGTCTGCAGCATAATCAACTGACACACTAATTGTGTTTACTCTGCAAACAGACCGAAACAATAGCACTAAGAAAAATAAAAAACTTCCTCATCACCCCCATCCCTGTAATCAGCTCTGTGGGAGGTTAATGGTCAGACCTAATTATCATGATTTAACATAGTCAATCATTTCAAAGATTATATCAAAAGCAGTCAGCCAAAACAACTGCGCTTGCTTTAAGAAAAATCCTCTATTAATTAAGGTCGTTTGGATGGGAGGGAGGGTTTCTCTTAAGAAATCAGACTTGTGCGTGCGCACGCATTCCCTTTCCTTCTCCACGACTGCTGAACCTCCTGCACCATTTCAGCCCAATATGACAACGGGGTAGCAAAGTCCCCCATAACCAGAGGAGTTAAATATTTTATATTTTAATATATGCCAAGAAAACTCAACCTCCTGAGCGAGGCTCTGCACAGGTAAGCTCCCCTGGACTAGTGAGGAACCCTTCCATGCCAGGGCACCCCCAGCTGTTCCAGCTGTGTAACCAATGACAGCAGGCAGCTGTCAGAGTGACTCTGGTGGCATCTGGACTATGGGGAAGACAAAAGGCAACACCTGCAAGAAAGGTAAGAGCATTCCCACTGGAGAGAGCTGCTCTTAACATCCCACCTGTGAGAAAAGCCTCAGTTGGAGCCTGCAATTAGCAACACATCTACAAATCTTATCAAAAGCTACAAATCCATCAGTGACCACATTCACAGAGAACCACTCACATAAGGAAGACGACCAAGATTGCAAGTGGGAGACTCCTATTCAACCTGACCGGCAGTGTCAGCAAATATCTGCTGTTGACCCAGGCACATCTAAAACAGCCTGCCGAGGAGCAGAGAACAAGCCCAACCCTGACCTGCCTATTCCTCGCTCCAGCTAGCCCACCACCCCTCCGCCTGGTAGTTGGGATGTGCACTAACCAGAACACCGCTAGCAGGGACATGCCTGTACAAGCTGCAAGCACACCATTATTTTACCATGGAAATACAGCTTAACAATTGAGGATGCTTTGTGTCTAAAAAATACATGTTTCCTTTCAAGCTATTAGTTGATCTCCTAATGACTGCAAAATGTGGCAGCTGTTTTATGTTAAACAATAGTAGGTGGTTATGTGTCTTAATGTAGAGGTGTGTGAGGATGAAAGGTATTTGCTGAAGAATGGTCTAGCTTAGAAGCCATACTGCCCCGACACCTGAGTGTTTATGTCAAGACTAAATCGGTCTTTATTTTGCAAGTTCTTTATTTCCCCCTCAATCCTTTAGTAGAGACTTTCTTCTTTGTACCATCTTACCTGATTTGCGTGCTTTCCTTGTAAGAAAAGATATACGTAAGTTTTTCAGATTTATACCAGTTATGGCGATTTCTGCATCCGGTAAACTGGTATTTTTGAACTTATTTAAAATTAAGATTATGGAATTTTATAAAACCTATAAGTGTAGTGTGTAAACAGAGATAGAAGTCCAAAACTGCACTCAAGTCATTTCAATTACTGCAGCACAAAAACAGAAGTTAGACAGGTACATTGTACTTAATACAATAAAGTAGCTGAATGGAAAGGGCTGGCCTTTCAAGCTCTTCCTCAGATTAGAGATAATGAACTTTCAACAGCCAGCACTTGGGGCTATAAAATCATACTACAGGCAAATTCTCACCCAACTTGATGCAATTTGTGAATCAGCTTACACAGAACCAGAAATGCCCATTAACACATTTGTAAACCATGGTGAAAACTGCAGCTCTGTGACCAGAGCTTGCTTTTTATTCAGAATCAAGATGTCCTGTCTGCCAGTCTCTCTCAGCCAATTTTGATATTCAAGAGCTTTCTGTTGAATTTGCAAAGTTCATACAGCCCTCAACCTCTCTGCTAAATTTGTCACTGAACATAAAGTAGACTGATGCAGCCATGCTGCATCAAGTGCAGCTGCATCCTACTCCCCTTCATAATATTACATCCAGATCCAGTCAGTGCTAGTGGGGAAGAAAGTCTCATCCTGCCCGTCCCCAACTTTTGCCTTGCCTAGGAAACTCACCCCTGAAATCCAAAGCAGACTGGTGAAAGTGCCAAGGTGGGCATCTAGCCCAGGCATTTCCTGGTGGTCTAGGTTTGGTGGGGTTTTTTTGGTTCATTTTTGGTTGGGGTTTTTTTGGGTTTTGGTTTGGTTGGTTTTGGTTTTTTGGGGTTTTTTTGGGGGGGGCACGGCAATTGTTTTTTTTAAATATTTTTTTTTTTACTTTTTTTTTTAAAAAAAAAAAAAGTTGAAAGAACAAATGCAAAGTTGTAAGAATTGAGCTGCTCCATGCACATCCCTGCAGACTTCTTTGTCCCCAATAAGTATTAGGACCTCCCGCTCTCTGCAAAGGCTAGGTGCCTGATCAGAACACAGCAAGCAATGTGTGTGAGCAGCAGAATAGAAGGAATCGCTGTTCCCAGGTTTCAGCCCAGGCCTGAGCCTGCCTGTTCCTACACCTGTGAGACAATAGCACCGAGCACATCCGTGCACATCCTCTGCAAACTGTTCCTTCAGGAGAGGAGACAGGAGGCTTCAGTCCATACAGTTGCTAAAAGCACACAGAATTTTAGCACCAGTCAAATAACTGGAAAAGGCAAGGCAGTCATGTTGTCTTGGCTCCCAGCTGAGCACATCAAGGCCATAGGATATTTATCATAAGCTCCTTTTTAGCTGGATGATAAGAAGGTACACAGGGCACCTATCTCCAATTTGGAAACCCCGGGAGAAACACAAATTCTAAAATGAGATGCTAGCCAAAGGGACCACTTCTACGTTGCATGTACACCATGCACCATGTTGCATCCTGGATTTCTGATCCCTCAAGTGTCCAGATCAGCAACCCAGCTGAAGTATGCTGTGACCCAACATGCTTTGGAAAAAACACCTGCCTGCTTAGTCTTTCCTCTATTGCAAAATAAGAAATGGGGAAGTTGAAGAATGCTCACATTTCATTTGGCATAACAGAAGGTACAGGAGTGCTCCAGCCACATCCAAGAGCTGAAGCTTCCACTTCAGTTTGTACATAGCTAAGGAGGGCAGAGTGGGATCATTTATATCCATTTCAGTAGCTCTAAAGCCCTTTGTAAGTTTATTTTACACTTACACAAATCTCAGTTCAGCTATAAGCCTACTATAAAACAGATCTAGAACAGATGTTCATGCAATTTTTCTTACAACTAATGTACACACATATGAATTCACAGACACAAATTGAACAACTGTGACCACTTAAAAAGCAGCTAAGAACAGATCCCACAGAAGCTGGGTAAGTTAACAAACTTTAGATTCCAGATCATAAATTTCTGTCTGTGCCCATTATACAAAGAAGTATAAATCAAAGCTAGACCTAATGCTTGAAACCATTTGTTTTAAAAATTCTAACGTTAGCCCAAATTGACTACCCTCAGCATACTGCTTTGCTTAGACATCAAGTTATTTTTTTTTAAAAAAAAAAAACAAAACACAACATGGGTGACTTGCTACAGGTTTTGATTTATTTAGTTAAAAAAAAGTTTAGATTCCTCAGGATTTACTGCCAAAAGTATAATTAAAAAGTCAGCAACATTGTTGTTTCAATTAGATAATAGTGTTCCCTTAAAACTACAAAGGAACATAAATGTTTAACGAACAGGAAAATTATGGCCCATGTGTCTTGGTATTTTGTCTTTCATAGCCAACAATCACATGATTCCCAGAAGCACAAATAGGTCTCCAAAACACACTTAGCCCAATCCAGTGAGCATATAAATATACAAATGACTCAATACTGAGGGAAAATCAAAGCTTTTAGACCACCAGGAAGTAAGAAGATAAGATGCCCTCTGGCCCAGCCAGCAGTCCATACCAAGGGAAAAACTCCCATTAAAGAGGCTGAGTAATTTTACCTACTAATGAACACAGTTTGGGACTCTTGCAATTTTGGGACAATTATTCTTTTTGAACACAAGACAAATCTGAACAAGATTACACATGTTAAATGATTAAAAGAAATTATTTCACCTTTAAAAAACACTCTGAGAGGAAGTAAAATAATATATTGAGAGCTGAAACAGTGAATGGCAAAACAGACTAGTTCAACAGTTAGATGCTTACTAGAAGTTTTATTTGTTTTTACTCAGAACCAAAATAACTTGAGCATGTAATAGTGATTAAAAAGATTAAAACAAATAGGTGATTCATTAACATTGACAAAAAAGTATTACTGTGTATGTCAAAGTGGAAGCACAAAAAAGAAATCTGACACAAGGATTAAATACATAAATGCCTACTCAGGTTCAAGTAAGCAATTACTCACCGAGACAGACTTTTTATACTATGATTTCAGAGACTTTTTTTGTTTCACTTTTAATTAAATATTATTTCTACCAGACAATCTTTTGTTATTAGTGCACTGAGCCTGTTGCTTTTTTTTTTTTTTAAACAAAGCAGGAAACAGTCTCAAAATAAAGCAGGTTTCAACGTATTTGTAAAAAACCTCTGACATCTCAAAAAAACGAGGATACTCTGGAGTTCACAACATTACTGCAGTAGCTAACACAGTTGATCAGAATTAGCAATTACTTAGCAGCTTCATACCAGGCTATGGTCTGTTTTGCTAAGAAGTGTACTTTCAGCATGCCAGCACCCAAGGTTGTTTCAGCTGACTTGGAACAGCCAGCAGTAGGCTTTAAAATTAAAAACAGGTCATGACAAGGCTTCCCAGACCTGCTGCATTTTAACCTGACCCTTGGCCCTGTGGCTCTTGTTCATTCATTGCTTCCACAGAGTAAATGGAAACGGAATAGCTACTGCACTGATAGCACTGATTGCTGTTTCTTCAGAATATGAAATCTTTCACACAGTCAGAAGGAGAACACGAATTCAACAGCTGGGCAATCCTGGAAGGTAAGACTTCCCAAAAGTATTTTTAAAAAGCATACAACACCAAAAATATACTTTACAAAACTAAAATACAAAAATATCATTATCTCCCACTATGAGTAAAATTAACAAATCTACAGACACAGGTAATCTTCAGAGTTGGAGACATATTCTCAAGCTACAGGTATGTTGCAATATTTGACTTCTGCACTGTTCACATGCACTTAATATGGTTTCCTTAGTTAAATATTTCGTAAGCAACAGTTCTCTTCTTTGCAAAGTTAGTGCTATTCAAGAATAGGACAGTGTCCCAGTATACATCAGTATCTGTAATACTTAATTATCTTCTTTTAATTAGCTACTACTGTCCTAATCACTGATTTAAAAGCTAATGAAGATTCATCTCAGGATGAATTCCTAGATCAGCATTTGAAAGTGCTATTTTGTGTGTGTGCACATGTACAAAAAAAAGGGCAGCTTAACTGGCTGCTCCATAACCATGGGGAAAAAAAAATTTAAGGTAACCAATCAGCAGACCGCACTGGATTAATATTTGTGAAAATATTTGACAACAAATGTCAACTGGTGTAATATTGTTTCCCCTTCAGATGTCCCTGCCAGAAAGAGAACGATGATGTTCCTGCTGACCCTTCCACAGGGAAGAGGTTACACGACCATTACAATCAAGTGACCAGGGAAAATCCCCTCCCTCCTGTTCTGCTTTGATCTTCAGTCTGGTCTTAAGACTTCAGCACCAGAGAGACAGCAGTGTTAACAGTGAGACGTAACCATTTGATACCCTTACCTCTCTCAGTTAAACTTATGGTTGCAAGTTCTATGCGGTTCTGCATACCAATTTTCCATCTTCTTTGCACAGAGATGGTTTTCCAGGGATCATTCATGACAGCACATCTGACGCTTGTTCATGACAGCACATCTGACATTTGCAAAGAGCAAGCACTAAACACCTCCAATTCCTGTTTCTCCTCTCATTCCAAGATGAGTAACACTTTGGAAAAATCATCTCAGTGGATACCCTATCCAGGCACTCAGCAGTGGAGGAGTGGGGGTGGGGGTGAGAAGAAAAAAAAAAAGTAGCCTGTGACCTAATTGCCACTCGGCATCTGCTGATGGGAAACATGTTTGGCCCTCCAAAAGAAAAATCAAGAACAATTCACAGAATCACACTGTAAACTATAAATGTCCTTTGCTGTTATAGTACTAGATGCTTAAGTTAAACAGCACAAAGGCAAGACATCTGCATTTACACACTGAGGAAGAAATAGGAAACCAGGGCAAAATTACTCTGTGAAGAGTCCAAGATCAACTTCTGCCACAGACGGTACCAAGTAGTATGCTGGATGTGAACATGCCTCCACCGACACACAGGAGCAGGTCTGAACCCATTCCCACCAGGCTCGCTCTCCCCTCAGTTATTTACCCACAAGCACATGCTCAGCTGCAGACCCAGGCTGCCCCAAGTCCTCCTTAATGTGGTCAGTCTGAGCACGCCCCAGCCCCATACACCTGGTGTCCCGAGCAGCTCTTGCACATACTGGGGATGTTGGGAGCCTGACCAGCCTGACTGGCAGGCAGTCACGTGGCTGGCCAGCTAGCAAGAGCCACAGCACCAGCACCCTTCGGCCTGCTACCAAGCCGCCTCTTCATGCTGCTGCGGTCCCAGTCTATGTAGGACTCACGACTTCGCACAACACCAGCAGTGGCAGGGACAACTATGGCATTTACCAGGCAGATCCCAAGTGGTTGTACAATTGCTCTTCCTCATCCAGGCAACCTCTAAACCCCTGTTAAGTCTCACAAGTATTCAGGTCACCAATTAGCTCCACTAATGCACTACAGCAATTAATCTGAAGTTCTGTGGTGGTAATTTTTTTCTGTACACTACCATAAGAACAATTATTCAGCCTATAAATGCAGAAGTGAACACTGGAACCATCTTTACATCCTGCAAAGGGGATTATGCCCTTCCGGCCTCTGCTCAGCCCCTAGGGTCCCCTCATGGTGGCTCTGGGAATGGATGGTAACTGAAACAGCTGCATGGACCTCCAAAACATCCACAGCAAGGCAGGGACACACATTTCCTTCTGCAGAGGTTCTACTTCCAACAGTTCTTTCTTTAACACCTGCCATTTTCTTGCAACCTCTCTGCATATGAAGAGCCCAGACCAATGAAAAATGGATGTTAAAAATAACCTCCAAGAGGAGATCACGCTACTCTCAACACTCCCCTCAGCTAGTTCTCTGGCTGCACAAACAGCTCCACTGACACAGCTGAGAGGGTGGAATGGAGGCAGGAGTGCCTAAGTTGGCACTACCTCTGAAAAATGCAGGTGAAATCATGCCTTATCTCTTCTGACCAAGGAGTTTGTGGAAGCAAGCAGGTAAGACCCAGCTTAGGCAGAAAGACTAAAGGGAAAGACAGGAAGATATGCACACTATTGTAAGGATAACCTCCCCTTCCAAGACCCTCAGCATTAGAATCAAACAACTTGTTCTTCAGCATTTTCATCTGACTGTCCGCCTTCCCCCCTCACAGCTGATGGTGCAAAGTAGCACCCCTGTCCCTGCTCCTCCCTTCAAAGAGGGACACTGCAGGCAGCTCTGCAGAGCCACTGCGCAGCAGGGTGTACCACCTCTCCAGAACACCCAGCAAATCCCACCAGAGGATGAAATAGGAAGATATTTTTTTCCATGCTTTCTATATCCCCTCAGCTGCTTAGTCCTCTACATTGGCACTTTACTAGCACAAACCCCACAAAAACATGTCCGATGACACTGACAAATTAACTGACCTCAAAATAATGAGCTTCCCTCTCCAGTCTTGCCTGTAGGGAAGATCTGTTTTTAAGTAAAAGAAAGGCCATGTGGAGGAGAATAATATTGTACTCTCTGGATTAGGTTTTAATTGGATACAATTAAAGACAAAAAAAAAAAAAACCCAACAAAAAAAAAAACTTCCCATGCACACTCCCCCCAAGTCTAATATCTCATTCCACCTGGTCATCTTTTCTGAAAACAAATGTACTTGTCTTCTCATGTTACACTTTTGTATAGAGAGCCCAGCAGATTTCTTTTTATTCCCTTTTCAAACTCTTAGCTACCCCCTATGAATTTTCTAAACACCTTAACCAGAAAGAGATCACAGGCATACCTGCAACGGGGGAAGTGCTGTTACATGAGGGTACGTGCTCTGCAGTGCTCTTACATGCCTCACAGCGGTAACAGCCGCAGCACTACACAGAGCAGGGGATGAAGCGCGTTACTGCTCCAGTCTCAGTAGCTTATACCTATGCCATACTGTTCCTGTTGGGAAGGAATGTTAGTCCTGTAGCTTAGTAGCATCCTAGACCCAGAGGGAAACTTGTACCCTAGTTTCGTACATGAGTTTGGTTTCCACTGCGTTGTTTTTCTGTTTCAAAGCTGACTGTGGTACGAAGTTGCTCTTTCTCTCTTCCCCCCTCCCCCCCCCCCCCCCCCCCCCCCCCGTTAACTGCGCTTGATCCGCTGCAGCCTAGTTTCTGACCCTTTGCTAGCTCTCAGCTCTTTTGCAGTTAATCGTGCTCCCCTCCCAGCTCAATGCCTGTTTCAGCTGCTCCCACCTGCATCACTGGCAACCCCTCCGGGCTCTGCCCTTAAATCATTTACTGCTCTTATCTGGCCGCTTAAGGCATTAGTTCCCATCCCACCTCGGATGAATTCCCAAACTCCACTTTCTTCCCAACTCCTACCACAGTCAGTTTAACTTCACGTCAGTAACTACCTTTGCACTATCCTACCGATGGCTGATGTTTGAAAAGTCCGGGAGTAAAATTATTTGTAAAGTTTTTCTCCTCTGAACCGTTCCACCTCTTCCCTATCAGGGCAGCCAACCCTGCTGTTTTCTTTTGTCGGATAATCTCTTTCTTTCACTCCTTGACAGGCAGGCTGTCACCGAGCCTCTCTCAACCAGATGTCTCCAACACCAGGCTCCTCCTCTCCAACTCCTTTGCCACAAAGGTTCCTGGGGAGCCCAACAAGGGCTTGCATCTGAGCAGCACCATGCGTAGCTGAGACTACGCTCATGGCTGGGGCGCTCCTACCTGCACCGCAACAGCTGTAAAACAAAACTGCTGCCTCCTGCTTGGCCTCTGCAGCCTCCCGCCCTCCATCTTCCGTGCCCCGTTACTCTCCCCAGCCGCCTCCTGCAGAAACACTAATAACCCGAGCAAGGTAAAATGGCCTTCCCGCCTGGCTGCCTCAGGGCGGCTCCTGGGCGCCGCACAGGAACAGGCCGCCGCCACGCTCCCTGCCAGGCCCCGGCCCTCACGCCAAGCCGCCATCGCGGGCACGCAGGCAGCGGCTTTACCCCACGGGGCGGCCGGGGAAGGGGGCAAATAAGGGCAGCCCCTGGTTTCGGGCCGATCGGCACGAAGCGCTGCCGGAACCGGACGCTCGCTGGGGCGGCAGAAGAGCAAGCCGCGGCCTGCGCGCCAAACGACAGCCCCGGCGCCTCTCTCACCCCGCGACGGGCCCCCGCGCCCGCCCAGCCCTGGCTCCGGCTCGGTCCTGCTGCATGCCCCGGGTGGGCCCGGCACCACGGCCAGCGACCCCCGACGCCTCCGGAAGGCAAAGGGGGGCCCCCTACTTCACCGCAGCTCTTCCCCCGGCCTCGCCCGCCCCGGGGCTGGCTGCTCTGTATGCCTCGCTGCCGCCAGGGCCGGGCCGGGCCGCCGCGGCCTGCGGCCCCCGACACCGTGCACCCGCCCGAGCGGGATGGGGGCTGCGGCGGGCCCGGGCCGGAGCGAGCGGGCCGCTTCCGCCGCCTCCGACGTCGCTACTGGGAAAGTTACTTTTTAACCCCGGGCTGAGACGTCGGTCTCCGGGCAGCCACGGGCCCGCCGGGAAAACAAGGTCAGGACGCCGAGGCTCCAGGCGCCGCACGCAGTGTCTGGGGCGGCCGAAGCTGGGGAGCACCCGGCCGGGCCGGGCCCTTCCTCCCGCCGCCCGCTGGACGGGCCCGGGGCGCCGCGGGCCCCCTGCCCTGCCCGCCCGGCGCCAGCCGAGGGGAGGAATATGGCCGTGTCCGCCGCGATAAAAGCCCTTTGTTGCGCTAATACAAAAGCCAAGAAGCACTTTTCGTCCGGGGCCTTCGGCGGGCGGAGGCCGCTCCGCTCTTCTAGGGCGAGGAGGGCTCCCCCTCCCGAAAAGCGACCCTCGAGGTGAGGGGGGGGGAAGAAAAAAAAAAAAAAGAACAAGCAAAACAAAACACATCCAAACCTAAACTAAAAGGGGTATCGAAAAAGCAATCGCGCAACCCCACAACCAGATGGAAAGAGAGGCGGGGGGCGGCGAGCCGCAGCCTTGTCCTGGGGCGCTGTGGGAGTTGCTGTGCCGCCCGCTCCGGCGTCGCTTTGCGGAGGGAAAAGCGCCGTCCCGGCAGGTCCGCGTCCGCCACCGCAGAGGGGCAAGCACAACCAGCCAGACGGGCCGGCCAGCCCCGCACAGCGGGAGCAGCGGCGTGCCTGCGATCACTTACTTGTCCGTCTCTTGTGACATGTTTGATCCAATGAACTCTCTCCCCTTTTCCCGGTGCCTCCGTCTCCCTGGCGGAACTGGACTTTCAGGTCTGTGCAGGTGAAGGTGTGTGTGAACGCCCGGGACGGCAGAACCAGAGCTACTGGTAATTCTGCTTTCCTTCCCCCCCTCTCCCGGCTCCGCAGCCAGCCGCCGAGGTAGAACAGGTAGAGCCCCCTCCCCCTCGCATGTGGGGAGCGGCAGGGCTGGGGCTGGGGCGCCGGCGAGGCACGGCACGGCACGGCGCGGCGCAGAGAGCGGCCGGGCCGGGCGCGCACAGGTAACTTTCCCGAGCGGCGCTGGATTCTTTCACTAAAGGAGCGGGGCAGAGGGACGAGCCGCCAGCTGATTGGGCGGCGCGGCCCGGCAGGTGCGCTGCCATTGGAAGAGGCGCGCACAGGTAAGGCTGCCGCCGAGCTCCAGGTAACGCACCTCGCGCCCGCGCCGCGCCGGGAGGCAGCCGCGGGGGCCGCCGCCGCCGAGGGGAAGGCAGGAGGGGGCGGCAGGAGGGGGCAGCCGGCGCTGGCAGCCGGCGCTGAGGCGGCGGGGCCGCTCCGCCGTCAAACCCCCTCGCCCCGCCGCGGGCCGGCCGCGCTCGGCAGGCGAGGCGCGCTGAGGCGAGGCGCGGCGCAGGACCGTTGGTGCCTTGCGCGGCGGCCGCTGAGGCTGAGGCGAGGCCCCTCGCCTGCGGGGCTCCGCAGCGGCCCGCCTCACCGCCCGCCCGCCTCACCGCCCGCCCGCCGGCCTCCCTCATCCGCCGGGCGGCCGGCGGGAAGGAGAATCCGTGCTCAAAAGCCCCCGGCTGCAGCGGGCAGCCGCGGCTGGCCTGTGGCTGTCGTTGGGTGGTGCCCCAAGAGGTGGCAGCTTTTGTAGGACACTTTCTGTAAAGTTTTTTGTTGAGTTTCAGGCATCTTTTGCTTTTGTGTTTGGTTTAGGGGTTTTTTTTGGTTTTTTTTTTTCTTTGACCTTACCCACGGTTGGGACCAGCCAGGTTTGAAGACGGTGAACGTCTTGGTGTGGAAGGCATCTCACGGCAGAAGGGTGAAGTGGTGACATGCACTGCATGGATCGGAGAGCTAACAGCTGAGCTGAGGGGGTGGGTTGAAGGATCTGTTTTGTCAGCAGGGGGAAACTGGAGAGAAAATGGGAAAGCTGGCACGGGATATTTATTGAGGAAGGCACTGTTACTCAGCGGCGAAGTGAATAGAGGGCTGTGGCATCAGTCTGTCACCCTTCAGTCCAGTGCACCCTACTGCATACTTTACCCGAAGACCAAGTGAGCTTACCAGGACTGCATGAACAGCAGCTTTGCCCCTGTTGGGGAAGATGAGGAAGAGGGCATCTTCCCCCCACTGGGTCATTTTGGGAATAGGGAGTGGAAGGGTTGCAGAGAGACTTGCATTTACTCTTACCCCTTCTCAGTCTCCATCCCTCAATCACAGACAGGCCAGGACCCCACCAATTCTTCCTGCTACCGCCTGTCCTGGAGACATCTTCCTATACTAGGCATCCATCTTGACTGCTGATAACCTTTGCTGTACAAATAGTGCTGTATGTGTAAAGAATGCACCATTATGTGGGGCAGACCATTATATTACTTAGTGATCTTTGCAAGAGGATTAGCTGAATGATGCCAGAACCATCAAATTTATACTGTCTTAGGTGAAGGCATTTTTCCATTTCCTACATTTGATTTTGCATGAGAGGGGAAAGTAGTAGAAGGGATATTCACAGAAATATGTATTTGTATAACCAAATATATATGTATACAGGTATATATATATACACACACACCATGTAATATTGTGAACTGGGGCCTGATTTTCTTCTTCTTTCACTTATTCCTAAAGCTGAAATCAAACTTGACTCTGTAAAAGTCTTTGCTATTATCGGATTGCAATTGGGCACAAATATCTATTACTGGGTGTCAGGCCTTATCTGTATTCATAGTAACTAACCAAATTAAGCCAATTACATATAAATCACTTTTAAGTCAGCTTAAACATACCCCAATTAAGTTTTCTGTCACTTTAACTAAACAGAATGAGCAAAATACTTTAGCTAGATCAATGATGCTTTGATTGAGCACGAGATATTAGTTAGCTGTTCTCTTTTACCATTCACTGGTCACGGGAAAGAAACATTATTATACAATCTGTAAGTCAAATCAGAAGTTGCTAATGTGGCCTGCATATTGAATAACTAATACTGGTATTCAGCTTGTAGGCTATTATTCATAACAATACTTGTATCCATTATTCTATATCATACATTCTGGGGAAGCCATAAGGCTTCATAAAGGCCTTTGACCATACCTCAAATACTCTGTTCAGTTTCGGGCCCCTCATTTCAAGAGGGACGTTGAGGTGCTGGAGTGTGTCCAGAGAAGGGCAGCGGGGCTGGTGAAGGGTCTGGAGCACAGGTCTTGTGAGGAGCAGCTGAGGGGACTGGGGTTGTTTAGCCTGGAAGGGAGGAGACTTGGGAGAGACCTTACTGCTCCCTACAACTACTTGAGAGGAGGCTGTAGGCAGGTGGGGATTGGTCTCTTCTCCCAGATAACAAACAACAGGACAAGAGGAGATGGCCTCAAGGTATGTCAGGGGAGGTTTAAATTGGATATTAGGAAACATTTCTTCACTGAAAGGGTGGTGAAGCATTGGAACAGGCTGTCCAGGGAGCAGGTGGCATCACCAACTCTGGAGGTGTTTAAAAAATGCATAGATGTGGTGCTTAGGTTTAGTGGTGGACTTGGCAGTCCTGAGTTAACGGTCAGACTTGATGATCTCAAAGGTCTTTTCCAACCTAAATAATTCTATGGTCCTATTCTATGAAGCACAGAAGAGAAACAGAGCAGCATATTAATTGCAAATAATGCAGTCATTTTGAGTACAGAATTACTATGTATTCTTGAAACAAACTGAGCCTCTCAGGCACAATACTATGAGATATGGTGACTTGTTTTGTAGAAACAGTGGTAGAAACAGCTGTAACAGTTTCAGTTAGTGGAGACCCCTGTTAACTGCAGAAATGATAAGGTTTCTTTCCCAAATATTTATTATGCTGAAATAAACTTTTGAGATCTGAAAAGATTGCCTGTTTGAGTACCATCAATAGGATTAACACCAATTTGGGTATCCTCTTTCTCTTTTTAAATTTTTCAATTATGAGAAACATTTGGATGTAATTTTTCCCCCTGTTTTTTCCTGTATGAAATGTATAGGAAGAAGGAGAGGAAGATCAGTGATGAGCGCTTTTGAAAATGCCACCTTCCCCAAGGTAGAAATGCTGCTGATGTGTGATTTTTACAAGAAAGAAAACTGCGTTTGATGCCATCTGCAGTCCTGGACCAAACCCAAACTGTAACTCAAACTGAAATGGAGTTTGTTGTTCTAATACTGGGTCAAATACAAAACTGCCTTTAGCAGCCTGCTCTCAGGAGACATTCTCTTAGAATGAGGTAGTCAGAAGACTGAATTACTGCTCACCGTCTTAGGTGGTGTTCCAAGGTCAAAGTTAGGAATATTAAGTGGAAAATACAGTAATAAACTCTTACGGTTGTTGGAGATTACAACTGTTATTTAGTTGGGACTTGCTTAGATGGTAAAATGCACCCTGAAAATTATTTTAACTAGGTAGGTAGGCATAGGGCTTATCATTTTCTAGATGAGCCTTTTGCTTCAGACTGCAGACTGGAATCCAATTGAAAGTGTCGGAGTCCACCTCTAGCTGAGCAGGTCAAACAAGTCCTACCTAACCCAGGCTGATGTTCATTCTTCATGATCTACAAGATTATTATAAACTAATCTGTTAGTCATTGAAAAATCAGCTAATGTTATTTCTGGCCAGACCAGTCTCGCTTCCTGTAGAGTAAAGGCTGTGTAAAGCAAAACTGAAATAGTCATGCAATACATTATTTAAAATCTAGGACTTGTCTTTGGAGTGCACAGAAAAAAATTAAAATCATAAACTACCATTTTTCATGCTGTGCTTGCTTCTTTGCTTACACAGCAACTGATAGTTTTTTGTGGTGGTGTAAGGATTCAGCATAGAATTCAACTGTCTAAAGCTTTACCTCATGTTTATGCTATTTACTCCATAGCAGCTAGCATCAATGTTGTTTGGACTTGCCAGCACTGGGTAAAGGAAATAAGAGTGTACAAATAAGGCTTAACTAGGCTTGCTAATTGCACTAAGTACCTAAAATATCTTTCCTGAAAACCGTTAAAAGAAGTCTATGTGATAAAAGATGTTAGATATTTATATCAAAACAGTGTTGTAAAGCAGTTCAGTGAGAGAGCAGCTGTTTGAAAACAACTGCTTTCAGTAGGCAATGATTACCACATGACTTTTATTTGTGTTTTTCTATGTCATTGGTGGCTGTTGATATGAAATGCACTCTCACAGTAAGTTCAAAGACAACCACCTACCTACTAATTTTGTGATATGCAACATTTACTGTTAATCCTCCCCATAGCCTTTCCTTTGTAGTTGTCTTCTGTATGAAACCCTATTTATTGGAATTTGGGCAGACCTTGATCCTCAACTGACTTCAATGAAGCCGTCATTTACATCAAACTAAGCTTAAAAGATTTCAGTGTAACCTGCCTATACCCCAAATAGATCATTCTTATGATCTAAGAATGAATTACTCTACACTGTTAACTTTAAGAAAGTAATTCTAAGTAACCAGGACCCTGTTCACAGTTTACTTCTAGTGCTTCACAACGAAACTATAAAAGTCCTATCAGAACAGAAGACTTTGTGATTAATGGCAAATACTGATCTATTTCTTGTCGTGCTCCCTGGAAACTGCAATTTGTGCTCCCCGGACAGGTCTGCTGGGAACCCTTTAACAACCTCGAGCTCTCAGGTGCCTCCACATGTATGACAGCAGCAATTCAGCAGTCTGGAGGACCATGGAATATCAAGTATTTCCTGGCCACAGGGTAAGGTGTGGAGCCCAGCGTGGCACTTTCTATTTGAAATGCTAATTTGCATTTCTTTTAGATTCATCAAAGCAGTATGAAAACATGCAAGAAAAAAAAGGAGGGACTTTATTTATTTTTGTTTTGCTCATTATGAATGTAGAACTCATGGTTCTGAAAGATGTCAAAGTTAAAACATGACTATCCTGTATGTCTGCAGTGTGGCGCACAGTGTTGTTTCAGCTTAAAACAGGACAAGTCATTTTTGGTGATGAAAATAGCTCACAGCGTGGAAATCCTTTCAGGATTGAGGCATTGAGACAGCTAAGAAGGCAGCAAAGTCTGACAAGAGATTGTAATATTAGGTTCATATTTGATTAGCAGACATCAAAAAGTACCAATCCATTTCATAAAGATTACTCACAGTTTTGGAACCAATTCAGTAGAATTTAATATAGAATGATAGTTTTTCTGTGGATGCTTTGATCTACGTGATAGTGGTTTTTAGTGATTCACTCAAGCATTTTGAAACATTGGGAAAATACAGTTAGGTCACCTAATGACGGTAATTTTGCTTTTAGTGTAAAACCATAGTGTGAAAAAGAATAAGGCATTTCTGAAAGACAATTTAAGGTCATGTGGGATTCAGGACTCTGGAAATATGTTAATTAAGTTGACATTAGAATTGTGTGATGTCATTATGGGGCAGAGCTAGAGAACCTAAATAACCTGACCTGTGAGAAAAATGCTAAGTGCATCTTCCTAAAGCTTTGTCCAGCTTCCCATGTTAATCAGTGGGATTTTTGCATCGTCATAGAACAAAACTGCAAATTCTTAGATGCATTTTGAGTAATCCTCATTTGAACTATTTTGGGGTGAAGTAAAATGCTGTTAGTTCATTTAGGTTGTGAACTGTTCCCGGGGAATGCAAGAAGAAAATTGTCCTGATACCTATATAGCCTTCTCTTCTTTAATTACTAGAACTTTTTTTTTTAATTGCCAGTAGTAGTTTAAAACCAACTTTTTCTCAAAAATATTTTTTTTCTCTTTTTTTCTTTTATCTTTCCTTTTTTTTCTCTTTTCTCTTTTCCTCTTTCTTTTCCACCTGATAACACTGATTCCCCTCAGTTGTACAAAATGAGCTGATGGTTGTTCTCGGTACTGCAGTGAGTGCCCAGGGGGAGGTAGGTTGGCCTTCTCTAAGTTCCATGGAGGCCCAGACTGGAGTGCTCTCAACTGGCAAGTGGGAAGAGCCAAGTCTGTATTTGCACTGAGGCTGCTGCTCCCAGCTGTCGTCAGTCAGTTCTTGAACCGTTAACTTGTAGAGCACCATTTTAAAGGAAACTGAAACAGGGATGTGATCAGTGTGGAAAACCTAAGAGCTTCAAAAGTCTTTGCATTGGTTATAAGCATGTTGAGAGTTAAAAAAAAATATAGAAGTGCCATGGGTCTAAAATGCTGCTCTGCAATAATAAGCATTCTAAAACCAGTGACGAATGTGTCTTTTTGTTCCAACTGTCTGTCCTAAAATAGGTGTAAGTGTTCCAGCATGCAGAAGATGAAGGATGGCATATAAACGATTCCTTATTTAATTTTCCCACACTCAGGAAATGCAGCCCAAGGAATCCACAGAAATACTTTCCAATCGGAGTAGCAGGAATTGGGAAACAAACCTGTAGAAGGATCATCCTGTTCACTGAAAATCAATACAATTTTCCATCAAAATAGGTCAATACTATAGTCAGATAGCGAGGTATTTAAGAAATAACAGCAAATGGAAAAAGCTGCTTTCAGAATATGCTGAGTAAGAGGTGGGGTTGATAGCCCCTGGGTTGTTGTTCATTTGTCCTTGTGGCTGCTCTCAGGAGCAGGCAGTTACTTTATTTGAAGGGCAGAGGACAAAGAGGATTGTCTGGTGGCACAAAAGGAACCAGTGTTGGAGCCAGGAGATATCTGGACCGCCTTGTTCTATGGAAAGGTCACTAGACCCTGTGTCTCTGTGTTTCTGTTTAAGCTTTGTCAGCTTTGCATTTAGTACCTTTACAGACAGGTGTAGCGGTGTCACTTTCTATTTGTCGCTGTTCTCTTTTGAAATAGAGAAGTATTTCAGAAGAAAGTCTCCAACTGGTTTCGTTTATAAACATAAAGGCAGTATATAATATACTCCGTTAAGCTTTTGGTGCAATGTAAGACCACAGCTTGTTGACATAATCTTTGGCCTTTCTTAGTGCCTGGGTTTGGTTCTTCAGGATCTTCAAGATCAGTTTGTTTGTGGCTTGGGGAAGACCCCATTTCTAGATCCCCTGCAGTGGCTTCATCAACCTGTTCTATCAGAATCATAGAATCCTTTAGGTTGGAAAAAACTTTTGAGAACATCAGGTCCAAGTGTTAGCCCAGGACTACCAAGTCCACCAGTAAACCATGTCGCTAAGCACCACATCTACACGTTTTTTTAAACACCTCCAGGGGTGGTGATTCCACCATGTCCCTGGGCAGCCTGTTCCAGTGTTTGACCACCCTTTCAGTGAAGATATTTTTTTCTAATATCCAATTTAAACCTCCCCTGGCACAACTTGAAGCCATTTCCTCTCATCCTGTCGCTTATTATCTGGGAGAAGAGACCTGCCCCCACCTGCCTACAGCCTCCTCTCAGGCAGCTGCAGAGAGCAATAAAGTCCCCCCTGAGCCTCCTCCCCTCCAGACTAAACCACCCCAGTTCCCTCAGCTGCTCCTCACAAGACCTGTGCTCCAGACCCTTCACCAGCCCCGTTGCCCTTCTCTGGACACGCTCCAGCACCTCAACGTCCCTCCTGAAGTGAGGGGCACAAAACTGAACACAGTATTCAAGGTGTGGCCTCACCAGTGCCGAGTACAGGGGGATGATCATTTCCCTCATCCTGCTGGTTCACCATCTCAGTGATACCATGTTTATACAATGCACATGCCCTGCATGCACCTACAAGCCTGCTTTATCTCTACTCAGACTGCTGTGAAAGTAGATTTTGCTATTCCTCTGCTGCTGGAAGGGCTTCCCTGACAGTCCAGGAGATGTGATAACTACTCTATCTTGTTCTGCCCTTGTGGGATAGCCAGACCCAGGAATTGGGCTTTCAGTGCACCACTTTGACAGTCTGGTTCCAAGTTCCTTTACACCTCATTTTTCTTTTGCAATATCTCTATTGCCTGAGTGCATTATTACACTGCCTAATCCAGTATTGATTTTTTTCATTGTTTTTAAATGCAGATTGGAGTTACTATGTAATTCCAGCTCCTTTAGCTGTGTTCCATGGCTGTGGTATATGCTGCTTTTATAACCCTACCTTTGTTTCTCTTGAGTCCCTTCGTTAAGAGAAGGATCAGACAAAACATCCGTGTTTTCTCATTTCATTCAGGATGCAGAAACTTCTTACCGTGTCATGCCTTAGACACTGTGTAAATAGGAGCTGCACTGCAGATTTTGCTTCCTTTGTTTCAGTACAGAAACCAAATCTCTCAGAATAAAAAGATTTACAACATCTGTACTTTTCCCTTGCATTTTTGTTTCTTTTCCTTTTTCCCAAGTAAGTGGAAATCTTAGCTTCAGGAAGAAGCAAGGTGAAAGTATTCTGCAGTGAAGAAGTTTTATGTGGCTTCAGGACAGAGATGCTGAGTATTTGCTTGTCTCTGGCTTGAAAACAGTACCTGGAGATGGCTGTTTGTTTATATGGAGTGTTTGGGTGTGAGGGGCAAAGCAGGCAGATCTACATTTACATTTCTTCACTGCTTTTTTCTCTAGCTCCCACATATGAGCAATAGCCCTGAGGGGAAGGGTGGGGGCGAGATGTGTATGTTGCTCCTTATTTTACCATAAACTTTGCTCTAAGTAGGAGGACTTCTCAGGGAAAGGCAAACCATCATTGGGGGTATAAATCACTTCTCTGCATAATCAATACCACAGTTAATGTGCCTGGGGAGAAAGGCAAAATCATAGACTTGAGCTGTGTCATTCCAGAGTGAACTAGGTGCAGGAGGACACATTCAAAGGTTCAGGAAACCTGCCTGAGAGGCAGGCCAGACTGACACCCTGCAGTCTCCTAGCCCCAAAGCAGAGACATTTGGTATCGTGGAGAAGTTGCTCAAGCTCTCACAGCCCAGACACCATCTGCCAGAGACAGTTCCTGACCTGTGAGGCTTTCAAAGGAGGTGCACGAGGCAGACATGGGGAGGTAGGTGCAGCGCCTCTCCATTTTATACGTGAGGTTTTTGAGCAACAGACTTGCCAAAGGTTATGTGAGGAATCTCTGCAGAGCCAGGGATTTATTACCCCTTGCCCAGATCTCAGGCTGGTGGTTTGCTGACTGCTCCAACCTGACTCCTGGAAAGTACTCTTGCATTCCCAGTGAAACCAGTGAGTTCCCCAGTTTAGAATACATTTATTTTTAAACTGTACAGGCAGGGATTACATGTTTTGACAAACTTGTGCTGGAGTGTTGAGCGCCTTGTGGATTCTTAACCTGTGAAACATCATCATGCCTAACTGCTCGTTAAACCTGCTGCCCAGCAGAATCCCTCAGCCCTCCTCTGGGCTCCCAGGCAGTACTTACGGAGTGCAAGATGCCTTTCAGTTTAGCCTTGCCAATTTTTTTTTTTTGTTTAAATTGCTAGCAAAGGTGAAAGTAGTTTACAGGGGGAAAACAATTCAGGGTGAATTGCACTCGCGAAATAGACAAACTGCATTTGAAATGTAGGATTTAAAACCCAAACGTCTCATTTTATCAGAGCTAATTGGTTCAACCTATGTGCAGCATAGGCTGAATTTTAAATATTGCACTAACTTTAAGCTGACATCAGTATCTACGCAGGACAACTGATGATGCCATATCATAGTTGGCTTTAAGGACAGGTCTTACCTACGGCAGAGTGGAGTCCATTCTCATCAGTTTTATAACTCTTGATATGTCTTACGTGTGTGTGTGAAGTACAGGTGGTGGACGCTGAGCTTGGTAGCACAACGCACTGGAGGAGGAAGTAATCCTGTAGCAGGGATTCCTGTGGTATCCCCAAGGTCACAGCAATGAGCAGGCAGCAACTTGAGTAAACAGCAGGACACAAGAGAATGTCAGAAGGTCCTGTCCCCGTGGCTCTCCTGGCATCTTATTTGTAAGGCAAGGAGGGATAACTGCATGCTTCAACCCTTCTTCTTACAGTGAAATTGAATAAAGCATATTTTGTTGAGATTCCTAACAGATAAACACATTATAGTCACCACTGGTTGGCTTAGTAGAAAAGCACGTAGCTGCCCAAAGGGGCTTTCTCTCTTTCTTATCCTAGGTCATGCATTTCTGCCCTCTTGTGTCACAGCAGCAGCCTTGCTCTTTCATCTTCCTGAAAACTGGTTTGGTTTGGTTTTTTTTAATAGGTTTAGTTTTCAGGCAAGTAAGTAGGCTGGTTTGGCCCCCTAAAACTCCATTACCAAACTGCGGGAGTGCTGGAAACAACAGAAGGAAAGGGATGGTAGTTGTAGGGCAGGCCCACCTCTTTTGGCAGCAGCCTGGTTTCAGCTTTGAGTTAGTGATTGTGAAATAGCATGCAAAGCAGTCTTTTCTGTTCAGGGTGAATGAAAGCCTTCCAGGTGTAAGCATGGGGAATTAATTACAGCATTTGCACAGCCCAGTTCTCGTGGAGTCTCACACATGGCTGGCTCACATGACATCTCCAGTCTTAGAGAGGTGTGGCATCACCGGCAGCTCTGGCAATATCTGTTTCTTGAACCTTTCAGCCACCTCCAGTGGCTGGAGTAGTGGTGGTGAATTTCTGCAAGTGCCAGACAATCCACAGCATCAGCATCACTGTAGACCCAGTGAAGCTTCCAAATTCATTGAAATGCATGGATGAGTGCAGCTATTTGATCAAGAAGGTATTTTATAAGTCACGGGTGAAATTACCGTATTTTCTTCTAAGGATTTATATGTAGAAGCTGGTGTGCCTGGGTTTTACGGACAGCATTATGATGAGTATCAGTCATTCGAGTTGTCCTTTGCACTGCATCTCTGTTCTTTGCTTTGGAAGTGACTTTACAGCTGGCTAGCGCTTAAATTCTGTTAGCTTTAGACAGTAGGTGCTTAGGATTAAATTCGATGCTTTGACCCTCCAAAACCAGCCTTGCAAGATAGGGGGCAGGGAAGGGGGTTGTATTTCCCCTTCATCTGTGCTGTTCCCTTGGGGTTCCAGAGCTTCCCTCGGGGCAGGGAGGGGGAAGGGAGACCAAGGATATCTGAAAATCTTCAGTGTAAACAGGGCCAATTGTACACACACCAATTACCTCAGTGTAAACAACCAATCACACTATAATGGGGAGAACCTTTTGAGCCTGAGGAGGGTGCTTTGAACTGCCCCTGCTCGCTCAGAGAATGCCTGTTAATGCAGAGAATTGCACCACCAGCAGCAGCTGTTGCCTCTGGTGGGTAGAGTTTGGTGGCAATGACAATGGAACCGGGTGAACTGAGAGCTGGATATGTAATATGACAATACAGCAGTTAAAATTCTAAGAGCCATGAGACAGTAGCCACTGGCAGCCTGGCTGTATGCTTGCTTGTATCAGCCCATACGTATTATTGATGGCAGTGTGAAGGAGTTGGAATTTTTCATTACATATACGTGTAGTCATTGCCTTTGTGTCCAGGAAACTGCTTGACCTGCACTTTATTGACCAGTCACTTTCCTAGCAAGTCTGCAGCCTCTGGCTTTAGGTCTCACTAAGCCCCAAGTGTCATTTTCTCCTTTGAAGCAAGCACCGTACTGCTTTTTCAGAAAGCCTGATCCTGTGGTGAAGTCCACTGAGAATCTTTCTGATTTTGTGAGCTGCTGATCAGACCCTATAGGATTGAATTCAGTCTGTTTGTAGGTGGATGCTACTACCTGCATAATGCCAAGGGCTGCAGCAGGTTCCTCAGCCCTCATCTCTGGTTCTAGAAGAAGAATCAAACACAATTTCTTAGCAGGCTCTTCTCCCCATGCCACATGCCAGCTCTTCTCCTAAAGTTCCCTTAACATTCACTGCGTACAGCCCCTGTTCAGTCTGGGAGGGACATGCTGATTTTGCCCTCCTTTGTTCAGCAGGCCCGTGTCATCTGGACACTCTAGACATGACACGTTGGTGTAGTAAGGGCAGGCATTTCTCCTGTACATGCGGAAGTGAATTCCGGTTTTGTAGCAGTACCTACATGATTTCTCACATTTTCTGTGAAAGGATACAAGTCAGTCATACCCAGGTTGACATAAATGTGTCGTAACTCTCAGCTGGGAGAGGATACTGTCAGTTTAGGCTAATAGCTGCCTAATAATAGGCACAAAGATCCTCTTAAATTGGTTTAATTTATGTCTGTTGGCCCTGACAATTGGAAGAAAAGATAAATACACACAAAGCATTCAAAGCTTGGGGTGTTATGATGCTAATTGAAAAGTCACCAAAGAAAGCCCTCATGGTGTGTGGGAATCTTAGTGCACGGGATTAGCGGCCAATTAGTGGCTGGGAGCTGGAGTGCCCTACTCCCAGCTGTCTCACACTGAGAGCAGGCAAGCAGGCAGCCCAGCCCATGCAATCAATTCTTGCCCCTGATACGGGCAATGAAGCTCCTCTTGTGGACGACAGTGTGATGATGGGAAGATACAGATAGTGCCAGCGCTGTAGCAGGCTCTGCTAACGTGCACAGCAATGCCACAAGATACTGCTGTCTAGGTGGCTTGCTGTGTTCTGAGTCGCAGCAAAGATACAGGCATTTGAGAACTGAGCTCTTTTTTCTTTTTAACAAATGCACAAATCTTGTTATCTTACTTTCTGCCTCTTTCATGCCATATTTGCAGCAGATGACAGAACACACTCTGGAGGCCCTGAGCTTCAAACCCTGCTTTAGACTCTGAAGTGAATGCGTACAGGTGGTGGCACCTCCTTTCTTGCATTGTGTTTTAGAATCATGACATTTAAAAAATAGAGGTTTCATCTGTCTGTCAGTGTCCTGGTATTTCCCTCTCAAGCCTTTCCCTGGTGTACAAATGAAACATAAGAATCAGAGATTTAAATAATACACTTCTGTCATATGAATCTAAGAGGTTGGCCTTTAGAAAAAGAAAGAAACATGCAAAATTGTAGGAATGGGTGTCACTGATGCATCACTGACACCACTAAACTTATCAGGGCTTTGTTTGATTAGGCGCACGTATTTTTCTCAATCGTGTTGCATTCGTTTGTGAGAATCCCTTATTTATTTCTTCATTTAAGAAGGTTTTGTAACACTGGAGAGTTAAATGTTTTCTTCTTTTCCCTACATTTGCTTTTCCAAACCCGAAACAAGTGTAAACACAGCTTTAAACTATTGCACACCCTCTTGATTAAACTAACCAGTATTAAACATCACATGGAGTAGCAATGCCACGATGGTTCACTTCTGAACATAACAGAAGCCAGAAAACTTTCCTTCCCTGTCACCAGCTCTCTGAGTAACGCAGTTTTGCTGAAGCTGGAGTCAGAAGTGGGATACTGTAAGAAGCCCGTGGTCACAGGCAGTGGCCTGAGACTGGGTGAGCTGGTGGTTGTAGTCAGCTCTTCTGGTGATCAGTCCACAGGCACTTTTAGTCCAGTTGTCTCAACCCTCCAGTCAATCAACTCTCTTCTCCAGCTGTTGAGAAAAAACGAAACCATCCATGATCTCCCCAGTAAGAGCTAATTATAGCAAGTACATCCTCCATTAGTAGCCATGTTGTTGTAAAGTGATGCTGTGGGGAGAGGTAAGGTTTGCCAGCAGAGCTAATATCCCATTTGATCACGTAGCCTGTTGGGAAAAGTTAACAGACTTTCAGACACAGAAGTTCTACAAGTCTGAAAAAGAAAAGTCAAACTTTGAGCTATTCTGGCCCATTCTCAAAAATCCTGTAGAGAGAACAGACACGACAGCCCTGGACAGTCAGCTCTGCCATGGACAAAGCCAGCTTGCAGGGCAGCCCCACAACCCCAGGTGCTCCAGGAATCTTAATAACCTATGTGGAGCAACAGATTCCTGAAACCTTGCTCTTCGTTCAGTAAATGTTTGTCAAAACAGGAATGAGAGATACAGGAAAAATCAGTGTTTTCTGGCCAAATTATTTCCAGCTGCTTCTAGGTGGGTATTAGTAATGCAGCTGTCAGTTTTTATGTGATAGTTCTTAAACAGACACCCTTTTTTAGTCATCTTTTAAGATAACTTCCCTTTCATCTTAAGCAAAATACCTGTGGGTACTGTTACTGATGGTTTCAGATACTGCTGGACAGTAACACTAGGATGATACCCAGTGGAAGCTGGTCAGTGTGGCGACTGATGCAGCATGGGAATTCAATGACAGTGCTGCAAGCTGAAAGACGTTCCATGCTGCAGCCTGGCAAGGATCTAGGAGCAGATAAAGACATCTGTTTAACCTCACTGTGAGGTGAAAAGGGGGAAGAATCCCAAATCAAGTATATTCAGCTGAACAGAGCTTGTGAAGGGACCACTGTTTGCTCGATCAGCTTTTGAGAGGAATCTCAAGAGGACTCTGGCCTGGTGGGCAGGTTGCCGCTGCCGAGATGCTGCCTGCTCTAGGGAGCCACAAGAGAAAACATTTGTCCTTCTTCCTGGCCAAATCGAAACGGCCCCTTTTTCCCTTCTGCTCCCTGCTAAGCTTGGGGTATCTCTTGCTGCCAGGCGGGAGGTAGAGGGGCCAACACCAACTGCTTCTTCACAACTTCCGTTTAAAGTCAAAGTTTGATAATGGTTGTTGGTCCATGGGCTCCACTTCGGAAAATGGTCCTGTCACAGGGGCACCCCAGATAATGCAGGTGAGTGTCAGCAGACTGCAAACAGTCCAGCCGTCTCAGAGTGTAGAGTAGGCTCTGGCAGTCATCCACATAATGATCTCCAGATGCTGTGTCTGGTCAGTTCCTGTATTGCTGAGGAGCTCTGCAGAGTTCCCGTAGGCTGTGTATGAGAGGAGAAGACAGGAGGAGAAAGACTTCTTCTGTACTTGTTCCTCCTATAAAGAAATTCAGCCAATTGTTCCACCACCTACCACTTACGCTTCTCAGCAGGCTGGGAGACAGGCAGGTCTGGAAAGGCCTGGCAGCCTGCTGGAGAAAGTTACTTCTTCATCCCCTTGCAGGTTATCCTTTCTCTTTTAGTGTTTTCTACACAGCAAAGAGAAAAAAAGGTGAAGGGGCTGACGAAGTTTCCAATTCCTGTAGGAATCTGTGCATGGCACGTTGGGTCTGCAGGAGCCCAAAGCTGTGATCAGCTCCGTGAAACCTGGAAGCTGAGCTGTAAATCCCAGGATTTCTTGGTTTCTGAGGTAGTCCTTCAGCATTTAGAGAGGGTGCTGGACTGAGCTGAAGTTCTGCAAGCGTATCTGATCTCATGTCAGCTAAACACCCCTAAAAATCAGCTTAAAGCACTAGCCTCTTCTAAAGAAAAGTGCCAAACCTCAGTCTGGAGCTTCCGTTAAGTTAAAAATTAATGCTTCTTTAAATATAAAACTTAAATACTTTGTCAAAGTATAAAAGCCAGTTTGCTTTGCGAATGGTCTAACAACTGCTTTGTCCAGGTAACTTCCAAAAAACTTCCAAAATAAAACTCACCTATCCCAAAATAAAAAAAAAACAACTACCTATTAAAAAAATTAAAAATTGTTTATTCCAAAATAAAATTCAATGTCTAAGGTGACATCTGAGAGCTCTACAGAAGACTGGTTTAACTGGGGTAAAGCTAAGGTGAGAGACAGGTCAAAATCAAGCTTACCATGGAGGCTATCTGCAAGCCCTTGTGGAGAAAGATTACCATCTTGCTGGGGGGGATCATGTTTCTGTTATTATCCATAACGATCTGGTTTATACCATTTACTCTCCCCTCTTCTGTAGGTTGGCATCTCTGACGGCTGGGAGACTCAACACAACACCTAGGGTAAAGCTATGATGGGACTGAATCATGTTACCGAATCACAAGTGTCGACAGATCGTATCACGGGCGGTGAGAATGTGTAGGTACCATGGTCCTCACCCTAAAGCACTTACAGTCCAAGCCAGAGAGCTTGCCAGGAGGAGGGTCATAGTGAAGTAGGGACATCTGTGCTATTTTAGCTATTATTCAAATATTTAAAGCTGTATTGTTTTCAATAAAGCCGTATTTTATTTTATTGCATTCTGATGTAGAAGCATATGAAATCTTACAGAAGTTATAGTTAGAGCAGGCCGCCTATCCGTGCATGCTTCTGTGGGGCAATGTCTTCTCTGTACAATTAGCCAGGAAGATCGAGCTTTATGATGGAGCAGAGCCACTTTGCCTTGCTGGCCTGTTCAGAAAGGGTTAAAGGGGACAAAGCCAGCAGTCTTCACAGCCCAGTAACAGGCTGCTGCCTATGGCTGTGTGCAGAGACCCTCCTGCTTCACAGGAGCTGATCCTGTTACGCTTGGTGGAGCAAGTCTGAACGGGGTGAAATGCAGAGGAAATGCCAGTTCCAGCCCTACCAGATGGCTCTGGGCTACCTTGTACACTGACTTTTTCAGCCTCAGGAGGTTTTGCATATTAATTCCTCACCATCCACAAACTGCTTTTGGATCAGCACTGCACCGCCGAGATCTTGGAAAGCCACCCCGCTCGTGTGATATGGGAAATATGAGCTACGCTGTGTTTATTGGGCTGCCTGCTCTGCTCTCCTGTTTTGGTAATCCTCTGCTCTCCTGCAGGTATTAACATGTACAAGAAAGCTTCGTCACAATAAACAATAGCCAAACATGCCACTTTTTTCCGTCCGTCAAAGATATCATCATACTTCGAAATCAGTCCCAGTGAAGAAAATTATCAGTGGGACTGCAGAAAGGTCAAAGGTTTGCTGGTTTAGGATTTCGTGGGAATATATGCTTGTTTGGACTTGGCCCAAGAGCTTCGTTTACCTGTTTGACAGGTAACAATTAGCGAGTAATGGCTCTGCCGGCTGGAATGCAGCTGCGAGGGCCAGCGGGCTCTGGGTTACCTGGTGGGCAGGTGTGGGTGCAGCGCCCAGATAGGTATGTGCATGCACAGCATTCCTGGGAATCAGTTTTCCCTTAAAGATGCGGTGATGACTGCAGGGCACAAAAGGGCTGGGCTTAGCCCAGGCTCCAAGACGTTGAGCTCTTTGCAAGGTAAAGAAGTAAAGTAAATAGTGGAAGAGAAGAGGAGCTGAGAAAGGGCTGTGAGCAGCAGCTGCCCCTTTTTTGCCTTGCCTGGAGAGAGGAGAGTTTTGATCTTCCCTGAGAATCTCAATAATGGAAAATTCAGTATGATTACAGTGTCATGGGAGATAAAAAAAAGAAGGGAAAAGCTGAGACAGGGTAGAGCCGATCTGAGAAGTGTGTGTCTGTCTAAAAGTTATGCAGACAGGTGGCCAGCATGGCTCAGGAATGGTCTGGAAGGATTGTGTGTGCGTTGCTACCCAGCGGCAGCACAGCACAGGCGCTGCAGCGTATAGCAGAGCTGAGAAGCTCGCTTGACATGGTATAAGTGTAAAGTGGGGAAACCCTACATCGATTCATTTAGAAATGGTTAAACAATTTATGTGCAGTTACCCTCAACTCCAACTCTGCCATTAGCAAGGATCCAAGCCTCATGAGTGTATCGAATGAAACCAGTCTATCTGTGGCACATGGCCCCATTTCCAGCTCCTGCAGCAGTTCGGGAAGATTCTTGCATCAGCCCCTCCCAACATCCAGTCCCTAGAGGGAATCTGGTATAAATTATGTAGACAGTCAGGGACTTTGCAGGTGTTTTTAAGAGGTTTGATATTTATTTTTTTTTTAACTACAGCAGGCGACTCTTCTCTTTTAGAAACAGAAAGATTTGCTCATTCTTTTTGTGTTTTATTCCCATTCGTGAACAGGCTTCTGTATTTCCACTTAGACAGTTGAACTATTGTGTGACTTGGGAGAAGCCACGTACTCTTTCCTGGTGTCTGTACTTTCACCTGTGGAGTTGGCTTACTGAGTCCTGTGCTATTAACCATGAGGGACACCAATGGTAAGTACTGCTATTATAAACATGTATGCTATTATATATTTACTTAGATCACACGGTAATTCCCTTGAACCTTATTTCACTAAGATGACAACGTATTTTGTATTTTTAATAAAGATCATGGGACTTTTACTTATAAATGGCTTCCCTGGCCAAAAGGACTTTATCCTTAGTGTACTAGTTGATGTCATTTGAAGAAGAAATCCAAGTATAATTAGAGACCATTTTCCTTGATCTTAAAGAACCCAGCATCACTTTGAGTCATTAAGCATTATTTGTACACTGTTATTTAGTATGACCTTCATTAAGATGAGACTCTTTGCTCAACAGTGTATGGGCCAATAATGGTCATTAAGCCTGACTACTAGCTGACACAATAACAAGGTTTGTATTTATTCTCACAAACTCTCACAAGCTACAAGCGAGCACTCTGTAGTGTAGCACAGAGACATCTTTGCACTGTGGACCGAACCAAAGCAAAAATACAGCCCTTTCTCAGAAAGTGCTGAGAAATATGTGACAAGCCCCTTCCCCCACAACCACTGCGTAGGAAGATGCAGTTACCTGTCCTGGGTTGGACCAGCGGCTCATACACTGCACTGCACATCTCTGGGAGCCCCTGCCCCCGGCAATTTGAGAAGGAGTGAGCAGTGCTCTTCCCCTTCCAAGCATCCCTTGTTCTGTCTCTGACTTCCTCAGCTGAAGCTTGCATCGACATCTCTGCATTTCACACCTCTGAGTCAACACTTCATTTCATGGAGCTGTCTGATCACTGTTTGAACCCCTGTGTACTTTTGACCTCCATAATGTTATGCAGCCAGGAGCCCCAGAAGTTATGAGATACTTCAGATAATCTTTGTTATAAATCACATTTCTGATTTTGGCATTTGGCATCTATGGTACTGTGTGAAACAGTGGGCAAACTGTTCCTTCTGTCTCCCATTTACTGCTGACGCTACATCCTGCAGAGTCCTGCACATTTTGGTGTGTCTTCCTACCATGGCCATTTTGACTTTGTAACACCTCCGATCACCTCTCCTTTGGGCCTGGAGGACAGGAACTGCATGCAGTGTTCAAGATGTGGGGGACTGGGGGTTTTCCCATTGGTATAGCAATGCTTTCTGTTCCATACAGTCCTGATGTTGCTTTGGCCCTGCTGAGCATGGGAGCAACCTGCACATACCGAGCAATGCTTCCATCAGACTCCGTGGTCACACTCATGCTGCATAGTCGTGCTGCATAAGCACAAATGCCTCGCAGCCAAGTGAAGAACTCTCCTCCTTCCTGCAGCTTTCTGCCCACTTCTAGCTTTTGTGTCCCCATGCAGGCTTGAGCGCCCCATCGCTTGAAGTAAGTGGAAAGAGCTTCCCTGATTTCAGGAAGACTGGAAGTTCTGGGAGCATCTCTTGTTGATGGCAAGGGGAGCTGCATGGATAAGCTGAGCCATGGTTACTGCTGAGTGATGTGCTCTTCTGGTCCTGGGGAATGGGAAATTTCATGCTCCCAGGGAGACCAGACTCATTAAGGTAGAAGAGAAAGTGCAGTACCAGTGGTGGTCTTGTGATAAGAGTTTTGCCTCACCTTTCACTTTCTTAAATGCTTTCTGTGAACAAAGAATTCAGCCTTTCAGTTTGGTGCTGCTTTCCGCTATAGAAAGCACTTTAGACAGAAATGTAAACATGAGAGAGTGGCATCAATTAAAGGTGACTCGGGAACAAATGTGATATGAAGAACTTGGAAAGACTGGAAGAATAGCTATTGTACCAAATGCCTTTCTAAATGGACACCCAGAGGGATGAAACTAAGGAGAGGATGGTTTGGGAGGCAGCCTTCCCACTTCAGCAGTGCGGTCATGGTGATTAAACACACCTTTTGGAAGCACACACTCTTTTGAAGGGGCTTCCAGCCATCACCGAATGAAGCTTACAAGGAATGACCCATTGCATGTTAAGGGGCAGGATGACTCCACCTGCTATTTGGGTTCTGTACAAAAGGCTGGTAGTACTTCAGGCTCTGGGGACATGGAGAGTGGGGACTCTGGAGAGCGTGACAAGGGCTCTCTTGTTCACTGGTAGCTACCAATAAAGAGTCCATTAGATAAAATGGGTCATAAATGGCATCTGAAGTAGTCTTTCATCCCAGCAAAGGATATTCCAGGAGAGCAACATAAGAAAAGGACCAGCTCAAAGGAATTCATCACCATAGGTTATTCCGAGGCAGCACCACACTGCGTGAGGAGGAACGGAAAACACGTGGCCTTATTCTCTGTGAAGTGTTTGTGGAGCTTTTGTCACCATAGTACTGAGTCACCAAATAAAGAAAGGTCCCTCCCATGATTCATAACTGAACCCACAGTGGCCACTGCTGTTTCTAGCAGACCTTCTCCCTCTACCCGGACTGTAATAGCTGAATGGAGCAATGCTGGACACTTACAGGCTTCTCCATCCTCACAGCATGTTGCAAACAGATTACTGCACCTAGCAGCTCTTTATGAGCTTCTCTGGGCAGGTGAAAAGAGCAGGTGAAGAGATAGTTCTGTGGATCGTTTCATACAACCATAGGTCTCACTGATGTCACCTGCTATTACCAGAGTAAGGATTCACAAAACACTGCGTTGTGAGATCTTGGGTTCAGCTTTCCCATCACCAGGCTCAATCTATTTGGGAAGAATTTTCTGAAATAGTTACCAGCTTGAAGCTGATAACCTAATAATAAGCAATTTTTAGCCAAAATGTGGCAGTAAGAATAGAGAAAAAGAACACTACTTTGTTTAATTTTTGTTTTCATATTTATGAACATTTCTGCCATTCCCATGCTTCAGAGAAAGATGCAGAAAGTTAGCATGGCATCAGGAGAGGCAGAAGGAAAAACAATACTGCTTTGAAATTCATATTTGCTCAGCAGTAGTGTTGCTGATGTCAGGAGCTGAATATGTCTGGGTTTCCATCCACACTGACCACACACCAGGCTACATGTGGCCTAAATCAGATGCCTCTGCCTCTCCCAGAGCTCTCCTGCTGGGATGACCACCCTGGAGGCAGAAGTCCCCTCTGAAGACAAACTGCCCTGCAAGGGAGACTTTCTGGAGCTGGGGCAGAGGAGTGGGTCACAACAAGGAGTACACAGAGGGAAGATGGGGGCTGGAGGCTGGGAAGGTGGGCAGACAGGCTGCGACTGGGAACCAAAGCATGGGGAGAACTGGGCTGCTTGGATGAGACTGGAGCAAGGGCAGGGGATCTCCGGACACAGCAGTAACAGCAGGGCAGACTGAAAACAGACATGGGAGCATGGGAAGGACTAGGACTTTTGAACTAGAAAGAACTGAGAAATAACAGACACAGAGGGAAAAGCAGTGGGGCTGGTCTGTAAGGAACAGGGGCTCCTGATGGCTGAGTGCTGTGGTGGGGACCCAGTCTGGACAAGACCGATGACTGGGTGGCCTCCTGGCTCATTTTCTGTCTTCCTCTCATGCTGGATTGCCAAGACATCTCAACATTACTGACACCAGTTACACTACCATCAGTTGCATCGCTGCAGGAAAGTCACTTCTCAGATGCAAGCTGGACCATGGATGGATGCTGTATCAAATGGTAGAATCACAGAATCATAGAAGGAAACTTGAAAGATCATCTGGTCCAGCCTTTCACAGGAAAGGAAGCCTAGATGAGATTATCTAGCACCCTGTCCCATTGCATATTGAAAACCTGTTGTGATGGGGACTCTACCACATTCCTGGGGAGGTTGTAGAACTAGTCACTTTGGGTGAGAGAACAAGAAACTGGAAAACTGGAATAACAGTAAGTGGATGTCTTAGTGCTGCATTAGTACAAGATGTGGGAGACCGTCACATGGAGCAGGCAGACAAGCAGAGAGGCCACCTAGCTTGCTTTCCCAACAGCACGGCAATGAGAAAACCACTGCTGTACTGCTGCACTGCTGCAGGAAGGCGTCTCCAGCCAGTGAAAGCAGTGCTGAGGCCACTGCAGAAGGGAGTGGTGAGACCGCACGGGCATGATCTGCCTCATTCTGCCCTAGGAGGGGTGTCCCAGAGTTGTTCAGCACAGAAAGCAAAGGCGGCAAGAAGGTACTAGCACTTCAAGGAAGTAACTACCCGGAAACAAACATGATTTAAATTAAAGGGCAGCGTTGGTACAAGGACAATGGGGTACAAACGGACTTTGACATATTTCAGGTGGTAAAGAAAGGATGGCATCTAACCAGGTGAGAAGTGAGTAACTGGAAGAGATCCCCCCGGAGGAACAGTGACAACAAGGGCCCTGGTGGCTCAGGGATGTGTCTTAGTTGGGAGACCCTGCCAGGACCACCCAGAGCCAGGGCTCAGTGGGGCACATGTGCCCCTCCAGACCTCTTGCTTGAGCAACTTCCATTTTGGCATCTCCTAACTTTTGAGTTGTCACTTCTTTTCCAGGGCACTTGGAGAGCATCATACTGGGTCTTCTGCAGCTTTAGCTATTTTATTTCAGTGAATAAGGTAGCTCTCATATAGGCCTAATTGCATACTAGCAGTAGAAAAAGAGAAACATAATAAGGAAACTATCTGTATTCAACAAAGCTGATCTGGTGTCACCAGGGATTAAATCCTGATATAAAGAACCTGACTTACCTAAGACTGGTTGGGACAAAGCAAACAGTGCACTGTTTGACTGCAGCCCAGCTAGTGATGGCAAGCCTTTGTGGAAAATAAACTGCAGCCATCACAGCTGAGGGGATCTTTCCCTGCCAAAGATAACAAAAGTTACGAAGGATAAGAAGCATCCCTTGGATAGTCACTGTAGTATTTAATCTCTCCTTCAGACTGCAGAAAGATCAGCATGAAGGAGTAATGCCTTCCCAAGGAATATTTTATGATGGAAGAATTTAGATTGTAAAGGTTTTGTTCCTTTGAGTGACATACATAGTTTATTAAATCTTTTCAGTTCTGTGAGATGAAGAGCAAACATGAGTCCTCACACCCAAGCAAACACACAGATAGGTTCTTATGCAGCTCCACCCCTCGTGGCTGCTTTTTGCCAATTTCCGCAATGACTTAATTGAAAACAAAATCCCAGGACAGACACACTGCTTTAGTATAACTTCAGCCTGAGCTTCCTTTCAAAGTGGCGGATCCCTGGGTTTTCCTTCAAAGGCATGCGCGGCGCTCATGATGTCTAAGGGAAGCTAATGAGACCCATCTTATTTTTAGATTTGTGTAGGTCATGGTAGTAGCAGTGCTGCTTGGGACTGCTTTTTGTAAGAATAAAGGAAAAGTACTGGGGATTAGCACTGTCACCATACTAATTTCTTCCTTCTTCTCCCCACTGCAAGCATTACACAAAGGGCACAGACAAACACAACCTTTGCATTGCACAAAAGTAATAATCAATCCAATATTTTCTAAGTAGATCAGTAACTGATAATTCTTACTATATCATCATGAAATATAGTAACAATGCTTTTCCTTCTGAGCAATGTATGTGACACTATAACTTGGATCACAAATATCACAGAATAATACCTCACAAATATCACAGAATAATACCTGTACCTTCCAGATCATCAAAATGGAAAAGCAAGTTCACAGGTATTTCCAGTTCTGATAACTGCCACCCAATGCTTTATTTTCCCTTCCTATCACCTCTCCAGGGTCTTCCAAACCATCTTCGCTGTGGCTTCTCTAGTTGCTCTCGTGAACGCTTCCTACTCAACAAGTGCAGAAGTCCATGGGAGTCTTTCAGTATTTATGAGCAAGATTTGGAGTCCTGCCCCCAAGAACGGTGGGGAGACTGCTGTTGGTTCAGGCCCATGCCAGCGTGAGCTCACTGGCACATGCTGCTGGATGGCAGCCATGGGAAAAATGCTTCCTGCTGTCAGGAGACTTGGTGGTTCTCATAAAACAACAGGTAACATCATTTTCCTCCCTTTACTTCAACTTTTGACTTTATAAAGAGAGCACAATTATGATAATCTACTACATAATAAGACATACAGGAAAGTTTAATACAGTGCTGTCTTTGAATACAAATACCAGATGCTCCAGAGACTCAGCCATATAGATTTTTTAATGAAAAGACTCCCTTTGTCCTTGTCACAAAGGAAAAATAAATGATGTATGCATTTTTAAAAGATCTCACCACTCTGGTCTTGGAATATGGCAGTAAAATGCAACCTGAAATGTTTCAAAAATTAAGCTAAAAATAGTAACCTAAAAAGGTTTAAAGGTGGAGCTGACCCAAGAACTAGGGGTGTGGGTCTGGCCTATTCGTAGGCTACTGAAGTTGTGGTTGCTAAAGAAATAGAGCACAATTAGGCTTGGGCTGGTAGCAAGAATGTTACATGACCCTGTCCAGAAATCTCACTCTGTCCCATCCTGTCCCATCCCAGCCTTAATGCAGGGAGAGGAGCAATAGAGCAGCATGGCCAGCAGGAAGGCTTTTGTGATATTAAGGTGTATTTGTGTGTGAACCATTAGCAGCATAACAGTGTCTCTGTCCAGAAGCGGGGGGGTGAATTTCTTAGTGCTTTGCTGTTAGAGCCAGCAGGAAAAAATAATCACCAAATGCTTTGGGTCATATTCAGGGCTTCTGTCAACACTACCCAAATTACCCAGAGTACTTGCCATAGAGGCAAACCTTGGGAAATCACGTCAAGTGTTTAGCAACCAGTGATCTCATAGTTTTTCTTATTTGAGCAGCACAGGATGAAAGCCTCCTACGAAGCCAGAGCAGACAGCTGAACAAGTCCCAGCCCGTTTCCTTCAATGGCTAAAAGAAGTCATGGCAGACATTTAAATAAAATCTCCCTCCATATGTGCAATTATCTCTGAAACGACAGCCTTTATGGGCAGCCTTCACAGGTAGGAGTGATATTTGAAGTCCTGTGCACCACTTCGGGTTTGGGAAGTAGTTTAATCTGGTCTTGGAATAGCTCGTTGCACTCACTTGAAGGAGACACTTGCCCAGGACGTCTAACTTTTGAGGCCAGGTGGTTTTGCACAGGTTAGCCAATGCAAGAGACAGTAAACACTTTGAGGAGGAGCATCGGAGTGTGTTTCTTTACAGAGCCTTGTTCTTCAAGCACTTCCAACCTCATTCTGTGTAACCTACCAAACCCCAATGCCAAGACAGGGTTGCAAAAGACAGTTATGTGACGACAGTTATTAGGAAATAAATCAGGAGCATCTGATGTCGCTAGACACCCCACAAAACATGAAATACAGGATTATCAGGTTCGGTCTCCACTCCAAAGCCAATGGTAATGCAATGCTGGTGAACATCTCCATAGTCCACTCCTCCACTTCCTCAGATGCTGCTGTGTAAATCTAGCCTTAGGACCTATGAACCAGAGAACATTTCAATTCCATTTATCGCTAATATGTTGTGAAAACTCTTGTGGACTTTACAAATGCTCTCTGTGACAGGCTGAATGAAGCAGGGAGTCAAAAGGAAATTCACCATTCTGCCCCTGGGAAATGTCCTGCTAAGAACTGAAATAAGCTAAGCATGTCACTTCCAGAATATTAATTTTTTTTCCCACATTCACAGACTGTATTTTTTTATTTAAAGGAGTGTTTTTCTTTAAGTGCAAGACATTTCCCATTTGATTTTACTTCATGTTCTATCGATTCAAAAATCCTTAGTGAGATGTCAGATCTTTTCAGACAGGTTTTGTAAATAATCTTTTCAACCCTTCTTTCTCTTTCCCCAGGAGCCTAGCCAGAATGCTGGGATATCCTGGAAGAAAGGACTGCAGTGCCATAAGTTACAACTTTATGATTGTGTAAAAACAAAGCCCCAAACCATTAATGTTATACCTGACGCTTATTTATGAGTGCACAGAAGCAATTTGAAGTGCCGTTCCCCAAGGCTCAGTATTGGGGCCAGTTCTGTTTAATATCTTTGTCAACAATCTGGACAAGGGGATCGAGTGCACCCTCAGTAAGTTTGCAGATGACACCGAGCTGGTTGGGAGTGTTGCTCTGCTGGGGGGCAGGAGGCTCTGCAGAGGGATCTGGACAGGCTGGGCCGATGGACTGAGGCCAGTTGTAGGAGGTTCAACCAGGCTCAGTGCCGGGTCCTGCCCTTGGGTCACAGCAGCCCCCTGGAACGCTACAGGCTTGGGGCAGAGCGGCTGGGAAGCTGCCTGGTGGGAAAGGACCTGGGGGTGCTGGCTGACAGCCAGATGAACATGGGACAGCAGTGGCCCAGAAGTTGGCCAAGAAGGCCAGTAGCATCCTGGCCTGTATCAGAAAGAGTGTGGCCAGCAGGACAAGGGAGGTGATTGTCCCCCTGTACTCGGCACTGGTGAGGCCGCACCTCGAATGCTGTGTTCAGTTTTGTGCCCCTCGCTTCAGGAGGGACATTGAGGTGCTGGAGCGTGTCCAGAGAAGGGCAACGGGGCTGGTGAAGGGTCTGGAGCACAGGTCTTGTGAGGAGCAGCTGAGGGAACTGGGGTGGTTTAGTCTGGAGAGGAGGAGGCTCGGGGGGGACCTCATTGCTCTCTACAACTGCTTGACAGGAGGCTGTAGGCAGGCAGGGGTGGGTCTCCCAGATAACAAGTGACAGGACAAGAGGAAACAGCCTCAAGCTATGCCAGGTTGGATATTACAAAAACTTTCTTCACCAAAAGGGTTGTCAAGCAGTGGAACAGGCTGCCCAGGGAAGTGGTTGAGTCACCATCCCTGGAGGTGTTTAAAAGACATGTAGATGTGGCACTTAGAGACATGGTTTAGAGGTGGATTTGGCAGTGCCAGGTTAACAGTTGGACCGGATGATCTCAAAGGTCTTTTCCAACCTAAATGATTCTATGAAAGCTGTAAAATCTCTCACCACCCTTGTTTTAAGCTCACACTGTGAAAGACACGGATACTAGTCACTTTTATTACTAGCAGTGCCGCAACCGAGTATTTTGGAGCTTGTTGAATAAGTTGGGTCTGATCCACAGATGGTGTAAATCAAACTTCTGTAGTTAGTCCAACATATCTGTGGTTACAGAAGGCTCTCCAGAGTCATTGCATAACCACTGCACAGCCGCCCCAGGGAGCTCTTACATCAGGTGCCACCTCCATGAGCTGCAGACATGCCCGTCTCCTGCTGCCGATAGGGTGGTTCCCTGCCTCATGTCCCCCGTTGAGGTACTGGAAGAAGGGGCCAAGCTGTTGTGATTCCCAGTTGTCCAGCCAGGCTCGCATTTCAGCCCTGCTTGGGGCTGGTCCTCAGCACCATCTCACTGTCCTGAAGCCTCTGCAGGAGCCCCTTGATCCAGCCTCACCCACTCCTGTCCCCTCACTGCTATAGTGCTCTGTTTGTGATGATGAAAACGGCATCTCTGAATAGATTTAGCCAATGATGGAGAAATGATCATTTTTAGGGGAACACAAGGCAGGAATGTGTTTCTCCTCACTGGGAAGTGGGGGAGGAGCTGGCTGCTGGCAGCAGGTTTTGGTAGCACAACACTTCAGGATGACTAAATCGCTCAAGGTAAAAGGGTGGTGAAATTTGATTTGAGTTGCTGTCAAATGAGAAAATGCACTTATCACAGACTTCTCCCATAGTCATGGAAAGAGCCTGCATCTGAGTTACTAGCAGCAGCCAGTACAGCTCCTGCTCCATCCTGCTCTCAGCCTCCGTGTGATGGGAGTGATGAGGATGTGACACTCCGGCCACCCTCTCCCCAGCTGAGCTCGAGCCAGAGGCAGTTGGATAAAGTCTTCAGCTGGGTCCTTATCTCCCATGGAGCAATGGAAGTCATAAAAGCCACCTCATGAGATGTTATAAAAAGCACCTGTCGGCTCTTTCCCACAACTTCAAAGGCTTTATTCTTTCTTTATGGATAGCTTTGCCCGTATCATCCTCACCCTTGAAGGGATTTTGCCCATCAGCAGCTCCCAGACCTGCTGACCACTGCTAGAGATGCCACAGGGAACGTTTGGTGTTGAAGTGGGGCTCAGCCACCAGCACACTAATGGGGAGTCCATTTCTTGCAGTCAAGAGAGAAGACTCAGAGGGCCTGCCTCTGCAAATCTGTACATCACCAGTGAATTTAACTCCAGCCTGCAGCAAGCCGAGCAGACTTGTTTTCAGTTTTGTCTTGAACAGCAGCGTCACGGGTGAGAACTCTTGCACTGCCGGTGCCATCTAGTCATAAATTCAAATCAGACTCTGACTCTGCATCTTCCATCATGGATTTTATCTTTCAGGTCATTCTCTCCCAGATGTTGAGGGATGAGCAGTTACACGTCTAAATTTGCGGTCATCATGCTGCGGCCGGTTATCAGACATGATACGTCAGGTAGCTGCATCTGATTAAAGAGGACTGTGTACACATGCCTCCTTTTTAGTTGCAGTGTTCTTCAGTCATGCCGAATGTGTGAACTCATGAATGATGCTCATGTGAATAATCACCTAGAACAACTAGATGTTTTTTTCTAGCTGGCTCACCCACATCTGCCTCTGCCTTTGCTCCAGAAGCCTTATTTCCCCTTGTTCCCAGTGTGAGTTCTGTCACTTAGCTCTGCCTGTATTTTAGGTGCACGCTGCAAGTGTCACTGCTTTCTTCCGTACTTCTGCCCAAGGCTGCTTAGAAATGCCGCTGGCATTTAACTGAGATTTTTCAGTACCGAAGTGACTTTCAAATGTCCCTTTTTCCTTGCTTTCGCACACTCCTACCTGGTCTTGATGGTCCAGAGCATACTGAGTTTCCGGGTTTAGTCTGGTTTGAAATGCACTAACGCACTTCTTGCCTTTGCTCCCCACCCATTTGTCCAGGGTGCTGGAGGCTCCTTCACCCACCAGCCTCTTCCATCTCCATGTCTGATCTTCAAATAATATGTTAGTTGTTAGCATTATCCCGGGAGGGCTGGCGTTTGTTTGCAAAGCTCCTCTTGGCAAGGGGACAGGGAGCTTGCAGTTGCTGCCAAGTAACACGGGCCTCCCAACAATAAAAATACGTTACTTTTTTCAGCTCTGGACTCTGACGGAGGTGAGGAGGATGACTTTGGCTGCAGCATGTTGTGTGAATTGGATGAGCGTCAGCTACCCAAGTGCTGTGTATCTCCACCCCTTCTCCTGCGAGCGCAGGCTGATAGGCCACGGGACCGTGGCATGTTTGGTGTCAAATTAATCACTGCTATTTGCATATAAAGATACACAAAGCCTGCCAGGATTTTAAGTCTTCAAATGTATTTTCGGCACCAGGAAGCAAGGTGAGATCTCACGTCCCACTACTGAAACCACTTCTAGTGAGCAAAGCATGGGACCTCCGCGGGTTGCTGTAACGTCACGGGCAGCGGGGTGATCTCCGGGTAAAAGCTGGCAGCAGCTGCCTGCTGCCTGCCTCTCCGGGCACACCAGCTGCCTTGCCTGGCACAATGCAGCAGGCAGACCTTGCTCAGAGCCACGGCATGCGTGAGGAAGCACCTTAGCAGCACATAGTGTGTCAGGGCTTCTCTGGAAATATTTTTGCATTGCTTCATGCCCCAGATAATTGCTTAAGTCCCCCTCCCTCCACTACTCGCACATTTTAACTCCGGCCCCATCGCGCTTGCCAATTTTCCTCAGGCCTTATCATGCAGAATGGGATTTTGTGTGTTGCAGCATGGTGCCCACTCTCTCCCACCCCTGGGAGACCTCTCCCCTTCCCCAGCTCCCCCTGCAATGGCATGTGGGTTGCCATGCCCCTGATGAAGCAGCTGACCCCGCAGCCCAGCAGAGAGACACGCACCTATGGCAGCTTTCTCTCTCTCCTGCTTGCCTCTGGCAGCACTTGCTCTCCTTGTTTTTCCTCCCAATCTTTTGTGCCAAGGGGCTTAATTTTGGCACAAGACCTCAGAGGACAGGTGGCCATGGCTAGGGTTTGCAACGTGGAGGAGGCATGGCATGGGTGTCCCTCTGGACAGCTGCTGGCAAGCAGAAGAGAGCCAGGGCAAGGACTCAGCCCTGGCCATGTATTTTCAATAGGGTATAATTTCATACTGCGGACTCCCTGATGTGGATCTGTCCTGTCCTCTCCCTACCAGGGCCCAGATCCAGGCAGGGGAGAGTGGGATCAATGAGGCCACCCTTTCTGGGGGACGGGAGGGGACCTCACCATATGGACAGGAGCTGTGCTGAACGGCCCATCCCCAAGCCAGAAAGCAGACCCAGTACTATTGTATTTACTAGTAGTAACAGAGGCATCCCCAGTTTCCCATCCGATGCCTGCTTGTGTGAACAGCCTGGATGCAGTGCCCTGCACAGCTCTGCTCTTTCCCAGTGCCAGGCTCCCTCCAAGCCACCACTCCAGAGCCTATTGCAGCACCGGCTAATGTTCAGGTCGTCTGATAACTCCCCAGTGTCACCTGCTCCTCTCTGCTCCTGATAACCATTGCCAACTTTCAACCATTTTAAGCTGAAATTGTCCTTTGGGTATCTGCCTCTAGTATGCATTGAGACTTGGGCAGTACTAGTGGAAAGGGTTAGCTGTTTCCAAGAAGACACTTAAGCCAGGCACTGGAGTGCTCGCCCTGGGAAGAGCACACAGTTTTAGCACCTTTCCCTTGAGACATCCTCACATCGCTGCTGCAGCTTGGCATGAGACATGGCCCTCCATGTGCCTGTGAAAAATCCACCAAAACCCAGCCAGGCTATAAGCCGTTCAAAAGCAGCGGACCCGATTTCCCGTGGGGTTTTGTGTTGTTCATGACTGATCTGGCTTCCAGCAATGAGTAAGTGCCAACTGGAGGCTTTTCTGCAGCACGAACATTTTGAAAACCACTACGCTATGCATACCCTCTGGTGAGTGACACATTACAAGCTCCTGTGACCACTTTTTCCAGAGTCTGGGATTTTTTAAAATCCCTTTCCTTCCTCTACTCCCTTATTTTTGTGAAACTAATAGGGAGTTAATGATATGTGTGACATCTGATTGAATCAGCCAGTGGCTTCACAGCTTTAGCAGGGGATGACAGGCAGATAAACAGCCAGACACACAGACACATGCCCACGCACACGCTCACACATCACTGCATACAATATTTCTCTCAGAATCCTGGATCAACGGCAATGATAGCCCATGGTTTTGGCCGATGGTGTACCTTCGTCCAAGGCGGTGACCCTCGGCCCCGCTGGTGAGATGTCACCCAAAGGAAATGGGGCTGGCTCTTCAAAAGCCCAACAACTTGGAAATTGTTCTTCGAAGACTACTCAGGTGACAATACAAAGCACATTACTCAAAAAAAATTACAGGGGAAGCTATTTGGCTTGATGGAGTAAGCGCCCGTGCCACATGGACCCCTGCTCAGGCCACCCCCAGCTCTGCCCGGACAGCACCTGGGAGGGTGCTTTCGGCTTGAGCCAAGACTATGTGAACACTTACTGCCGTCTGTGCTTGGGCCCCAGTCCTGACACCACACAGCCTATGTGCACTTTTTTATGCCTCTGTTTCTAAAGCCGTAGCAATACTGGTTTTTTCTGGCACAAGCAGTTAAGAGAATAATTTCACTGATCTCTGTGGGGCATATCTGTGTGCAGGGCTGGAGCACTACAGGAGAGCCCAGAGGAAAAGCAATTCCAGGTTCACAGCAGGGTTTAATTAGGGAGTTACAAATCAAGCACAGGGCTACACACTGGGAATAGATGGGTTATCAATGGCAGTATGTGGGCATCCTCCACTTTTCCACTGGCTCCAGCTGGGGCCCTATGCAAAGCAGATACATAGGCATCATTGAAAAGGGGTGCCTATAGCATACAAGTGAGAGAAGTAGGGGAACCTGACTTCCACAGCCACCTACATTTTAGGAGGAGGTGACACACACATAAGGAAAATTTATTTTTCTACCATGCTGATAATCTCACACATAGCAAAAAAGGGTCTTCTGCCTGCAGAGGTTGTACTTCCAAACAGGGTGTTTGCTGCTACGGCATCCAGTCCTGGTGCAAAAGATGACAGCTTTAATCTTTTTGGGAAAAGCAAAGCCACAGAGGTTAATCAAAGCAGTCTTTGCAGCATCAAGGCACGACACAACAGTTAGGCGATTCAGGTTTATTTTGATTGTTGTGCTCCTATAGGACTGATTGCAGGTAATAATCATGGTTTGGCTCTCAAGGGAGAGCACAGATAGTGACAGAACCTGCAGTTTGTAGGTATAAGTGGAGATGACCTGGTCCTCAGCAGCTGCCTGCCTGCCTGTTCTGGGTTGGTGGCTGTGCCTAAAGCCCTGCAGGCTCCCAGGTTTCTTAGCCCAGAGAAATGAAACAGCTGGCAAGAGCAAGGAAGAAAGTTGAAGTCTGGCAAAGCACTTTTGAGGAGTTCTTGGTTGCTCTGGTCTCACAAGCACCATGCAGAAAAATCTCAGCCAGCTTTACCTGAGCTAGCTGGAGACCTGTCATGATTTATCCCCAGCTGGCAACTAGGCCCCACACAGCCGCTCACTCCCTCCCTCCAGTGGGATGGGGGAGAGAATCACAAGAGCAGAAGTGAGAAAACTCATGGGTCCAGATAAAGGCAGCTTCATAGGTAAAGCAAAAACCGTGTGCAAGCAAAGCAAAACAAGGAATGCATTCACCCCTCCCCAGGGGCAGGCAGGTGTTCGGCCACCCCCAGGAGAGCAGGGCTCCATCACACATGGCGGTTACAGGGGAAGACAAACACCATCACGCCGAACGTCCCCCCCTTCCTCCTTATTCCCCCAGCTCTCTATGCTGAGCACGGTGTCATGGTACGGGATATCCCTTTGGTCAGTTGGGGTCAGCTGTCCCGGCTGTGTCCCCTCCCAGCTCCTTGTGCCCCCAGCCCACTCGCTGGTGGGGTGGGGTGAGGAGCAGAAAAGCCCTTGGCTCTGGGTAAGCCCTGCTCAGCAGCAACGAAACCATCCCTGTGTTATCAGCACTGATCCCAGCACAAATCCAGAACAGCCCCATACATGCTACTATGAAGAAAATGCACTCCATCCCAGCCTAAACCAGCGCAAGACCTGGAAAGGCCTCACCACATCCATGTGCTGCTCTTGCTGACCCCCTCAGGCTGCCAGGGCCAGAGCAAGCATCTCTGTCAGCTGTTTTCCTGCTTCAAATAATAATTTTAGTACAAAGGCAGAAAAGACCAGTCATTTTCAGCGGCTGACAGGCCTTTAGGACCCACAACCAAGATACACCAAGAAATGTTTGTGCAAATCCCATTAAAAAGTGTCCGTCTTCTTTCTGTGAGAGTTAAAAAGCTCCAGTAGCATCTGCTAGAGCAATGACAAGTGTCCAAAGCTGACTGCATCACGCTAAACCAGGAGCTAATCTTAACATGACATGTTGAGAAACAAGTCCAAACACTTTAGGATTTGCTTTCAGTCAACCTCTAATTGCAGAGTCTAGTAATCATCAGCCAATGAGATCTGAAATGTGGATCAAGCAACAGCTTAAGCAAGTGAGCATTGCAACAAAAATACAGAATTCACACACGGACATTGTTTTTCGCAAAAATGAGTCAAAGCTCCTTACTCTGCCAGCATGTGTGACAGTGCTAGCTGTTTTCACAAGTGGAGCCGGGGGTGCTCATACTCCACGGAGGGGGCTGCTCTGGCATAGCAAAGCGCAAGGCATCCACTTTTAGTCAGAACCGAGATTACCTACAGAGCCAGGCCTTTGCGCCGGGTTTGCATTCAGCTACTGCTGATTTCATTCAAGGGTACGAGCTCAGAAACCTTGTGCAAGCAGTCCCTGCTGATGCGCTTGCACATTTAGAAGGCAGTGGAGCAAAACCACATTTCAGTTACAGCTGAACATGCTTGATGGGGGAGACACTGATATATTTCACTATATTTAGATCAGCCTGGATCATCTGAAAGAGCACAAACAGCAAAAAAGGAAGGAGGACAGAGAAGGCATTTTCTTTCTTAAGGCTGTTAAAAAAATAGTCAGAGAGAAACGAAAAGGGCAAAGAAGATATTAACACTTACTTCGCATCTCTGGCTGATGGAAAAAAGATAGTTTCTTAAGCAAGATCCCAATTACTGAGAGCAGATGATGAGGAATTAAGAAACTGGGAGATGAGATCAGGAGTAGTTAATAAAAAGCTTGGTATCCATAAAACCAGTAAAAGGGAAATGCCATATGCAGGCATGCTGAATGGAATGGGGAAAGAAATTAGAGACACTTCAGCAAACCTTTTCAGAAGTTCAAGAGAAATCCCTTGGGACTGGAAAATGTAACAAAAAGAAGTGCTCCGGGAAAGCAGCCTGAGGGCAAACCAAGGCTACATCTAGTCAGTTTGAAATCCATTGCTGGAAAGTCTTAAAAGCTCTTTAAAGATCAGTTTGGAGAAATACTTAGAAAAGCATTAAGAGCACCTCACTAAGTTGCTTGAATTCACTGAGGTTTTTATTGGCAGAGCAGAACAAAGCAGTGGTACATAGTGAGAACTGCTGAAACAATGAAAATTATTTTTAAAAAAAGAAAACGAGAGAGAGACCTGAGTAGAAACCAGATGACCTATGCAAGATGATAAAAACTCACTAAGATGTATCTGTCGCAATTGTCCTTTCAGCTTCAAGCCCTAGACAAATTATATGGCAAATCCAAGTGTTATCATGAGAGTTTTGTAAAGCAGTTTAAATTATGTTAAAAATTATAATAATGCATATGACATTACAAAGACAACCATACATGTTCAGCCCTGTGCCACATGCAGAAATACTGAGCCGGCCCTCCCTGTTGGATTTAGCTAAATATGGAAACAAACTTCCATGGTCTCTGCCTGGATGACAGCAGGGATGATGCAAAGAAGACAGCAAGAGTCATACAACTGCAATATCACAATGAATTATATTTCTGAATATAATACTGACGCAATAGGCTTGCATTGCTTTAATTAAAGTAGATGTAGTCTATTAACCAATAGAATAAAGCTAGAAAATTCTGATTATAGAAATATACAAGGATAAAGACAAAGGTAACAGACATAAAGACCTATAAGATAAAATGGTTTACGAGTTTTAATATTGGTAAAATATTTAACTAGGTGGTAATTTTTTGTCATGTCTATCTAACCTACGCCACCACGATCAATTTGCAGGAAGTGGCACAAAGTTCATGTATCTCCACTTTCTACTGTTTCATTTTCTGTGCTCTGTGTAGTGCTTCTTCTATCGAGTTTTAATCCTTTTGAAACAAGTGCTGCAGTTTATATTCTCAGTGTTGCTATAATGCTTTGTAACTTTGTGCTAACATTTCAAAAGCAGCTAATTGGTGGGAAAAAAATCTAATATCAATGTTGTAATTAATTCTCATTAGGCAGAGGCACCTTACAAAACAGCAAGTGTGGCAACCTCATCTGTCTCTCCTGCTAACAGTGCCATCCCACTGCACTGGCCGGAGGGTTGCTGTGCCTGTGGCTGGCCAGGCATCCCTGCAGTTTGCTCAGGCAAAAAAAAAAATAAAATCCCTGCTTTAAACATTAACTCAAATAGAAGCTGACACAAAAGCTGTCACAAGGACAGATGAGAAAAGGACTATGAAGAGGAGGTATCAGCAGGTCCCACATCTGTGTTTGCATTTATAAGACCAGGGGTGAGCAGGGTTGCGTGCCTTGTAGGGGTGTGTGGCAATGGCATTGCCCAAAGTCACCTTTCTCCTTGGCAAGTGCATCCTTGGGCTGGAAGGGCAGCTACACAGCCACACAACCACTGAGCCCATCGCCCAGCACAGCCAGGACACCAGCCCAGTAAATCTGTGGGTATCAGAGCTGTATAAACCTAAGGGAGGAGCTGCAGCAGGGGCTGAGCCCCACACACTGCTGGCTCAGGAGCCCTAGCGTGGCTGAAGGAGTCTACAAGGGATTTTACTCTCAGTGGGCACCCAGAGATCAGCACTAGAAAAGAGCTAACCTGAAAAATATAATGACCTGGGAAATGATAAAACTCAAATGTAGCTGGAAAAGTCTTTTGAAATACCAGGGAGAAGAGACAGCAGCAATGAATGTCTGAATCCTAGGAATGTCCGGCCGGTGAACCGGCACTGGTGGGGACTGGCAGTGAGCTGTGGCTGTAAAAGCGAGGAACGCATACACAGAAAGCCATCGGGCTGACCAGGAGCCTGGCGAGTGGTGTGTTTCACCAGGCTTGGAGAAATGTAGCCAGTATAGATGTAATTGTAGCACAGAGGTACTAGGACATGGGACAGGTAAGGAGAGAACCCGTAGAAGACCTCAAACCCTGAAGTCAGAGGTGAAACATTCAAGGCAGCTTCAGTCACGTAAGCACGAAGTTTAGCGAGTGGGGTCGAATGACTTCCAGTACAAGGAACTACTGTAAGACTTGCATGCATGTATGTTGGCAAGTGAATGGAAAACATGATGACCATCCATACTTATGTCTACATCTGTATCATCTATCAGAGCTTTGAATATGCAGGAAAAAGGATTAATTTTTCAAGAGAATCCAGAAACATATAAAAAGCAAACCTTTCCAAGGCTTTCAGGGATGCCACTGCAAAATCCCTTGACAGTTTTGTTAATTGCACAACACATGCTAAGATAAAACACAGCAAGCAAACACTTCTGCACTGACATCTTCTTACATTCCTCTCTGCACATGTGGAAACTGGGTAAGATTTGCACCTCACTGGGGGCAGATCTGTGACCACAGTGACCAGGGGAACACCTTATGGGAGGCCCTTATGGGACAGGATCAGAGTCAGCACAACTGAGGCTGACAGCCACCACTGGAGACTGTCCAGCCCAACCCTTGCTCTTGCAGGGTCAGCCAGAGCAGGCTGCTCAAGGCTATGTCCAGCTGGAGTGTGAATGTCTCCAAGGATGGAGATGCCACGGCCTCTCTGTGCAACATGCCTGTGTTGAACCAGCTGCACAGTACAAATGGGTTTTCTTATGAGTGCAACACTCTGCCTAATACAGCCCAGGACACACCGGCTTCTTTGCATTTGTGTGGATGCATTACTGACTGCTGGTCACCTTGGTCCCTGGGGTCCACCAGGACCCCCAGCTCCTTCTCTGCTAAGCTGCTTTCCTGCTGGTTGGCCCCCAGTATGTACTAGTGCATGGGATTTCTCCCCAGGGGCAGGGCTTGCCTGTTCTCCTTGTTGAACTTCAGAACTTTCCCTCTGACCCACTTCTCCATCCTGCCTGTGTGCCTCTGAATGGCAGCACAACCACCTGGGGCATCAGCCGCTCCTCCCAGTTTCATGTCATCTGCAAATTTGCATCATTGTGGAAGGCTACCATGTTGGTTAAGCATGATTTCCCCTTCATAAATCCATGCAGACCACTCCAAATCACCTTCTTGTTCTTCGTGTGTCTGAAAGTAGTTTCAGGGATTAGTTGCTCCATCACCATCCCAGTGATCAAGGTGAGGCTGAACAGCCCGTAGTTCCTTGGGTCCTTCTTGCTCTTCTTGAAGATAGAAGTGACACCCAGTCTTCAGGAACCTCTCCTGATTGCCACACACATCTTGAGGTAGCTTTTAATTTTTGTGCCACTCCATCATACGCTAGCAGAAAGAAAAGAGCAAACATCAAGAACACCCATTTCGTTTGGTGTTTGTCATGTGCAGAGTACCAAGAGAAGACTTTCTAAGACATAGCCATGAGGAGACTGAAATTGTAGTGGATCCCTGCTGCCTTTCAGTTATGCTGGTCTGAATCCAAAGTAAGTCCAGCATCTGTGGGTAGGCACTGAGAAGGAACAGGTTTCTGAAATGTGGTAGGTTCCTGGCCATAAGCCAGCTTTCCCTCTAGGGCCACGCCAGAAGTGGCTGGCACTGCACTGCTGCCAAGCAGCTCTCCAAAGCAGGAGGCTTCGTGGGGCAAGAGTTACTTCAGGTGTCAGCATCAGGTGTCAGCACTTCCCACACAGAGCCTGTACCGCCCGGGGAAGGGTCCTGTCGATATTTATACTGTTACTGTGAGAATCCACAGGAGCATTTTGTTGGCCCCAGCGGTGCGTGGACTGGATTAACATAAAAAACTGTTCCTAAATCCTGCTCACAAACTTGATGTCACTGCAGCCATCTCAGGTAAGCAGGTAGTTTTCTTTACTGAAGTAAGTGTAAGCCTTAAGCAGATAAAGTGATCACAGAAAAAGGATGTCTTTTCTCCAACATGGAAAAGGATTGTAGCAGAATAAGCACTTTATACTGGTAATTACATCTGCAAAGTTTGTGTTACTTTATCTGTATCACAGCATATGTTCAAATGCATATATTTTTCTATGTAAATCCAGATTTATTGTCTACATGCTATGTAATGGACAAAGCTGCTTCTTTGCATGTTTTTTTTTGCTTCACTGCAGTTAGGTTTCTTAGCTAAACCCAAGAGTCACGTGCCATTCCACTGGGTGAAGCCAGGTAGAGGAGATTAGGGTCAAGCCAATAGGTGACAACAAAGTCTTTCAACTGCATTTATATGTGTCCAGTTTGTTCATAACTGGAAATCTCCTAGATTTGGCAAAGTAACAGAAGACTTAAGAGGATGTGTGTAGTTCCAGCAGTTCCAGCCTGGCCCGTCTCTGTTGGAAGAACTTGTTGAAATCATGTCTAGAGGTCTGGCTCGGGGGCATTCTGGGGAGGTAGATGTTATATCCTTATTGCTTTCTAGGTAAAAAGGGAGTGATTAAAGGCCTGGATCAGAACAAGCTCTTTTATAGAGAAATAGAAATGCTGATCCCAATTTTGAAGTTTGCCCCCAAAGGGGATCTGGAAACAAATCTCTGAAAGAAGCAAGGCAGTGTTTTATGGACACCTTCCACCTTCAAGACTGCTGAATCCTTCTCCTACCTCTTAATCCAAAAGCAAACTGGCAGAGTAAGGAAGAAAGAGTTGCTCAGAAAGCAAGTGGAGGCCCAGAGATGCAGCACATCGAGCATCATTCTCCTCTGGAGCTACAGCAACAGCATGTGCAGAGGGCTCAGAGCAGGGCAGACCCTTAGTGTTTCTCTCCCATCCTCCAAGTTGTTCCTCTGATGAGCCCCTTTCCTGCCCCATCCTGCTGCCCAGCCCACAAAAGTGGAGTCTGCCCCCAAAATCTTTACAAGCAAGCCCAACAAATGATGCTGCAGTTCCTGCATCTCCCTCCAAGCTGACAACAGTGCCTGGGCATCAAGGAAGGAGCGCTTTCTGCTAGAACCTCAGCTGGCTGGGGCTTCACACAGCAAAATCACAACCTGAAACTGCAAACAGCAATTCTCAGGCAGACCATGGGGCCTTCAACTTCAGAAGCAGTACAAGATGTACATGTTAATTTGTGGTTAAGGCCTATTTATCTGGAACAGCACTGGAGGGTGGCTTGGCCTTTCCTGTAGCATAGCAGTTGGAACTGCCAAAAGAAAGAGGCATTAAAAGTTAATAAAAAAGTCTGAAACACGCTCATTAAAATACTTGGAAAACTTCACAGTTTGGCTTCATACCATAGAGGAGTATGTGAGAACTTGACCAGGCTTGCCTGCCTCCCTAGCAGACTGTCTTGACTTAATACTTAAAAAAAAAATCACCTGGCTCCTGATGCCGTATTAAAAAGCACCTACCATGTCAGATACTGTTGTAATTTGCCCTGGAAATGCATCTGAAGCAAAGGAATGCGTGAGCACAAGTCCAGAGCTCAAACAGGGGAAATACTGGTATACAGATCAGTGGATACAGATAGTATTTTGTTTATTTCAACCCTCATCCCAAAGTTTCAGGGGCTGACAACTCTGCCACCCCACTGTGGCTCATCTGGCCTCTGCATGGGCAGCTGTTGCAGCTCTTGCTCCCACAGCAGGCTCTTTGGATACCACGGTATCGAGTGGCCTGGCCATATCTGGACCCATTTCAAGGAAAATCTAGCCCTGTATTTGACCTCATTCTTCTATTTACTCACCACACTAATTAGGTCAGGCAGAGGGAAGGCCAACAAGACAGGTAGGATGGACTATTTGCATAGCTGCAAGCGGTTTCTATCTGATTGAGTGGAGTGGATTGAACCATAGGTGGATTGTGGGTCAAGAGGTTGTTTGAGTTTCACATTCATGGGTGCACTCTCCACAGGCAGTGTTTTTGTTATGCCACTCCACAGCACTCTGCATTGGCTGCTAGGTCATGAACTGAGGCCTGGATCTCAAGCTGCTGAGGATCAGGACTGCTGTGGTTATGTATCCATGCGGCACCCTGAGGACAAACCCTACAGTGATTCAGTGGAGGCTGCCCATTTGCCATCTCAGCCATGTGGTCTGCCTGAAAGCGTGAGCTTTGGTGATGTTAGAGACACTGATTTATCAACAGCTGATGCCATCTTTGATCTAGTGTTTAGTTCTAGGGTAAAAATTAAAAGATATATGAGGCACCAGCTTGGGAATCTGCCTAATCCTTGTCCTTCCTACTCCACCGTTTCTCCAGGATGCAGAGCCTTTGACTGACATTCCACTACCACATTTGGGATTATCCTGCAGAACATCGTGTTTGTCCTGCTTCCTTCAAAGTGCAATGAATACATTGAGACCAGGACATAGAATTTAATTTTGCACCTATTGTAGCTTCTATGAGTGCAACGTGTTGGACTTGGTGGGCTTTGGCCTTTTCCCTAGATGAGTTCTCAGAGTTTTCAGGTATAATATACGCAGCCTCATGGCTTTTTTATGATAGAGCTTATTTTACCGAGGAAGGTAACTAGTTAGTGCTTTTCCTTTTGCCTAGGCTTATTATGAGTGTATGATTACACAGCACTTCTTCAATGGTGGATTGCTGTCCCCAGACATGCTTCCTTCAGAAGTGTGCTGTAGAAGATTCAAGCTATGTGTCCCCCATCCTGCAAAATCCCAAGGCAGGGCTATGAGGAGGCACAGGACAAGTTCAGAACAGGCAGGCTGTGCAGGGGTCACTGGGATCTGTGCAACCCCATGTGTAAGAAAGACAGGAAAGAAATTATTTTCAGCCTCCCCACCCATGTTCTCTGCCTAAAATGACTTCTGCTTGAAGAGCAGCCAGCACCTTGCTTAGTTTGAGTGACTGAACCCAAAATCTCCTTGGAGGAAGCACAGCTCAGCATCCCTGTACAGCAATGACTGCTCTTAGGGCAGTCCTACCTGCAAACACTGCCAGCATCCTCTGCACCCTGGAAGCACATAGCATCAGGTACGATCTGTTCCCAAGGACTTCATAAAGAGGAGACATTCCTGGCAAAAGCAAGAGCAGCACTCAGCTTCTCCAGACTCCTTTGCCCTGTTTTCTTCCTTCACAGGAAGCTCCCCGAAAGACTTCTTGGTAGGAAAAGGCCACTGCTGAAGGGAGCCCACACAGCGGAAGGTATGCACATGCCTTCCTTCTACAACTTCTTTATTATCAGTAAAGAACAAAGAAATAGCAGATGTGTATCTGATGTGTTTACATGAAAGCTGCAGTATTTACTGATGCTTTTAAGGTCATATTTTACTTCAGTCAAGCATCAAAAAAAACGTAGAGAATATCTTGCAGTTAGTTAGCTAAACACCTTTTCCTGCCTTTGGATTGGGTAAGACAGATACTCACAATAAACTTTATCTGGGGGACAGTTCAAGGAACTGGCAAGAGAGTCCAAAATCCACTAGCTCAAGGTCACTCATCCACTCAAGGAGTCCAGGCTGGCTGAGCAGTGGCCATAAATCGTCACATTTAACACTGATTCCAGAGGCCTATGTAAAACGTGAGTGAGTCTGCACATGGGAGGAGCATTGCGTCACAACCAGCTACAGAGGTTGCTTCTGTGAAGAGGCCCAGACTCCCCTGGGCATGGAAAGATAATCTTCCACCTAATCACTTTGAGTTCTAATCAAAGCCCATATATACATAACAGTGTGGCTAAATCTGTCACCTAAGCCCATTTTGATGGAGCTATAAATCTAAGTAACTGCAGTCTGCAAACACAACCAGAATGTGCCCTGGGTACTCCTGCCTGCCACACCAAGTCCTACCAAGGGACATAACATTGTGGAGTTTCCTCTTGGCAGCCTAACAACTTTTTGGGAGCTATATGGACACAATCGCTTCGATATCCCAATACATCCCAGTGACCCAGTGAGACAGGGAATTTTACAAATGGAAAACTAAGAGGCAGCAAAAGTGAATTCCCTGAAGTTTTTTGGCAATCTGTGGTCCAGACAAAAAATAATGGGTCTCTTGAATAGAAATTTAATGTCTCATGCACCAAAAAACCCTTCCTAGCAAATGCATTCTCAGACTTAATAGTTAAAGCTCCCCACTCACTTGTTGGGGTGTTAAGAAATTATATGTATGGCCTAGCAGTTCCCACAGTCAGCTCTGAGATATATGGCCCTGGTCGGTGTGAGAGTCAGGGCACTATAAATGGACCGTTCTGATCCAACAGTTGTCCAATTGCAGTGCTACTGGAAGCCTCCATGGAAAAAATAGGATGAAAAGCAGACAGTTCCTTTTAGTCCTTTAGAATGGGAAGTCTGAAGCCATTTTGCAGTTACATCCCTGTTATCATTCTAGACTGTCCACAACACATAAAAACTATGATACAGTGTGAGATAGAGCAAAGCTTATTGGAAGTTACTAATGCAAAAGTAGAAACCTCCTACGCTCAATGAAACAAGTGCTGTGCATGTACTAAGACATGTAAGAGAGAGCCTGCTTGTAAATATTCTCTGCAGTCTGTGTAGGAGTTGTGTGGAGGCAGCCTGAAGACCTCCAGCAGCAGAAAAAGGAGATAAATGGGCATTTATTTGGCTGCGTGTCTGGGGAGAAGGGTTTTATTATGTGCTAGAAGAAACTGGGGATTGCAGTTATCAAACTGTGTTCTGCTGAACTTAAATAATAAAGACCTGAGCTATGCACTGCTGCTTCATACAGCTCCTGTCCCTGAAGAGGGTTTCAGAAAGTGTTTCTCATCATATCTTTCCTCTCTTTACCTGGCAGCTTTCTGTGTTTCTTAGCTAAAATTTCATAGAAACAAGTCACACATTTACTGTGTGTTGCAAACTTCCATTAGCTGAAAATGCCCTTCCCAGCTGAGAGACTCCATAAAGCATTAGAAAAATAATTAAGCTATGTAAACAATGTTCTTGTGTTTTGCCCGATCTGGGCTAATCCCAGCTTTGGCCTCATAGCTATTCTCACAAGAGCACAAGTGAGCTTTGCAGCGTGCACACACAGGTGAGCGCACGTGCACACACCCAGATGCACGTGCATGATAAGCAGTGCTGGTAGCACCTTCTCATTAGAGGCTGCTCCACACTTCCTCCTACATGGCTCCCTTACAGCCCTGCCAGCCTCTGCCTCTTTGGGCTGAAATTTTTCTATGCTGCCTCAGGCAGTTTCATTCACTTTTCTACTTATCTGGAGTTTATAATTTCAGCCAAAAAAGTTGAAGCGCTACCAAGAAAGACAAGAGGAGGGGTGGAAAAGTTATTTACCTTCATTTTTTCCAAAATTTGGTAACTGAGCAATTTTTTAATGTGCCTTAAGGAAATGTGACTTCTTTCCTTTCATCTTTTTTCTTCCCACCGATAGCAGGCTCTGCAGTTTCCAATAATTTCCCAGAGCCAGAAAACATGTGCTTTTCTCTAGCTTTGCTGAAAAATAGTTCAATAATTCAATTTAACTATTTTCTTTTTTGAAATCATACAAAAGCCAACATTTAGGATAAAACATTTCAAATTAAAAGCTATATATTTGGCAAGGGATAACTAACCAGAAATGGTACTATCAAGGCAAAATTTCAGGCATCTCTAGGCCTTTCTCACAAATGGATTTAGTGAGCAATACAAGGCCCATCCATCTTAGAAAAAGGATTGAATCTACATAAGCAGTTTAAATCTACTACATGAGTTTATTTTGTTAATTGTAGAAGCTTTATAGCTTCAGCACATCTGAAAGTTCATGAACATTAAATCTAAACTCATCTCACTGAGGCAAGTGTCTTTGGTTACATTTCGTCTTCGTTTCGGCACAGCACGGCAAGGACTGGGTACTCACAGAGATGTGTCTGGCAGCTGTACAAGCGGCTGGACCAGAGCAATAGAGATACTCCCCTTTGTGTGGGAAGGGTTGGGAAAACTGATGCTGCCTCTGGGGAAAAGGATCTCTACTTTGTACACACTACAAGCTGTCCATCTACAACTGTAGGTAGCTGTGCCAATACAATTAAATTGCCAAGTATGGGTACAGCCTGAGAAGGCTCCTTAAATAAAACAATGGAGTATTTTTTTGTTGCTGGTGTAATCATGTGTCACAGGAACTGTGGATGTGACAGCTTCACTTGAAAGCTGGGTCTTACTAATACCTGCAAAGATATAGTCACGCAGGAGTTCCCCTATCACAACAGCCCCTCCTGCCCTGGTCTTTGGACACTGATTTCCATCATCCTTCTGGATCACCTGTTTATCTCTGAGGTGGACTGGATCTACGGGCTGCCCTGGTGTCACAAGGGACATTGCCAAGGAAGCATGGAAATGTCCTTCTGGGCTACACTGTCCTAATGTCTGCAATTTAACTACAACAACATCTTCCCAGTGGTCTCTCCAGAAGGAGAAGCACGATCACCTTTGAAATTATCATGTCCTGTGGTGCAGACATGTAAAATTAGTATATCTACATTTGAACCTAAACACCCAGGTGTTCAAGGCCTGGTTGGATGGGGCTTTGAGCAACCTGACCTAGTGAAAGATGTCCCTGCCTATGGCAGAGGAGTTTGACTAGATGATCTTTAGAGGTCTCTTCTAACTCAAACCATTCTGTGATTCTATGATTCTATGATCTCCTCGCTACCCCTGCACTCATTTTGGATGCCTATACATATAAATACATGTGAACAAAGATACATGCATACACTGGCCAAAATCATAGAATGAGACTTCAGAAGCACCAGCGTGAGTATGTGCAAGTATTGGTATGAAAAAACACACAGCATGTTATTTTTCCTATTACTTCAATGCAGTGTTACTGCTGGTATGGTATCCCAGTGTCTGCTGGGCCATTCTCAGCCCTGTGGATGAACATGCGTATGTATATGTACCCAGGAAACAGCACTGGCTGAAGACTGGATAGGATTTATGAACTAGCGGCCACATGGCTCCTTCAGTGACACTAAAGCAGGAGATGCATTGTTTCCTCCTTGCCATTGTGATACTCCAGGGACTTGGGTGTTTCAGGAAGACAGGAATATTTCTCACATGTATACAAGGACAGCTGTAAGCTTTGATTGACTGCTTGAAATTTCACATCTTCAAAACATGCCCAGCTGGAAATAACAGCAACTCACAAAGAACTAGAAGATATATGACAGGAAGGGACCTTTGCCCTGAGCCCTGTTGTCAGTCGTCATAGTAAATGCATAATACAAACGCTCATAAAAAAATCAAGCACCATTTAAAACATGTTAGGTCGCTCACCCCATACTGTTAGAAATCAAGCCTATGGGGCACCACATCTGCTAATCCACTGTCCTGATTTATGCATGGGCAGCTCTGTCTTTTACCTTTGGTCTTGCCTCACCTCCATCCAGACCCTTTGATGGGCAGCAGCCATATGCCCCTTCACCTCGACCTGCTAGCTGAAACAAGCCTGACACTTCGATCTCTTCTTATAACATAGGCTTTTCCAGCCCCCGTCCATTTGCGACACCCTTCTCTGCACCTTCAACAAATCCCTTGTGAATGCAAGGCCAACTCATCTTTCCAGACGACACTCAAAAGAGCCCTGCACCAGGGCATTAAACCTGCCCTTGCTCTGCTGGTCAGTCTTACATTTTATATGCACTTGAGCTACGCTCCCTGCGTACCAGTGGCTCATAGTCATGCTGTGACTGACTAATGGAGCGTGATGCAGCTTGTGCACCAGATCCAGCACAGCACACTCCCATTCAGTCAGTTCTCTTCTCCCCATGCTAAATGGCTGGGTTTGTAGCAAATGGTGCCCAAGATCTGAACATCTTCACCAGCAGCCAGCTTAGAGCCCATAGCTCTTGCTCTACCCCTGTGCATCGGAGAAGGAATCAGGAAAATGCAGTACCTTCTCGCAGTGCATGGCTGGAGTTCCTGCCTCATTATTACAGGGAGAAGGAGCATCCAACAGAAGCTGGAGCTGCTGTCATGTCCAGCCACAGGGAAAAGGAGTGCTCTCAGGGCAGCCTGTCCTCTTGCAAGTGTATTCGTGCAAGAGGTGACGTGGTGTGGTCAGCAAAGGCCTACCCACAGCTGTTACTGTCACAACCTATGAAGTGAGGGGAAGTGTCCCAAGTCTTGGTTGCAGCCGAGTTTGAACTGCCCTGGACTAATACATGCATAGATCTTCCCCACCCTCACCCCTGTAGTCACAGCTGAAGAGCATCTATCTAGCTGATGGCAGGGCTTCTTGCTGGAAGTTCTCAGACCAGGCCCTATGCTCTGCACTATTACATTTCACCTCATTTCCATTCCTAACCTCCATTGCTGACTGCTCAAACCAACAAGATTTCTGTAGGTAGCACCTCATTTGCCCCATTACAGACAGTACTCAACACTGTGTCATCAGTTAATGTCATTGTCTCCTTTTGACTTCTGGTGCGACAGCTGGGAATCAGACATTAAATGAGGTCCATTCCAAGTCCAGTCTTGGAGGAATTCCACCAGTAATTGCTTCTGGCATGTTTGTTCCCATTCTATCATAAGCCATCATGATCTTTCTGTTTGTTAGTGCTTTCATGATCTTAAAATTTGCGTTTCTCCAGTACAAGAAATAATCTATTTGGTTTATTTAAATCTCCTAGTACAAATTTACTGCATTTGCCTTGTCTGAAAAGGTCAGTTATCTTATAAAAGGGAGGCACCATGTTAATTTGGCATGATCTACCCTTAGCAAATTCATGTTGTATTTCATCCCATTTCCAGCTATCTCCTGTCTCTTTCCTTCAGCATAGTTTTTGTGTCCAGCTGATTCACATACCTAATGCATAAGCAGGAGGGGAAAAAAGAGAAGAGAGTTGGTGCTCAACTCCTCCCTGTATTTTGCTCTGTGTCTGTGACATTGCAGGTGGAGTCCACACTGGCAGCCTAAAACAGAAGGAACAAAACAGAGAGTAAAGTCATGAGCTCTCCCATGAAGCTCTCCCATGGAGCACGGACTGTGCATCTTTCCTGATAGAACCTGTTGCCTCATGAAACTCGGAGCCTGAGGGGCTTAGTCAAATATCTTAGATAGAGATGAAACGCTAACAATTATTAAAAGAAAGACAATTAAAAGGATTATCTTTCTTCATACTCCATAAACTGTTCTCTAACTGGCCTAGGAGGACATGACCTCTTCAGTTGACAGGCTCTTGATTAGGTGCACGATGTAAATTTAACATTCTCTGTACCATTTGGCCACTGTCCCAGAGAAGATATCACCGCAGGTGAAGCATTGCTCTTCTCCACCAGGGCCACGGCTGCATCTTCATTGTAACCTCCACGGTGCACTTCCGTTGCAGAGACACGCTGTTTCTGAGGAGCGTGGGGGTGCGCAGATATGGTTTGCTTTCCACATACTGTGTTTGGAAGCAGACAGCGTGGGAAAGTTCTTGTGTAAACCCCGTGCCAAGCAAGAGCATGCCTGTATAGCATGTGTGCTGGGTTCAGCGAGCAAGGAGGCTCTGTATCAACTTGTTGATGCTTAAGGAAAGGATGGTGTCTATTGATTAGGGCATGTAAGCAGATGAGCTGCAGACGTGGAGGAGGGTTTAATGATCTGCAGCTCGCTGGGAGCAGCTTCCTTGTGAGCATGCACCTGGCAGATGCACCACGCACACAGCCAGCTCTGCACAGCAGCACGGCACCGGTGCAGCACGTAACCCAGGGACACCCTCCTCTCTCTGCCCCTCGGGCACGCAGCCATGTGTTACACACCAGCAGCAAGGGGTGCCAAGATGGTGGGCACCAGCAGTTAATACACCACCAGCTTCCCCTGGGCCAGAGGAGCCTGGGGTTGGGTGCTTCAGTAAAGGGTGCAGCCCAGACAGCCAAACCCTGTGTGCCCCACAAGCTGGGTAGTGGTGTGGGAGGAGTGATTGTTGTTACCCATGTTACCCCATTGCCCCAAGAGTGCAAATGTGGGCCCAGCTTTCCAATACACTCTTGACCCGAGCCCCATTCTGCTCTGGCCTTTTCTCCTTGCCAAAGCCAGCCCGAAAGCCTTGTCCCAGCTGCCAGCCTGTTCCCTTCTCCAGCAAGAGGAGAGGGATCAAGAGCTGCTGAAGGGAGTGTGCGAGGAGGTCTTTGGGCACAGTGTGAGATCTTCTCCAGTGGACACAAGATCACCTTGCAGACTGTGTCCCCTTTACCTCAGGGAGCAGGTCTTGGTGTCCTGTATCAGGTAAGGATTTTGGTGAGATATTCACATCTTTAACTCAACCTTCAGGCTCTGTTGCTCTGAAGCCAGCTTGGCCCCTCTGAAACGGTGAGGGAGGCAGTGAAATCCTCACTGGAACACGATGGGTTTGTTCTTCCCACCGCTGCTCCAAATCCCTGCAACAATTTGGGAAGATACTGCCATACTACAACAAGAGGGCAGGCCAGCCGATGGAGCAAGTGGCTCTCATGAAAAGTTCAATAGACTAAAATGTGGAAATTGTGGGTGTTGGTCTCTTTTCCCAAGTAACAAGTGACAGGACAAAAGGAAACGGCCTCAAGTTGTGCCAGGAGAGGCTTAGATTGGATATTAGGAAGAATTTCTTCACTGAGAGGGTGGTCAAGCATTGGAACAGGCTGCCCAGGGACGTGGTGGAATCACCATCTTTGGAGGTATTTAAAAGATGTGTAGATGTGATACTTAGGGATACAATTTAGTGGTGGACTTGCAAGTGCTAGATTAGCAGTTGGACTCAATGATTTTAAGGCTTTTTTCCTACCTAAATGGTTCTATGATTCTGTAAGAAAGCTAAGTGGCCAGCACAGTCTCCCAACAACCGGGCCAGAAAAGCAGAGGACCAGGAAAGCAGAACAAGGGAGAAGGCAGCTACTGTCTTTCTTGCCAAGCATGTCTTACCCCAGCCTTCTTAGTGCCTGCAGCCGCTCGGGGCAGCACTGCCTGCGCAAAGCTTTGTGTGCAGACAGGCAACGCAGTGAGCACTGACTCAGGCACCTGCCCCTCACTTACCAACACCATAGTGCCAGCTTCTCCGCTTCTCCCACCAGCTGCTGGTGGAGAAACCGCAATGGGCCTGCTTCCAGGCACCTCCTGACTGCTGCTGGAGCCAGGTCCCCTGCAGGAAGCAGAGTGGTGCAATGACATCCCTTCACCCCACTCATACAGTTTCTTAGTCTCAAGCTATGTGTGTATTCTGCAGATTGCAGTGCTCTTCCCCAGGGGCCTACAGTGGAACGCAACATGCCTAGGGAGGGCAGTTTAAGACTGATTAGTCCTTCAAAACCAGCCTACAAGTATTTATCCAGCTGCTGTTTCCTAAACTGACAGGACTTTCCATGAGTGCAAACCCTTCTAACATTCAGTGAACATCAACAGTAACAATAAAAAATACAAGACAATTCTTACCTAATCTTTTTATAAGCTTGAATTTTATAATTATCACAAAATAGAGTAGAACCTTTGAACACTTTTGATATTGGGTAATCTATAAGCATTTTATTTATAAAGCAAACTTAAACACATTGCGAAGAGATTATTTTCCTTCCTGCCATGAAAGTAATGTACTGGCTCCCTCACAGCCAAGTGGTAAAGAAATATAAAAGTGATTTTGCCCAAATACTGGTTTCTCTTCACACTTTGTTAAGTAGAGCTGACATATCACTCACGGTGTTCTCTTCAGATAATGACAAACGATAATGAGGCAGAACATGCAGACTTCAAATAAGGCAGGACAATAACACTAGGAGAGCTTATAATAAAATAATTGGCTCTAGGTTTCTTTAACAACATTTATCTTTAAACAACTGCACTGAAATCCACCTCAGTTAACGAGCTTTTAAATGAAACAATGAACAAACAGTCCCAAAACTATTGACATTTTGACTATGACTTTTAGCAAAAGAACATAAAAATGCATTCATCTCTACAAAGGTTCATCTAAAACATCTTGAGAGCTCCCTCACTTTTATTTCAATTTGGTTTAGTCCCTCGGCAACCAGGACTTAGTCACTCCATATAAACTATGACTCCTAGGTGCTAGATTTGTAAGAGGATCTTGCCCCAGAAGATACTGTGTATGGCAGCAAGGGACAGTTCTGTTTTTCTCAACATTTTCACAGCTTGGCATTTCAGAGAAAAAGGAGTTCGTTAAACAGCTAGTTAATATGCTGGGAATGACCTTGCAAAGAGAAAAGAGCATGAGAATAAAGTTATCACAAAACTCATATTTATACATGTCAGCTTGGGTAGATTGAGAAAGGATGGATAACAGTGTGGAGTGTCCAGAGTCCCACTCCTCCTGCCTCTGGCTTTGCCAAGGCAAGCTGTCAAGCTGCCTTCCTATATAAGAAAATGTTTTATGGCCAAATCTCACTTAGCTCTGTACTTTCCAAGAAGCCTCTTGTCACATGATGGCCACCCCGGATGCTAGGCTCCAACCTATGGCCTTCATTTCAGTTAGTGATATCCAGTCTATGCTGACCATAGCAATAGAGTTTCTCCCAGTACACAATTTGGTGGCAAGGAAAAAGAACATGTTTTCATTCAAAAAGATAGAAAAATGGAATCCAGCATGTGGACAAAAACCTTTTGGAGAAGAAAACATGGCTGTGGTCTGAGGCCAATCAGATCACTCTGGCTTGCTACCACTGCTCGAGTAGAGAACGTGCCCTTCCCAGAATATATCCCGTCCTTGAGGACTTAATACAGATGAAAACTTCAGAGACCAGATTCTCAGCTGGTATAAATTGGCATAATTTCATTAACTAAACCAGCTAGACCCGAATCTCTGGTTGCTGCAAGCTGCATCTGGGATACTTCTTGTCCTACACTTTGCTGGATGAACTAGCATCCTTCTGTCTGACCATCATTATGGTCATAACCACAGAGCAGTGTTTTTTCCCCTAGAAATGATCTTCTATCTGACCAGAAGGCCACAGAAGAAAGAGTTGGCAGGAGCCTCAGGAAATCAGCCAGCCCACTGCCTACCCTGCAGCAGGATTAGCTGTACTTGCACTGTAGACTTGGCCCATATCTTCAGATACCACAGCCTATGAATATTCCCAGCAGGTTTGTTTTTAATGACTGGGTGATTTTGTCCACAGCAAGACAAAAGGCAGAGGGAATCAGAACCCCTGCAGGTGCAGAGCAGGTTTAGAGGCAGCTTCTCACCAAAATCCCATCTGGATGGTAAAGTGGGATTGGGCCATGGGGTAGCAAGGAGCCCAAAGTGCACAGGGATCCACCAGCAGCGTTTTTTCATATGTACATAGGTAAGGGTAGCAAACGGGCTCTGGCTGCTGGTGTCACTGATGTTCTGAAAGCTTGGAAGAAGCAGAAAACAACCTGTGTCATTGGGGCAAAGGATTATTTGGGTTCAGCTGATGTGCATAGACTAAGCACTCAACAGTACTCCAAAGCTGTGGGCCCCTGTGTTCTTCGCACGGCTGTTTAATGATTGTTCTCCATTCTTGTGAATGCTGTAAATTGTTTGTTACTCCAGCTCTCTCTAGACCTTTTTTTTAAATGTGGCACTATGTTCCCCATGGATTCATTCAATGATTGATCAAGCACAAACTAGCCAGAAGTACAAGACTGAGATTTATGAAAGATCATTTCTTCAAGTAAAACCCATGAAACTGAATTACTGGATGCAAAGAGTCTTCCAGGGGTGGTGTTTCCATACAGAAGAAACTAATTGCCGTTTTTCTTTTGTTGTACCAACTCTTTTATCTTATGCTCAGCCACAGTTTGCACACCTAAACCAATACAAAGACACCACACTGAGTGTCCTGACCATCCTATGCACCCTTCCAGTAACACACCCATAGATGAGAAACAGAATCCAGTATGCTGATTGCACTGATGACAGAGAAAAAGAGACAAAAAAGAAGTCCTACTTGCCATTAGAACCATCAACCATATGCTTATTAATTTACCTTAAGTTCAGAAAATCACCCTCCAGTAATTTCTAGCTTAATCTAATCTTGCTTGCCTTTTAACACTCAATTAAAAAGACAGATACCACAATAAGTATAATAAATCAACCAACTTGCAGCAGCACCAAACACATAAACACATCTGCAAATCTGAATGGGGAATAACACCTGACAGAAGTTCTCAAGAAGATGATGTTATCTGTCATTTCTGTTGGAGCCTCTCTGTAACTCGAATCAGGATAGAGCATGCATGGACTTGGGCACTGTCCCAACATACACAAGGGCACAAGTCATGACCAAAAAATTTCAGTCAATGTTTTTCTGGAGCATCCACAGAGAGATGGTATTGTGTGTTGTTCGCTGCTCTGAGGGCTTGGTAGAGACATTTCAGTGGAATTGCTATCCTTCAGGATTTCTTCAGCCCAAAGCTGGACATAGCTAGTCAGGTGCAGGCTCACTGAGGACCTGGATCTGGGCCTTTGTGTGAGCATGTACATGCTTGTGTGTGGAAGGGGAAGGCAAATAAAGTCAGAAAACAACATAATGTCTTAAGACATTCATTAATTTTTCCAGCAATTACACAAAGTCTACACCTTTAATTAAAATTAAATTAAACTAGCTCTAGACCTCTGACCCATGTCAGGAGAGAGAGTCAACAGCTGCCGGCTGGGGTAATACCAGAGCAGACAGGGTCTTCTGTTCTCCAAGGGGTCAGTTGTGAGCTGAAGATCTCAGCTGAACCACCACCGCGTATTACTTGGAAAGCAGCATACTCTTCTCTTGGTGCTGTGGAAACGCAACGAATATTACCACCGCAGCTGACAGAAGCTTCAGGGCACAGAGTGCCAGCCCCTGTTCCTACTGTGTCATTAATGCCCTGTAAGAGGGGCCCTGGCTGTGCACCTTGGCTGTCATGAGAAGACTGCATGGCAGGACTGGGGGCACAGGGAAGCTTGGGAGGTCAGTTTTCAGCACCTACCACAGACAGTGCATCCCCTAAAGTATGTGTGCCCAGGGCTACCACAGCGACTGACAGCATCAGAGTTAGGCAGGCCCCTGGCAAGGTCAGTGGAGGGAACAGGGTGTCTCCACAGGTGATGCAGTGCTCCCATGCGCTAGGCAAGGATTACAAGGCGCAGCCTGAGATCCTGACCCTCTCCTCTTTCCTGTACCTCTTTGCCTTCTTGAAGTTCGGAGTCTTCTCCTAAAGGAGACACTTGGCTGATCTGAGCACTACTTTTCCCAAAACAGCCAAAGGAGAAGGCAGAGATGACCATCACCCTGTTACATGATAATTTAGTGACTGGAGAGCACTTGCCCACAAAATGGAAGACTACCTCTCAGTTCCCCCTCCTCAGCATGATCATAATCCAGGCTTTCCTCCACCCACCTACATATCCCCTCAGGCTTTCTCTCTTCCTGCTCCAGATCTGCCTTCCTGTCTGAGCCCAGCTCTGCTTTTGCCACCCCCAGTACTGGTGGTTAGAGAATATAAATCATAATGAAAACTGTGGGTTTGAATGCCTTCAGGCTGAGAAGAGATTGGATCCAGGTGCTTCCCAATGCTAAGCAAGCATGCCAGCCATTATCCTTATTCCCAGTGGCAAGCAGAACTGCCACCAGTAAGGGTCACATTCTTGCGATAGCAGCTACAGTGCTTTGCAGTGAACTCAGAGATACGTGTACAGGCAAAAACAGGCTAGAAACTGGTGGATTTCAGGTTTCTTCATGCTTAAAGTCTAGATTTTGAGGGAATTTGCATGTGCCTACTTTCTCAGTGCATTCCCTTCGTTTTCTGCATGCCTAGGGAGCTAGGAAATATAGGTGCTTTATATTTAGGCTGTGCTGAAGAGAAGGTATTTTGGATTGCTTTCTGGAGGTAAGGCATCTACATTGCATCAAAATCCAGTTTCGAGCACTCTGACTCCCACTGAAAGGTACTAGTAAAACAGATACCCAAGAGCTTTATGTCACAATAGCAATAAAGTGTCTTGGTTTATTGGGCTAGAAATTAGAAATGGCATTAAATGGAATTTTAAATTAACTTAGCTAAATATGGGAAGACACTCTTCCAGTGTGCTTCAAATTGTGTGTTTCATGCCTGGTTTTAAGCCTTGGAGCTTAGGTGTTAAAGACAAAGGTATATACTGCCCCAGGAGAGTTCAGCAAACCCCTTTTTCTAAAAGGTGGTTCATACAACAACCTAATTTAGCCCTGGTATAATTCCGCTGCTTTCATTCCCAAAAGTTTATTTTGCTTGCTGCATGTTCCTGAGCTGGGAAAAGACTCAGGAAAAAACACAAAAAATGCATTTCCATGTGACAGTACCTCTCTATGTTAAAGTCTAGGCGTAGACACAAGAACTGTGACATATTTAGTGTACTGTGGCCCAGAGAACTGTATCTTCCAAGGGATCTCCCAAGATTAAGGCTCAAAACATACATGACTTTGGGAAAAGCATTTAGTCTTTCTCTGGCTAGGTCTATCATATAAATTAAACCCTGCCAGGGGATGTTCCAGGGCATTGGAATTCAATCCTCTATAAACTGTTGACATAATCCTTGGCATCAGTTTCGCTGAAGCCAGCTGGCAGTGTCCCAGACAATTCCCTGCACGGCTCAGGAGTCAGCACAACCCAAGGCCATCCCCAGCAGACATGCAGAAGGCAGCCACTCCGCTTTGGAGGGAAACACAGTGAACACAGGCTGCTCCATGCCAGTCAGCCTCTGTGCTCAACAGCGAGCCTGGGCATGTTTTGTTGACTAGTACAAAAACAACCGAGGCACCTAAAATGGGGATAATGTATCATTTCCTTTATAAAAAGTGCTTTGTGATTTAAGCATGCAACTACCGTTATAATCCTTGCAGACGTATAACTGGACTACCCATAAGATTACTTGAAAGTACGTGTAAGTAAAGGTTTCTTTCCCCTCTCAGAGCACCACATAGGGAACAGCTGCCAGAAAACACATCCTGTGGGAAGCTCATGCTCACACCTACAGGTAATGCCTGCCAGAAAAAAAAAAAAAAAAAAAGAAAAAAAAAAAGGAGCAGCATGGTGGCCTATGGGGGCAAGATTTCTAATTTTCTGCTCTTTGTAAGTGCAGGAGAAAAGATGTTTACACAATGTTCCCCTCTCCGTGACAGAGTTGGATGACCTTGCCCATCTCCTGAGATCCTTTGCTTTAGCTGGCACTCTCTATCCCACCCAACAATCTTGTCATGGCCATAGGAGTCATGTCACCTGTGCTTGTGTGCTGGATGTTAACAGGTCACCCGAGCCTGTGTGACGGATGTGTTTTCAGGACTGGAACAGATTTAGCCAAGCATCCTCTCCTCCAAAAAGGCCTCAACTGGAAAGGACTTGGTGGTGCTGCAGATCTGCTCTAGAGGCCAGTGAGCAATAATCTGGAATTAATGCAACAGGAACGGAGAGAAGGTAGAAGCAGAGAGAAAGCACCCTCCTCCTTCTAGAGCCACTGCTCCCCTCATCCTTGCCAAGTATGCTGGAGCTCCTCACTCTTTTTGAGCCTTTCACTTGAAAACATTTTGCTTAACGATCCTTCCAGGTGCACAAACTATTGGTGTCTCCTCTAACTGCTTTGGACTTCAGTGGGTTGGGAGCTGGTTTTAAAATACAACTCATTATTTCATCCACCATATGTCAGCCCTCAGTGAAAAGCAGTCAGAGGGAATGGGATGCTGGAGCTTTATAACAACTCATACTGACATTAATTACCAATGTCCATAATCAAGGGCACCCTTTTTTTGCCAAATGAACAGACAAATGATTGCCAACACTAAGCCTCTTCTGTTTGCTCATCCTGAATCACAGAATCATAGAATCATTTAGGTTGGAAAAGACCATTGAGATCAAGTCCAACCATTAACCCAGCACTACCAAGTCCATCGCTAAACCACTGTTGCTAAGCACCGCATCTATGTGTTTTTTAAACACCTCCAGGGATGGTGACTCAACCACCTCCCTGCACAGCCTATTCCAATGCTTGACCACCCTCTCTGTGAAGAAATTCTTCCCAATATCCAATATAAACCTCCAACCTGGCATAGCTTGAGGCTGTTTCCTCTTGTCCTGTCACTTGTTATCTGGGAGACCCACCCCTGCCTGCCTACAGCCTCCTGTCAAGCAGTTGTAGAGAGCAATGAGGTCCCCCCCGAGCCTCCTCCTCTCCAGACTAAACCACCCCAGTTCCCTCAGCTGCTCCTCACAAGACCTGTGCTCCAGACCCTTCACCAGCCCCGTTGCCCTTCTCTGGACACGCTCCAGCACCTCAACGTCCCTCCTGAAGCGAGGGGCACAAAACTGAACACAGCATTCGAGGTGCGGCCTCACCAGTGCCGAGTACAGGGGGACAATCACCTCCCTTGTCCTGCTGGCCACACTCTTTCTGATACAGGCCAGGATGCTACTGGCCTTCTTGGCCAACTTCTTGGCCACTGCTGTCCCATGTTCATCTGGCTGTCAGCCAGCACCCCCAGGTCCTTTCCCACCAGGCAGCTTCCCAGCCGCTCTGCCCCAAGCCTGTAGCGTTCCAGGGGGCTGCTGTGACCCAAGGGCAGGACCCAACCCATCACTTCCATACACTCCTCCTGCCAAACCGAACAGAATTGGTTACTCTTGATTTAAATTTGTGCAACTTTATATGTATGTAGTCTTTCTAAAAAAATGCATACATATATGTGTTTACTAATGTAGGGTAACATGCTGTACAGTATGATACTGATACATTCAGGGGAAACAATTCTATTTTGGACACGGGCTATTCTGAGACTTTTGTTCACAGCAGTTTACGTATAATTTCCTTCAGAGCTGTTAGCCCACACCTCCATAAATGCTCTGCATACTGTTGCATTATAGCCCACACCGGAGCTGTTTTCTATGTAATACTTTTTGTGTAAAAAAACAACAGAAAATTGAACTGGTGATAATTATTATGGCAGTTCTTTTTCTAAGACTTTGGAAGGAACCAATCTCTGACAAAAGGAGGCACTCATCTATGTCTCCACCCAATAAACAGTTGCCTAAGTGTTCACTAGCCCATTTTACCAAGGGGACATGTTTACAAGAGGCTTTTGACCTGAAATCATGCCCTTTTCATAGGTGATACTGTGGCTGTCATCATCCACTGCTCTCTCATCTCATTTCTAAATGAAGGAATAAAAATGTACTTGCACACTTGGAAGAACGAACTTCCAATGAAACACTACTGCTGCAGAGAAAACAGCCAGGTTCGGCCAGTAAAGGATTGATAGGCTGGCTGCAGCAGAACTCACTCCATTATCACACCTCTATCTCTTCTGACAGCAATATAGAAGTAAATTATGACCTTACAAAAGACTATTTTTGGCACTAGCTCTGTATAAAAAACGAGGATGCTTCATTGCTCTCAGTAGTTACTAAATTAGATGGATTATTAGCTACTAGGCTACATTTTTTAAAGTGTTCTTTTGGCCAAGTGCCCCGCAGACTACCATGAATCGTCCAACTCCAAAACTCTCTTCTGATCACTATTCCCAAACCTGCAACTCTCTACAGCATTTACAAACAGCTGCACTTTTCAGAAAGGCAGAAATACTCTCAAATTTAGCTACATTTGGCAACATCTGTCTCAGATGTTCAGAGGACTCAAGACACAGCCTCTCCCACCTCTCAAATGGAATTGCTTTTGACTGACAGCTTGAATCTACACTGCTGACTCAGCTCTTTCCACAGCCAAACCACTGCGCAGGTACACAAAATACATAACTAGTTGGCAGTAGCTCACTCCTGCAGTTGATGGTACCTGCCCTTCAGATTTCCCAAAAGACAGTAACCCCTGCTTCACACTATTCGGGGCCTTTTTTTGCTCTGGTTTTAATCCTGTGACCAGCCATGGGCTTATTTGACTCCTGAACTGCTGTCAGCAGGAATGATGCCACTTGGTACCATTCAGAGAAGATTCAGCACCTGCAGATTCAAACTACGAGTCTAGAAAGACAATTATGGGAAAGTAATTTATGCACAGAGCAGGAAAAGCAAGCGGCAGTACATTGGAGTAAAGCGAGTATTTTATTCAGAGAAAAGTCAGGGAGGTGAGGGCAACTGTAGTTCAGTAGATACATGAGGAAAGAATGTAGGGTATGTAGGCTAAAACCAATCCACTTCAAAAAATCATGTGAAACAAAAATGTGGTTTTATTTTTCATGGAAAAAGGCGACACTTGGCCCGAGTCACACTATTTTCATGAAGATTAATGTTTTTAATGGACAAACTATTTCTACTAGCTGTGTAAGAGGATGGTCCAGGGTGGCTGAGTTGGAGGCTGCTGGCCCAGCTGTCTGGAAGGGGAGGCCAGCCCTGGAGAGCCAGCCACCAAGCCCCTCTCTCCCTCAGGAAGGGCATCCGCAGCACACCAGGTCCGGCCGGGCCTGGCAGCCTCAGAGGCTGCTGCTTCTTACTGCCTCCGATGAAGGGCGAGGCTGAGGAAAATGGCTTGGTTTAGGCAAAACATAAATACAAACAGATCTCAAAGCTTCTGACTCGCAGTTGGACTCTGTGGGCCACGCTGCCAGGGAAACGCAGGACCGAGGAGGCCGCTGAGGCACTACCCCATGAAGGCAGCACGAGGCCCACCCTGGCTTTGCGCAGTGTCGTGCCTCAGGAGCTCCCCTCCACCTAGACGAAGCCATTTCCTGGCACTTCTCAAGCCTCAGCTCCAGGGAGGCTGCACAGAGCTCGGGAGCCGCCTGCGAAGCGCCCAGGCTTTGGCGGCGAGCGCCAGCCGCAGCCGTGCCGCCGGGCCGCCATGTTCGCCACACCGCCCGCAGCGCGTCCCTGCGGCCGCCCCCCCACTCCCCAGCCACCCGCGGTGATTCCTTTGCCCCGGGTGACTCTAGGCTGGGACGCGAGGTCGAGCGAGCGACCCGGTTTGCGGTACTACGCCCGCCTCCCCCCCGCCGCTCACCCCAAGCACCCCCGCGCGGCGGGGCCGGCGGCGGCGCAAGGCCGCCATCTCGCGGCGGGCAGCGCGGCACACGCCGCCGGCGGCAAAATGGCCCCCGCCGCCGCCCGGGGCCCGGGGCCCGCCGCCGCGCAGGGGCGTTGCGGGAGCCGTGCTCACCGCGCATACCCTGTTTGTGAGGGAGCCTCGGGTTAGGGCCGGCAAGGGCTGAGCACAGGGAGGGAGAAGAGGGACCGGGAGCAAAGGGGTAGTAAACCCAACGAAGGGAAAGAGCACAAACGTGCTTCCTCGGGTAAGTGGTGCCAGGTTGTGCTGAGGCGGGCTGGCAGAGCGGCCTGCTGTGGTTCGTTCAGGCGAGAGGCAGATCGGCCTCCCCCCTCCCCGAAATTAAGATCTTCCTGGAGAATTTAGTAAGGGAAAATTGGGAACTGGGGGAAAAAACAAACAACAACAAAAAAAAACCCACCAAAACCAGAAACAAAACAAACAAACCAAAAACCAACCAAAAGATCAGAGGAAATTTTAAAACTGCAAAGGCAAATTTACGTCTGATAGGAGAAAGTACTTTCTTGCACTCTATTGATTTCATAACAGCCAGATGCACCCCGGTGTTATTTCAGAGCTTGCAGATGCTGGGGTGTAGGGAGAGGGCTGCTCTGCCCCATTTCCCTGCCAAACTTAATTTCTTTGAATTTTTTCATACCACTTGCCTGCCTTCAGGCTGCTTTTCAGCTTGATATTTTCCTAAAAATAGTTCAGCCAGGACCAGAACCGGTTAGTGGTGAAACACTTGTTCTTGCCCATGTTAAAATCATATACAGTCATTCTGAGCCGTCACAACACAAATCTGTACAAACTAGAGCGACTCCATACATTGAGGCATGAGTTTGGCCAGAAGCCAGCAATGTAACTTTAGCCCAAACTATTACAACATCAAAAGCTGTAGAAAATACTCTTCTCAGTGGAGGCTTTTTAGAATTTGGCGGCTAAAATCCTTGGAGATACATTACATTCCAACGTAGGACCACCGTGGGTAAAGGAGACTGCCTGCCAGTGCTGCTTGTGGCTGCGCTGCAGGTTGCCAGGGTGTTGTCAATGTATTGCCTCACATCACTCCATGTGGCTTGTGTGCATAACTGCCCTTAGTGATAGTTCACAGAGTGGCAGCTCAGTGCCGTCAGCTCAGGGGCGGTTACACCCTCTGCTCAAGCAGAGGAGGGTATCGTACAGGAGATGTTTCAGTCCCGCTCATAATCCGTACAGGTGTAGATGCGAGGCCATATGGTGGATTTGTTTTCCATCTAAAAGCCTGGGCAGTTAAACATTCACAGAAGTTAACGTTAAGGTCACAAAGCCACATAAACCACTGCCGAACATGGAGGTTGGCTGTGCAACCATCATTCCACCCCTTGTGCATGTGCATTAAAGTGCATCTAGACCACAGTTGTCTTGTTTCGGTTGGATGGGGTTCATGTCTGTGGTACCGTCCCTATCATGACGACAGGAGCCCTGGACGTGTAAAGATCAATGCCATAGTAGTCCAAGTGAAACTGGAGTGACAGAGGCAGGGAGCTGTACAGCTTAGTGTTGTTCAGTGACTGAGCATCAGGAGCTCAGCCTGCAGCCAGACCACACTTCTGCCTTTTTGATAGCTGGCCATGCCACTTTTTCTCACTGGCTTGGGGGGCTCGTGTTCTTCATGTGCATGAGCAGGGTGGGTAATTTTGCAGTCTGTGAGATGTTGGATGTTTGCAAACCTAAAGTGGGCATGAAGAATCCAGTACTTTCTGCTATTGGAAAAAAAAAAAATCGCCTCTCCAAAATACAAGAGATCACTGTAATTCATACAACGATGCCTTTTATTTTCAGTTTGCAGTGGTCTCGGCGACTTGACCCCCCAGGACATTTGACTTCTATCAGGGAAGCCAGCTTTCACCCACTGCAAGCCCACAGCAGTAGTCTTAGAAATGTAGGCCAATCCATCCCGCTTCTTTTCCACCAATAAATAAATCGGACTCCAGCAGGGATTTCCCTTTCTCTGAGCCACAGTAGTTGAGGAGCTCCTTCCCCTGCGCTGTCAGAGACCACCACCTGCTGGGAGCTCGGCTCGCTTCTGCCAGCGCTGCCGCCGCTGCCACTGCAGCCACATGCCCCATCTCCGCTCTAGCCTCTCTCTTTTCAGACTCATGGCATTTGCATCCGCATCACACAGTTTCCGTCTGTCTGCACAGCAAGCAATTCCCCGGAGCTAACAAATATGCAGTTCATAGTTGACAGTGCATGGCTTTCTTACACCCAGTCACGCTCTGCTGTCTCCAGCAAGAAGCAGGAAGAGACGGTAGCTGTTACATCCCATTTTCCTTACGCCTCAAGCCATTTATTTTGAGGACTTTTGACTAAATTTATACCGAAAGAACGCTTCCCTTCCATTCTTTGTTACATGTCTTTAGTTGTGGTTTTCATTTGTTTCTATTTTAATATTTCTGCTGTAGTTTTGGAGTTCACTCGAGATATATGGGTATTGGAGAGCTCCAGCAGGGAAGCATTTTATCTGGACAGTCAGGAAAATCGCAGCCTCTGATTGTCCTGGTTTCTTTCAGTGAGGAGCAAATACCGAAGCAATGAAAATGAGCTGCTTTTTGTCTCTGGAAAACTTAGGTTTGGGAAGTGACTAAGCTGTGTTTTTTGGGAGACTGCCTTGTATGGATGGATAAGAAGAAAATAATTTTCAGTTTGAGTGAAATTAGAGACTGACAAACTGAAAATGATAGCAGAGCTCTGGAAAACCTCTGGAGTGGGCTCTCTATAAGGGCCAGCAGGGTGGAGAGGAGACACAGCAGATGGTGGAAACATTTGCTTGTATGGGTTTGGCATCTGGGATTGATTTTTCCCATAAACACAGCAACAATTTCAAGCCCTGAAACCCAAGATTTTAGTGAGCTGCAGGTTTTCTCTTATGTTCAGTTATGATGCACAAGAAAACACTGCTCGGGTTTCAAGAACAGATTCAGTCAGCTATGGGAAGGTAATCCAAATATGCTTCATAGGGCATACAATGAAGATCTTAATAATCCTATATCCACAACAATGTAACAACCAGTTTCCTTTCATAGAAATTCATATAATCATGTTACCATGCAGTTCCCATGACAAATCAGTAACACACTGTGGAGAGAGCTCCTGAGATTTCCTATCTTGCCTATCCAATAGCACAAGAAATTTCTCTGGGAGTGTCTGGTGGGAAGACCATTTCCACTGTAGCATGAAACTGAGTAGACCACAAGGCTTCCAGAAGAAACTGCTGCTCCAGTTGAGGTCCCATAGATCGGCTGTCTAAGCAGAGTGAGTCTTTCTGCTTTACTTCTGTTTGCAGTGAGATTCAGCAGCACTCATGTTTCTGCCATGGCTCACTGAAAGAAAGGCCTGCGAGGATTTAACCTGAAGTTTGAACTGATAATGTGCTGATGCTTTCTTGGACCCACAAGATATAATTTCTGGTCAGCTGTAGCAATTCCTGCATGCCAACGTATTTAGTGGTGGCTTTCTGTGTCTCTCAGACACATAGGTTATAATTTCTAGTAAAATAAACTATTTCTTACTCTTCTTTTTTACAGAGTGAATCAATAAAGGACCGGAGCTCCAATGTTAGGCATTGCTGTGCAGTGCCCAGAAGCCTGAACTAGCAGCAATGAGGAACTTCCACCTGTAGGACTTGCCTCACTTACTTCTGTTCTCACCTTTGGCTCATTCAAATGTAGTACCTGTGGGGCAGGAGCTGACCTTCACCTTGTGTTTGTCCCACACCCATGGCAAAGGGATCCTGCTCCCCCGGCTTAAATGAAAGGGCTTCTGATTCATTAACGTGTTTGAATAACTCCATGAGAACCTTCAAGCCTAACTGGGGTGAGAGGTGCCATGTTACCGAACAGCCCACAGGCTATGTGAAGGCTAGTTTATTGGCACAAAACATTATTGGTGAGTTGTGCTGATCTGACCCATAGCCTGCTACTGCGTAGCCAGCCAGGAGGTCTGTGGCGTTCTTTCCAAATTTTCTGATTAGCTGGTTTGGCAGCATTCAGCTTTTTTGATAAAGTTACAACCTCAGTTTGACAGACTAACCAAAATAAGGTCAAAGCTGACCAGAAATTATGACTGGAAATAAATGTTGGCAACTGAAACAAATACCAGTTTTGACCTCTGATATTTTAATAAAAGCAAGACATTGAATTGTACCTCACTTCTCACTAGGGCAGCTAGCAAGAATCAAAACAGTACATAACTCAGACTAGAGATGCACGCGCATAGTCAGGAGCCAGATATTCAGCAATGTTCAGTGTGTGTCCCAGTGGGAGGGAAGCAAGCAGCTGGGGCTTCAGGGTACTGCTGTCATGTAGACGTAGTTATGTTCCATCTCCACCATAAGTGATAAACAAGCCATGGAAGCAGTGAGGTTGAATTATGTCAGTCTTGAGCACTGCATGCTCATTTTAGTGCTTTGAAATTTGTACTACTAGCTTTGGAAATTAGCGTGCAGGTATTTCATGCTGTCAGCTAACTGCATTTGTTAACTTCTCAGATGTCATGTAAATAGCCTGCTCTCTGTCTCTTCTCCTCTGTCTTTGATGGCCATATACGCTGTGCCAAAAATATAGCCAAGGCAAACACTTCACTCCAGATGTAAGCTGCCCAGATTATAACTCCTGCACACTGTTAACAGGCTTCAGTAAGTTTGGAAACCAGCATAAAACACAGATTTCTCTGAACTTCCAAACTTTGCAGTTTTTACAGTGTATTAAGTTTCTGGCAGGAAATCTGGATGAGGTGCCAAGTTGGTAGAAAATTCAATATCCCGCTGTAACTTATTTATTGTTCAGCATATATATCTCAGTGTACCTTCCCGTTGCTAAGTTAATGTGACCAAAAGAATCCCCCGTTGGAGAATCAATCATCCAGCTGCAGAGTTCGGTGAAATGACTTTCAGTAAACAGTGCAAGCCTGAGGGAGCCATTCCTGTCAGGGCCTCAGGTCCAGAGTACCTCCCAGTATCTTCTGCAGGACCCCAGCGCTTCCTGATGTCTAGGCTTGAACTTTTAGTTAGTTCATCCTTTTAAATAGTGACGGGACTGTTACTAGAATTGTGATAGGACACGCCATATGCTTTCACAGTATAAACCAGGAAGATACAAGCTCAATCCTACCCTAACAAAGCCAGATCCTTAGTAGTTCTTGTATCACAACCATAGCAGTAACTAAATGACATCAGATTTCTCTTTAATCTACCCAAATACATGCTTCGATGATTTTGAAAAAGTATAAAATTTGCTTATGCATTTGTAGACCATATATGGTGGCTCACTTTCCCAAAATGCAGCTTCTCATACTAGGTACTATATTTATGTTACAGTATTACTAGAACTATAGGGTTGTAAAAGGTTTTACAAATACGCTATCCTCATTCATACCCTATAAGGACATGCTAAAACATCTCTTTTATGTAGTTCACAAACATGCCAAACTAGTCCATGGTTAAACGATCTTATTATTCCATAAGCAGGAACCGTGTGATCTCCCTTACATTAAAATAGAACATTTTATACCTATTTCACTCTTACATACAAAAATACTTGCTCGTTTGTAGAAACTAATATTAGTGAGCCTTTTCAAATGTATGCTTGATTTCCATTTGTTACCCGTTATTTCAGGAAGCCTTTACGTAAATGCTGAGTATCTTAATAGGGAGACTTGACACTGCAGGCTCCAGAAGGCTCACCCGCCCACAAGTGAAGTGAGGTCTTTACAGAGCTGCGACATCTTTGCTGGACAGGCTATATCACCGCCAGCCATTTGCGGCTGCCCCAGCTCCACGAAGTCTGGGTGCCTTCAGGGGTTCCCACCTGCTGTTCCGTGTCTCGGGCCTCGCTGAAGCGTGTTTGATTGAGGAGCAGATCCATGATGGCTGTAACCCGTGGCTGCGTGGTGGTTGTGTCACTGCCATCGTGTAGCCTGTGTGCTGCTTACAAGAGGTCAGCAATGACAGCGCGTTTAGACCTGTCACAGTCCCTTTTTATGTGTCTCAAACCTCCCATAGAGCACGGCACATTAAGCAATCAGCTCAGCAAATTAGGCCCAGGAGTGCAATAGAGCATGCTGCAGATAAAGATGGCAAGCTGCTGGGAAAGCTGCGTGTGTGACCTTACACAGCACTTGTCCTTTTATGGCTGGCTGAGGCCAGCGACACTCTCATGAGGACAGCTGCATGCTCAGTTCTGGGGGGCTGGTGCCAAGCCGCTGGAATTCTGCCATTGTAATTAACGAGCTCACTTAGGAACCTCTGGGTTAAGTTTAACATTTTGCAAAATGCATTTATTCCCAAATGCACTGGTAAGGATGTCCAGCTGGTCTGGACACACAAGACTTCACAGTACACAGACTCCACAGCCAAAGGTTAATAAAGCTAAGGTACAAAATTAGAATCACATTAATTCTCAGAGTAGTTCACCAGATAATTTCCCACCAAATTAGCAGCAGATTGATTACCGAGGTTCTGCTGTCTTGTCTGACGTAAAACCTCTGCTTGAGGAAAGGAAGAACCTTTACACACTGTAAGGATGCTAGGGAACATGCAGTCGGGGAGCACTGCTACCTCACGGTTAATCAGCTGGGACAACAAAGTGACTGAAGAATGCCTCTCTGTAGCACAAACTCAGATTCAGCCAGAACACTCACCCTAACAGCCTTTGCCAAGTTCTGTAAATGCTGGCTGTAAGAACGATCAGTAAGTACAGAACGTGGAAATCAACTGTGCACATTTAGTCTACTGTGTGCTTTTAGAAATATCTTACAGTGCAATTAGTACCTGGATAAGGTCCTTTGTGACAATCCAGGCCATTTCCTTGGCACCAAACAGGCTCTAATGCCTGTGCAAAAGAGCATGTAGGTAGTTCTGTTCAGCTCCAAGCAAGCAAAAAGCACTCTGCAAATACAGGATGCTATTAAAGCCTAAGGGAGTTTTGATGTTGGTTTTGACGAGCACAAAAGCAGACCCTTTACATGAAGGACTCCGTGGTGAAAAGAGAGAGGCCTCCTGGCCTTCCTGCTGCCTGCTGTGGGTAAATTCACATGTGTCTTTTAGCCCCTGCCTAGGCTAAAGGCTTTAACTAAAGTTTTACCTTTATTCCCTGATAGAACTGTTTCCTTAGATACTTTGCCTATAGCTTCCTTGGAGTTTAACGTACCATCTTCAGCCTCACATTGGCAGGTTTCTTCTGTTCTCTCTCAAAGTTCATCAATATTTTTGTAAAAGGTTACAGTGCTTTAGATAAGTGAAAAAGCGAATAGCAGAAAGCGCCCTTGTATGTAACACTATCTCTACATGATCATGTTTATCTTTTCAAAGGGAACCTGCAGTAGCTGTTGTAAATTCACACAAAAAGGAATACTTCCTTTCCTGCTCTGGCTAGACCAGAAAATAAATCTAGGGTGGCTGGCTGGAAAAAAGGTGGAGACACAGGAGTAACCGTAAGTGAAGGGGCAGAGAAGCTCACAGCATTTACTGTGCTCAAACTGAGAGAAGAAACAAAATTATCTGCATCAAAAGTTTTGAAGAATTGGTGTGTAAAACTGCTGTTCCAGGAACAGACATTTTTAAAATTCAGGAGCGCTCCAATCTGACAGCAGAACAGTAAGCACCGTACCCATGCTTATTAAAAAGACAAAGATTATCTCAGCAGTCAGAGACTTATCAGTCTTTCTACAACCCTGGGCAATCTTTAGAACAAATTTTGAAGAAAAGAATAATTAAGACCTGAAGGTAAGTAGAAAATGATGTAGATAAAACAATTAGGGCAAACTCAGCTGGTATCTCTTGTTGATTTTCCAGACGTAACTCATTTACCTGGATGCTAAACTGACGAGCTAACTTGCTAAGCCAGGTTGATTTGATCACTTATGATGATACTTGTGTTGGACTGGACAAGATACCCTTAGAACTGGGTATCAAAGTAAACGAGGAGTCAGCACAAGTCAACTTGGGCAGTGGGAAGGAAATTAATATCGGAATTCCTCCAGGTGCTGAGCCTGATCCTCTTAAAGATTTCTATTTAGCACATGCTAAGAAAGTTTTGAAGTATTGTCAGCATGGAAGAGGGGTGGAATATTAAAAGCACTGCATGGCACTGGTGCCTAAAGCAGTGGAAACAAGGTGGTGTTTGCTAGGGCAGAATACAAGCCATTTATGAGGGTAGGAGCTCTTTGGATTTTAGATGTCAAAACCAGTTATTAAGGCTTCTTTGTCAGTGACACAGAAAGAAAAGCACTTGTGGAAGGAAGCTGAGTCTTACTACTTGAGACAACAACCTGGAGTGAATCACCTGTGGGAGGTGCCTCTCTTGTGCACTCAAGAGGTAGCTGTGAAACTTCTGTTCAGCCAGCTAAAGCTATGCCAGATCAGTCAGACCTGAAGAAGAATGTTTGCTCCAAAAAGGCCACCCATAGCTCTGAGAGGGCTGCAGTGAGGAAGGAAAGAGGGTAACAGTTGATCATATCGTGGCTATGATGGGATCACCCTGAAAAAGGCAAACAGCTGCTGTATGTATCCAAAGAGGGCTTTCTAAAGCAGAGTATGACATATTCCCAGGCACATATACCCAGAACTCATATCTGTGTGCAGTTCAGGTGACCTGTGCTCAAAGAAATGGAACTCAAGACTGCACCACGTGCAGGGAAGGCTGCAAATGTCAATGTGAGAATGGAAAATACATTTTATTAACAGTGCCTGAAGGAACCGGGTTTGTTTAGCCTCACGAAGTGAAGGCTAAGGGAGATTATTGCCTTTTTAATGTATTAGAGCAAAGGAAGAGCTTTTAAAATTCTTAACATGATGCTGGTAAAGGATCATAGTCTGATTAAGAATAAATTTGAACTCAAATATAAAATTCTGTAACTATCAGAGCCATTAGTACTCCAACAACCATTTTCAAAACATTGCTTGGTATGTTTGCAATCCAGGGATTTTCTGGTTTGGGGTTTTCTCCAAGTTAAATACCATAGTGAAGAGTCCTACAGAAACAAGAATGCTTCACTATTACTAAGACCCTTATCATGAGATCCTGCCATCTCCTTTGTATTTCTGGTTCCAGCTTTAATGCTGCACATTCTCCAGCATGATCTCAGTAACAGCCTATTAAAGAAGTTCTGATTGTAAAGGTTATTTTCTGATAATGAGTGAGTCTTGCTGATCTGCCAGTCTCGCCTGAGAAATACTTGCCAGTGGCTTACTCCTAGGAACTCCTGTGCAAAAGGGGCAGGATGTCAGGGTTGTTCTGGTGCTCGGGCTACATACATAGTAAGGTGACAGACATTACAAATCCTCAGTAGGCAGTAAACTGGTATTTGTCTCTGACAACAAAAATGTAAGGGTAAACTCCCAGTCTGTTTAGATTCTCCTTTATTCTAACAGCCAGGAGATGCTTTACAAATAAGCCTGTGTTGGAAGCTGAATGAGTGAATGATGCTTCTTGACTGGTTGCAAACGTGCCGACTTGTAGCTGTCATTAGGAATCAGCCCCACATCATTAGTCTGGCTTCAGTGTGTAAGAGGTATTTCATATCGTGCTGGCATTTTTACAGCATCCTCAGATGGAAATTTGCAAGTGAAAATGAAGTACAAGGAAGAACAGAAGCATATTAAAATTCTGCTTTAAAGAATTGCAACTGGGGTCTTGTCAGGAGCTTTTAAAGATCTTAATTTCAGTGGTACAGGTGGTGCCAAATGTTTGATTAAAATCTAACATACCAACAGAGTTGTGAATTCAAAGTGGTTGCCACAGATTAGGAAGCGAGGACTGTGTCCTCCTGACAATACAGTCCGGCTGGTCCTCTCTCCTGGTATGGGGAAAGTCAAGGATTTGCAAAGATAAAGAAGATGGAGCCAGACTCTTCTCAGCAGCACTCAGTGAAAGGACAAGATGGAATGAGCATAGATTGAAATACAGGAGATTCCACTTAAAGGTAAGAAAAAAATATTTTAGTGTAAGGGTGGCTAAACACTGGCACAGATTGCCCAGGGGGGTTGCGGAGTCTCCGTACTCAGAGATACTAAAAAGACAGCTGGACACAGTCCTGAGCAGCCTGCTCTTGCTGACCCTGCTTGAGCAGGGCATTGGAAACCACCTGCAGAGATGCCTGTCAGCCTGGATGGTTCTGATTCTGTGAAAGACAGTGAAATTCCTAAGTGAACCAGGTTTTTCTGCAGACTGGTGAGACCAGTGTACATTTAACATCTGTTCCTTACTGTTGGTTCTATTCTACTGTCCTGTAGAATAGAAGCAAACCCCAAATGTCCAGGGACAAGAGCAATAGAGTTGTGTGGCTTCCCTAAGCAGAAATTTGCCCGCATCTGCTGAGGGATTATCTGCTGTCAGCTAGGGTGTTAGGTAGATACCCAAGAGACATTGTACTCACCACCTCTCCACCCCAGGGGCCAAATCGTACTGTGAGGGACAGGGCTGTTCTGACGCAACGCTGTGTGTCTCAGGGCTAGGAACCGGGTTTTAGGAAAAGCACCTTATACAGTGATTACCTCAGCATAGATCAGGTGGATACAAAATATAGCAAGTCTGGTTTCAGGAGTTTTCTTTCACTAAAGGTTATTTTGTTTCGGCCCCACAACTACAGAATAACCTGGATTCATATGAGTCTGCCTGCCAGGGCAGGAGTAGAGGCTTTTTCATCCTTCAGTTCCTGTCCCAGTGATCCCAGTGAGCCTCAGACTGACTGGGGGAGCAGAAAATTTGGGTCTTCAGGGGAAAACACAATAGATTTTTTTTCTGAAATTTTGATAGGGTATCGTTTTGCTATAATTAAAAAGTTTGTTTGCAGACCAGGTAGGTCTGAAAGGAAGGGTGAACTGCACAGGATGCAGCAGAACAAGTCGTTCAGTTCACTGTTGTTTTTCTGTCACCCTGTTCCTCAAGGACCATGGAGATGTGGGCAGGTGTGTTTTGCCACCTGTAGTATGAAAGTCTGCAGGTTGGGTCATGTAAGGACACCAGAATGCTATTTACACCACAATTATGGGTCTCACTGCATGAAAAGGAGAGGATATAATAGAGTTCTGGACCATGGGGTCATATAAAGGCTGGGTTCTCAAGTTTTCAAGTGCTGTTTTTTGATGTGTGTCTTGATGCCAGCATCTCTGGGTAACTACTGCTGGCACAGTGTCAGAATTTGGCCTCTGAGCAGTAATGGATGCCCAAAGTGGAGTTTCCAGAGTACTTCTTCATCCTCCCTGCACCATCATCTTCTGCACAGAGATGTAAAAGAACATTCTGCTTATTACACTTTTGTGCGATTCACAGAAACTCTCAGATATATGCTCCTTCCCCACCTCACACAGCCCAGGCTCAGCTCCTACTCACGCAACGAGGAGTGCCGGTGAAAAGCGTTGTCTGTCATCTTTAGATTTCTCTTTGTATAGCTGATAGCTTAATGAGTGCTGTGATAGTGCAGGTTGCTCAGAATTGCTGTTGGGGGCATTATGAGAATGCAGTGAACTTTTGCAGTTTTCCTAGAAAGTAGGACAGGAGCAAAGAGGCAGCAACGAGCAGTTCTGCAAGGCAGCAAGAGGTGTGAGACTCCTCTGCGGGGGCTCTTCCTACTGACTCATCTGAGCGCTGTACTCCCACTTTCCATTTGAAGATTAACCTCTACCCCTCCCTTGACTGTAGTTGTCCCTAACAGTGCTGGTATCACCTCTACACCCCTTTCTCTCACAAGCATGTGTGGGTGGGCTCAGCCCTGCTCTTTTGTTCTGGTAGTGGTCACCAGTGAATACACTTTCATTTATACTGCCAAAAATGTTCCCACCATAGCAAACACAAGGATCAAGACTGCTGCTAGGTGAGGTACTACTCCTACAGCACAGTAACTAAAAACAGCCGACAGAGCCACTGGTTGAACGTCTTTGCTCTGGAGTGCTAACAACTGCCTTGCTATTGCTTTTTAAACACCCATGAGACAAGTCTTTCATTATGTGTGAAATGAACCCATCAAAAATGGTGACGGCGGAACATGGATCAAACTGGCAGATGGAAGAAGAAGACATACTTACAAGACTCCTTGCTAATCATACTGAATGTTTCAGATGGGAGCATGTTGACTCACAGGAGGGAGCTGCTTTTCTGCTGTCCTCCACACAGGTGTACTGATAGTGACAACATATTGCCACCCCAGGTGGGTGGCAGCTCTTTGAAATACAAAAGGAAGGACTAAAAAGACCTGGAATTTTGAATTCTGCAATTACTTACCCTTATGTTAATTCAGTCCTTTGTGCTTCCCATTGCCTTCCTCAGGAGTGGAACAAATGGTCTGGTTTTACAGGTGAATGTGACAGCCAAGCCCCAACTTAACGAGTCTGGAACAACTCAGAGTTAACGGTCTGATTCCTAAATCCTGACTGTGGGCACATCACTTGCAGGGAGAACCTCCGTGTAAAACATCAGCTCATGTAAATCTTTCATCTCTTGGAAAGTTCCTGAATGGTCCTTAGCCTTTATGGATCAAATCCCGGACAAAGGTTAGAAGCAGGGATTCAAGGCATCTCTGGAATCACAAATTACTTTTTAACCAAAGGCCATTTGCTGTTAGAACGGGCACACAGGAAGCTGAAAACAACTCAGCCCTTCACTCCTGCACAAACAGGATGCGGCAGCAACACACCCAGCAAGATATAACAACAGCTCACCTGAAAAATGAGTCAACAGATCAACGTTTTGAGGAGTGAGTGGCAATTTTCTGTTCCCAGGACAACAGCACTAAGCAAGGCTGAAAAGTAATGTCTTCTGTTACTGTGGAAATGCAGTATAGTCTGCAGCACCCAGGATGGAGTCAGGCTGATTTCAGCACTACAGTCAGAGCTGACTTAATCAATGGTAGTTTAATATCCTTCTCAGTTGCTATTGTCCCTGCTGTTCCTCCACCTTGGCAGGGATGTCACAGCCCAGTTCACCTCAGGCTAGTATGGTACCCTCACGGATGAGCCCCTTTCAGACATATCCACTGCAACAAGTGGTGTCCCATGTAAAGAACAAGGTTTGCAATGTTCAGCATGAAAAATATACAAGAAAATGGTAATTGGAGACCTATTTCTGTCCACAGATGTTTCATGGCTGTTTATTTTCCTTAAACTGTAAAAATAAAAGGCGTGATGCTGAAGAAAGACCTGTTCGGTTTAGGCACTGGAGAAATTATGCAGCAACAAGTAGCCTTTATGTAAAGATTTGGCCTTAAGCAGGGAGGTATGGGTCTCTTTTAACACCGCTTGACTTTTCCACAGGAGGTTTTATGTTTGTAAGTGACTGTTCCTGCTCACACAGAAAACTTCTGTCTCCTCATCTGCTTCCCTGGAGACTTCTGAACATGTCATCAACTTGATCTCCCAGCCAGAAGAACTCTTCCCCACTGTGCAATGAAAATTTATCAGCTTATCCTTCAGCATGTCTCAACAACTCAGAGATTATTAACTCATCTTTCAAGTGATTAATACTTCTGGGTGTTTGAGAGGCATAACTCAGGGACTTGTGAGATGCTTGGGGGCCCTGGAAAAGAAAGCAGAAGGGGAATGCAAAGTGTGACAGTTTGGATTGAGAGGCAGACTAACCCCACTCTGCTCGAGTCCTGTACCCACCCCACCTGGGTTCCGTGTTGGCTGGCCGCTGTACGCCCCACAACGCAAACAGTGGACAGCCCGTTTTAGTCTCCTTCCCTTGTACGACAATCCAGATCTGTGGATTCTCGAGGGAGTGCATCTGAGAAGAAGTCATTTCACTTAGTGCTGCCTAATTATAGCCATGTTGACAGCCACGGTTGTAACTCCTCTGCTAAGAGATTTTTAGTTTTCAGCAGCAGGCTCCTCATTGGTTGCTGCAGAGTACCTGTCAGTCATGGTAATTACTAATTTGTTTTAACTTGCCTCGGAAGCATTCCTAGAATTTATGGCTGTGCTGTGAGTCGGCAGGGGCCTCGTTATTCCAGCTTTGTCTTCTACTATGACAGAGGTATGGCAGAAATGCAACATATATAAAGCCATCACAGCGTGTCTCTGAGGCAGGTGATGCACTGAGGAAATGCATGACCATGATGCATATGAGTTTGAGCCACACACAACACCAGCAGCACCTTACTGTAAAATCACTCCTGGGATTGCTTCTGTGTCTCTGCCCATGTTTTGAACATACACAGTGAGAGATGTGTGTATATAATTTTCCAGGAGAGCTGGTCTGTCTCCTTTTGCACATATGGCTGAGGCAGCTAATAGGGCTGCCACATTCAGATCGGGTCAGGCCAAGCAAAAAAGAGAAAGGGAGGACAAAGAATAAAAAACATATTTCACAGCCAGCCAGGCATTGGTCCAGTGCTTTTGTCCAAGGCTTTCATGTTCTGTCCCTAAACTGACCCTGACAGCCTTGCAGAAAGAAAAGTTGCTTCAGCAGTTTGTCGTGCCACCCATTACAGCAGGGGATGTCCACAACACTGCTTTATGGGAATGCCTTGGTGCCAGAAAAGAGCACCCAGGTCATGTAAAATACAGGGCAAGAGTAGCATGAACACAATAGTTTCTGCTCTAATAAAGGGCTAATGTTCTAATCGTAACGTTGTAAATGAACCAGCGTTCCCCCTTTTGCCCTACCCCCTACCTCAAGGCAAGCATAGACCATGCTTCACCCAAGCCTGCACCCCAGGAATCCTCCACAGCCTGTCCCTGTCACAAAGCCCAACAAAGCCACCCCAGTGACTCTGCTACCTGCGTGCTGCTCCCACAAGCCTCCCCCTCCACTCCCCAGCCAGCTTTCTGCCTCCTATGACAGATACCCGGTGGCTTCATGAGTCATGATGAACATGAATGAAGCTTCCCAGCTTGGTCCAGGAGAGCCCCTTCCCCATTTTGTCTTTAATTTCTGCAGCCCTGCAGCCACCGTTGAGCCATGGCTGGCAGCCTGGAAAACTCAGCCTCTGAGAACTTTCCTGACTCCCCGCACACGGCAGAAGGGCATTTGCAAGCAGCACCTCAGCTCTGCCGTGCTACTGCTCCCAGGAGAGTTCCCAAAGCACGTATCATAGATTCCTTTTCAGTGCACAGCAATTTCGATTCTCTCCCAGCTCGGAAGCCTGTTACCCTTGTGTCCATCCCAACCAGAGGACAAGTATGGGGTTTCCGTGCACACCCTGCTCCAGGGTATGAGCTTTTGGAAGTGCCCTGGGCATCTCAGTTTAGATGCAGCAACTCCAGCGAGCATGGAGGTTGCTGCAGAGGCTGGGCAGAGAGGGGTGGCGAGCAGGGCGAGCAGGGCGAGCAGGGTGGCTGTGGGCGTGTGAGCGGCCCCGATGCAGTGATCCTGCCCAGATCAAGACTCCCCTCTGCCAGCACCAGACCTTTGCAGGACTGCCTGGGCTGTAAACCCTGTGGACATCAGTCCCAAAGCCCGAAGCATTGCAGCCAGTAAGAATTTCTGAGTTTAGAAAAGGTTCAATAACTGTGCCATATTACAAATACGCTAATAATTATTTTGGGTAAGTATTGAAGCAGGAAGACTCGGCATGTTCCCAGCAGGAGGAGGCTGCTCCAGCAGCACTGCTCTGCCTTCTGAAGCTGTTGTTTTAACTTAGATACCCATCACGCGACCAGTTCTGCTACTAGGCCTTGAATCCAAATAATCTCCCTTTCATCAAATAGAAACTTTAATTTGATGAACAGACAGATGTTTCAAAGTGTGACCTTTCCCAAGGTGAAGCACTCAGTGGATGTATTATTTACCAGGTTTCAATTTTTAGACAGGCAGACATGTCTATTCCATCAGGAAGGTTAAACAAGAAGATGTTTAAAAATACATTTAAGTGCAAATGCAGTCCTTGCTACTGCAGTAATTTTCTCTTAACTACACACTGAAGAGCAAGATGTGGTTGTACTGGAGGGTAAATGATAGCTTGTCTGAGGCAGGGCTGACAGCTTGCAGCTATCCACTGCTGGATGCAGGTGCAGCTTAAATGGTCTCCAGCCCTCTCCTCAGGCTCGCTTGCCATCCATCTGCTCTGTGAAATTAGCCTGTGCTTTCCTTTAAGCCTCCGTTTGCCTCCCTCAGCAGCTCAGCCCACGTTCTTTGGAGGGGTCAGCACTGCGGTGCTCGGAGCGGCTCTGGTGGTGGACAGGGCAGGGCCTTGTGCAGGGGTGCAAGTGGAGGAAAGGCTCTTTGTTTTGGGAGCATCGCTCTTCTCTCCCTCTGGGGGAGGAGCAGAGGTCACCCTGGATGTCACATTCAGACTTGTGTCTCCTGGCTCCTAAGGATCTTGATGAGTGAGTGTGGCTAATTCACGTGGCGCTCTCCTCTTCTTCCAGAACAATGTAGCTTAAATTTTTGCAGATCAGTTAAATAATAATTCCAACAGATGCAAGAAAAAAGCCCACTAGTGGATTATGGCAAAGCAGAACAATTTGCTAAGAAATTAGCTCATTTGATTGGAAATAGTACATTATATGCCCTAGTGAATCCTTTAGAACTAGAAAAATGTGCATGAACAATGTAAATAAGAGTAGTGTTTTGTACTCAGCTTTCCAGCAGAATCAGTCCTGACTGCTTGTTGGATTTGCCTCTTCTGGCTGTTTGTGATGGTGACTTAGAAACTCTTCCCAATTGACTGTTCAGTCAAGTAAAAAAGGAAGAATAGAGTCGGTGTAGGCTCTTTCATGTTCTGTGATAAAAACCGACAATGCCTGGTCCTACACAACGGATTATTCTCCGGTGCCAAACCAAGGCCAGGCCCCTATACAGACTTCATTGCCGAGCTTTGGCTGCCAACGCCATTGCCTGATTTACGCTGTGACACAGAATCATTAACACGTGTTGAGCAAGTTTAAATTCCTTCATAATTGGGAGTAATCAGTAACACAGGATAAGAATAGTAAGTAAAAACTGCAGCTGAAGTAATAAAAATAGCCTGACTGAAGCACTGAAGCTGGAAGACAGCAGAGCGCAGGGCTGCAAGACCAGGACCTGAGTCCTCCTCCTCCACCTCCTACATGTGCATTTATAGTCTCTGCACAAGATGCCTTTTAATACCCCCTGCCACACGAAACGGGGGGTTCTGCACCAGTGCAAGTATTTTTCTGTAAGCTTTCTAGGTCCTAAAAGAAAGGGCAGTTTAGATAGTGTTTGCATAGCAGGCATCGCACCCCAGGTTCCGCCTCACTTTTGGCCCCTGGCAGAGCCCACGCATAGGCAGCCAGGCTGCCAGTCTGACCGGGTCCAGCACAGCTTTCTTGCATCCGTATCATCTCCTTCTCCCTTCACAAGAGCCACCCTGCTGTGTGCTGGCAGGTGGGTGAGCCCCGGTCCTGTACTAGGGAGCAGCAAGTCCCTCCATGTGCCTGCAGCACGGCACAGCACCCTGTGCCGGGTCGCCATTCGCACTCCCCTCCCTCCAAGCCCCCCCAGATGCGCCAGCAGCGCTCTGAACACGAGGCACTGCCACCCCACGCCCCCAGAGCCCTCTGCACGGCCCTCGTCTTGCTGCTGGAGAAATCTCATGGCACTCCTGCTCTTTGGGCACATCAGTCTATGGGAACCCAGCAGGCTGCACAGGGGACATCCCCAGGGCACGGGACAGAGCGCCCGGCTCTGTGTCTGCACCGCCAGTGAAACACGGTTAGCAGGCATGGAAGATGTAGGGACTTCCAGTCCTTTCCAGTTCTTTCCCACACTCTTAGCATGAGCGTGCAGGAAACAAGCTCTGCTATTTTTCCTCTCCTGTGACCCTGGTGACAGTAAGTGTAACGCCCATGATACACTCTTATTACCATAGTAACTCAGCCAGGAGCTGACGATTGCACAAGTAGATGCTGAAAGGGAAAGACTGCCTAAGGAAGAAATCAGCTCTCTGCTACCTGGGTGCATCATCCCTACCTGCAGTAGGTACTCCTTTGAAGGCAGTGGGATTCCTCCGGCACACAGTGAGAGCAAATTACACCTTGGGTCTAAGTCCGTGCTTGCAAACCAATTTTCCCAAAGGATCCAACAGTTTCACATCTAAATGAAAAATAACCCACCCCTTATTGGAAGAGGCCGGTTTTCAGCAAGGCTCTGCACTGCCCTCTGCATTTCTGCCATCTCCTTTGAAGTGAGGACATGAGGTGGAGCTCCAGCTGTGCCACCTGCAAGGACACAGGCTGCAGCCCTGGGCAACTGCAGCTGCTCAGTGCAAGGGGGAGCCCAATGTTAATGTTTCAGCTGAGTGAGGGTGGCTGGAGCCTCCATGCAAGGGGCGCCCTTAGCTGCACAGTGTCTAATAAAGACGATTTGGGGACCGGAGCGTCTCTCCTGAGGAAAGGCTGAGGGACAACGGGCACAAACTGCAGCACAGGAGGTTCCACCTGAACAGGAGGAAAAACCTCTTTGCTCTGAGGGTGACAGCACTGGGACAGGCTGCCCAGAGAGGGTGTGGGGTCTCCTTCTCTGGAGACATTCAAACCCGCCTGGATGTGATCCTGTGCAACCTGCTCTGAGTGAGCCTGCCTGAGCAGGGGGTCCCTTGAACCCTGACCATTCTGTGATCCTGTAAGCTCAGAAATCTGCTCTAGCTCCGGTGCTGTGGGGTGAAAAGGCCTTTGAATAGACTCTGGCAATGAGGCAGGCCCTCTGACCTGAAAATCTCACAACAGCAGCCAATATTTCATGCATTTGCCGTCACAGTGCCCCATGGGGTATGAAATCACTGTCAGACCCACCAGACAGGCGAGTAAGGACTGAAATACAAAGAAGCCAGCCAGGTACCAAGGGCACATGTAGCAGGGCAAGGATTTGAAAGCTCATGTTTCAGGTATATATAGTATGAGTCCACGGGTGATCTCAGGGCCACCCTTCCTTTTCTAAAGCAATGAGATCAAAGAGGACTACTCCAGATACATGGAGTTTTGTTCATCTTTTCTTCTTAGTTTTGTTCATTGGGTAGTAAGCCTTATAACAACATCAAAATTGCTGTTTCAACATTCACCACTCCTCTTCGGGGGCATAAAATTTCTGCTTGGTATCCAAGGAGTGAGAGGGATGCAGAAAAGCAAGTGAGACTCTTTTGGCAGTCATGGACACCAGGACTCTGTGAAGGTGATGTAAGGTAGTGACCGCCCTCCGAACTCCATCCTTCCCAGCAGATCCAGGACACCTCCCTTGATAACACAGGAAAAAACACGACCATCGCTGACATTACACCACTGTGGGAAGTAGAGAAGCCCTGCCACACAGTCCTGTCTAGTTGCATAAAAATGTTTCAGGAAGATTTTCATAACCTTTCCACCAAATGCTGTTCACAGCTGCAAGGGCCAGGATCAGTTATGCAAGGTTTCCTCTTAAAATTTCTTGTCAGCAATAGCTCAAGCCCTTCTCTACCCCTACACAGAAACCTGCAAAAGGGAAACCTCTCTCCAGCAAGTTTCTTTCGAGTCCTGAAGCTGCGCAGAAAACAAAAATGTATATATTGTGGAGGAGAGGATATCTGGAGTGTTCACCTGGGAATGCACAAAACATAACTCATGTAGATGAGCCATATATATGTATATTTACATATATACATGTGTATATATATCTGCTTCTTTGTGCATATAAACCCTGACACATCTCTCCCCTCCCCTGCTGCTGTGGATAGCAAACCTCTGTTCTCCCAGGGCACGAGGTGGCAAGGCTGTCTGTGCTCCTGTCCCCATCTCACACTTCTCGCTGTCTTTGGCCCGTAAAGGCACCTGCTGGTATTAGCAACCCATTTGAGCAGAATAACCAGAACGCTGCACTGGAAGACCAGAAAGCAAGTATAAAAGAATCCTGCAGCCGGGTCTTCCCAGGCTTTACCAGCAGAGAGCAACAGCTAAACCTGCTCCTCGCCCAGCATCAGCACTGGGGCCGTGCTGGCTCTCAGCACACACAGGACAGGCCTGGGCTATGTGGATGAACAAGAGGGAACTCACCAAAAGCAGAGCCCAAAAGCATTGCCATCACCGGGACCCTGGAGAACTGTGCTGTGGCACAGGCTTGTTTCAGCGGGGCTGCTTGGGGGAACACACAAAACTTCCCCCAAATTGTGGACTATGCCTGCACCAGGCATGTGGTTGGTGATAGTCACACCAAGAAGGAAGATCTGCTTGGCCAGAGTCAGCAGTACCATCACGGTGCTGCCATTGCAATCAGATACTGCAGTGCATAGGCTGAAAAATAAGAGTAAACTGAAAGAAAGAGGGGCCTTTCATTTCCTCTGTACCTCAGCTGCAACGAGGATATTTCTAACTGAAAGGGAAGTGAATAAGTTGATGAGTGGCTGCATCTGCCACAGGAAAAATGAACAGTGTTGTCAGAAATGTCTTCATGTATCTCAGTGACAACTGCAGGGAACTATTAGCGTTTGACCTCCCTCGCCTCACATCTGTGTTTCTGGGTAGCACACATACCGCCTGCATGCCAAAGCCTGACAGATTGCCTGCCACCCAAAACGTGGGTGTTTAAGTTCCAGGTTAACTGAACTCAGTCAGATGAAGAAAGACGCAAAAGTTTTGACTGTGTGTGCACCCTGCTGAAATAAAGAAACAGCATCACTCTAGTCTCAGGTCAGAGGAACTCCTAATGAAGATCCCTGTTTCATTTACCTCCCTCTTTAACAGCACAAGCCTCTTGCCATTTTCCTGAACTTAACCTTTTCTAATTTTTTTTTTATTTTTACATTTCCTGAATCTTGAAGGACATCACCTCCACTACACTGCAAAGAGCATTTGTTTCATACAGATCACCAAGATGATCTGAGCCTGCACAGAGCTCAGCTTATGCAATTCCTACCCAGTAAAAAACAACGTCTCTGAGGACTTAATGCTCATGCGTGAAACTCAGTGGTGAGCCATTGATCTACAGCAGTCAGGAGGTGATAGCAGGAGAGAGTAGACACTCCTGATGGCCACTACTGCCTTTCACAGCAAAATCTGAGGAAAATAGCCACCCCCTAAGTAAATGTGGCAATGAAGGGGAAGGGGACTCTTGCCCTCTGGCAATACACCTCCCATGACGGCCAATCTGCCACCACTGGTAGGATATCCAGCATTTGATCCACAAACAAAACCAGACTTGGACAACTGACTTTGAAAGCTAATGCCATATTTTGCCTGCTCTTCTCTGGAGAAGCTAACGTGAAAGCACTTGGGGGAATGCCTTTCTTTCGGAGGCTGATGTACAAATCAGAAAAGTCTTGCTGCAAGCATTTAAGTTACTGGAGATGGAGCCAGACTGACCGGCCAGCCCATGCCTCCATTCCCACTGGGGTCAGACACCAGCAGGTGCTGAGTGTGCCCAAGCCCCCCAAGCACCTGCTCCCCTTCTCTTTGCTGAAATCTCTTTACAACAGGAAAAAACAAAAGGTGATACATGACAGTCCCTCACTTGATTCTAAAATACTAATGGAAATGGAAAATGAGGTCAGAGACAATGCTACGGCTTTTTAAAGAAACAGACTGGAAAGAGTCCAGGGCAGACGAAAGATGAAAAGGAGAAGAAAATGGAGATAAAAGTCAGTGGAACGGCTGGAGTGTGTGCTAGCGCTGGGGGAGACTCTGCAGCTAATGATGAGATGACAGTGTGCAAAGAGATTTGAAAGTGGAAAGCCAAACTTGGAAGCCAGATGAAAAGCTGGAAAAGGCAGGTGCTGAAGTGCGTGTGATCACGGAAAAGAGGCTGGACAGAGAAAGAAAGTGGGAACAGCAGAACAGAAAGGTTTTGTGAAAGGAGAGCAGACATCTGTCGTCTACTCTGCCAGGCTCAAAGGCAGGCAAAAGAAGTCAGTGGCATTTCAGCCCTCTCTGCAGCAGGTGGCTTGCAGGCTCCGTCCCCAGCCAGAGCTCTGGGGACTCACAATTAAATGCAATGAAGTGGAATAAGATAGGCTGGAGCACTGCAGCGCATCAGGGCCTGAAGCCTGGAAGGTAGTCTCTAAATCTGCCTGGGAGTCATTCCTCTGATCAGCAAGGAAAATTGTGGTCACAGTCCTACTAGGAGCCAAAAAAAGAAAAAGGAAGTGCAAATTTACTATATGGTGGTAAAACATTCAATTCTGTAGTAGCAGGAGAAGGAGCTGTGGGTTCCCAAAACCCTGAGACAGATCAAATGTGGCCTTCCAGCCCTGAACCTCACACCCTCGAGGCTCACTCTAGGGGTCCCAGGAGCACTGCCGTCAGGGTAGTCTTCTTAGGAGTCATTTTACTTCATGAGGGTGAGGACTTTGCAATCCCTGCACGGCTGTTTGCAGGCTCTTTTCTGTAGAGCAGAAGGCACTGAGGAGTTGTGCATACTTTTTCTTCAGCAAAACAATCTTAGTCTCAGGTGTGTGGAACTGGATATTTAAGCACTCACAACATTTCCTGACACTGGGTGCCAGCTCAGTTGGTTATCCTCAGCCCTCTGCTCCAGCTCCACATAAGAGCGAAACCCAGCCCCTGAGATCTTTCCTGGCATGAAGGTAAAAAGATGCCTGCCTCCAGCCCATGCACTGGGATCCACAAAGGGCCTGTTTCCATTAAAGCCAACAGCAAACCTTCGGAACAGACTCTGAGCTTCCTTATTCCCATCTCAAACGGTGATGGGAGCAGGAGATGTGTGAGCCGAGTGCACCCAGCACTGGGGAGCCAGGTGCCTGCACCCCTAGTTCATCCTGAGGCTCCAAAGCTCTGCAAGCCTGAGTCACTTCCCGAGATCAGGGGTCCAGGACACCCAGTGGTGGCTTCACCTCCATCAGGGAGCGTAAAGAAGAGTGAAGGGAGGTTCAAGTCCTTAAGGCTGAATGTCTCACAGTGGCCAAACTCATGCAGAGCCCGTACCACAGCCTGCCAAAGCAAGCAACATGTTCAGTCACAGCGCACGGGTTAGCCACTAGCGTGGCACTGCATGCTCGTGGACGTGAGGAATCCCAAGCACTCACCAGCTGAGGTCTTCCCATCTCAGCCTGGGATGGTGTTGCCTGCTTTTTGTGAGAAATGAAGGACTCAAAGATTACTGCCTTATCTGTGTACAGGCACCCCTCACTGATACTCCGAAACTTCCCATGTAAGTATAAAAGCAGCCAATCCAAGGCTCCAGCAGTATGAGTGATGGGAGACTGACAGTATGTTTAAGCACCCTCCTGAGCTAATCTTACATGAGCAACTGCTCCAGAGGATCCAGTAGCTAAGTTCCCGATGAGAATATGCTGCATGAGTTGCATTTGCTTTTGTTTCTATTAGACAAATGTTTCTATTTGTCTCGTTACACAACACCAACCACAAAGCAGCCACATAGCTTTTGCAAGCTGCTATTTAGTTGCTTCACGCTGGTAAAGACTAGTTATGCTAGTCTTAGGAAGTCGACCTACATCCTTTCAGCTGTTACCATCTCATCAAACAGGCCAACCTCATGCTAGCTAGTTCTTGCCCTGTCTTGTTTTAATCAGTTGGCCCAGTGGCTCTTTTTTCAAGGATTCACATTTCATTTGCATAAGAATGTTAATGGAGTAATTTCAGAAATAAACGCCCAGCTTAACCCTGCTGTACCCTTAGGAAAAGTCCTCTCCACCGTGAAGGCTTTTTGGCATTTCCCTTCCCCTCCACTGGCTCCCAAAGGCACACACGAGAGAGGTCAAGCTCCTTTTTGTGTTACTTTCAGAAACAGCGGCTTTGACAATAAGAAAATACAGCCAATGTTTCCTGTTTGTCTTATAATAAACTCATAAATTGTCTTTTCTAGAGGGACCAAAGAAAAGCAAGACCAGAGGAGGCAGGCCATCTTATGGCCGGCATACATCTGTACTTTGCATTCACCAGTGGTGTGATTAGCATATGTGGTGGGGGGCTGGGCCTGTTTGCTGGGCTCTTTGCACATTTCACTTGAGGCGATGATGGGTATTTAGAAAAAAACACAATAATCCTGAAAGTGGAAAATCCCAAATCTCCCTGCACAGCGCACAGACCCCAACTGCTGGGGTGCGAAACCAAACTCCTGTTTTGCCTCTGTTCCCCAGGATTTTTGCATCTGCAGCCACACTGTAGCCTATTTCTAGTTCCAGTGAGGGAAGAGTAGAAAATCTTTCTTTATCCTTGAAACAGCCTGCAACTCGCTGGTTTCTGTGAGGAGGTGGCAGATGTGTGCTTGAGCCCCTCCAGCTGAGCGGATATTCCAAGTGCCAGACACCACTCTCCAGCATGCAGGGAAGCCGATGCTTATTTTATCCCACCCTTCACACTCACTTTCTCTTTTGCTATGAACTGTGCAGAAAGATTGTGCTTTGTCAAGGTTAATGAGATATTTATTCTACATTTGATCTCTCCATTTAAAGCTTAATTACTGCCCTAGAAAGCCCCAGTCCTTGGAAATTGGCATCTTTATGCAACAAAAAGATGGAGCCCTCAGCTGTTTCACACTACATGAACGGAACGCCATGTCAGTTCACCTTATGAGGTAGATCCGTTTTCTGTGAGTCCGGCATTCATAAGTTTTCCTTAAGCACTCTCTACCCGCCGCTCTCATCTTCCTCCTTCCTTGCCACTCCTTTTCAAGCCTTTTTCCTCCCCCTCTCCTTGACACCCCTGTGAGGACAGCCAGCTGGGGTGCATGCTCTCCAAGCCTGGGAGTTTTATTTTCCACAAAGGCACTTCCCTGTTTTGTTAACAATTCCATTCCAGAGATGCTCTCAAGCTGTCTGCATGACATGCTACCTGTTGGTCCCCTGGTCTGGGTGCCTGCCTCCTGAGGGGTGCCTTCCCTGGGACATAGCTATGGGCCTTGAGAGACAGAGAAGGCCCAGAAACCAAAAAGAAAGAAAAAGGGTCACTGCAAACATAGGCCTCTGTGCAGAGCTTGTGCGTGCTCTTCTGCAGGGGCTTCCAGCTACACCAGCCTGGTGCAGCATGAGCTGGGGCGTAGGGAGAGCTGAGCCCCACTGCCACCAGCACCCCACACCGAGACCTGGTTATAAGAGGGCAACATCATCTCTGGCACCTCCATCCAACCTGGTTAACATGGCAGAGCCAAGCCCCATGGTATTGCACTGGGGGAAGGGTGCATTTGATCAAGAGGAGCGAATCACACATCGGGTCAGAAACTTCTGCCAGGCGGGATGCAAAGCAGCACAGGCCAAACCTCCAGACTGCGTCAGCAGAGCACATTACGCTGAGCTGCACTAATTAGTAGCCTAAAGAGAAACAGCTTCAGCGTGGATGAGTTCTCTCTGAATCAAGTCTCCCCGCAGAGACCTGCTGGTGCATCAGCCCTTTCTGCAGGCATTGCACCAGCTTCTAGCTCTGGCCTCAGGTCATTGCGTTGCTCTTCCCTCATGCTGAGGACAGGCGCCCCTGGCAGGCACCCTCTCAGGGGCCGAGGAAAGCAGCTGGGTTGCTCAGGCTCATAGTGCGGAGATGTGCTGGGCAGGAAGCTGAATGCTTTTTTGGAAACACTTCTGCTCTGGGCCGTGCGATTTCTCGAGGAGGCAGGGTAAATGGGTCACCGGGAGGTGCTAGCAGTGACTGCTCAAGTGTCAGCAGGGAACGTTTGCACTGGGATGTGTTTCTGAAGTCAGGATTATGTGTGCTCTCTGAGCTTTATATAGTCACTGCTGTAAAGGGAGGAATAGTCATATGTCTAATGTGTTGTAACATTTTAACAAATTCTTCACCAGAAAGTTACTCTGCACAGTAATGTTTTTAGCATGGCCCATGAATATATAAATATAAATGATCATATAATAATCAGAACATTGGGGCTCACTCGTCAAGTCTGATTCATGGCTCTTCCCAGCACAGTCTGAAGCTACTGGAGCAGCTACAATTCATCAAACATACATAGATGACTGTGGGCAGGAGAAAACATTCTTAAATGTAGCTGCAGGCCTCTTACAGACTTGCTACATTTAAGAGGTGAGTGTCCCTCCCAGGCCAGTGCTACAACCGTGGTTATTCAGAAGGAAAAAATACTCAACTTCTGTATCTTGGTTTGAGATAACTTGGTGGAAGCAAACCCAAAGAATGTGCCCAACTTAGCTTTTCAGAGCTTAATTTTTAACATTTACTTTGACATAACATAGTTGTTTATCGGTTGTCTATGCCCAAATGATTCAAAACTTCTCCGTTACCTAAAGAACAAGGAAAGGGAACAGCAGCCAGCCCTCTCCCAGCATCGCAGGAAGGGGAGAGCTCTTTGTCTCTCTGTATCAACCTGTTGTCCTCCCAGTGCAGGACTACGCATTGCTGCACAGTTGCAGTCTCACTGGGTGAGCGTCAGGTTATGACAGTCCACATTTTCCTGCTGAAAACTGCTTCGATCCTGGAAAAAAAACTCTTTTTAAAATGCTTGCCCTAACTATCTTTTGTCGTTCTATACTATCAGCAACATTTCCTTGAGCCGTATCACTTTGAACATCTCTAACCTATGACAGCTAGTGCCAAAGCCTATGCATTTAATGCAGAGAAACAAAATTTTTCTTCTGAAGAGGTCTGCTTTAGAGTCTGCTTTTAGTCATATAACCCATGCACCATCCCTTCTCTCATATTGCTCAGGTTTAGCTCAGCTCAGGTGGTGGCAGGTTTGTGGACTCTAGCTAGCTGCAAGCAGGTGCTCTTTCCTTGCCTCGGGAAATGCTACCTGGGACAAGGTGCCTAATCCTGTCTCTCCTTCCCTATTCCTCTCTTCTGTCCATGTATGACTACAGCCTTTCTCACAGTGGCATTTCATCCTTCCTTTTGAAAGTGGAGGGTCATGTGATATCAGAAGTTGGTCCACAAGGGCAGCGGCCAAGATCATGTCTGAGCCAGCTGAGGAGGTTTAGGGCTGAGTTCCAGAACTTACAGGCACTGTGCAGAGGGAAGCTGACATCTCTTCCTCCAGCAGTGCTTTTAGTACTTAGTAAGCATCTCTGCTTTAGACTGAGAGGTAAAATTTTCTCTAAAAAGAAGACAGTTCCATGGCAGCCTTCTTGGGGTGAAGGGGATGGTAACCAAAAACTTTCGGGTACAGGCTTTTGCTTGGTATCCCAGAAGACAACAGTAGTGTTCTCTTTGCAGGCCTGACATACAACAAATTTACACAAACAAACAAACAAACAAACAAACAAACAAAACTAGTAATAACAGAGGTGAGTCGCCTTATGCTGCAATAACAAGGTTAAACCATTTAAGATGTCATCACTGCTCTGAGAGGTGTCTCTGGTTACGACAGCTCTGACGCAGGGAGGGGAAACTCCTGTTGGAAGTGTCAGGACATGCCCAGCAGTGGCGATGCGTAATGTTTCCTGTTATCATGGGATCTTTCATTACATATGATGGGGAAACAACGTATGTCATACTAGAAAAGCCATCCGTGCTCCGTGTACTGTAGCTGCAGCCCGCGAGGTGGCAGAAGGAAGCGGGTGTCACTGCGGGCTCAGCCCGCTCAGGCTGTGCATCTCCTTATCGCTGGTATTTTGAATTTTGAAAAGGCAGGCAAAAGAAAAACCAATTGCAGAACAGAAGCATGTTTAACTTTCATGTCAAAACTTTCCTGAGGAGAAGAGGATAATCTATTAAGAGGATTATTTATAGACACTAAAAACAATCAAGAGAAGCGCAGAAAAATTGTATGTCTTGGCTCCCTTTTAGCACCATGTATTTAGAAAAGGTAAGGCAAACAACAGGAATGGGCAGGAATTATTTTATGCCTCCCTGTGAAGCGATGACTGCCAAGAAGATGCCCACAAACAGCTCTGCTGCAATATAAATTGGCACTTTATCAAATCAGCTCCCTAGCGAGCCCACCTGGCCTGTATGTTTATCGACTTGTTTATTGACCAGATCTATATCTGATGGTAATTAGTTAAAAAAATTGAGCTTGTTCAGCTCTTCAGCCTAACACACATTAAAATCCTGAAGGAAAGCAATACATATTCAGGAATCAGCAATCATCCTCCCGAGCTCCAAGAAATCTGGGTCCTGGTGAAGCTTCTGGGGAATTTCCTTACCCTCATGGACCGTAGCACTCTCCTCTTCAGAGAAGACACGGTGGTACCATTACTGAATGGCATCCCCTATAGTCGTGTACTTGGGGGTCTGCTTCCAGGCAGAACTGTGAGTAGAAAAAGTGTCCTATATATATTTGTTAAGCTCCCAAGTGTCCCTTTGCTGGAATCCCAGTGTGTCCTGCCTCAGTTGGGGTTACCTGCTGAAGGAAAAGCAGCTCATACAAGCACCCCGTCTTATCCTATATTGCAAAGGACTTTTAAACCGCAGCTGTGAGATACTACTCTGCCCAGTGGGATAGCTCAGTAATATGGCTTTACTATTGGTTTCTTGGAAAAAGAACACAGAAAACAGAAGAAAAATCTGCTTAATTCCCCCAGTTAGCAGCGGGAGGGAGGTCAACATGACCTCATCACATCTCAGACAGCAAAGAACCCCCGCAAAAGACCTTCTCTGTGTCTGCTTCCTGTGCGACCTTGTGCGTGCCCCAAAGGGAAGGCTGTCATCAGAGCTCACACTGCTGCACCCAACCACAGAGCACAAAGTCTGAGGAAACCCAGTTTTATTCAGTCTGTCCCTCGCTCCTGTACGTGTTGCTGCTGGGCTGGGGTCACATGTTGTTTTTCCCAGATAAAAGTGGGAAATATGGCTTAGACTATCTTTCTAGTAGATCTTAATTGGACTGCCCTTGGACTACGTACCTTTTTTGCCACCACTGCTCTGACGCACTAGGCTCGCTGGCCATTACTTGAGGAGTTTTGCTGGCTGGCTGAGCTGCCTCTGCTCTGGACTACCTGGAAGCCAGGCCCGTGCTGCCTGGTGCTCACTGGCTCACCCTGCAATGCCAGCCCTATTCACACAATCTGCAGAAAGCACTAGAGGAAGGGGTCCCTTTTGCTACAAGGCTGTTGTGTTATTTCTGCTCTACATTCCCTTCATTAACTTAAATCTCCATAAAGCTCCCCCATCAGCAGGCTGGCACCACCTCCTCAGGAACCTGCAGTGCTTCTCGCAAATCTAGCACAAGCATGAAGCACCCAGCACTGGGAAATGTTCCTGCTCTGGTGCCCTTTGGGTACCGGCTTAGGTTGTTCTGCCTCTGGAAACCGTAAGTCCTTCCTAGTGGGGCCAGCCTGGAGTTTTTCTATCACTACAGAGCTTAGTACACTTATATACCGCTGTATAATTAACAGTGCCATCATTTGCTGATGATCTTCATTTGTTTCCCTCGTGCTGCTGTTTTTGGGTAATGCAGGTATCCTCAGCAAAAAGATGCCTGTAAGGTCATTTGCACCTGAGAGTTTCTTTGGATTTAGTGCCTGTGCTCTTAGTTCTAATAAAAAGCCTCACTGTAAAAAGTTAAAAAGAAGCACAGCTAAGAAATCTGTTTTCCCACGGATTTATAGCTGGATTCTCTGGCATCCAGCAAGACACAAACTCCCACCAAAATTTGTGCAGGTGGGATGCAGCATCTCTTGCATGTAGATTCTGCAGTATCTGAGCCAAACTCGCAGTGCAGCTTGCAGGGCCCGGGGAGGATGCTCTGTGCACGGATGGCTGCCTCTGCTGATTAACTGTTCCCTCCGATTTTGACTGAAATCAGTCAATGGGCCCAAAATTGCTAGTGGGACAGACTGAATGGTTGCATAAGCCTCCTTTCCATGGGAAAATGCTCCAGAAGAATACATGGTCAGACCAACTGTGTGCATGTCACTGACTGCACTCTGAGTAAGCCAATTTACCTCAACCAGTCTGGTCCTGTCAACGAAATGTAACTACTAATGTAGGAGACGTGCCAGTAAAGCCCAAGTAGCTCTGATAACATTGTGTATGGAACAGAAAGGTTAAGATAAAGTAAAGGGAAAGAATATAAAGCCAGGCAAAATTTGAGGCTTGGTGTAGTCGGGAGACCTGCATTCAGCTGAGCTCTTCTATTTCTGTGGCAGAAGTACCCCCTGCTCTCATAAAGGCTCCCCCAAAGTGGAGAGAGTGCTGGGGACTGATTGCAGGGTGCTATGCTCCTCCTGAAGAGAAAGCCCTTAAAAACACAGTCATTATCTTAATTGCTGCCTCTGTGTGTTGACAACAGAAAAGAAATCAGAGCTACTTCTGAGTTAGTGAGCTTGCACAGACTGGGCCAACACACTGCAGAGACAACGCCAGCGGATGTTGTGCTAGACATAAATTGGACTCTATAGCTTGAATAGATGCCAAGGAGCAAGTCTGATCTCCCAAACAGCAGCTAACAGACCATGAAGAGAAGTTGGCAGGAAAACGCAGAGATCAGCTGTTGAGAGCTGCGACACGTCCTGCAGATAAGGAGCTCGGGGCTGGGTACCGCATTCTCATACCACATGCAAGCTGCAAATTAACAACTGCACCTCTTTCAAATTCACTTGTGGGCCTTCTAGAGAAAGTCATACACAGGCAGCAACATTCAAACCAGCAGACGTGAGCGGGATTTCTCCCGGTATTTTTGTATTGTAAGACTTCATCTCTATATCATATAGACATATCTATATCATAAAACTTCATTAAATAGAGAGCAGAACCAGAGAGGAGGCCAAGCACAGCTGTTGTCTGAGCATGTGCTGTGCACCTAACACTAATGGACCTGCGTACGTCAGTGCCAGTGAGCAATGCAGCCCACAGTATTACACAGGATTATCTCTTAGGATGCCTCATAAGCAAATCAAAGTTCAGAAATTCTTAGTCCCACCTTCCTTATGTGTTAAAGAATAAAGTTATTCACAGCTAACATTATCTGTCTTACTACTTCTGTCCTTACTCAGACTCGGGCTGGCTGAGGCTCCGCTGTGATGTGTGCCATGCAATTGCTGTTAGCCCCGTTCCAAGCCAGTGCCTGAAGGGCAGCAGTGGAGATGTTACTGGAGGGCAGCTACCCCTAAGGGTTCAGGGTTTAACTTCTCTAGGCTCTGCCATGTCTCTGGTAGAGGCTTTCATAGCTGGCTGGAACGTGTTCATTAACACCAGGACGTCCAGCCTGGACTCAGTCTTTTCTTTGAAGAATGGATATTGGATACTTTTTGAGGATTGTTCCTGGATATCATCGCCATGGTCTTTCTGTCGCAGCACAATGAAACAGCTGTTTCCCCCTTGGGGTCTGAGTAACAGGATCTTGAGGCCTTTCCTAGACGCCACCTGACACTTGGTCAGAAGGGCCATTAACAGACTGTGCCAGGGCAAGTAACCTTGATGCTACAATCTGCTGTGTCCCTCACCACCAACAGCATAAGTGCTGCAGGCACTCAGGAGCAACCAGGCTTTCTGCTGTGTGAACAAGTTGGTTCATCATTTCTGCTCCATGTCAATCCCACCTAAAACTTCAGGATTCACTAAGGTTAGATGAGACACAACATGCAAGGACGCTTGTCAGTTTAATATCCTCTCACCATCATGCTTTCTCCCAGCGGCTAAACCCAAATGTTTTTCATTGAGAAAGTTGTTGGCTGAAGTGATCGCAGGTTTCCATAGCCACAGTGCCTTTGCCCAGGGCAGGATGCTGATGTCTCAGGGTCTTCGTGTTGTGCAGCATGTCCCAGAGAGAGCGCAGCCACATCTAACGCCACCTCTGAGATTTAAGAATGTAGACACCCCATCACAGGACAGCTGAGGGCAGTGGATCTAGCATCTGAAGCTGGTGCACTCCACAGGATCATGAACAGAGGTGAACAGTGCCAACTGTGCCCTTCACTGATTTTTCAGCGTTGTCATATAATTCTCCCCCATAGCCTGGAACAAATTCACAGAGACTTGGTCAAAGCCTTTTCTCTTGCCTGGGCTGTGCTAAATACAAGGGTGGTTCCTAGCATCTCCTCCTCTTTCCCAAGACAAACATTTCTTCCTTCTTTGCAGGCGGGTGTGGTAAAAAGCCACCTCCAGTGCTGAGCTAGCATAACCATACATTCTTTCCCTTATCATCACTGTTTGCCCAAGCACCTCGCCCTCCGCAGTGCCTCCCTGAGCAAGGAGAGACACAGGCTCTAGAGCCACAGCCACGTAGAGCACAAAGGTCGTTTCCTGACCCAGGCCTAATTAGTCGTTAGAAGCTGCAGTGAAGCTGCAGTGCCCACGAGGAGAGTTAGCAAGGCTCTGTGCTGGCACAGGGCTGCAGGGTTAGAGAGATGAAGAGGATGTGATTTGAGCTTCAAAGCAGCTACATCTGTCTGAGCCCTTCCATCAGTCAGTTTTATGCACACAGTTGCATCTGGGTACTGCTGGAGGCTTCCAGGTCAACAGCGGTGTCAGGGGATCCACAGGGGTTAGCAAGCATCAGGCTTTGCTGTTTTCTTTGTGGCAACTTTGCCTGGCGTTTGGGAAGGGACATCCAGAGAAAGATCTGGGGAAGATCCTCAGGACTTCTGGGCACCCAGAAAAGCAGTCAGGACAGTGGCTCCAACAGCAGTGCTGGACACCGGTGAGACCTGGACCTGGTCACTTGGTAGGGCAGGCTGAGTCTGCAGTGTATGTCCATCCAAGTTCTGCACGGCCACAGCACAGCGTTAGGAAACCAAGAGAAAAATACAGGTGTCCTGTTTATACAGACTAATGGAAACCACGGGAACAGACTGGGATCTGACTACACAAAATTTCAAAAAATTATTGTAAATGGGAAGCCATCCTCAGTGCCAGGTTTTTTACTGGTCTTGGTCCCACAAGGACCTGTTCTTACCAAAGCACTATTCAGTACTACCTCAAGCTCTTTGGTTTATCAAAGAGAAAGGTAAAAAGAAGAGTCTGATCCCGATTTTAAGTATCTGAGGAAAAGATTTGCTCACCAAAGAACTCTTTACAGTATCAGAGAGAAGTATAGAAGCAACAAGCCTGGGAGATCATTTCCAGTCTAAATTTATCTTGCTTAAAGGTGCATATTTTTAAACAGGGAACAGACAAAGTGTGCAAGGGCTCAGGCTGGGCTGGCAGCCTTTGTTTTGAGCTTTGCACAGCTGGAGTTACTGTGGATGCCGGGACACAGGGGACAGTGCCAGGAAGAGCCTGGGACAGATGGTTTGGAGAAGGGTACACTGGAGATGTGGAAGAAGGAAGGCTCAGGTGCAGGATGGTAAGGGGTTGCAGTCTTGGTGTGGGGATGGGGAGAGAGTGCAGCAGGCAGGTCTCGAAAGCTCCATACCTATCTAAACATGGACAGCATCAGATCTCTGTTTTCTGTGGCGGGTTGACCCCGGCTGGATGCTAGGTGCCCACCAAACCGCTCTGTCACTCCCCTCCTCTGCTGGACAGGGGAGGGAAAATACATTGAAAAGCTCGTGGGTCAAGGTAAGGGCAGGGAGATCGCTCAGCAATTACCATCATGGGCAAAGCAGACTCATCTTGGGGAAATTAATTTAATTTATAACCAATCAAATCAGAGTAGGATAATAAGAAAATAAACCCCCTAAATCTTAAAACACTTCCACACCACACTCCTCCCTTCTTCCCAGGCTAAACTTCACTCCTGATTTTCTCTACCTTCCCCCCCGACTCAGCAGCAGAGAGGGACGGGGAATGGGGCTGTGGGAATGGGCTGTGGGAATGGGGCTGCCTCTGCTGCTCCTTCCTCCTCAGGGGGAGGCTCCTCACACCCTGCCCTGCTCCCGCCTGGGTCCCTCCCACGGACACAGCTCTCCATGGCCTTCCCCAATGCGAGTCCTTCCCTTGGGCCGCAGTTCTTCACGAACTGCCCCAGCTGGGTCCCCCCACGGGCGCAGCCCCTCAGGCACAGCCGGCTCCAGCGTGGGTCCCCGCGGGGTCACAGCCCGGCCAGCAGCCCTGCCCCAGCCCGGGCTCCTCGCCATGGGGCCACAGGTCCTGCCAGGAGCTGCTCCAGCGTGGGCTGCCCATGGGCTCACAGCCGCCTTCGGGCACCCACCTGCTCCGGCGTGGGGTCCTGCACGGGCTGCACGTGGGGATCTGCTCCAGCATGGACCTCCCTGTGTCACCAGCCTACCGCACCGGGGGCTGCACCACGGGCTGGGGGAGAATCTCTGCTCCGGTGACTGGGGCACCCCCTGCCCCTCCTGCACTGGCCTGGGGGGCTGCGGGGCTGCTGCCCTCACATATTCTCACTCCTCTCTCCTGCTGCAATTGCTGCTGTGCAGGTGGTTTTTTCTTTCCCTTCTTAATTATGTAATCCTAGAGGTACTACACTGTCACTGACTGGCTCGGCCTTGGCCAGCAGCAAGTCCATCTTGGAGCCAGCTGGAACTGGCTCTGTTGGACATGGGGGAAGCTTCTCACAGAAGCCACCACAGCATCCCCACCGGCTACCACAACCTTGCCACGCAAACCAAATACAGTTTTCTAACCTGGTATTTTTGCTCATGGAAGCATTGTAAAAGACACTTCCCCACTGGGACAGACATGCAACTCTCCAGCACCAGGCATTTCCACTTCACTTCATTACAATTTTTTAGCGAAGTTGCAAAAGCACAATTTTTCAAATTAGTTTTACAGACCAGCAGTCAGATTAAAATGAGTAATTTTTTTTTTTAATCATGTCGTTCAAATGACTGCTTTAAATTTTTCTAACCTAGTAAATACTAATGTGCAAAGTCTGTATCTGAAGTCACCTCACAACCAGCTCATTTCTTTTCAGCTCTGGGACTCTCCTTTAAGTGTTATTCTGTCTTGCCTGATTAGAGATGTGCACCGAGTGTTTTCACAGAAGCATAATTCATCCTCCTTGGTTTTCTCCTGCTGTTTCCAAGGAAAAGCCAGGCTAAAGGACAGAGTGAAAAAGCAGGCCTCTGCTTGTGCTGCTCAGACACCAGCCATGTAGCAGGAAAAGGGATTTCCATTCCTCCATACCGTGGCAGCCTGTCTTAAGAGTAAACTTATGAGCACCTGCTGAGATGTGACTGTGGGCTTCATACATCCACAGTAACTCAGCTGCAGCAATTCGGACAATCAGCACATACGTTCTACCTCACTGCCCCACAAGTAATGTTACCTCCATATAGCTGCCATCTTTTGGCATTGCTGGCTGCTTCCAGGAATGAGTTTTCTGTTCTGCTCCCACATCCTATAGCTTATTGCTTTGCTGCAGCAGTCTTGGATCTTTTGCAGAAAACAATGGGATCTAGTTGCCTGGTGCAACCAAATCATTCCCCTGATTTCTCTTGCCAGGTCCTATTTATCCACCAGTGTTTGTGAGCTAGACCTTACTATGTTCAAAGTGCTGTCAGCAGCTGGCAGGAAAAACAGGCGATCAGAGCAACCCCTGCAGCTCAGTTTGCAGCAGGGTCTTTGGATTCCTGCCTTTAAGTCATGCAGTGTCTTCAGTGTGAGTATAACGGGGCATCTGAAAAGGAAAAAGTTGAAATCCAGCAGATGTTTCTTGCTGATCTCTTCCTGAAGCGGCAGACTGCTGGGGCTGAGCCAGGACTGCAGACCTGGGAAAATCAGCAGTGTGTGTGTGGCACTTTTGGTCCAAGGTTGCTTTCCTTCCATGGGGAACATCCTGCAGCTGCAGAGCCCTTTCCTGTGTAGCGACTTTCTGTGCTCATTAGGGGATGTGTCATTCTGGGATGCACCCTTGGCCTTCACTTCCTTGCCCAGTAAGATTTTACATGCTATTTGGACAGCAGAAAGAGCTTCCCACCCTGCCCTTAGCAACTCTAGAATGGCAATGAAATCTGCATGTGGATGGCTGAAAGATAGATGGAGATGCTGGCTGTGGATGAGAAGTAACCGCCCCTTCCACAAGGTACAACAAGCAGCTACTAAAATACTTGCTAGTATGAGGGTGGAGTCTTACAGATGGGCTGAAGAAGGAAGCAGGCAGAGCTGGTGGATGCTTTGAGCCACCTCAGTACAGAGGCATCTCTGGGATGTGCAGCCACTCAGAAGCACAGACTGAGGGATGTATTGCCCTCCTGGAGGCTAGAGGCAAGTTGTCAACAATGTTGCCCTGTTTGTGAGAGGTTTTAATCACAAGTGCTGCACAGCTTTTAATATGCACACAACACAGCGTGAGGATTGTTTTTCTTGCTTCATATATATTTAGCTATATTGGTGGGAAGGAGGGAAATCTGGGTATTCTGAATTAATTAAAAATGTACAGATATATTGGTTTTCATAAGGCAGGGACTTAAACATGTACAAGATTTAAAAGCATGAATCGAGGGCACACACAAAAAGCAAATAAACACATCAGATTAATTGGTGTGCATTTAAAAACAGTAACTGTACGTAATGCTGTGCAAAGCTAAAATCTATTTTAAACTGTTTATATAGAACGGAAGCGTGTGTTCTCAAGGTCTCCAGTTTGTCTGTGTGGGTTGGTCAAAAAAGTTGCGACATGCTGAGAAAGGCATTTGCACCTTGTTGTTTTTAGCAAAAGTCATATCCAACAAAATGGATTTACAAGAGGAGAGACTGCAAAATACTTAGAGGTCAGAAGACAATCTTTGCCCATGCTCCCCAGGAGATGCATATGCCTTGCCAACCTTCGAGGAACTGCATCTCTGAGCTCCTCACTGCCTCCCTCTCTGTCATTCCTCATGAGCCTTTTCCTCAAGCCCTCTCTTCGCCTCTCAGAGGATGTGGGCAGCTCCATGTCACATCCTCCCTTGAACATTTTTTTGCCCTTCCAAGGGAGAGGAATGTTCAATGAAGCAGCTCCATCCATGCTTGCTGCAAAGGGTCAGGTGCTATGGGAGAAAAAAAAAAAAAGAGAGAAGGGACTGTTAGTTGTAGTGTCTATGCCAGAAAAGCAAAACAACACAACACCACAATCTACCATCACCTTTGGGACACTCTTCCCTGGGTTTGTCCTAATTTAAGATTTGGTGACAAAAGTATTTCCATAGGCTACCTTGTTGCACAGGATCCTGAGACTGTGGTAGGGGTGAGATATAAGTGACTGTTGTATCAACATTTGGAAAAGGTTAACAAATGCATGGGCACCTGGCAGGCTGCCAGCTTACTGGGGGTGTGGAAGAAGAGGGGGGACTGTCTTGCTAGTAAGGGTAATGTCCCTCTTGTTTATGTGTTTCTGAAGTCTACTGATGGGAGCATGAGTACAGTGAGCAGCAGAGGGAGGCTGGCAATATGGTGGACATCACCTGAGGTTGTCCTTGTTCCAGAGGATGTGACCCATCAGGTGTCGACCCTATCAGATGTCCCTGAAACAAAGAAACTGTTCAGAAAGGCAGCAGGCAAACCAGGAAAAGACCTGCATTGCTGCTAAAGGGGCTGGTCCTTCAAAGCTCCAGTGGAAGTGGAAGGGTATCGCAAGCCTGCGGTGCCCTGCCAAGAGAGTTGCATTGCTGTGCCATCTTCCTTCCAAAACAGAGCAGAGTCTTTGGCTTTCCTTCTCCTTTTTTTTTTTTTTTTTTTTTCCTCTTCTTTTTTTCCCTTTTTTCCCATTTCTAAACCTTGCAGATCAGCATACTGCACACTACAAAACACCTAGCTCTACAGTAACATGCAGAAAGAGGCATACCGTCATGTGCCTTAAAATATTTCATTCTGCAGTATATATGTATTGTGATTTGGTATCATCTCATACCAGAGCAGAGCTAAGAATCTATTTAATCTGTGAACTAAATACATGATTTAAGATCTCACTGGTTTTTGTATTTGCCACAACAGCAATACCAGGCAAACCCATGAAGTGCCAGCATTCCAGCTGCGGAAAAGTAGCACACAGCAATTAGGGTCAGTGGAGGGACAGGAGTTAATGTTGTGTCAGGGAGGCATGAACTGGATATATGAGAGCTGGAGCTGTGGTTGTGAAAAATGCCTTTACAGGAAAAAGAATGGTATGCTAACGCAGAGAAAGGGTAAATGAGCAAAATGTTACCTTGTCAGGCCCCCGAGCTAGATTAAGTACTGCTGCATGATGTTTTATATCAAACAATGCTAACTGCAGAGGATTCCAGCCTGTCTGAGGTTCTGCCTGCAACCATGTCATCTTGTTGCTGAAATTCAGCAATACTGACTCTGATCTACCATCGCATCAGCTTTGAATATCCTTTCAAAGGATATTGGTTTCAAAGTCCGTGTCTTACGACCTTCGACTGCAGAGCCAATCTCTCTGCAGTTCTGCGTTCTTGTCAATGTTGGTCTGCATCCATGAAATCTAGGGAGAAGACCTCCACCACTTGTGGGCCCAGGGCGCATCCCCTTCCCTTTCCTTGACTTGTTCAGACATGCCAAGGGGTCGTGGTGGGGCACTGAATAACATCACTCGATAGGCAAGCACACAGTACCAGCACGTGTACTCCCCGCAGGTAGCAAAGGGCAGCACTCAAGACGCACCAGCATTTAGCCAGTGAGATGATGCTTGATTGATGAGAACACCGGATCAATAGCGAGCACACAAGCAAATGATTAGGAAAAAGACACAGGCAGTAAGCGTGGTAGGGAACAGCAGTGGGAGGACCTGGCGGATGCACAGGAGTTGATTCAGAAGGGAAGCGCAGCCCCACCTATGCTGCTGTGAGCAAACTTGCTCTGCACCTCAGAACTGCTTTCAAAATGGGTTTAATAATACGTGTTTAAATGTCAGCAGGTCCGCAGCAGGCAGTCGTGCTGGGGACACCAGAATTCAAGTGCCAACGAGTCGCTGTCACACAGAACACGTATGTTATATCTAATGACAGAAACTGTACCTCTGTGCAGGCACAGGAAATGATGTGGAGCTGGAATCCAAAGAGATGGGAAATAAGCATGAGAAAAATGAACACCCAAGACTGTTAGAAAATCCCAAAACAACAAACGAACAAATAATCCTGCCTTACAGCATTGCTCCTTCCAGTTTCCTTTGCTGCTTTCTTCCTGAGTAAATTGGTATTTTGCTTTTTCTGATCATGTTGGTCAGCACATCCATGCTTAAGCTTGAATTGGACCCTTGTTTCCTCATCAATTGTCTCAACGTGGGAAGATAATAATGTGGTGTTTTGGTGTTGTTGTTTTTTTAATTTGGACTACTTTTAGGGGCTCCATAAGAGCTCAGATGCCTTATCCACACTCATACAGAGCTGTGTTTTCTTTGTGTATGATGCTGCTAAAGATTTCAGTTATTTGTAACCATTGAAACATTTTTCTAAGTCTTGGCTTGGGGATAATAATGAACTCCTTGCATTTGGTCTACCCTTAACTACTGAGAGGTATTCTTGGTTTTCATTCTATTTTGATGCAGAACACTCTGCAATATCTGTGGAGTTTATGAGTTGGTTTTAAACTAGAAAACAATAAGTAAACAAGAAGCACGCAGAAAAACACTGCAGTACAATTCTAGCAATTTCAAGATATGTTTCAGTCTAAAGCTTGCATTTATTTTTCATTTTAACTTCTACTTTCATTCACGTACTCTGGCTTGCTTCACCTCATACGGGAGCAACACAAAGCAGGGGAAGTCTGTAAGCCAGATAAACTGCAATTACGACGGGTTCATTTTGTCAGAGCTATGCAAAGCATCCAGCACACAGACCAGCCTTGCCTCTCTACCAGCTCACCATATCTACCCTTTGTCTCTCTGCTAACCCGTGCACGTGCATGGAAATACCCACTTTGATGTGATAAGTTTCATACAGTGAATAAATTTTAAAAAATCATTTGAAGTGAATGGGAAATTTTCCTTACTATTTTCATAGCAGAAATCTCAGCTATGGGGACTTTTCTTTCTTTCATGTTTGTTTGTTTGATTTTTTTTCCCCAGCGGTCCCTTTGGAAGCATCTAAATTGCAGAGCCATGATTTGGGCAATACAGGGACTGATGTTATGACCAGGACCTACAGCCCAAAGGGACAAAAGACAGAGCAGCCAGAGGGAAGACCGCAGTTCCCTGTCCTGCAAGGAGATCTTGTTCTCTCAAAAGCAGAAAAAGGTTTGGAGACCAGCCAGAGCTCAGTGTGCGGCATGTGATCTGTTTTATTTGACAATGTTGTCCAGCCAGGTGCGTAGCAGTGTCACAGTATGGGGACACAACTCTTGAAAGCCATCTCCAGTTCGACATCTGAAGCCAACAGTCCTCCTAGAATAGCATCAGCCAGGAAAGAGGCTTTTTTCACTTTGCAATCTTCTCTCCAATCAAAGCGAAACCTCATTCTGAAAACCACCTGCTTCCAAGCACAGAACCCAAAATGTCCACCTCTCCTCACTGCCCCACAAGCACATGCACACTTTCAGTGTTTTTTATAGTTGCCTGTTTCCGTAGAGTTCAGAACCTGCTGACAAGGTCACTTTAATGCAGTGTGAATTGCACTGTCTAGGTATAAGCATTTTTAGTCCTGTCAGTTTAACATAAAGACATCATTACAAACAGGAATATCAGGAACACAATTTTTTTAGGAAAATGTTAGGAACTTCATTTTTTATCATAGGCTTATGTTTGACTGTCTTAGATGTTGACACATCCAGACCTACTTCCAGTGACTTAAGTGTCAGAAATCTGCTACACAGCTCCCCTGTAACTGCTGTCATGCTCTGGGCATGGCTCATAATGATGGCCCAAAACATTTAGCGTACTGCTTTAGGGATTTTTTTTGGGGGGTGTGTATGTGTGTGTGGGTTTTTTTTTCCCTTCCTCTTTTTCCTCTCACTCAGATTGGAAGGGAACATTATAGTCATCCAGCCTGTAGAATGCCAAGCCCACACCTAGTAATTCCACTAGCAAGCATATCATGTTTGCTGGTTTGCCCCAGACACAGAACTCTTCAAGACTCAAGGCTTATTTTAAAACTACAGCTGCTCAAAGAGTGGCAGAACATCACCTCTGAGCAGAGATGATGCTGCTATTTCTCCTCTTCCTAATGGGTCTATCAACTGAGAAGGCGCAGACATTCAGTCTTCCTTTGGGATGTATGAAAATGTCAATTAAAAAAAAAAAAAGTGCTGCTTTATCCTTCTTAGCAAGGCCTGCCTCCATCTCTATTCATGCAAGTTAATACCTTTCAGATCACTTCTGCTTTGAATACAGTCTGTAAACGACTTCCTCTGCAGTCCTGCCTTAAACACCAAAACAAGATGCAGCACATTTTCAACTTGAAGCCAGTTCCGCCTCTCAGGCTCTTTCCTTCTGCTTTCAGTTCTTTTAACCCTTCAAGCCTACACGTGGCCCCTCCGCACGAACTGCCACCTGAACAGGAGGATTTCGTCCTCTCCGGGATCCCTTCCTGGCCTCATCTCCAGCCCCTTCCCTACAGCCTCTCCAGAGCCATTTTTCTGGATGCCACTGAGTAGGAACAGCAACTATTTTTAGGCTGCGCCTGCACTAAGCGCAGAGGAATGTGCCTGGGAGCGGGGCTTGCCGGGAACAGCGGCGGCGGGCTGAGGGCAGGCGCCTACCGCAGTCCCACCGGCGCTGCGGCACAGCGCTGCCCGCGGCACACGGAGCCCATCACCGATCAGCGACCCCGGGCCCAGCCGGGGCAACGGCCCTCGGGAGCCGAGCGGTCGGAGCCAGGCTGCGCGCCCCGGCCGTACCGCAGCCACCGCCAACCACCTGTGACCGCAGCCTCGCCCTGCCCGGCTGTTCCCGCGCACCGGGCCCCTCGTAACGCCGGGCGCTGGTGGGGCTGCGGCCCGCCCGGGGTCCCGCACCAGCGCGCCCCTGCCCCAGGGCCAGCGCTGCCGCCTTAGGGCCGAAGCCAGATCCCCGGACCTGGCCTGGCCTTGCTTCCTCTCCTCTGACCGCCAAGCACGGGCCCGGCTGCCCCAGCCACCCGGGGGAAGCCGCGCAGACCGCTTTCGCGGCGGGGACACGGCGTAACCGCGGCCGCCCCCGCTCCCCTCAGCGCGGGGCGGGCCGGGCTGCAGCGCGGGGTCAGCACGGCCCCGCGCCCCCTCCCCCCCCGCCTTATGTAACAGGCGGGCGCCGCCATTGGCCGGCGGGGCTGGGTCGCGCGCCAGCAGGGCCGGGCAGGGCGGGCGCCGGGGGCGGGGCCGCGCATGCGCAGTGCCGGCACCCGCCGTCCCTCCTCCTCCTCCTCCTCCTCTCGGGCAGGCGGCGGCGGCTGCTGCGGGGCCGCGCGGAGCCTTCTCCACCCGCTCGCCAGGGCCGCCCAGGCCGGACTCCCAGGCCGGGTGAGCGGCGGTGCCGGCCCCCTTCGCGCGGCGGGGCGGCCGCGCCGGCTGCGGGGCGGGGGGCGCGGGGGAGCGGGCCCGGTGGTGGCGGTGGCGCGGCAGAGCAGGCCCGCCCCGGGGGGGAAGGGGGCGGCCCGGCAGCGCGGCGCGCTCTGCTCCCGGCCTGCGGCGGGCCGGCTCCCCGCGGCCGGCGCTCCACCGCCGGGGCCCGCTTCCTTCCTCGGGCCTTCCCCCAGGGCACGTGGCGCGGCCGGGCCGCCCCCCGTCCCGCGTGGCCCTGCCGGGAGCCGCGGCCTCCCGGTGCCCTGCGCGCCTCAGGCCGCCCTCGCGGCGGTGCCGGGCGGGGGCCCGTTGCTGCCCCTCAGGGCCGAGCCGCCCGGGCACCTCAGGCTGCTGTTTGTTTCTGGAAGTGACAGCGGAAGCAGCTGTCGGTGTCCCGGTTTAGGACTTGAAACTCTCCGCTCCGGTTACTTACAAGGAAATGATACTGCGTGAGGCGTTAGCGGGCCGCTGGCTCCAGCCTCGCTCCCCTCTAACGCCCGTGCTGTTGCTGTTCGCATTTGGCAGCACGTTTTTCTGTGGTGTTGGGCTTCCTACGTATGATTTCAGAACGGCAGGCCGGTTTGCTGCACTCTCTGAGGGTGTGCCTGATGAGGAAAACAACACTTACCTGTGTTGTGCAACTAAAATACAGATTTAGCCTCCTAGATGAAATCATTCTTTCAAACGAACTTTGGGATTATTTTTTTCAGTTTCTTAGAATAGCTAGTCCAAATAGGCTTAATTTTTCAGTAATTGAGTATTCCTTCTGTGTTTTTCAGCTGTGTTCGGTGTAATTTGCAGTATTTAAACTCTCAGATATTTGGTCTTGGGCATCACATGGAGGCTGGTATTTTTAAGCAGACGTTTTTGTTCATGTTTTCTTGTTTAACTGAAACTAGCAGTTGCCAAATACGTACAGGCTCAGTGTGGTTGCCTGTTGCAGTGTACTACTTAAGAAGTTCTTATCAGGGGACTAAAATACATAGTAATATGCAAACACTTTATGAAAAAAAAAAATATTATATCTGAGTATTTTCTGTTAGAAGCCCCCTGACTTCTGGAGGATTATTGTAATGCTGGTAAAATAGAACAGAATAAAACCTGCAGTTCCTTCTAGTGTATGCAAAGCTATTGGCAGTATCTCTTCTTTTTTTTCCTTTTTTTTTTGAATGGGAATCTAGTGTTCATGTTGAACCATGCTGTACGTAAACAGTGTGAGGCCCTGACTGGGGTGTTTCAGAGTAACCGTAGCATACAATGAAGCATAGGCTGGTATTTTTAGTCTTATTAATGTTCAGTGCTGTATCTTAGAGACTAACTGTTGAACGCCACATGTATTTCTTTACACTTGTTAATGATGTGTGGGTTTTTTTGTGTTCAGTTTTGTTAGCCATATGGAATTTTAAATTCCCTTTTAGAGAAACCGGTGGGGAAAGAGGAGGGAACACTGAAGATGTAGTGTAATACTTCTGTAAAGGATTACATGGTGGTGTTATATACCGTGAGAGAACTGGACTGTGGCCTGAGAGGTTCCTCTCAATCTGCGGGAGTGTTTCAGGTCTTGGGGCCATCTTTGCTGCATGTCAAGAAAGTCTTGCAATGCTGAATTTCCAGATGTTGATGTTTTGTAGAAACTTCATTTTCATAATGATTTTAAGGGGTTGTCGTGCATATTTACTGGAGGTCAGTCTTTGTTTGGATAGGCCTTTCACCCCCTTGCAGTAGAAGGCTGTCTGCCCTTGTGGAAAGGACAGCATGACAGACCTGTTGTAGTCACACAGCGTGTCTCCTGACTACCAAACAGCAAATGTCCAGCTTGTGTGGAAGGGCAATGACTAACCAGGCAGCCTCCTGCGAACGTTAGGCTTTGCTAGGTGTCCTGAAAACAATGGACTTCACTAGCTGTCCTGTGCTTGTATAGTAAATCTTGTGCTTCTGTGAGAGCTGCACAACTGGATTGTGTGTGGGCTGTGAGGGACTGTGAGAAAGATAATAGTAGCAAGTGGGCTGCTGGGTTATATAACCACACTCTGAAGCCTGCTCTGTTGGTGCGCCCAAATCCTGCCTGGTGACTGCTCTGGGGGTGGGGTGCAAGCTGAATTGGGTGTCCTAGTGGGCTGTTGTAAAATGTGCTGTTTTGCTGCTCCCTGAAATGTGATTTTTGTATCTCGCTTTTTCTTCTGGTGGACCTTCTAATGGCATACAGCAATAGTGTTTGCTTCCTTTATGCTCTTGTCTATATATGGAGTAATGGCTTCTGGTGAGGGTGATTTTACTACTTTTTAAGAAGTATGTATGTGTGTAAAGTTGGCTGAAATTCAAAAACAACAGCCACCTGTAAAAATAGCCTTGAATAAAGAGGGGTGACCTATTGCTCTTGGCATTCCCAACTCCAGAGCAGCTCACAAGCGCATACACAAGAAGATAGTAGTCCAGCTTGACTAATACTTTGATTTGACTTTCTTGGAACCTGTTTCAGGTTCCCAGAAATAAAGGTTGAGTCTTAAGCTTTAAAAAAAAACCCAAACCAAACAAACACTAGATTTTATTGTACCTGTGGAAATAGAGAATAAATTTCTATGCACTGTAAAGGAAGCTTGTAATTATTCTGACTATTGAAAGCACTTTCTAAAAGTAGACCATGAAGCTTTGTAGAGGAAGAAACCTTAGAATGGCCTGATAATTTTGATGCATATTTTAAGAACTATACTAAAACCACACTCTTTACATAGTAAAGAGCTTGAACAGATGTCTGTTGTATATGAATTATAGGAGTTGTAGGCCTTATGGACAGAGCTCGTGACTGCGTCATGCTCATGGTTACGACTTCTGAGTCAGCTAGCAGCAGTAGTTTCTCATGTTTGTAGACTAAATGTCTTCTTTTTGTTTGTAGATATGGCTCGTGGACAGCAGAAGATTCAGTCACAGCAGAAAAACGCCAAAAAGCAAGCTGAGCAAAAAAAGAAACAAGGACATGATCAGAAGGCTGCAGCCAAGGCTGCCTTGATATATACCTGCACTGTCTGTAGGGTAAGAGGAACTGAAGACAAAATACTATTGTAGGCACGTCTGTCTTCCAGCTTAGAGCAGAATTTTTAAAAGATTAGTGGAAGCTAAAATACTTCTTAAGGGGCTGTTTAGCTTGTTGCTATAAGCATTTGCTTCTGTTATGTGACTTCTTACAGATTACTCTTTGTATTGAGATAGGACAAAATCTGAGAGGTCATGTACAGATCTGGTTTGGGTAGTTATCTTGCCTTTTGAATTGCAGGGGTCTGCATGTGCTGTTAGTATGATGTATAAGATGTGAAAAGTGTGAGATCACTTCCTGTTTAATCTCCAGATAGAAATATTTCTTCTCTTTGTGATTGAATTGGTCAATCTTAGAGTCACTGGTTATCAATGTTAATGTAGAGAGGAAACGCGGTAGTGCCCAAAGCTTTAGTGTAAATTTGATACACAGTACCTTCTACTAGAATAAATTACTTGACAAGAGAACAGAAATGTGAGCACTAATCAGATTATACTTTCCTTTTGGCTGGTTTTCCTGAATGTGCTTGTTTTGGAGCTGAAGGATAAACTTGCCATTTTCACTTAAATGGCCAGTCCCAAAATAGATTTGTCACTTTGAATGTTTTAAATAAGATTCCAAATTAAGGGCTGCTCACTTAAATACTTGTAACTAGCTCCTCTTCTTGTGGATCAGGCTGTAGCAGCAATCGCTTTGGGCAATTGATGCCTGCAACTGTGTAGCAGCAGTGGTCTGGGATAGCTTGTGCCAAGTAGAGAATCAGTCTACACCACAACTCTTTGGCTTATTGATAAACTAAAGAAATAACTTCCCTAAAGGTTCGATTCTGAAAAGGGTAAACATTGGTCTTTTAGCTGTTGAAAAGGAAAATGGTAAGGAGGTAGGTTTTCCACCAAACCAACCTGTGAAGTGTAAGATCTGCAGGGAAATTTCTAGCAAGAATAATACCCTTGAGGAACGTGCCAAAAAGAGCATGATACTGGTGCTCAGAAGCACCTCTCTGAAAAACTGAGGTTAACTACTGTCTTACTCTGCAGCTAAATTAATGGTACTTCTGTCACTGAGTAGACAGTTTGCTTCAGGAAAATGAAAATAAAACATAGCAGAGAACAGGTTTTGTAGTAGTGTTGAACTCTTGTACTGTGCATAAAGTTAAATGTCTCTCTTTAATCAGACACAAATGCCGGATCCCAAGACCTTCAAACAGCACTTTGAAAGCAAGCATCCTAAGACTCCACTTCCTCCAGAATTGGCTGATGTTCAGGCGTAAAGTTGTCTACAGGTCATTACCTTAATTTTTAAATGATTGTCTGAGAAAGGTGTATTACAAATCAGCTTTTTGCCACCAACAGCTGGGACTTAAAACTTGCTGCTTTTCCTTTAATATGAAAATTAACTATAGGTTAAAGTTACACCCCTGAACTGTTACACAGGAGAAGCAAGTTAATACTTACATAGGTGAAATGGCTGTGGCATTTCACTGTGCCTGGACTTTTCTTTAAGAGGGATTAATGTTATTTCAAATAGCCATCCTTAGAGTTGTAGGAATACTTTATTATTTAGTTCTTGCTTTGAAATGTTAGGTTTTGCTTTGAACAGAATACATATAAGTTAAATCTGTCTGTTGCTACAAAACATGTAATGGAAGTAGCTGTTTACAGCAATTGAGCCTTTTTGTTCCTGAAGCTATGCAAGTGAATGCAGATTTTTCTGCATTCAAAACTTAACCTCTGTGTTAACTATAGGAAGAGATTTTCCAGTCGCCACTTGTTAGGCTGTAACTGGAAGTGGTTATAATAAAAGGCTGAAATAAGGTGAAAAGCAGTATTAAGGTATTTCATTCACACAAAGGTAAACAGCATTGTGTAATGGTTCAGCTTAACTGAGTTATTCTTGTTTTTTATAGGTGAAATCATGGCACCTATTGACTCTTCTACTGTCAGACCTTACATAACAAACCTGCAGCTGCTTTTCTAAAACTGTTGATCAGCAAAAATGAAGGGGCTACAGAAACATTCATATTTTTATGCTGTTCCCTCTTGGGCTTCATGCAAAGACAATTCTGTGTAAATGTACAGTTGTGCCCTATTTGGAAATCCTGAAAAATCAGTCCATACTTGTTATAAAAAATTTTTTACAATTGTAATTATATTGATGTTCATATTGTGTAAAATAACTCATTTAATAAAGTAGTACTTTGATTTTACAATATCACAGATTAAATCATTGTAGAAGTTCTGTTTCAACTTTCTGCATTATCTGCCTTATAAAATCATAAAAAAGACAAAGTGGAATTCTCCCCATCCTGCCAAAACCCGAGCAGTATCGTTCCACTGAAAGTAATGTACATTACAGTAAATTAATCTTAAGTGAAAAGGGAAGCTGCTCAGATTTACTGTTCTGTGTGCTGCCTGCTTGAGCCTGGTCACTAATGGTCAAGTTGTTGGCTCAAGGTGCAGCAGACTCCCTAGAAGCTGCATGAGAATCCTGAGACTTCCTTCTACGTTTTTGTCCTGTGTATTGGAGTCTAATACTGCAAGCCATTTCCAATGGGATTCCTTTACCGTGAGGGATCATGTTCCTTGAAGTCATGCACTGGAGAGATTCTGGTTATGCTTGTTATCCTTTGTATTTGGTAGATGGCTGAGGAAGCTGAGAGAGGTGGCAGGGTTGAATGCTTATGGGTATGCTGGCTTGAAAAATGCTTGCGAATACTAGGTTAAAGCAACTCTGCTCTTAGTTGAAAATTTGATTTGAAAAATTTTTTTAATGATATTTTGAGCAGTCAAACCCTCAAATGCGTCTGGTTATTTCAGTAGCAACTCTTCAAGAAATATGCAAAATAGCCAGCCATTAATAACCTTCTGCACAACCAGCTTAAAATAATAAGCCTGTTGGAAAAGAGCCAAAGTAACTAAAATAATACAGCTACTTAAAGAAATCGGATGTGATTAAAGTTGCATTGACAAGAAAAAGCTGGATAATAACTCTGGCCAAGAACATTGAGCAGCTAAACATAATTTAAAGTGTTTTGGGCTTAGTTGTAATCCCAGATGTACAGTACAGAAGTAGTGGAGTAACATCTGAATGGTGCTAGAAGGTCTGCTATACAAAATCCCATCTTTGGCATTTGGAGGGGGCTTATTTAAGAGCTTTAGTTTTGACCTTGCAGTAAGAAGCAGTACTAGAATTGCTGTGATTTACTGAGGTTACAATGGATGTAAAAATTCTGGCAGTCCAAGTAACCCTTGCTATGCAGCCGGACTGTACATCAGACCTTCAGATGGCTTCCTAAAATCTAGGACCATAGTCTCAAAGACTCATTCACTTAAAAGAATGCACTTGGTATTTTATTATATAAAGTCAAAGCCTTTGTCTTCATCCACTCATTTGCTCTTTATTGAACTACTTCTGTGAGACTAGCTTCCTGTCCTCTTTGCTGTGACAGTATCTCTGTAAATACTTTGGCATAAAGTTTCTCTGTATTATAGTCACTCCAGGATAACCTGTATACCACTTAACTTTTATAAATAATGTTGTTCTCCTCTCAGAGTAATCCACTACTGCACTTGTACACCTGACATAAGAATGTAACGCTTCATTTATTTTTCTTTAATGTTATCGATACATATATCCTGACAAACTGGCTCCCACAAGGCAAGAAATCTGCTCTCAACCTTTGTGCTGTATGGGGGAGATACTTAAATGTTCCAATGCTGTAGTTTGTCTGAAAATACGCTGAGTGCAAATGGATAAAGATGTGTCTTGCACTGATTGGTAGTCTGGTTTTACTTTGGAAAATGTTCTGGGCTGTATCCCTATAGCTTGGTCCTGAGGTGAAGTATATGTTCTGTTCCTTCAATTCAGATTGTGTAGCATTAAATAAAAAGTTTTTGTTTCATAAACAATCTCTCTTAATGAGCACCGAAGAGCTGGAAAGCTGCATCGCTAGTGGGATGGTTAACTTCAGTTAGAATTGTATTTTCAAAACTTTATGATGTTTGAGTTGAAAATACCCTGTGAAACAACGGGGCTCTATGTATTAGGAGGCAAGGGTAATCCTCAGTTCAGTAAGATCCCCAGCTGCAGTAGCTGCAATCTCAATTATAGAAATAAATGAAAGCTATGACTGAATTGTTATAAAGGCTTTATAAGTGTAGGGGGAATGCTATACTAAATGTGGAAAATGTCCTCATTTTAGAATATCTGCAAAACTCCCTGGATCTAAAAGGTTAGAGGAGGGACTAGGAGTTTTCCATCGTCTCGTCCTGATCTGAAGGATGGCACCCTGTTACCTGGCTAAAGACACAGTTGTGCATTGTAATGTGTCTGATTAAAGAGAATTTAAAAACTAAAACGTAAAATGTCATATTTCCTGTCTGCTTTTAAAAACAAGTATTACTGCACTTAGAAAATTAATTTCCTGGCTGTGGACAGGCCTGGAACTTGAAGCTGTCTCACTTTACAAGAAAGAAAAATAGGCATGGAAAGTTTCCCAAGAATCCCAGAAAAAGGTTCATCTTTGTGCAGGGACAGCATTAAGGTAAAGGGTTCTTATTTGTCAGTGTGGGCATCAGCTGTCGTGGATACTTGTGGAGCAACAAAGAAGTGATTTTGTATTTTCAGAAGCCCAAATCTCTTCTGGGAACCTCCTTAAGTGGCAGCTGAAATCACATTTTAAGCAGGGCTTAGAACGTTCTGAAAAAAAGCGTCGCTTTAGATCCCAGAGTAGAAGTTAGTACGTGTGATTGTGATGAAGCCATCTCGGGGACTGCTGGGTTATCAAGAACAGTGCGGCAATTTGTGTGTGTTAGGCTAGCTTCTGTACCTCTATCTAAGGGCTTCTGCTTTCTTGCTGTCAAAAAGCTGAGTGAAAAATCTGAAATAGAAGTTGAAGATGGTTGCTATGTACCTTTAAGGACGTGGTTGACTTTATGCAGTGTGCTTGAAATGTACCTGGAGACTATCCCTTGTGCTTATTTGCTACTGAGCTGAAAATGCTTCAGCTCAAGTAAAGCTAATGACCATGGGCTGTTTGCAAACCACATAGTAATGAAGGAATTTGTAGCATTTCTGTAAACAATAGTGAACTGTTTTCCCATCTTAATAAGATGGATCAAATGTCTTTTATCATCAAATACTGATAGGCTCGAGGTCTGTTTTAGCCCCTTCTTAACAGAAACAAGTTGGGAAGTATTTAGTTGTACTAGAAGTGTGGTCTTCCCAAGGTTTGACCAGTAAACTGGATTAGTCCTGCAGAATCCACAAACAAACCAAAGGTCAGCTCGTGTTTCTCTCTACCCAGCCCCATTCTGCTGTGTATAGCTGGGGGCCTCCGATTTCCCTATTTAGAACTTTACAGGTTTCACAGTGGACTTTGAATTCAGCCCCAAAACTCAGCTGTGGACTGGTATTCAGTACGTGATTTTTCATACTCTGTAGCATCATCAGCGATGTTGCTCTAGTCCAGACAGTGGGAGGGTGTCGAGTTCTGTCTCTGGAATTTTACTGTCTGTTTTGGGCAATATTGTCCAAATTAATTGGAATTTTTTTAATGCATTGTCTGTTGTGTTATGGTTTTTATGTAGATATGGCACAATACAGACTCACTAAGGGAGTTGTGTTATCTCGGAAGCTTTCAAAAAAGGTGGAATAGCTTGGGTGTATATTTTACAGTCCTGCTGTATGCCTTTTAGGATTGAGGTTTCTGAGAAAGGAGGAACCTCTAGTTGTTCCAGCACTGTTATCTGACAGGAATCTGTTCAAGCAGGGTGTCAGCTTTTTCAGGAAATAGAGCACAGCTTTCCTTTGAAAAATACTGTCGCGTAAATAGATAAAGGTAAAGTCCTTACGGCGCTTTGACGGCATGGCAAACATACTTGCGTGTTCCCTGTTGGCAGCTGTTACAAAATCACAAACGGTGTGCAAAAGATCACTGAATGCTGGAGCTCTTTCAGAGGAGTAAGGACTAAGGGAAATCTCAAAAAGTTATCTAGCCCATCTCCTTGCTCTGAGATCGGATTAAATCTGCCAAGGCTGTGACTGGAAGTGTTTCTCTAACTCTTAAATGCTTCCGATGGAAGGGATCCCACGATCCTGTCAGCCGCCTGTACCACTGTTGAGCTGTACAGCTGGAGAGTTATCACAGCAAGAGTTTATCCCTGCGAGTTAAGTCAATTCTTATTGGCAATAGATGTGATGGACAGTGCCCTCCTTTGAACATCGCCATCATATTATTCTGGTCTTCTCTCTTAAGTAAACCCAGTTAATTGAATCACCTTTTATAGGTCACTTCTAAGTCTACCAATTGTTAGTGCTCTTCTCTGGATCCTCTCCAGTTTGACTGTGCTCTTCAGTCATGTGGGCCAGATTGTGACCCAGAGCGCTGTCTGAGGCTGCTGCAGAACAGCTGGAGCAATTGACTTCTGGCACTTCCGTACACTAGTACTGTTAACACACGCCGGAATGCTATTTGCCTTTGTGCAATGGCATCACGTTGACTCGCATTCAGTTCCTGGTCCTCAAACATCCCAGATCCATTTTGGTACCACTAATAATCTCCATTTGGTGCCTGTTTAGTGCCTGCATACCTGTTTCTAATGGTGGATCCCAGACCAAACCTCTCAGAATACCAGCATTCTAGACCTGTCTCCTATGCTGTTTACAGTTCATCCAAGTATGGTATCATGAGCAAGTCTTGCAGATGGCTTCTTTTACTCTATAGTCTGAGTTGTTCACGAACACGCTGATGGGAAAGATCCCGGGCAAATCTTTGCAGGACCTGCTTGAGTATCGTGCCAGGTTCCCAGTAAGCCTTTGGCAGTTGCTTTTTGAGAGTGTTTTGTAGTGCTGTGGTTCTCCTTATGGCCGGTATAGGATTGGAGCCCCATATTCCACCTGTGAGGACTTGGCAGAATGACAGCGTCAAAGGCCTTTACAGCGACAGGGGGATTTGGGATCTTGTGCACCTGCAGCCACCGGGCCAGTGTTCACAAAGGAGGAAATGGATGGTCGTGGGGAACAGCAGTACATTGTTCCTGACAGATCTGTGTTGGCTGGCTGGTGCTGGGTTACTTTTCCCTGTGCGCTTAGGAAGAAGATTGTATAAAAATTATTCTAGCTTTTTTCCAGGTTTAGGTTGACTGACAGAGTCCCCTTCTTTTTAAATCCCTTGTTTGTCCCACTGCTCTCCTGGACTCTTTTTCTGTGCTGTGTGAGGTCTCAAAGAGCAATGCTCATGGTCCGCACTGACTCGGCTGATTGCTGGAGCATCCTAGGGTAAGAGTAATCCCCTATTGCCAACTTGAATGCCATCTAAGTCCTCCTAATACTTCAACTTACTCTTTCAATTTCTTAACATGCTTTGTTTAGTTAACTTTTGACTGAAGTCAAAAGTGCTGTTTATTACTTACTTGTAAATCTTATCTTTCATTTTCTTTCCTTCCTCCGCAAGTAATGTACCTACATGCCTTGTTTCTGCCTTGTAGAACCTCAGCTGGTTTTTTTACTCTGCTCAAGAAGGTGTTACTTTTGTTGACTTTTGAGCCATCTAAAAACCCCAGTTGCTTGTCTGGCTCTCAGGATCCACTCTAATTTACATTTACAGCACACCGCACAACCATTAGGGCCAACCCTTCCAAAATTCTTTTTAGGTTTGGGTTTTTTTTCCCACGGTTTGCCCATTGTGAAGCTATCAGAAGCTATATATACTCTGTCCTGATGAGTTCATGGTCCCGAATGTGCCAGAACTGTAGACTTTCTCATTGAAGTTGGAGCTGTGCTAAGTACTTACCCACATGTTGGCAGTGGGAAAGATACTGCAGACCGGGCAGGCCTGATAAATCTGGATGTGCAATAGCTGTTATGCTGCATATGAAACTCTATAGCACTAATTAGAGTAACTGCTCGAGTGACTTTTCACCAGACATCATTCTGACCATTTCTTCCTCTGGTTTTCAAAACTGTCCCTAAACTTGAATCATTGCTGTCTGTTCTTTTCCATGATGATGCCAATGCCATCCAACCCCTCAGAAGAGTATATTGTGCCTGTCTTCTTTACCTTTTGTTTACCAGTAACAGGGTAATACCCAGGCTGCCTTTGTGTCTTATGCGGTGCTGTGCAAAATGAAAGCATGCCGGGAAAACACCGGGAAAACAGATGGACCTTAAATGCACAGCGTACTGTCAGGCCAACAGGATGGGCCTTAGTTTTTAGCTGCTTATTCCTGATGTGCCTTCAAGTTCCAATAGTCAGCACCTGCTAATAGTTTTAACTCTGTTGGTATACATGTATTCTTTAGCTGTAAACGGTCACTGCATATTTTGCAATAAAGTGGTTGCTTTATTTTGAATTATTTGTGGATCTTTTGAAGGGTGAAAACTGAGTATTTATTTCCAACCAAAAGAGTAACTGAAGAATGATATCTTCTGGGAAAAAAAAAAGTCTAAAATGTTTGTATATGTCCTGATGGTATTCAGAATTATTCTTACGGTCATTACTCACTTTCTTACAGTAATGCTTAACACAATGGCACTTTCTGTTGTTGAAGGAGATACAATTCAGATTTCATATCACAGCAGGCTGTGTGCAGTATGGGAACTAACCAGAATAGTCTCTGTGCTTTTCTCTCTGCACAGAAACAGAGGGGAAAATAATTTACATTTATGACTCGATTTCACTTGCTGTATTTTGTATTTAGAAAATAAATTGAGACTTTGCGATTTCAGAAAAAGTTGCTTAAACCTTAGATACATTTTCTGAAAGGCGCCTACTGCTGCTATAGCTCTTACCAGGTCAATGCTAGAAGAGAATATTTTTCTTAATGAGGTCTAAGAAATACTGTTTATTAAGGACCGTGTTAAGAAAGGTTAAGAAATAGTACACAGCTGCCTTTTACTGCTGCAGTAAATCATTCAAAGAATTTGCTGTTATGCATCTGAAAGCATGAGCTTTTACGCAGCTGAAAGAATGTGACAGTGTTTGGATCATACCCACCACTGACTTCTGGACTGCTTTCTGAATGGACAAAGCATGCCTGTATTTTTCTCAAGTAACAATTGAATTCTACATCACTGAAGTCAGTAGGAGCTTAATTTTGTCATGTGCTAAATATTAACGTGCACGTGCAGAAAGCTGGTAGCTTGAACACCTTTGTCAAATCTGTAAATCATGTATGTTACTAAAATCAGTTTAATGGACTTCTGCCAATCAGGAGACAATTTCTGCCTGGCTAGGAGATGCAGTGGTCTGTCCTAAAAAACACAGACAGTGCTGTACCAAGACAGGCTTCGCAAACTGTAGTTGATAAAGTCCTGAGATGTTTCTGGACTACAGTCACTGTCAATCCTCAAAATTTCTCCTGCTATTTCATCATAAGCCTTTTAATTGGAAATACTGTGTGGGTAATATGACTCTGGATCTCACAGATGGTAGTGCCCCATGGACAGAGATTTGGAAATCACTCTCTTGGGCACTTTTGAAATGAATACTCTCTTGCTTGCTCTGTGGCTCCAGGCATTTTCTCAGGACCCAAACATCTCTGTGTTGCCCCTGCCTTCCCCACTTGGAGTGGGTGAATGGGTAGGAGCGCAATCATGTAGCAATAAAATTGTGCAGTGTAAAGCTACTAACTGCTAATACTGCCTTGATTGCACTATCTATTTTTAGTCAGTGGTGGCCCGAGTTCACCTTTCACTCCTATGAAGGGATAGAAGCAACCTGGCATCTGCAGAGGTGCTTTCTGGCCTGCTACTCGTGAACGCCAGGCTACCTTCCTCTCGAGATGAGGCTCATGGACCCACACCAGCAGTGGGACTAGTTGTGTCTAGCTGGCCCTGGGCCCCAGCTGTTACAACCCCTGGCAAATTTGCAGAAAGCGAGGTATCCGAAAGGCAGGCCTGTTCCCATTTGTGAAAGCAGTCAGCTGGGCAGAGGAAAGGCTCTCTGTTGTTATGGTGGAGGGCAGCGGGTTAGAGCTGCAAAGTAACTTCTTGCAGTGCTGGACACCAGAGAAACACTTGAGAAATGCCCAAAGCACAAGACGAATTTCCATGGGTGCTCATATTTCTTTAGTCAGGAAGGAGAATTCATGCCGAAGCACCTGATACTAAGTGTTTGCACCAAACTTGCTTGGTGTCAGAGCTTTGGCCATGGCTCCATGGGCAGCAGAGCCACGTGTAGCTCTCACTGCCCAGCGCGAGGTGGTCCTTCTGCTTCCCTCTTCCCTTGCCTGCTTCCAGCTGCGTGCCCCAGCGTCATCCATGTGGGTGCTTATTGGGCATTTTCATGAGCTAAGTCAGCCCAGCAGCCCGATAGAAAAAAGCCCGGTCCCTTTGACTTTTTCCAGGAACGTGAGCAAAGTCAGCTCCTCTGACAAACCGAGGTGCCCATGTCAGGGAGCTTATGGCTGGGAGCAGGGAAGCAGCAGGGAGTCTGTATTTCTGTACGAGGTCAGCAAAGACACACAGCTTTCCCTTGATAGCTGCCCTGCGTGGGGAACGGAGAGGGGGCATCCCAGTTAGAGACTGTAAGGACTGTTCACTGTGCGTTTGCTGACATGAAGTGTTTGCTTTTGAGCGCTTGAGGCTGGCTCAGATGGATTGCTAATGATGGTGAAGGTCCATTTAAAGGCAGTAAACTGAACTGTCTTGAAGAGAATGTGCTTTATATGGAACTCGTGACAGCTATTTTGCAAGTACCGACACACCATCCCTCTAACTAATGTGGTAATGAATGTGCTGAGTGCTTGAGTGATTTCTTTTCCTCTTCCATCCCTTCTTGTTGTGGGTATGTCTATACCAAACCTCCACATGCTGCATTGACCCTTACCCAGGTACTCATCTCTCCAAGTACTCTTCAACAGGCTTGTATATAATTGGTGTCTCAGGAAGGGAAAAACTGGATGGAAACTTAAACAACGCTGATGCTGAGACTTTGTTGTCAGCAGGGAAGTTTATGAGCTGCTTTTGACCAGTATTTAACTCCAGCAGATCACATGCTGTAGAGCTGGCAGGGAGAGAAAGGAAGTCCTTCCATTTCCAGGGAGCTCCACGGGAGGAAGTGAACAGGAAAGCCCAATGAAGCCATCACCGTTCAAAAGGAGACTGGAACAGAGGAACAGGAACATCGAGAAGTGCCACCAAAAAACCAAAGGAACTCAACAGCCAAAAAGAGTGCTGCTTCCCGGAATTCCTTTGCGAATGGCTCCAACTCTCAGGCAGGTGTAAGCTCTACCAAGAGCACATTGGCTGAGTTGCTAAAACTGATTAGGAGAAAGTAGTGAAATGTTATTCCTGCTGAAGGTTAGTTGTCCAGCTTAAAATAAGTAAAGCTGTTACTGTCCCCCTGGAGAGTGAATGGAAGCGGATTATAATGAAACAGATGGTGTAGAGGTTAACTTAAAATCAAGATTCTTCATTATTGAGACTGGTCTGTCTCAAGCCACACTTCAGACAAATTGGTATGCGGAGACATTGAACAAGTAATCCCAATGGTTACCCTTGGTTCAATTTCTTAGTTAGCAGATATCAGAGTGCTAGACACACCACTTATTTCTGAGATAGGCATCTCTTGCTTTTCCAAGGCTATAGTAAACCCCATCTATTTTAAGAAGCAGGTCCCAGTCTGTGGATTCATACTGTGTAGAAAAAGCCCTTCTTTTAATTTAGGAAGGTATATCAAAACCAGCATTGTTGTTTGCATTCTTTTTGTCTTCCAATGGCTACCGTTTTCTAGTCTCGTATTCTTATGGCAGACTTTTCCTCATCCCCATTTCCAGCCAGCTTTCTAGGAGGGCTGTATGAGTCTTTCCTCTTCAAAAACATGAGTCAGCTACCATTTTTACTCCAAATAACTCGTCAATCTGCCTCTTTACTGTGGAATAAATCTTGGCTCCTCTCTCTGACATTTCCATGTGAACGTCTAGCCAAAAGCTGTAGCTCCGTACTGCTGAAAGAGAACTCTTAACCTTTTGCCCATACCTCTTTACCCCTTACTCCTTTCTCCATTGCTACCATTATCTTGTCCCTTTAGGTTGTATGTGAGCCCTTGGCTTGGTTTGGGTCTCTATCTAGATCCCTTCATACAAGATAAGGAGTCTTGCCTATTCTTCTGCCTTCCTTAGTCAATGCTTCTTTTCCAGGTCCTTGACACCTCCTCTGCGCAGCATCCCTTCCTCTAACGTATAGCCTTCACGTGTGCTGCCTGGCCGTCCAGAGAGCTGCCCAAAAGGTCGTTGTTCTCATCTGTTGCTTTCCTGTATTCACCTCCTCTTTGTGCTGTCCTCACTCTCTCTAGACCTCACCACCTTCCTTCAAAACCCGGCTTTACCAGGGTATGTCCCAGAAGTTGGTAGCAGCTGCCAGGCTCCTCATGCTGTCCTCTCGGTCTCTGTCCTCACCATTTCCCAGCACCTCCCCATCTGCCCGTGCCCATGGCCGCCTTTGCAGCACCCACCGGCGGGGTCTCGGACAGCACAGGGCACAGCTGGCTCCGGCTCCGTGGCCAGGGCTCTTTGGCACTTCCCAAATGCACACTGCACACTAGTCACAGCCACACCGTCCTTTTTCTCAGGTCACATTGACTTTCCCCTGCAGAACAGGTCTTGCTTTGACAGAAGTTGTCACAGCTGCTAAATGCTGCTGGAAAAACTCTCTGCCTCTCTGTTTTCTTCACTGGATAAAACAGTTCCTGGGCAGCTGATGGGCTCCCTTGCACCTTCTTCACTGAGTTAATCATTTACTCCACAAGGTTCTTTGCTTTTTAGACTATGTATATTTTTAGCTAGGATTTACTGCCTTGGCCCTTAGCATCCAAATTCATGCAAAGGCATCTTTTTGAGACTGCATTTCCCTCTGCCATGCCACCTTCTCCTTTTCTGCCCTCTGTCACGCACAGGACCTTATTTAGGGACAGGGAGCTGGCAAGAGGCATAAGGGCAAGGCTTGGGACCAAATGGGACAGAGAGCAGGGCTGCACATCCACAGCCCCCCCACACCTGATGCTCTCTGCTCTCTGCTTGCCATGCGATCTTCAGCACGGTGGTGGCCAGGCAGGGCTTTTACTGCACCGTGAATGTTCGCCTGGTGAAGAGCTGCCCCAGAGAGGAGGGCTCAGGAGCAGCCCTGACCCACTCTGCCCACACTTAAAACCACTGTGGTACTGAGCATCCCTCCTTCTGAAGCGGGAAACCAGACAGCTCCTTAAAAACCCTGGGTGTGTTTCACCACTATATATTTAACATAATTAGTTCCCAGGTCAAGGCTTACCACTCCGTATTTTACCCCCGGTGAACCCTGAACTGCTAACACCTTGCGGATTGGCTTTGCTGAATTTCCAGCACCTCCTGTCCTACCTGTTTGCTTCTCCCTCTTTCTTGTGCTCCGTCTTGTCATTGATTTTTCATTTAGTGTCCTTCTGTCTGGAAAGACAGGTCTTGTGTGAGAGGAAATGAATCCCCAGCCCACCTGCCCTCCTCCTCAGCACAGTGAGAGTGGGCAGTATAAAATCCTGGTGAGGGATCCCACCTACACAGCTCAAGTGCCCACAAACGGGAGGAGCAGGACTTGCTGGGCACGGCCCTTACATTTTGGCCGTGAGGGCAAGAAGCTGTTATTTGTTTTGCAGCCATTACCTTCATCTTTAGTGGCATCACTCAGCCACTTCTCAGGATCATTTAATGCACCTTAGTCCTCTACAACTGTCTTGCAAAGTGCTGCTTGCGTGTATGTTCTGCTGTATCTGGTGTTTTCCACAACACAGTCACTTTTTGGGCACAAACAGCTGGGTCCTGGACTTGCTCAGCTTGACTGTGGCTCTGCATAAATACAATTTACGTATGTCTTGATACGGGGCCATGAATTGTCAAAAACATACCTTAGGTGCTGGTTCAACTTCAGCTGGAGTAAGATTAGCCCAAAATTTCAAACTCCCTTTGCAGTTGGCATCTCTTCCTGCACATACATTTTTGCTTGGGAAAAAAAAACAAAACAAAACAAGCTGTTTATAACCACAATTTATAAAGCTATATTCTCAGCGTTAATCTTTTTGCTATTTTGTAGACAGAGCTACAGGGATACTCCTTCAAGCAGCTATCAGGGTATTCCCCTTCCATGCTGATTTAAATTAGCCAAATAATAACCCCTTCAGTAATTAAAACACTCACAAAAAATCAGAACAAAAAGCTTCCCATTTAAATGTGTTAAACCGATTCATCGGAGTGACACGATTAAAATCTTTGGGCGAAATCCTCCTTGTCCTCTTCATGTAAGCGGAGCTTTTGAGAGCAAAGGGATGAGTGAGAACAGCATTTAGTCCATACATTAATAATGTATATCCTTTGACTGACAGGGAATGGGCTGGCAGAACAAATGAAAGCACCCTGGGGTAAGAGGAAGAAAGCCTCAGCTTGCTGCTACAAACTGCACAGGCATAAAAGTACATTTTGTTCCACTATTAAATAAGGAGATTTGGGATACAATACTGTCTCCCTCTGCAGCCCTTCCATTTTCTGCTTGTGGCAAAGAGGATAAAACTGTCCACGGCTGTAATTGTTCCGTCCAGTGCTCACATGCCTGGGAGAATTAATCGTGATCCGCAAAATCTACTCCTCTTAGCTGCAAAGCAGCATGCTTCTGTACAGTAAACATCTACCAGCCTTTGCGTCCAAGTACACCAAAGACTGTCCTCCAAGTCCCAGCACTGCGCCCCGTGAAGCTGCTGGCTTCATGACTGGGATAGCTCGTGGTGGACATCCAGAGACTCCTTATTTCACCTAGCTTTTTCCTGGTCGGAAAGGCATTGCTGTCTTTCTTTTAATTAAGCCATTTGGGAACGGATCCACGGAGACAAGAGCTGCAATCCTACATGAGCAGCCCCAGCCCCTGTGGGCAGGACGCGCTGGGTGGGTGCCTCTGGCTGGTGGCACAGAGCTACCACTGCTGGCGCGCAGAGGGGGCAGCCTCCAGCTCTTGTGGCTTCGTCTCTATGTTATGTCTTACGGGGGGTTAATGCTCGTTCCAGCTGGATTCACTGCTTTCCTTCGTTTGCGGGCTGGTTTTTTGTTGTTTTGGGGTTTTATTTGCAAGAGGAATTCTAGACAGTCATTATCTGGTGAATTCAGTAAGATGAGGGAAACAAAGCAAATTCCAGGAGCAAACTACCTCAAATTCTGCACAGTGTAATAACACAGCACTTCCACCCTCCTTCCAGCCATTCGGTAGCAATTATTGTAGTTAAAATGAATTCACAATGTTCCTGTCTAGCTTCTGCCAAGCAACTCTTCCCTGTTTGTTACTGAGCTGTTTCTCTGGATGATTTTTGTGATCTTATTGTACCTGGTGCTTTTCATGCCTCCAGAGCAAAGCCAGAAAATCTTGCTTCAGTGCTGAAGGTAGTCGGGAAGGGTGAGTCAGCTTTTCACTTTCAATTGTAAAGTTAAGGCTCAGTAACCAACAAAGACCTGCTAATCAGGATAAGCACCTTGCCTTTTCCTTGGTCTTGAGCAGCTAATTTCTACCGTGATGTAATTATTACACTAAAATATCTTAAAAGAAGCTGGTTTGGATGCTTCACGGCAGGAAGGCAGGCGGACAGCCTCCCTCCCCCCTGGGCTCCCCTTCTGCAGAGCAGCTGAGCAGACCCATGTGCAGTTGCATTTCTTCCCCGGCCTGCACCCACACACGGTCAGTGCTGGGACACGTGCCCGAGGCAGCTTGCGGGAATGCCTGCAGCCACCCAGCCCTGTGGGTGGACTGGCGCTTCCACAGCCCAGCAAGCCTGGCGTAGGGACCCAAGAGGACAAGGGAGGACAGTGACGTGTGTGGGGCAGGGGTGCAACTGCCCCGCTGCAGGGGAAGCTCTCAGGATGAGGTAGGTGTTGTGGGGGTGGTGAAAAAATAATACCCTGGCTTGTTAGGGGTGAACATGTAATAGCATAAGTTTTTTATAAACACGTAAATAACCACTAAGAAACAAAAAATATGTAATCATCATGCACACTAGTTTCCATCATGCCATTTGAAAGCCTGCTTCTTCCATGGCTGAAAAGCAAAGTGCCTGAGTCAAGCTCCTCGTCTGGGCAAATGAGAGCAGGTGCGTCCTCAGAGGCACTGCTTCCCACCCAGGGAGGGCCTCAGGAGGGACTGGGGAGATGTCTCCTCAGGAGGCTTCCATCCCGTGTTGATTTTGACAATTAGTTTAGAAAAGACATGACTTTTAGACAGTAAATGTACATGAGGGCAGTCCTGCTCCTGAAGTCTGAATGGCTTTAAAGCATGACCCAAACTCCTGGGTTTCATGTATAGGCAGATAAACTTTAGTTTAAAAATACAATCAATTTAAAAATATTATTTCTCTCTCTAAAGTTTTTTTTAAAGACTTTTTAAATCCTCTTCAGCTGTCAGGGTGAAGCTTCTCCAAAGCTTTTGTGCCAGCCGGGCTGCTGTGCAGCAGAAGCGGGGGGATATTGCAGCTCTGCAGTCCCAATGGCAAACTGAAACCCAGGGCAAGTGACACCAGCCAGCTACTGATGACTGGTGCATGCTCGGGCCATCCTCAGCACAGTGCTACCTGTTGCTTGGCCATGTGAAATGGTGTCTGGCCACGCAGTCCTTGCTCTGAGGTTTGAGGAGCCTGAGGCTGGCTGGCAGGAGATGGGGAATGGCTGAGACAGGGCAAAGAAAGTAGAGAGGGGACAGACCAGTGGGGAGAACTGGGACAGTAGGTGAGGGGAGGGGGCGATTAACCTGGAGGAGAGTGGGGCAATGGGGACAGGTTGAATGACAAGAGACTGATGCGTGCAGGGGGTTGAAGTAAATGAGTTGCTGCTGTGGTACAGGTGGGAGTAGGTCTCAGCATCACCTGGGGATGTCCCCTCCCGAGCAGAGATGGAGCCCAAGCCCTCTGCTGTGAGCGAGCCCTTCTGAACTGGGGTGCTCACGGCAGCCGGGGGTGCTAGGGCCATGGGCTGGGCGCTCTGTCCATCCACACCTGTGTGTGGCCCCGACGGGCACCGGGGGGCTTGCTGGGTTCATTGTTTGGTGGTGGAGGAGTTAATTCCACGTATGAAACCCTGTGGGAAGGTAGCAATGCCAGACACCCACAGCTGGGAAATACCACCTACACAAACCTAAATTCAGCCTCTGGAAACCAGTTACCGTGATACAGTCTCCAACGGCAGCCCCACAGGCATCCTTCCCAGCCATGCAGGGCCCAGGCACCCTTCTCGTGCTCCAATGGCAAGAGAAGGTGCAGTCCCTCCTGCAGGGACACAAGTCCTCTAGCTCAAGTGAGGAGACAACCCCATTCTTTCATCGTTCATCTTTTCTTCGTTAGAACCTGATGTAAGTTTGAGCCTAATGAGATCAGAAGAGAAGGTGAGGTTGTCTAAAGGATGATGGTAGGAAGCTGCAGATCCCAGGAGGAGGGAAAGTCTCATGGGTTTTCTTGCCTGATTTGGGACAGACTATAATGTCAGAGCCCTGCAAGCTTCATGTGTTGTGTTGGGCCCAGAAATGCTACCAGGGCTGTCAGTCTGGAGGCATTCAGCCCTGGAAAATACTTAAGCCTTGTATTTACCCTGAAAGCACATTGTTTGCTCAATGCCCAAGAGCCACTGTCAGGGAGCAGGAAGGATGTGTAGAGGTTTTACTGACCAAATCAGAGCGGAATGTGCCATCAGTAGGGCTGTGAGAGCAGCCACCAATCTGACACTTTCCATTTTCTAGCTCAAAAGCTTTTGCCAGCGTATGCCGCGCAGCAGACGGTTAGCGACTTGCTCTCCCCTCAGATGTGGTACCACCACGATGCTGTTGGTTGCTGGTCCATCAACAGGGGAAGGCATAAAGCCACTGCAGATGCTGGTGCTTCTCCCTGCCCTGCTCACCAGCTCAGCAGCAGAGCTCCTGCCAGCTTTGGTGATGGTTAGTGCCTAACTCAGGCTTATGCCCATGGGAGTTTGAAACCAGGGGAGCTCCCCTGAACTGGAGACCCCATTTGCTGGTACCCATGTTACTGATACAAAAATCAGGAAGGTCATTGCCAGCAGATCACAAGCTTCTCCTCCTGCAGGGATTTGGTTAGCAGACCACTAGCAAAGGTCCTCGGGAGCTGTGTGTAAAGCGTATTTTTTCCAGCAAAGGGCTAGTGTTGGTTTGTGATGAGCTCATTGCCTATTACTCCAAGGCAGAAAAAGTAGATTTGGCCATAAGGTGGCCAAACACACTGCTGGAGTGTTTGAAAAATCAGACCAGAAGTTTCCAGAGAGTTGTTAGACGCTTGAGACTTTAAAATTTTCTATTTGGGTATTTGAAGTTATGAATTGGTCCGTAATTCCCACGCTAGCAGCACCACTGCCTTGGGCCTGCATAGTTCGTGTGCTCCATCTAACAATTAGAGGCAGCAAATGAGTGAGCTTGGGTCCTAGGCCCTGTGTCCTGGTTTCAGCTGGGACAGAGTTAATTTTCTTCTCAGTAGCTGGTGCAGTGCTGTGTTTGGGATTTGGTGGGAGAACAATGCTGACCGCGCACTGGTGTTTGTAGTTGTTGCTGGGTGATGTTTACACTAAGTCAAGGACTTTTCAGTTCCTTGGGCCCTGCCAGCGAGAGGGCTGGAGGGGCACGGGACATTGGGAGGGGACACGGCCAGGACAGGTGACCTGAACTAGCCAGAGGGATATTCCATACCATATGACGTCATGCTGAGTATATAAACTGGGGGAAGAAGAAGGAAGGGGGGGACATTTGGCATTATGGCATTTGTCTTCCCGAATAACCGTTACGCGTAACGGGGCCCTGCTCTCCTGGGGATGGCCGAACACCTGCCTGCCCGTGGGAAGCAGTGAATGAATTTCTTGCTTTGCTTTACTTGCGTGCACAGCTTTTGCTTTACCTATTAAATTGTTCTTCTCCCAACCCCTGAGTTTTACATTTCTTTCCATTCTCCTCCCCATCCCTCTGGGTGAGGGGGAGTGAGTGAGCGGCTGTGTGGTGCTTGGTTGCCAGCCGCGGTTAAACCACGACACTGGCAGACCAACCCCAAAGTGCTCATGCTGGGCCTGAGGGCTGCTTCCATACTTAGGGACCTAGATGGGTGCTGCCCGTCAGGTTTTCTGAGCCCGAGGGTCAGAAGTGTAAATCCCACTGGCCATCCTGGGGACTGAGGGCGAGGTCTGGTGTGTGTAACTTCTGGCTTTTGGGTGAGCTGGGGCCAGCACAGCCTGGCCAGGCACTGCTGTGAAGCCAGGTAGCTCCTGCTGCCATCACCCACCCAGCACCAGCAGCCACTGCAAAGAGCTTCAGCCAGAGCTGGTGGATGCCTTCAGGCTCCGAAGGATGTCCTCTTTTCACCAGGCTTGCAGGGCTTGGCAGGAGAGATGGATAGACCAGATGGTCCTTTCAAACCAAAAGGAGAATTTTGGCCTCCTCTGGGTAATGTAACAGTCCAAAAAAGAGGGAAGTTTTTGATTCAAAAATCATGGCTTTACACCCCTTTTCTTATAGAATTATAGAACGGTTTGGGTTGGAAGGGACCTTAAAGATCATCTAGTTCAACCCCCTGCCATGGGCAGAGACACCTTCCACAGACCAGGCTGCTCAAAGCCCCATCCAGCCTGGCCTGGAACACTGCCAGGGATGGGGCATCCACAGCTTCCCTGGGCAACCCCTGCCAGGGGCTCACCACCCTCACAGTACAGAATTTCTTCCCAATATCTAATCTGAATCTACCCTCTTTCAGTTTAAAGCCATTACTCCTCATCCTGTCACTACCTGCCCTTGTAAAAAGCCCCTCCCCAGCTTCCCTTAGGCCCCTTCAGGTACTGGAAGGCAGCTGCAAGGTCTCCCCAGACCCTTCTCCAGGCTGAACAAGCCCAACTCTCCCAGCCTGTCCTCATACGAGACGGGCTCCAGCCCTCTGACCATCGTCATGGCCCTCCTCTGGGCTTGCTCCAACAGGTCCATGTCCTTATGCTGGGGGCCCCAGGGCTGAACACAGCACTGCAGGGGGGTCTCACAAGGATGGAGTAGAGGGGCAGAATCACCTCCCTCGACCAGCTGGCCACACTTTTTTTGATGCTCCTTTGCTCCTTTACCTAGCCAAAGGTACAGGGGAGGTGATGCTCTCTCCAAGGGCTCCTGTGGGCTGCACTGCTCCCCGTGGTCACCCAAGACCTCTCGTGGGAGCTGGCTGCTTGCTGTGTGTTGGAGGGGGTGGAGGTCGTGCCCCCCAGACAGCAGAGGGGAGCAGGGGGACACAGTGCCCATGGCTGATTCACTGGCTGGCTCAGCTGAGTTCATTTGTTACTGGTTTAATGTTTGCTTTTAGCAATGCTGGATATATTATACTCTTGGAAGATTAATCGTCAGTGTGGCAAGAGCTTTGTGCTTTTTACTACTAACCAAAGCTAAATAAATAGAGTTCCTTTTCTGGACCTCACAACTCTAAGATTTGGCCAAATTCCTCGAGTGTTGCTGTGCTGCACTCAGCAGCATTATGCTAGTTGGTGTTTTGACATCTTTCCTTATCCTTCCTTCTTCCCAGCTTCCTCCTCTGCTGAGAAAACCCTCATGGCCCCACTCCCTCGGGCAAATGTGTCTTTTCACCCATAACCTGCTCAGGTTTTTCTCTCTCTCCTCTCTTCCTTGCACAGCTCCTGGGCCAGGGATCCTCCATGAGCTGCCCTGGACCTCTCCAGCACTATGATGCCTTTCTCCCTTTCCTGCAGTGCCTTGGGTGCCCAGGAAATCCCCCTTAATTAGGACATGCCCACATCCCTCCTCCTGTTCCTTCTGAAAACCATGGAGGACCTCACCTATTTTGTAAAGCACAGAGCCAAACCCACGGGGCAAACCAACCATGCAGCTGGTGTGCTGCCAACCAGAGTCTGCATTACAGCAGGACTCTCCCTCCTGCCCTCCCCTCCTTTCACAATCCTCCTTTTGCCTCAGAGCTCATTTCACATGGCCCCAACACGGGCTCTGCAAAAACACGGCTCTGTGAGCTGGCGTCCATGGCACATACCAATGTTTCAGAAGAAGACGTGGGATTTTGGCTAGTGTCCTGCAGTATTCCCCATCTTTGTGTGGAGCTGGGGCTTCTGCATTGCGTGGTGTGCTGGAAGGCAATGGCATTTGAGGCATCAGCATCCAACAGGGTTTTGATTGAAACATCCTTGGTTTATGGTGAAAACTGCTGGATGCTGGAATTTGCATTGGAATGTGGACTGGATGCTGCAAATAGGGCTTAAGCTACGTATGTATTTCGGAATCAAGGCAATAAGGAAGAGGAGGCTGAAATTATCCCTTTATCCCTTTCCTTCATGCTGGAGAGCTTCCACGCAGTGGCGTGCTGCTCTGGAGCCTGAAACCCAGTGAAATTCACCTTCCTTCAGCATTCCTGGGTCATGGTGCACCTAGTATGGTAGTGGCAGAGCCACCGGTAATACATAACGCTGCATGAATAGCTACCAAAAGACCAAGCAAAAGCCAGCAGTGGTTGGCTAGATGTGTCAGAAGCAACACAGCCAGAGCCGACCTTGCCCTGTGGCAGCCTGATAAGCTGTAAGTTATTTCCAAGACTCTTCCAGCTCTGCTTTCTGTGGTTTCCATGAGTCAGTCCCTCCTGTAATTGTCCCATCTGCAGTTTGGGGCTCTGCCCGTGGCTAGGGCTCATCCTTCTGCATGGTCAGCTCCTCAGAGGGCAGCTCCGCCTGCTAAATGGGGCTGGGAGGTGCTGGCAGGAGGTCCCATCCTGCTGGAAGCTCCCAACGGCAGTCCTGGCTCTGTTGCTGGCCTCCTGGAGCACAAATCCAGGCTTAAGGGTGTGTGCAGCACATCTTTTCTCCATAAACATATTCCCAGGTCAGGGCAGCAGCAGTTCAGCTCACACTCCCGTAACAACCAACTACCTGCAGAAGGAAATGCAGCTTCAGGCAAAAGGGCAGCATGGGCTTGTCGCAGTCACAGGCTTTGACTAGCAGGCAAGGACAGCGGCACTGGGCTGCTGTGTAAGCAGATGCTGAGGCAGAGCATCTTTCACCTCTGCAGTGAGGCTGTGGGCCGTGATCCAGCCGCTCTCCTGGCCAGCCGAGCCTGTGGATCACGCAGAGCACGGTGGCCCCAGCCCCACAGCAGCCGGGGTGGCTGCAGAGGGGCGGCAGCGACCCGCATCATGCTCCAGGAAAGCAGCTTCATTCTCTTTGCACTCTGCACTCAGAGAAGCCGAAAACATGTCTGCACCATGCGTTTGACAGCCGGGGCTTCTCTTCTGAAGGCTGCCAGGCTGGTAACAGCAGCAAAACCCAAATAACCCACATTTGCTAGAGCTCGGCTCCCAGCCCCGGTGCTGCGGAGAGGCTTGCCGCTCCGGTTCACATGGTTTACCACAGGGTCTCTCCTCTATCGCTGTATTTCTGCAGAGCAAATACCAGCTCCCTTCACTCTCCCATCTGTTTACCTACCATATCTAATCTGGATTTTTTTTTTTAAACGAGTTTATCTTCGTGTTGTCAAAGGTCCCTGCCTTAGGAAGGCCTGTATACCTGCCCTTGCTCTACTGTAGCCGTTCTTCCTAACCTCACTTACTGAAGCTCCTTGTATAGCGCACCCCGGGTTTTTAGCAATATTAAAGCTTGTACAAATTTGAGCTTTCGTAGCAGTAATTAGTTTAAAGAAACCAAGGGTTTATGAAGTGGTCCTGTGAGAGCAGAGGCAGCTCAGCTTGGACTATGGCCATGGCCTCTTGCGAACAGCTCCTCAGAGCATCTCTGCCAGCAATGCACAAGGCCAGAAAACGGGGACTCCCCCAGACCTGCTTAGCTATCAGGTTTCAGCATCCCCCTTGCTGTCCATGGCAATGTCTCCGATCAGAAGGTGCCTCTTCCCTACAGGACAGTTGAGTGACATGAAGGCCACGGTGCTGGGACAGCCATGTGTCTCAGGAACCGATAAGCTGAGTTTTGTAACCTGCATTCAATAAGTGCCTTTACATAAGAAGGTGAGGTTGGTCACTCTGGGTCAGGCCGCCCAGGCGTGGGAGCTGCCTGCAACAGAGCCCACGTGCCGACAGGAGCTGCGTGCACCCAGGAGGTATTTGCCCTCCAATTTCTAGCCACTCAGAGCTAAACCAGGTGAATAAAAGAAGCTGCAGCTGGCTGACAAAGTCCTTCTTTTTTTTTCCTTCCTTGTGCAAATTTCCCCTGAGCTGCTCGCTGTTGTTATTGTGCAAAAAATAGAGCAAGATATTTATTAACTCTCAAAGGAAGGAAACTAGAAAAGCGAGCAGGAGCAGGGCACCCTCACTGACTCCTTTGGCTGAAAGTGGGGCACTCGCCGGTGGCAGCGGACGCCTCTGCCCAGGCTGTGGGGACAGTACGTGGGGGCAGCTCACCCACCACCTCCGGGCAGTGTGGGGCGAGGGGAGGCGAGTGTCCTACAGAGACCACCAGCCACAGCCCTGCTGCAATCCTGAAACGGGAGGGACCCTAAAGGGCTGTGGTGCCCAGCTGACGGTCCCACCAGGTGCCACAGAGGGCAAGCCCTTGGTCTTAGGTAGAGACAAGCAGGGATGGGTGTCCAAAACCCTGTTATCACCCTGGCACTGGAGAACGTGATGTTTTCCCCGGGTGCTCGAATAACCTCTTCTCACAGCTAAGCAAGAATAAGGGGATTGAAATGCAACGATGGCCTCTGTTTTGCACAGCTCCCCTGTGCAACTGCCCACCGGCGAGGTGGCACTGAGTGTCCCCCTGGCTCCTGGGGCAGGTTGAGCCATGTCCGTGCTGCCAGGCTGTGGAGCTTCACTTGCCATTAACCAGCAACATCGCTGCTGGCAAAGCACACTCTGGGGGTGTGTTGCTAAAGATACACGCTGGGGCTGTAAGGCACGAGGCGTTTCTGCTGTTCCCTGAGACACTTTCGACAGCCCGTGGCCGTCTGTCTGTTCCTTTGTCCCCCCTGTAAAGCACCAGCCAGGGCTAAAACAAGGCCAGGGACTCTCAGCTGCCTTCATCTGACTTTCCTCATTTCCAACAGAATTATACTTTATGAATATCCTAAAAGCCTTTTCTATCTTTGTTTCATATTGAGATTTGACAGGACGGTGCCGTTGGAGAGCTGCAGCCCACACTTGAGCCAGCTCAGCCAGAATTTGGAAATCCGTACGGGGTCGGATTTTGCCCAGGTCCATTAGCAATCGCTCTGTTGGATGCTGTGATAGAAATAAGGCTGTGCAGTCAGCTGGCGAGCCCTTGCCTTGTTTTGTGCTGGGCTTCCGAGATCAAAGTTATCAGTGGCTGCATTTACTCTTTTGCCTGATAATGGCAAAACTTTTAGCATATTTTATGTATTCAGGGCTCAGCTTCAGCGCTTCCTGGAGAAGTAGCAGCCTTTAAGCAGCCCCGTGTAACATGTAACGCATCGCTGCAGTTTGAGGGGCGATGCAGAGGAGAGCTGCAACAGTAAGAGAAGCCTTAACAGGAAAAATAATTAAGCTATAGCACAGTTCCTGGTTATTACACCAGCAATATTTGGCTGGGGTACTGGAGCTATCATGTCTACCTCTACAGAAAGAGTCACAGGTATTTTACTTTTATGGATATTGCCCATCACGCAGAAAGCAGGAAAGCTCCGCAGGGGTATCACAGGGGAACGTAAAAATAACTTTAAACCCAGCAAAAGATAAACAAGCATCATCTCCTTGCTTTCTGGTTTGCTGAGCTATCCCAAGGAAGAAACGGTTCAAAGACTGACAGGAAGGGCTTTAACCCCCTGCAGACCTGGGGAGCAGAGCCCAGGGATGTTCAGTGCTGTCCTGGCAGGGTGTGGGTCTCCAGCCATGGGTACCGCAGTGTGGGGAGATGCTGGACAGGGGGTCATGGCCCCAGACACACTGGGAAGAGGCATGAAACCACCCTTCTCCTTTTATATAGAATTTTATGCCTCTCCCTGGCTTTAGCTATCTGCACACAAACATTTAAATGGATTTGTGTTTACAGCTGACAGGTAAGCGGAATGCCACCCTGGGACACCTTGAAATTCATCCCGTAGCTGAAGTACCAGGAATTCTTGCTCCTAACTCCATCCCCCAGGCTGCAAAGACAGCATTGCTGGTGGCAGGGCCAGGGGCTAGCAGGGGGCATGGGCTGGGGCTCATCAGCATCACACCCCCCCCGGCCAAAAAATACAGGCTAAGAGCTTGCAGGGCTGAGGCTGCGGCACCTGCACATGCTGGGGAAGCCATACATTTGTTTACTGCAAATGTCTCCATAGAAACTCCTTCTCTGGGGCTGAAGATGTGGATCTGAGCTGCACTGAACGCCGAAAATGCTTTCTGCCCCCAGCACACCTCCACGAGCAGCCTCGGCAGTTTTCACAGCAGAATTATTTGGCAGGAAATAATTCAGATTAATGTGCTCCTGAATTTGTGTGGAATTTAAAACACTAAATTAACTAAATAATCTTCAATGTGCAAGCACTGTTAATTATGAAGGGAGGCATTGTATAAATCCTGCCTGTTCCAATGTTTTCAGACTACAATTCTTGAAACCATCTAATAACACAGAGTGAGTTAAGAAGCAGAGAAACTGCACCAACAAAGAGCTGCTCCAGACTCTAAAACAGCACTGCAAATGCTGAGGATTTTTGAAGGACTGGGCTCCTCCAAAGCCCAGTACATTCAGAAACAGCTGAAATGGTTGAATTCTGAACCAGTCTTCAGGTAAACGCAGTGTCCCACGCTATCATGAGGTTCCCAGTTGCTGACCTGAGTGTGATAAAAGTGTCTTGTTGCCTCTTGGCCTGTGATTAACCCAACTGACAGGCAAGAGGATACATAAAGTGAAGGAAATCAGATGAAAATGAACAAAATACCCAGGGAAGCAAAGCTGGTGACTGAACTGAGAAGTAACTTTTGGTCAAGGGGCGGCTCTGGGACAGGGGAGATGAAACCTGTGAAAGCAGGAAATTTGGTGAGCAAGCCACAACCTTGGGTGCCAGAGGGTGTTAGAGGCTGCAGTGTCACAACGGGATAATCAGAGAGAAGAATGCGAAAGCCTAGGGTGGGAGAGGGAGCCAGCTGGCATCCCAGGTATTTAAGAAGCAGTAGGGGCAGGCACAGTCCACGTTTCCTTTGGACTAGCTCCTTTAAAAGATAAGGATAATAATTATGGCCCTGCATCATGGCTTCTTCCTCCCTTGCTGTCCCAGGGGCAGGACAAGCCCTGGGGACAGGCAGGGCCCCCGGGGGCAAGGGGCATAGCCAAGGAAGCACCTATCCCTCTTTTCTGAGTTACACAGCTGGGCAGCTGCTGCGGCGCCATGCCTCTCCACCCTCACCCTTTGCAGGGGCTTGCATCTGAGAAACCGTTTTCCTGGTTTAGGCCATCGTATTTCACTAATACGGAGGGAGAAAATGAGGGAGCTTGTAATGCAACAGCCCACAACAGTGCTGCGCTTTTGTACCAGGCTGCACTTGCATGACAGCTTTAAAGATGCTACCACGTGGCAGCCCTGAAGTGACCTTTTAATTCTGCCTCCCTTTGCTTAATTACTTTTTTTTTTAATATCTCTGGATTGTGTTTGCTCTGAAGTCTCAGTTGCCATCCTCTCCCCTTCCAATCCTCCTCTGCCTGCCCTCTACCCACACACCCAGTGCTGCCCCTCCCTGAGCTGGGATTCCGCTGTGCCACGTGTGCCTCCAGACCTCCCTGGGGAGCCAGAGCCGCCCAGCGGGAAAGGTCACACAAACCCAAGTGCTCAATTAAAAATAAAGCAATAAATAACACTAATAACACGTTTTGGCCTCACAGTAGTGCCTGCCATAGATCAAGAGCTTATCTTCGCTGCAGCGTGGAGCAGGAGCTGGCCCAGGACACAGGTCCTTCCCACCGAGCTGGCATCTCCAGCTGAGCCTGACAGCCACCCTGCAGCAGCGCACGAGCCCCGTCCGTCCTTCCACATCAGCAGTTACCTCCGAGGGACAAGCCCTGCCTGCAAGTCCCTGGGTGGGTTGCTGGCCAGCTGTGGACAGGAGGCAAGGGAGGAGGGTGAGAGCCAGGGCGAGGCTTCTGCCCACAGCCCCCCCACCAACATCAAGTCACTGCTTGCTCCTCATGGTGCTGGGAGCATTGCTGGCATGGCGGGGCCTGGTGTCCTGCTCAGGAGAGGCACCAGTGACAAAGATGGATTTGGTGGGATGTGTTGGGGCAATGGCAGATGCCACTGCGAGCAGTTCAGCAGGTGTAGTACAGACAACAACCCTCATGCTTGATGTGTCCCCATGTCCCCAGCAGCTGCCAGCCTGGGGCAAGGGAGATGGATGTGGCTTCTTTTATTATGATTCTTCACGGTTCTGCTGCTTTTGGCTTTCACCCTGATCAACATGGGCCTGTGGGGCAGAAATTAAGCTTAGCTGAACTTCATCTTCCTCTGCTGGAGGTACCTCCAGGCTTTTCCAGGCTGGTCCCTGTGGATGTCTAAGCGTGAATCTCTGCACCCCAGGAGGTGCTACACCTGCCCCCTGATCTGCTCCCCACCCCCCCACCCCCCTTCCTTTCCCATGGGTCTCGCTAGGGCCAGCCCTGGTAGAACCACCACTGGGGACAAGTTTCCTCTCTTCATGACCCACATGGATGTCGACAGCATTACACATACCCTGTATTGCAAATACATTTATTTGTGGGCCCAGCCTCTGTCTCATCAGGTACTAATGAGGTTTTTGTATGTAGCCGCAGTGCCTTGTGTGGCAGATGGTGTTGGGTTAGATTTGGATTATTCCTGTTCTGCTGGTTTGTCTCTCAGATCTGCTAACTCATGTACAGCTTGGCTGTGCTTGTTGCAGGAGCCCCATCAAGGACCCTTTCAAAATACAGCTGCCTGCATGTTTGCTGGGAGCTGCAGCTTCATCTGAAATGGAGAGCGATGCCTCCTGGTAGCCCTGAAGAGAATTATTTGGCTCAACTGCTCCTTGACCAATAAGGCACTTGGAAAAGACTGGGTTTCATTTCTGGTTAAAATAAACAGGTTTTATTGTACCTTGTGATTCCCTTGCCTGGTAATCGGTGTCATGGGTGGGCCACCAGCACAGTGCCCAGCTGGGCAGCAGGGGTAACCAGCACAAGCCCACTCCCTCTGCCAGCAAACAGTGCATGGGCACAGTAGGCAAGTCCTACAGAAACACACCGTGATCTCTTGCGTTTGAGTTCAATACACATGCTAGGGAATTCTGACTCTTCTTTCTTTTTTTGTCTTTAAAAATAAAACCTCACCCCATAGCAGCCTGCTTGAAGTGAGGCTGAGTGGTCCTTCACTGCAACCTTGCTTTGCAACCAACAGCAAACATGCAGAGCACGCAATGAGGCTGGCCGCAGCAGCGTGGTGGCTGCTCCTCAGTTGGCTTTGCCTCCAAATGCCATGGCACTTAAGCCCGGCATTGTGGAATGCCGGGGAGGAGACACTGGGCTGTGGCTGAGCAGGAACGCAGAGGGTAGGAAGCCCCCACGGCACCGGGCTGCTGGGCAGCCCACCTGCTGCACGTCCAGCTGCATCATGGCACGGGCTGCACCATGAAGGATGGGTCATCCCAAGCAGCTGGCAACAGCTGGGGCAGCATGATGATGTGATGTCCCACTGGGGCAGGGATGCCGTGTGCATGATGCAGCTTTGGAACAAGCAGGCAAGGTCTGTGAGGGAGATGTGAGGATGCGCGCCAGAGGCGAACAAGAAGATTCCGTTGCCTTCAAGGCTGGTCTGACGCTTAAACCAGAGCAACCAGAAACCAGTGCCTCTCTCAAGACGTTACAAAAAGGGAGGAGGAAGGTTCATAAGAGAATATCCCCATGGGGGAGCTGTGGATGGACCCTCTTCCAGCCCCCAGCTCTGCACGAGGGCAGGACTGGTGTGGGGTCACCACAGCTCCTGGGTCCCCCATCCGTCGGGGAGCAGCCAGCCCTCACTGGGGCTGACAGTGTGTTGTCTCACAGGACGGAGAGGAGCTGTGACAACCTGCTGCGAGGGACGACAGCTGACAGCTCGGTCACACCAGCAGTCACCGTGCTGTCCCCTCACCTTCCCAGTGCAATCATCCCCACGTCACCTGTTAAATGTCTGCTTGCTCATTTCTCAGCTGATTGATTAGGCTGCTCAAGGATTCATCAGATACTTGTGGCAGAGTCCTTATTTTTCTCTGGCTGCTGCTGCTGCCAGTTTGGAGAAGGGCTTAATCAGCCTCACAGACCTCATCTGTCCCAGAGCTACTGCACATTACAATTAATTAATACTCAAATTGTGGTAACACTCACAGGCATCAATCTTGTAAACACCATGTAAAAATAATATTTTCCCACTCTAGCAAACAAGGAGGATATTTGAATTATAAGCCCCATTTTTTGAGGGCCTGTTAAAATTGTGCTGTAAATTGATGGGTACCCTTCAGGATCTGGGAACCCCTGTAGATGGGTCCTCCTCTGAAGGAGCTGTTTGTGTTGGAAGCCCATACTTATCTTGCCCTGAGGCTATCCTTTGCTTTTCATTTGGCTTCCAGCTTGAATACTGATGGTTAAATACATGAGAGATTGAGAGCTTTGGCTCCTAAAGGGTGCTGTTCAAACAGGCACAGCATAATGTGCAAGACATGTGCAGATTCTTGGGGGATCTAAATCCCTCCAAAAATGCTTTAAATAGGCTGTCCCTCGCCATCCCATTTCCTTCCTTGCGCCCTTTAGTAATGAGCTTTCTTGTACAAATACCAGCCTTGCTCTCCAGGCTCCTGGGTCTGTGTCTTTCTGCTGAGCTGGTAAAAACGACAGGCAGGTCTTGTGCAGGTCCCTAGGAAGTCAGAGCACCAGTTCATTAAAATCCAAGTGACCAGACTCCCTGCAATCATCATTATGCTGAGATGATAACGTCTGTGCTAGGTGTGAAGTGGAGACCCAAGTACCCAAGGCCTCAGGAGCGCTGGTGATCTCCCAAGCCCACCCCGTCTCCTTTCCTCCACCTCCACCCCCTTCTCATGGGAAAGCCCAGTTTTAGCTCCTGCCACCGCAGCTCACAGTCACTTCAGGATAAGCATCTATTTGTTATCATTCATTCCAAGTTGCTCACTCTGGGAGGGAGGACAATCTTCTGCATCAAGAGATAGCTGGCTGCTTGGGTCACATGCCTTGCAAGGCAACTTTTCTTCTGTGAAAGGAACCAGAAATTCATCTGAGACTGCTTGACTTTGATTGCTTAAGTCACCTCCACTTTAAAAACAAGCAAATATGCCCATTTGAAAAGAAACTTTTCCTAAAGATGGTCATAAAGCAGCCTATAGCTGGAATAAATCAAGGTACGGATGCTCCAGGGCCCTGGGACGTCTCACTGGTCACTCTATTGGTATTATAATTGGTCCACTCAAGTATCAGAAGTTTTGCAGGCTGAGTAACAAGATAAGAGGTGCTCTTGATTGTGTGTGGAGGTGAACTTCAGGCACGTACCAAGCAATATCTCCACGGGAATTCTGCAGACTGCACAGCAACAGCCTCTGCCTCCCACGCAGGAGCCAGCTCACTCACTCAAAGGCTTCCTGCACCAGCTCAGCCACAGAAACCCGGCGGCCAAACGCCAGGGCAGGCGCGCAGGCTGCCCGTGCTGTACCATACAGCATGCCCAGAGAGAGCCCTAGCCTGCAAAGCCATGAAGTACTATTGTGAAAAGAATCTGCTGGCCTAAAACATGCGGTAGAACTTAATCAAAGCTGAACCTTATTCACAGAGCTGCGGTAGCCAGCCTGTGTGAATTAAATGTATCTCGTTGCACTGCAGGCTCCACAGGAGAAAGTCAGGGGCAATTTTCTTTACTCCTACACAGGCGAAGTCAGAAGGACCTGCAGTAAAAGCAGCTGATTTGCTCCAGTGAAAGTAAAACCAGCCTGGTATAGTCCCATAGCTTGAGCATTAGGCAATATTTCAATGCCCAGAGGTTTTTTCCTGTTCATGGGATAAACCAAGGCACAGAGTTGGGTAGCTGTGGTGCAGCACTGCTTGCAGTGGCTGCTGGCACCTCTGCATCCCTGGACATCACAGGAGCCTGCAGGAGGGAGCTGCTTTGCTTGGCAGTGCAGCTCTGTGAGCAAGAGGATCTATGCCCCAGCAACCTTGGCTCTTATGGGCCACTGCTCCTGCCTGCTTGTTCATTGGTCTGCCTTGCTTTTCCAGTGGCAGTCTCTCCCACTCCCCTAGTAGCATCCAATGCCCTCCCCAATGTGTTTGAGAAAATCCCATGGACTGTACGCTCTGTTTCTCCACCATTAGCCTGCTTGTCCAGGAAAACCTTTATTATCTCGCTATATGATACAGTATTTAGTTGCTGCCCAGCTAAGTTGAATAAAGGTGCCCTGTACAACTGCTGGCTTCAACTCCAGCAAGGACGGCTACAACATATCACTGTGGCGCAAACATGGACCAAAGGCTGTAGTCCTTATCCAGGTACAGCCAGGGCTTTCATCCCAGCAGGCATTTTGCCCAAGCATCTACTAGGAGTTTCATTGATTGTTCCCAGTAAAGCTCCGCAGATATTTCACATCAAGATAAACCTAAATTGAAAACACGGGTAAAAATGGAGTGTTGAGATGGAAGAGAAAATGGCACTGGGAAGGGAAATGCGGAAGAGTGCAGACAGTAATGAATGCAGGCAGGCGTTGTCATGATGAATCCCACATGCCTGTAATGAGATGGTCTTAAGGTCATTGCCTGTTCATGCTTTAATGTAACAGTGGAGACAAGAGGAGGCTGAGCTGGAGGAGACGTGCTTTCCACTCCCAATCTACCTGGGAACTTCTTCTCAGTCAAATGATGACAAGTAACTTCACCCCAGTGTGATTACGGAAAACTCTCTCGCTCTGTGCCAAGGCCAGGCTAGCACAGTGTGTTACACAGCCTCTGGCTAGTGAGCCAGACACCCCAGGAACTGAACCTGCCAATGTCCTGGAAAGCTAGATTGTGGGAAGCTCACACCCAGTCTTAAGAGTCATGCATAAGACTCTGGGCTTGAACTTTCATATTCAGTTACCCTATTTCCAAGACTGTTGCTGCAAGTAAATTGCTCGTGCTTGTGACTGGCCACCATCCAGCAGCTCTGGGGCACTATGAATGGGGACACATGGCCATTAAAGTGAGATTGCTAATTACAGCCGGTGGTTAATGCCATGGCCTCCGAGTTACTTGTTTTAAATAACTGCTGAGTGCAAAAATTACTGCTCTAGCTATGAGAGGCCCATAAAGCCATAAGCATCTCCCGTGAGAATCAGCTATGTAGTTCAGAAAAGGTGATTTTAAAGCAGCACAGTCGATCCAGGAACCTTAAAGCTTCATATCGTCCTAGCAGCAGCTCCTGAGATAGACTGGGCCGCTCTGGGGAAACCTGTGCCCTTTCCAAGACCTTCCACTTGCTCTTGAGGCCCATTTAAAGAAAAAAAAAAAGTATGGGAAAGGACCTTATGGTTGCAAAGATACCTTTAAAACCAGTGTGAACAAACACAGGGCTGCAGGTGGCGAATATCGGCTTGTATACAAGTGTCTTGCCCAGTTCCCCTGATGCCGATCAACACTCTGTCCCTGGTTAATTATTTTCCCACCCTATTAGCAGGTAAGGAGGACAAGTGTTTTGACCTTGCTGTAAGTGGTATTCCGTTTCTCTCCTGCAGCTTGATAGAGCTTGGGTCAATATGGTTCAAGTGTTGCCATCTAGGTCTGTGGTGCTGGGGGACCGGCTGCCGGCTGGCACGAAGCAGGAGCTGGTGCCCCAAAGCACAGCCCAGTGGCTACCGCAGTGCCCAGAGCTGGGGCTGCTCTGGGGCACAACAGGAGCTGAGCTGCTGCAGTGACCTGTGTTATGTTAGCAGTCACACTTCAGACTCTGGTCGGCAGCTGTGTGGAATAAAAACACTTTATTTTCCAGGGAAATCTGTTGCTGGTGACGCCAGGAGCTAGGGTTAGCAAAACCGCGCACACACATGCGTATACATACACGTATTTACCACCAGCCTTCTCTTTTATACAGCGTTATTCCACCTGTACAGCACTGGAGAACTGTATGGGATATGCATGCCTGACCTCCACACTAGCTAACCTGAGCCTCCAAAGCATTAACCACAGCTTGACAACTCTCTTGGGGTTAATTCCTTCCCTTAATTCTCAATAGTCCCAAAGGGTTTTGGTTTATTATAAAAAAATTAAATGCTTTTCTTGTTAAACTACAGATCTTAGATGCAGTAACTCTGTGCTTATTTTCTTTTGCCTGTAACAGTTCTGCAACTGAACGCTTCCAGCCTTCTTTCTCCCTCTCTGTTCCCTAGTGACTTATCTAGGCAGGTATTTTCTAACCATCCTATGCAGCCTCCTAAGAGATGTTGTTCTTTCCAGGTACCAGCTGAAAACTGCAGCTGCTCAGAATAGAGCAGAAATGGTAAGGCAATATGTCAGTCTGGAATGAATAATACAGTTCTTTGCATAGCAGGGGTTGGTTTTGTTGCAAGAAAAAAAAAGGTGATAAGATCTTAAAGGCAGGATACCTTTACCACAAGTTATACATTCCTCTGTTGAATTCACTCTTCAGGTGGAGTCACAAGCAGCTCTTAGTCTTCAATGCTCTACATTGTATTGTATAATTATAAATATTTTATATAATATAATATTTAGATTTTTATTTACATTTATATTATAACATAAACATTATTTTTAATTTATATTTATCTATATATATTATATATAATATATAATATATATAATGTTTATATTATAATATAAATGTAAATAAAAATCTAAATATTATATTATATAAAATATTTATAATTATACAATACAATGTAGAGCATTGAAGACTAAGCGCTGCATATATATATTATATTTATATAATAAATATATAAAATATAATAATAATAAATAAGTATTCTTAATTGCTGTGTCATTCTGCCTGCCCATAACATCCCAGGGATATTATTTTAAGGAAACTGTTTTTTTCCTGGGGGGGGGGGGGGGTTGGTGTGTGAGGGTGGTGGACCTTACAAAATTTGAAATGTTATTTCCACATGGTTAAGACCACATTTGTAGTCATCTCCTCAAGGGACCACACAGGTGAAGAGCATCACCTTCTGCCTTACACATCATATGAAAAGAGGATCTCACGTGCTTTGTTTTCTGGTGTTCTGGTCCCAGCGTGAACACTGCCTGTCAGCACCAGTCACTGGGAGGACTCCTGCCGACCTCATCTTAGTTTTGAAGTTTTTTTCTGTAGGACAACGTAATCCAAAGTAGCTCAATCCCAATTATTTCATGGCACATGCTAACATAGAACCAGGAGGCCAGGTCAGCCTCAAGTCCAGACTTGCTTGCCTCTGCTCAAGTGGAAATCAAAATTACAACTAAGCCACGAGGTTTTCTTAGACGGGTAAATTCTGATGGTGAACAAACCACCAGTGCTGAGGTCCCATCCAAAGAGTTGAGCTTCTGATTTATGGCACATAAATCGAGATGACTTAAATGATGAAAGCACCTGTATTATTTGCCTGTCCATGCAGTGCTGTCTTCCTTATTTTATTTATTATGGGGGAAAATTTGTAAAGGCTTCCCAAGTAGAGAAAATTACTTCTCTTATTTCCAGCTGGCATTCAGAATGAAGGAGATTTTCTTGTACTTTTTAAATTACAGTGTCCAAATCCTGAATTAAGACTATTCAAGGATGTTCCCAGTGCAGTAAAGGAAGGCTCTGCAAAAGGAGTAATCCCACCTCACCTAACCATCTTAGTGGAGTTCAACACATTTGCTCTGGAGGTGCCTGACAGCTGGATGTAGTCCATCCAGTTGTGGCCCGTCTTAAATAGCAGACAAGTTCCCTGCCTCATTCACCATCCTGATAAACGTCACACTTTCTGGGAGAAATTACTTCAGCTTTCTGAAGATTCAGAAGAAGCATGAAAACTTGAATAAGGCTCTTACTTTCTTCAGAGCTCTGAAGAGAGGGAAGGTTTCCAGCTCCCTGACTAGCAGCTCCCTTGCTGAGATGAAATTTGGAACTTTCTCCTCCTCTTTCTGACGAGAGGCAGCCAAAGAGGAACCAGTCTGCTTCTGCTCGTACATCAGAGACATGTTCACACACTCACATACATGCATGCATACTTGCACACTCAGACATTGCTTCCCCCAGATCCTCACAGTATCTTCTCCATATGTGGCAAACGAGTAAGTGGACAACTGCTGCTGCTGTAGCCAAAATAAGGCAAGAGCATGGAGAAGGAAGGAGCAGCAGGAACAGAAGCAATGAAGGCACAGCAGAGCTATGAAATCAGGCCAGGTGAGAGGATGGAGTAGGGCTGACCTGGTCAGATTAATCATTTCGGCTCCCAGTGCAGCAGCATGCCCATGCCAGGGACTCAGCAGACACACCAGAGGAAGGCAGACCTCATCCTGGAACATCACAGTCCTGAGAAGGACATTGGATTTGCCATGCCTGGCCACCACCACCACAACACATCCCATTTTTGGCCATGTTACCCCAAAGCCACCCCACCAGTGATGTTTTCTGTGCAGCTCCTTGTTGGCCAGCCCTGTGGTCACCTCTGTGCCACAGCCCAGCTCTGTCAGGTGGCTGACGCCCTGCTGGGGTCAGCGTGGCTTCCAAGTTTCTCAGGGCTAGTACGCATCAACCTGTCCTATAACTGTCTGTTCCCACCCAGATGGAGAAACCAATGGGCCTGAATGGGACCACGTGCCTCAGCGAGCCTCAGGCTTTCTGTACAAATACATTTCACCTGGAAATGGGTTGTGCAGCTATTTTAGGTCAGTGTTGTGGTTTAACCCCAGCCAGAAACTATGCCCTACACAGCCATTCGCTCACTGCCCCCACATCAGGATCGGGGAGAGAATCAGAAGAGTAAAAGTGAGAAAAGCTGCGGTTTGAGGTAAGGACAGTTTAATAGATACAGCAAAAGCCGCACACGCAAGCAAAGCAAAACAAGGAATGCATTCACCCCTCCCCAGGGGCAGGCAGGTGTTCGGCCACCCCCAGGAGAGCAGGGCTCCATCACACATGGCGGTTACAGGGGAAGACAAACACCATCACGCCGAACGTCCCCCCCTTCCTCCTTCTTCCCCCAGCTCTATATGCTGAGCACGGTGTCATGGTACGGGATATCCCTTTGGTCAGTTGGGGTCAGCTGTCCCGGCCGTGTCCCCTCCCAATGTCCCGTGCCCCTCCAGCCCTCTCGCTGGCAGGGCCCAAGAAACTGAAAAGTCCTTGACTTAGTGTAAACATCACCCAGCAACAACTAAAACACCAGTGTGTTATCAACATCATTCTTACACCAAATCCCAAACACAGCACTGCACCAGCTACTAAGAAAAAAATTAACTCTGTCCCAGCTGAAACCAGGACAGTCAGCAGGAGCCTGATGCCAGAGCACAAGCAGGGCCAGTGGCTCAGCCAGCACAAGAGCGGGACACCACGGGTGACACAAGGCAGGACAGTCCACAGCCCCTGCACAAGGAGAGCAGGGCAGGCCCTCGACTGTAGCCAGGGACAGCCAAGAGTCTGGGTCCCCAAAGTCTAAAGCTTCAGCCACCAAATCATAGTCATGTGTCTCAGGAACCTCAAATATGGCAAATTCAACTTCTGGCTCTGGCTGCAAAGCCAGATGGCCATCTTCAGTGCTCCTCACCAGGGAAGGAGCCGCCAAGACAGCAGGGTTGGAATGACAACACGCAGCAATGTCAGCTGGGACAGCCCAGTGTAGATGCCTTCAGAAGCAAACCACCTCCATTTCTTTCACAGGCAGATCTAATCAAGGAAAGACAAAAGACACAGTTGGAAGGGACCTCAGGAGGTCTTTTGTCCGGCCACCTGCTCAAGAAGAACCGTCACCAAGTCTACAGCAGGTCAGTTATGGCTTTGCCTGGTGCAGTCCTGAAAACATCCAAGGACAGAGACTCCAAAGCCTGGCTGGATAAATCATTCCAGCACTGTACTCCCTCCTCATGATTTTTTTCTTAATGTCCAGCCCAAAACATCCCAAGATGGAGGCCATTGCTCCTTGTTTTACCTTCTGCCATTGCAAAAAAGAGTTTGTCTCCACTGCCTTTGTAACTGCCCTTCCAGTAGATGCATGTTACTGCCTTTTCCCTCATACCTCCTCTTAAAAACAAGCCAGATTCTTCAGTCCCAGGCCCCTAACCATCACAGGAACTCTCCACTGGCTCTTCTCCAGTTTCTCAGCATCCTGCTGTAACTGGAACAGTATGCCAGGAGTGTCTCACCAGTGCAGAGCAAAAGGAGCAGTAACTCCCTCTGATCTGCTGGCTCCACTCCTCCCACTGCCGCCCAGCATGCAGTTTGCATTATTTGCCATGTGCATTATGAGCACATCGTTGGCTCATACTCTTCTTCCATGAACTTGTGAACTTATTTCTGAACTTCTTTTGTTAGTAGCATGCTTCTTCCTACCCTTTGTGACCCTAGCTAGTTTTACCCCCAAAGGGACTTTGACCTTCCTGATTTTGTTCCTAAATCCTCAAGCAGTTCTTTTACACTCTTCATGTGCTGTCTGTCCTTGTTTCCACTTCTTCTTTGCACTCCCTTTTGGCAGTTTGGTTCATTTGGAAGCTCCTTGCTTAGGCAAGCAGCCCTTCTCCTAAAATTCCTGGTCTGACTGACCAACAGGACAGTTTGTTCCTCAGGTCTTAGCGTTTAAAAATTAGCCAGCTTCAGGGTACCTTTTTGCCTTACGGCAGCTTCCAACTCTTCCTAGCAAATCCCTAAACATGCCCAGATCTGCTCTCCTGAAGTAGAGAATCCTGATTCTGCAGCTTGTGGGCACAGCCTTCCTCCAGAGCCTGAACCCAGTCACCTCAGGATGAGGAGGTAGCCCCATGGTCTCAGCTGTAGCTCACACACCATCAATGAGATTTTTTTCCGATTACCATCACTCATGGTGGTTAGATGCAGACCTGCATTAATATTCAGCATTTCAGTGCTAAGAGGTGCCTTTCTGGGCACTTCTCAACACACGCGCACAAGTGGGTGTGTAATGCTTTGTGCCGTCAGTGTACCAGACAAAGCCTAAGCAGTCACAGGTATGACACCAGCAACTCCTACAAAACACTGAAGGTTGGGCAGGAGAACAAAACCATCATTACAAAGGGTTTGAATAAAGGTGCTTCAACACTCCTCACGCAGGTACCTGGTGGGGTCAGGGCCTGGGGGCAATGGCAGCTCTGCTTTCCGCAAAGTCTGAAGGGGAAATAAAGTCTCAGCATATTTTTCTTACTTGACTTCTCTTCCCCAGGAGGAAGCAAGCATTTACATTACAGTGCGGCCAGTTTTGCACCTTTCCTTTTGCTACTAGGTTGTCACATCCAGTCCTTGGGGACCTCACTCTGATGGTTTCTGCTGTCAGAGGGCACCTCCTGGCAGAGGGTGCTGAGGGCTACCCTGACTCAGAAGCCAGGACCTGCACAGTCTCCTCTGACTGCTTTTTGAGGCAGACCAACTCATCCCTCCTCAGCCTTCTCCTTGCAAAACAGAAGAGAGTGGTGACTGTGCACAACGGCAGCACCCTCCCACACGGCTGCACCATCTTTGCCGTCTTCCCTGCCAGGGATCACTATTGCTGTAACTGCTTCCACCTGCTTTAATGCCAGGGTAGGTCTGGGCCATAATTAACCTATTTTCTATTATGTAACTAGCTACACCCATAAACGAGAAATAAGCTGAGTTTTACCCAGACTTCTTGCCCAAGGGCTCGGCCTCAGACTGCTCCCACAGATCTCCAGGAAGAGAGCTTTTGGTGGTGCTACACTCCAAGAGGCAGCTCCTGTCCCTGGCTCACAAGGTGCTGCTGTTGGAGACCCAACCTGTGCTCAGAAACCCAACTCTACAAGCCCTTGCAATCAATTGACCTAAATATCTACTGGCATTTCCTAAGGCAGGTGACTAAACCTGAGGGGCTGCAGCTGACAGCTGTTCACCCCAGAGACTAATAGTTGGGGACAGTGTGTGTGGAAGTCCACGAGACTTCCCCATAGACATCCACTGCAGCGTAAATGGAAAGAGAAGGGAGGTGATGAGAGGTGTCAGAAAGACAAGGCGGCCTTCTGCCTCCTGGGGAAAAGGTATCTGCTGGGAGGGTGGCTTTGCCCAGGGCAAGGGGAGGCAGCTTCTTTCAAGAAACCTTCCAAATAGCAGCAAGCAGGCTGGTCCCGTGAACCCACCTCAAGGCAGGGAGGTACGTGCCAGAGCATCAGGCACAGGCATGTCCACGTTTCTTTTCATGCTTATTAGACCAGCGGGTACTTGATTTTTACCATGTAAAACAGGATTTTGGGAGCACTGACTCTCCCTCCACTGGAAGAGCCAATAACCCAGTCGGCAAAGAATCCTTGTAGGAATTGCAGAAATTACTCCAAAAGTGACTTGCACCCTGTTGGAAAAGGGTTGCAGAGGCACCTCTTCCCTTCTGAAAGGCACGGTACCTCCTCCTGTCTAAGTCTGGAAGAAAGGTTTTGGCACCTAACTTCAAGGGGAAGAGGGAGGTAAGGGCAGTGAACCCCACGTGCAGGCTCACCTATCCCTCCAATTCTTACATTTTGAGGATGAGCAGGATCCAGTCACAAAAGCTGTCTTGCACGTTTTCTGCTGGCCACCTTTCGGGCTCAGCACACTTGTTCTGAGGATCCTGCTTAGGGGACCCTCCCTCCCTGCATGCCTCCGGGGAGTCTACAGCTATATGTAAGAGAATCCTACAAGAGCAGAGTGCCCAGCCTTGGCTGCAACTGATGTTGGAGCTCCGTGACCCAGCACCGAGACTCTCCATAGCTTCCCAGCTGGAGGCATAGATGGAATGATGGGGCTGTCGGTGCTGCACCTTCACCCAAGTGGGCCCAGTCTGCCTCCAGCAAGGCAAAGTAAATGCTGTTCCACTTGGCGTGCTGGGGTCTGCTCCCCATGCCCCACACAACCCCCACTCAACCCCACACAACACATGGCCCACTTAGAGGGATGGTGCTCCATGCCGAGCCCCACAGAGGCAATCACCCCAGATTCTGCCAGGCAGGCTGTGCCAGCATGAAAGAAGGTGAGCAGGGAAGGCAGAGAATTGTAAAGAAGCGCTGTGAGTTCAGGATGTGGGATTTCAGCTTTTCCACCTATCTCCAGTACAAGAGCAGAGTGTTTGTGGTATTATGTACTTCATCCACATTTCTTCTGGGTTTTGGACAGTGATATATCATCATGTTTATCAATAATACTTGCTCACAATGCTGGAGTTACATGAACATGTTCAACGTATAGCTCTGGGGACTCCGTGTTTTTCATGCAGGACACCAAGCTCAGACCAGCTCAGATAATTTGTCAGGAAAGATGCCACATCCCTTTTTGCTGTTGTCATCATCTGAGTCTGCACCAACACTTCAAGGCCCTGAGTTGAGGTTCTGCACTTCTGCCAGGACTGTAGGGAGCCCGTTTTCAACTCCTTCAGGGGCAGCCTCTTCCAGCCTGTTGACCACCTGAGGACCCAAATTTCACCATTTTTTTCTCATGCTAATCCTGATGTCTGTACTGGATTTCAGCTGGATGATTGGCAGTCTTTCTGGGGTTCCACTGGCACAGCTCACTTTCACTCCTGAGCTGAGCCCTAGTACTGCTGGGATGTGAGAAGGGACTTGTGTCCTTTGGCTCTCAGCTAGGTTTCTGAAGATGTAGTTTTCATTCCTGTCTCTGTCTTTGCTGCACAACATTAAGCAAATGATCTGCAGCGAGGTTTTTCAAGGACCTAGCATTCACCAGCACAGCTTGGTCTTCAAGGCATGCAGGTCTTGCTAATGTACCATGATGGAGGCACAGATTTTAGTAGGAGATTTGGGATTTAGTATTTTTTTTCTTTTGACCAGCCAGAGAACTGTTGTCTTAGAGCAGTCTGGCTCTCTGCTTTGCCCAAATGGAAATTACACTCTTTCTGCCCTGAGCTTGGCTTTCCTTATGCCTCATTTCTCCATCAGTGAAGCTGCACCACAAATTCTTCATTGAGGTATTTATAGGAGAAATACATGGGCTTTTGAGGCAGTGAGCCTCGCAAACCAATGCTAGGGTGTGTCCTGGGCACCAGATCCGGGTGGTCACTGCTGTTAAACTGCTTGAATGTCCCTCAGCATGCGAAAAACTTTCCAGGTGTAATTCAGGACCAGCGACGGGCCAAGGACCTGTCCTGACAACGTGTTCTGTTTTAGAGGCTGAGTTGAACAGGCAAGAGGTAGGGTGGTCTCAGTGCCTGAGGCTGGTTCAAAGTGTCTCTGATGTACCCATGTAAATATCACCCCAGATTCTACAGTACAGGAGAACCAGAGAAAATAAAATGCACAATATAAGCACTGATGTTGAGAAGCTCGTGTTTTAATTTATTTCACTGATGGGTGTAGAAGTCATATGGTTAATCCTATACATAAATATGCACACATCACACTTGGAATATGAAATAATACTGAGTCAAAAATGTAAGTTTAGACTTTGTTGCTTTGAATGCTACTTTCAGGCTTTCCTGAATGCAATTGTTATTTGTAAGTGTTCTCAAACACTTCAGAAAAAAACATCATTTTTATGCTGTGGGTTGTCTGCAAATGTTCATTTTGACAAGTTGCTGTCTGTTACTGGTATTGGACTAGTCACACAGTGTATCTTATGTTCCCTAACTGGATGACAAGCTTGTAAAACAGAAGAATAGCAAGTGACAGATACTAGCATGATTTCTGGTTATTTTTTATAGTTCCCGATTTCATGGGCACTGGAAGCTGTACAAATATCATGAACAGGATATTAGAAACAAGGAGATTATTGGCAAGTATGCCAGCAGTGGCTAACCTTGTCATAAAATGAAAGGCTTAATGATTCATCAGGTAGCTTTCCTTCATACAATTAGCATTCAGTTGCTAAGATGTACAAGGAAAGGTTTATAGGAAATAAGCGATAGGACACAGTAAGGTTTGGTATGTGAAGGACTCATCTCAAACCTCTTGGTACATCAGAGAAAATGTTTCACAGGTGTTTCACTCCTATTTAAACACAGGGGAGAAAAAAGGGAAATATTCCTAAAGCTCAAAACAAAAACCTAGCAGCCCAGAGGCTAATGATCTCTCCTCTTAAGATGTTCTCCATGCCACTCTCTTTCCACTCTAATGAATTCAACATAGTTTTGAGCTAGAACAACAATCATAGAGAAGTATCTTGTTCTCAGGAACTTCCACCTAACATATACACAGCAAGCACCTGGAGTCCCAATTAATTCTTGCACAGAACTGCAATAATTAACTGGCTGATTCCTGGATTACAGCTCAGTGCAAATTACCAGTCTAACAAAAAAAACCTAACAACCAAACAAGCTTTTAAAATTAATTATAAGAGTAGAAACAGTTCAGAATTTTAACTGATTCAAAAAAATACATTTCTGAATAAAAATTATGCTTAAAATATTAATGTTTAGCTAGAAGAATTATAATTCATTCAAAAGCGAAATTTCAATATGGAGTATGTGGCTTTGGTAGCATTCTTTATGCACAAGAAGAGCCAAGAAATTCAGCAGGGTACATAAAAGATGGTAGGATATTTCTCTGGAGCATCTTTTGCAGTTATTCGCCAAATTCAGTTCTACTCTGCTCAAGATTTCATGTTCTAACCTGTCAGAATTATGGAAAGGGATTTTGAAGGTGAAACACAAACTTCAAGTCAACAGGTGAGTGTATCCAAGTTGAGAGGTGGATGCTAAAGGAAAATGTTCATTTCAGTCTCCTTTTCCTTAAAGCTCCTTAAAAAGAAAACAGGCTTCCGTGAGAGGCTTTGGACTATGGCATCAGCACAAAGCAATGTGAACCTCTGGTTGGTATCAGATGGTCCAAGAGGTGTAATGTTGTGCACATGCTCTTATAACCTATATGATAGTAATGGATTTGGTCTGAATTAGATCAGAATAAGGAAACTGTTATCACAGTTGAAAGGCAATATCCATATTATCCACCCAGAACAAGAAGCATTCTTCCCATCATCCATGCAACCAAGTTTCCTGGAACTCAGACTTTATGCCTTTTGGTGGTTTATGGGTGATGAAGGTCAGGGGAGAATATCCACAGTCATCAAAAAGGTTTTCAAATAAGCAAAATTGTGACCATAGTGGTGAAGAGCTTTGAAGAACCTAATGCAATGCCGATAAATGCAAGAAAGTACCTGCTAGAAGGGAAAAAACCCCAGTGCCTGCTACACATTGCAGAGTCCTAAATGAACCTATTGAGTCTGTAAAGACCTGTGGGCATAAATCTAGCTTTAGGCAGGGGCAGTAGAAGTAGCAAGTAGCAAATGAAAAGAGCAAGTCTGCATACAAATAGAACCTGGTTCACCTACCACATCTCCCCTGCCAGCCCCTCTGAGTGTGATGGGAACCAAGACGAAGAAAGCACCATGGGCCCAGCAATCAGGCCACCCTCCCTCTACTTGGTGGACACCAGCAATTTAGAAAGGACTTATGAGTCCCCAGTGAAGAGCAGGGCTCTCCTGTAAATGCCTTCAGTTCAACAAACACTTCCGCAGGCAGCTCTCGAAGATGAACAGCACAGGCTTAGCGAAACGGAGGGATTCAAATTTGTATATAAATTGTGAACAGAACTGAAATGAGAAAGAGGTTCCCCAAGGAACTATTTCAGCCTCAGTACTATCATTAAATTCAGACCTCATTAATCACTATGCCAACCATCCAGGCTTAAAGGCAGAACAACCCATTTCTGGTGGGGGGTAGTACAACCAAGGGACTGCAAGTGTCATGCCCTCTCTGCAAAGGAAAGACAGAAAGGCCTGAGAAGTACAAAATTCACCTAAATTAAGGTGGTTCTAGACCTCATTCCAGCAACCAGCGCTACCTTCATCACCCCACATACTAAGCAGGGAAGGACAGAGATGTTACTCCTCCCTGGCCGCTACCACAGACCAGGTGGAGTCAAACACCCATCAGCTGGGGCAGAATTCACCTAAGACCATCACGGAGGAGCTGGGAGGCTGCTGTGTGTCGGCTGTCTCTGTCTCCTCTGCAATCAATGGAGAGGGACAGGCACTCTCAGGGATGACTCACCGCCTCCGAAGTGAGGTGTCTAAGTAGGTGGGATGACTCATCCTTGGGGTGGTCCTCTCCACCGATGTTCACAGAATCCTAGATCATAGCGTAAATTATATGCCTGCCTTTCAGACGGGAAGTGAAATGAGTTCCTGTCTTGCATGACAAGACATTATTTTCTCTGTTTTCTTGCACGTACTTATGACCTAGGACTTTTGAAGGAATGTACCACCCTGTCTGGGACCTGATGCGTTTAGTTAAGACCTTATGTATGCAGGAGGCTGAAACTACGAAACGGTTTTCACACCTTTAGATAATTCATACTTCAATTATTTCTCAGGCCCTTTCCTTCATGTAGTGACAGTGTCATAAAGGCCACTGTGAGGGTCAGGTCCACATTCTGACAGGTGACCAGTGTAGGCAGCACTACACTGGTTGTCATGTTCTAACCCGCAACACAGAATATTTCATCACTAAGGTGGTAACATATACGGGACATGAAACACAGAACATTCTGACACCCTGTTCTGTGTTTGCCACCTTCCCGTGAACCCACAGCATCATGAGCAGGCATGCTGAGGGGTGGACGGTCAGCAAGTCTGCAGTCTCACTTAAAAGATCATTATGTAAAGACCAAAACTGAATAAATTAGAATAGCTTAATAAGTAGCCTTAGTGTAAGGATTTTGTTTTTCTTGTAGTATTAGAACCAAGGAAAAAGTTCTTACCTTAGGTCAGAAGCAGAGAGAAAACCACTAGTTATCTGGGACCTGCACCAGCTCCCCAGTATGCCTCGGCAGATACCTCCTCTCTGCTTAGAGACTGACTGAACTGCCTGCACAGGACCCAGAAAACAAAAAGCAGGACTCAGAAAAGGTACTAGGATTTCCTTTGGGGGAAATCCAGAGATCTGCCAGTGGGCCATCGGGGATGCCACTTCTGCTCTCTGATCTTTGTTAACACATCTCTGGATCAAAAGTGTAAAGTCCTCCTGAAGACAAAAAAAAAGTTTGACTTCATCATTTATGGAGTCAGGCCACAAGGACAGGATCCAAAAGCTTTGCTTTGCATCCAGATGCGCTTTTTTGTTGCTGTCTTCCCTAAGGGGATAAAGATCTTCCTGTCTGTCAGATTGTGGTTATGTTAAATGCTTTAAACCCATGTCTCATAATGAACACCACTGAGAGCGTCAGCTCTGTACAGCAGATGGCTGCAGAACGTGAGTGCCCTGAGAAATCTAGGAGGTGGTCCTGAGCTGTGCTTTTGTTATCTGCCTTCAGCTGACGCTGGAAAACCCAATACACCACTTTGACACCGAGGATGCTAAGCCTCCACCAGCATCACCCTAGCACAGGTCCTGCCTTCTTGAGATGTGGAGTTTGGAAGTGTGATTTCATTTCTTACACATACAGTAGCCATTTTACACCTGTAAGAACACCTTTTGCACCTCTCATGACTAGCTGGTTTTTTTCTTGGCACAATTCAAAACGATACCTTTTTCTGGGCATCTTGGAAATCTAAAGGAGTGGATAAATTGCCTGTATTTCAGTAGAGAAACACAAAATGAGCATTGTATTTCAAAACTGGTTAGTAATGTTCATGGAGAGCTTGATTCCACCAAAGTTAGTCATGCTGAGTAGTTTCTTATTCCACAAGTAGCCTATTCATCTCAATTAGATTAGTCACAGCATAAGGAGAGTAGAATTGGACTCTGAATAATTTCAATTAAATTTCTTCTGTTAAAAAGTACTGTTAATTAATATTTCTCATTTCTTCAGCATTTGGTGAATATGTTTTAACTATGCATAAATATTACTCATTTTATAAATTTCCCTCCCATAAAACAAATCTTGATGCTTTGTCAAATTCTACTTAGCTTTTTAATACAGTTTTTGCCTAAGCATAATTCTCTGCATAATCTAAACAGAAGCGTCAGCCCAGAACAGGCATAGCTTTACCCTGCTAAAGTTTAGAATACCGGCAATTAGGGCCACATTTCTTATGCACAGAATTAGGAGAATTATATGACGGATCTAATGAAATTAATATTATCTTCTCTATGTGGAAAGTGCTTAGTCCTTTAATATTATCCTACCTATGTAGGGAAGTGCTAAGTTCTGCATTTACCCCCATGGTTGAACACAATGCAGTTTTGCAACTGGCAAATCAAACCCCTCCTCCACTCTTTCATGCTGCGTTGGTTCTACTTCTTTGTACATAAGAGGTCCTCTTCTGTTAACTGCAGTCGTGGTAAATACATTGCAGAGTGTCAGTATGCATGTATCTTTAAACACAGGTGAGAGGTGTCTTATGGAGAGTCTAAAGCTTGCTATGGCTTTGCTCGGAAGAATAACTGAAGGAAGGAGCTGTGCTTCTAGGAAGAGATGCTACAGCTAGATGAAGTCCATCCATCAGGGGGTAGTGCTTCCCCTGCACCCAGGTAGGAGGGCAGGGGGCACTGGCCTCCGAAAGCAGGGGTGAGGAGATTGTTCCTGGGTCTAGTTGGTCCCACGTGCTAAGGGCTCGGTTTCTGTATCGGTGCTGATCATAGGCAAGGGTATAACCAGCTCAATTAAAGGTTCAGCATAAGCTTCCAGAGGGAAATGGAAGGACATTCATCTGCCATGGACAGCACCAGAAGGAGACTGCAGAGGCCAGGGCAGCCAGGTGAACTTTGGGTTTGAGGTTCACCAGCTCCAGTCTGACAGGGACACTCCTGAACCATTTCTGGAGTGAGAGCTGTCCTGTGACTCGGTACAGCGGGGATGAAAAGGGGCCACCATTTGTTTGCCTGATCTGTCACCGGGTAAATGCCAGAACTTACTGGCACTTAGACAGGCTTCTGTCAGAAGTATCTTCAGCCGACAAAAATATCTGGCTACCTCTGCCCAGGGGAGGCTTCTGCGAGAGCCTCTGGAAACATCTGAACAACATGTTCCATCTGCTGGCCCCCATATCCACAGTGGTTTTAGGTGGTATTTGATGAGGTCCAAGTCTGTGCTCATATCTTAAGAGCTCGTCTTTGGTGCACTACAAGTGAGCTATAAAGGTTAGAGGGAAACCTGAAAAAGGGAGTATCTCTCTCTGGTTTTGCTGGATGCTTGGACATTTCTCTTTTTTACTTCTCCTGTGAAACTGATACCTGCCAGAAGTTTCACTCTGTTGTCTTACATAGCCATACCAATTGTCTCCCCTGTATCACTGCTCCTGACAGACACACAGCTGCCCCCTCCCATACAAGCAGCTGATCTCTGAGGCTATCTAGAAAATTAAGGAACCAGACCAAGAACCACAAAGCAAACAGATGCCTCACTTCCATTAATTTCTATGCGTATTGGGTTGTGTTATAGATCAGGACCTTCAGTCATTCTGAACACAGAATGTAAGCAAAAGTCATGTTACGAATGCAAAAGAGGTACACTTGTTTCATGATGCTACACTAGGATATTCAAACTACATTACAGAGGAGTAGCTTTGGGGAAAACAATGTTTGTCAGCATCCTTGAATACTGAAAGTTTAAAATCCATGAGCAGAGGCACTAAAGAGATGATCGAACCTCTCCAACCAGTCATCCAGAATGCAGTATTAATTTGCTGCTCTACCAAACCCTGAAATGCCATCCTTAATAGATAGGGACTGATTTGCTAAGTTTGGTGTTGCTTGCCTCTGGGATTTATAGGGAAAACAGCAAGATCAGAAAGAATTAACACTTTATCCTATAATATCTCATTTCTCTGAGAGCATCTGAGAACAATTTACAAATAGCAGTGATCCTTCACTGATGCACGGTATGCCAAGTGCGCTATTGCCTCAGAAGAATGGACAAAGGACCACTGTTGCTCTCCTCCTTAGCGAGTATAACAATAATGAAGAAACAAGGACAACTTTCCATGACTTTCATGGATATTTCTTTTAGAGCATTCCTTGTAAAATAATTAAAAATAAATGGTGCACATAGGTACTATTTTTCTTTACCATAGGAAAGATCTTCCCATAGGACCAGTAATGGCAGCCTACAGCAGTAATACTGGTTTCCATAATCTCAGAAGCTGCATTTTCTAGTTGCTGACACTGAACAGCTGGTCTGGTTTGTTTCACATAACAAAGACGGTATAAATTAAGTTGCCATGTGAATCAAGAATGAATCCCACACACAAAGAGATAAGCAATAACTTTTATTTGGCTTTGTGCACTAGAAACATTCGCAATACTGAAATCTACCATCCTGCAGTGAGGGAAAGATATATATTGTGCCATTTCTTTTGAACACCAAAGACATTCCTTTAGGCTTTGATTTTAAGAGTAGGTGAATCCATATAAAATATATTTTTTTATTTTTAAAGCTTTAAAGAAAATTTCTGCAGTGTGGCTGTGTTTTTCTTCAACAATGTAGGTCTTTTATCCTATTTGACATTCACATAAACACAGTTATATACAGGGGTTAATGAATATCCCGTTTGCTGATGGTACCCCACAGAGCTGCGTTTTATTGCAGTGACATAACTTCAACAGATACCTCACCTGTCAGCCTGGAGGTGTAAGACTGAGGGTTTCTATATTCTCACTTCACTTATACAAGTATGCTTTCAAAAGAAATTGTTTCTGGCAGTGGTCAGCTGGCATTTCTGGATGACCTAGTTCCCTCCTGAGGGATGATTCCTAAAACCACTTAATTCAAAGGCAATGATACTTACTTCTTTAAAAACACTGAAAAAAAAAAGAATACCAAACTCAGTGTTGTGTTTATCTGGCTGGTTCTTCTGTCCTGGCTCAGAAATACCATACTTTCAAGAGAAAGCTCATTTTTGGCATATCCAATCAAGTAAGGGTTAGTGTCTCTCATGTGGGAAAAAGTATAGAATAAGTAGCTTCAAAGGATCATCCCACCACCTTGTTCTTTGCCCGTTTTTGCTTTAGAAATACCAGCCTTTGCCGTCTTCCCAGCTGCCAGCAAGGGGAGGCAACTGGGAGCCTTGCAAAACGGGAAAATTCAGCCTCATTGGTCCACCTTCTTTCACTCTTTGAGCAAAAACCTCTCTGAACCCATTGGAAGGACAGGCCCTTTTCCTCAGATGTTTGAGCGTGTCTCTACATCATTTCCTCTTCTGGAATAGTGCCATCACAGTTCCCTTCTTGGAAGAGTTTTCCCAGTGTGCAAAGGCCCAACCAATGTGCAGCCCCCAGTGAAGGATGTGCTGATGGCTGTACTGTTGGAGGAACAACGCCGACTGCACCCTGCCCTCAGCCATAGCCTGCTGCATGGGTGTCCCCAGGACCCTGCAGGATCGATCACAGTGAGTGAAATGGAGTGCAAATGCTCTCTAAATCCTGCTTATCTAGCAAGAAGATTTGCAAAGAAAGAGCCCTGTGCCCCCTCATCTTGCACAGACGGTCTGACTCACTGGACTCAGGATTCCCATCTGGATGTCTCTTTGAAAGATGGGTGCAAGCCAAAGAGTTTGTCTATTCTTAGCCTTAGCTGTTACAAAGATAGTTTCCCCCATAAAAATCTACTTTCGTTCAACCATCTCAGAGAACACCTGTCTCTAAGCAAACACAGCAGCCAGAGCAGTGCGAATCCTGTTCCCTCCTCATTTTAATGAGGTGTTAATATCAGAGCTTGCTAGAGATTATGTAAGTGCTAACATTGCTAAGGAAAACCATGAAAAAAACCCCAAAAATAAATAGAAGTCAAATAATTTGAACCCCATCACCATGCAGTGCCAGCTACAGGAACGTGAACTGCGATTTGAGGCTGAAAAATCTTCTTACATCTCCTGTGCTCCAGAAATAACACCGCTTGCTTGCCAGCTTCTCGGACCAGCGTCTTCCCACTTTCTCCCATGCTGCCTGAGGATGTGGCGTGTCCTAGCTGATGTGATCCATAAAACTATGCCACTCTCCTCTTCTCCACAGCCCTGCTCCCCTCCCGCTCGCACTCCCGATTCCGGCAGGAGATTGGCACCTGGCAGCCAAGCAGCAGCAGAGAGGAAAGCCAGAGGGGGCAGTGTATATTAAAAAACAACCGCACAGTCTCTTAAACTGTCTGGAACAAAATTTTGCAATAACTGGCTTGTGCACCCATGTGATCTTATCACTGCGAGCCAGGGTTTTCAGAGGGAACTGAAAGGGAGTGAAACACCCACCAGATTCTGCCTCAGATCATCTGAAAAGCTCAGCTGTTTCCTTTATCCTCCTCTCTTCACATTTTACATTTGCTCATCGTGGTATTTCTCTCTGGGAGCTCCTGGGAGGCCAGGCTCGTTGCCAGATCTGTTTGTACACAGTCCCAGGGTACGTTTGGGTTGCTGGCCAGTTTCCCTCGTGTCCTGGCTTTCCCTGCAGCTTGGAGCTGAGGCAGCCCTGGTCATCTTCCAGCAGAAGGCTGGAATGGCCAAGCAGGGTCAACCAAGTGCGGTGAGGGATGGGCCCAGCTGTAAATAGCTCTGCAGGCTGCTGCCCTAACAGGGCTCGGGGTGCAGGGAGAACCCCGAAAGGTGTTGTCTTGGGATAGACAAGATGTGGAGGCTGAAAGGCCTGAAGGGAATGAGGAAAGAGAAATCTTCCTCACTAAACAGTTAAGACAAAAAATAAAAATAAATAAAGAGTCTGTAAACATAGGGAGAAATCATAGCAAAGGATACTAGCATGGTGGGTGGTTCCTGTGCTGGGTTTGTGAAGAACATTCAGGATCACCGAGTTTCTGGTCTATTGGCTGTCCGTAACAAATACCTGAGCCTCTTCCTTTCTCACAGATGTCCCTTGCAGCTTACCCCACCTTCAGGTGGGATATCTGGTTGCAGCACTTTCTTGTGTATCAGCCAAGGTCACACAGCGGGGCTGACTCTGCTTGCTGCCCACATCTGCTTCTTGTGGAAGCTGTGATCAGTTCGGGGTGCAGGGAGACATGAGTGATGCAGGGAGCAGGAGGCTAGGGTGCTAGGACAGCAGCTCCAAAGCAAAGCACTGGACTCCTCTGATAGTCAGTGGAGAGAAATCAACATGTCCAGAACCTGACTCCTCTCATCTTCATGCAGATCTCTCAAGGAGATCAGGCAAAACACCTTTTAAGAGCCTGTTTCTCTCTGACTACAAAGGGAGCCCAGATGCCTAAGTGAGACAAGAGACGTGGAAAGCACTGAAGCCAGGTGGTATCAATCCCATCACATCTTTAGAAAACAGGGCAATTTCACACAGGGGCTTGACAGATGGCACTTATACGTGGAGACAATTATGTGTGGAGGCACTTCTGTGTGTAACATTACTTATGTATCATCCTCAAGATGATATAAGCAGTGCCCATAATCCTACAGTCAGATAGGTGTAACATCGTACGGCCTTCTAGTACCTAAACCTGGGTGAAATACCAGAGTGATCTTAAATAGTCGCCAGGACAATGCCCAGAACTAGTCTGGGACCAGACTGATCCAAGAGCTGCTGAGCCCCATATTGGCAGAGTGTGTGACACTGGGTCTCCTCTAGAAGTCACGCATGTGCCACAGTTTCTTTTTTTTCTTTTTAGCACAAACTGCCCTTGATTAGTCATCGACCTCATTTAGAAGTTGCACCGCTACCACTCAAGCTGTGAGTGGAGTATGTATTTAAATATAATAGGCTCTGCGATCATTTTAATACTGGCCTAGATCTAAGCCCACGGGGGGCTATAACTAATTTGATAGAAACTGTAGATAGAACCACCTGAGACCTCTCTAGAGTTCGGCTGTGGGGTTCACTGTTCCAGCACAAAGTCTCAGCTGAGCGTCCCTGACTGCTTTGCAGCCCTTCTCGACAGACCGAGGCCAATCTTGGGGGGGCAGCAGGACCAAGTTTCGTGATGGGTATCCTTCCCCATGGGAATTATGAAGCAGATTATGGGAGGAGGGAATTATGGTTTCAATTCCCAAAACCAATGAAAGCATGCATTTTTGCACAATTCTGAGTCAAAACCATATGCAACTCCATGGGTTTGGCTGTGTTTTGCCTTGGGTTTTTTCCAGCAACAGTCAGTGATCCAAAAGGTAGGACTAAGTAAAGTCACCGTATGTTTTAAACCTCCCATACTGGAAGGTTTCGTGTAGTATGCAAGTCTTTTTGTAATGTCAGAAGCACTTCCCACCGGAGCTTTTCACTTCTTCGGCATTAACTAAGTAACTCTGCAAACTGGGGACTAAACATCTGCCTTTTATCACCAAGCACAATACTGTCAGTGAATTTGTTTGTGTTAGCAAGTACCACCTTGTTGCCTTAGCTGGTACTCCTGTAGCCTCCAGATCAGAACATCACAGGCGCTGGCTCTATATAAATAGCGAACAAAACTTTGATGGTGGGGGTGGCGTTTAGACGCTACTAAAGTAAACGCATCAGCCTTCAGATGGTGCCATAGCTGAGATTCCCTTGTCCATCTCTGACGTCTGCTGAAGTGGAAATCAGCCATTGCCCGAGGCTCTTTTTTCAAATTTCATTTCTTTCAAATTTCACCTTTTCCCTCTCCCTCTTCCCTAATGGAAGCTTTGAGTGAGAGTGTTATAACTGCTGTATTTGCCTGCAAAATCACTTTCCCACCTCTGCAACATAGTATAAATACCATAAAACCATGATAAAAGGGACAGTAAAGCAAATGTTAGTTGTACAAATGTGACATCTTTATTGCTGGTGATACTACAACATGCATTCTGAATCCAGTGCTACACAACTGACTGAATATTCCAGTGTAGATAAGGTTCATCTGTAAAAATGTGATAAATGTCAAGTGTAACTTACTTGCTAACTAACTTTCTTGCATCAAATGAAAGCAGACGTTCCTAAAATGTTTATTATTTTATGCCTTCTCCACACCAGTACAATCAGCATTGCAAAGTCTGCAGTATTCATAATGAACTCCACATTCTGCTGGATCCCAGTCATTAGAGCTGTATCGTGCCCCTGCCTGCCTGGGGCAGAGGAATAACGTTCGAACCTTGGACGTGCAAAGGGACTCTTTCCCCCAGGATCTGATAGAGGGAGGGACATGGCTCACTTTGCATGCAGACAGGGTTAATCTTTCCTTCTTCCTGCATTCTTTCACACAGCCATCCCGAGGGGAAGTCTCATATTACCTCACCTCTCATTCCTAGGTTTCTAAGTTGGACCTAGATTTGAATTTCCCTGGCATTAGAGAGGAGTCTCATTCAGCCATTCAGCGTTCTGGTTTGGATCCATCTTACAATGGTAGGTGGGACCTTCACACAAGGGGAGTTTGATTTGCTTATTCCCATTCCAGCCCATCTCATTTTGCACAAATCCTGGTGTCTGGTCTCCCCCGTTTTGTGCAGCTGTGGAAGATACTAGGGCAAGTCACTGCTTTAAAGAGGAAATAAAGCATTGCCTTCCCATGGGAGAATTCCTGAAGACAGAAAAGCAGGGTGGTTAGCAATGCAGCCTTGTCCTGGCTTGTCTACACATGAAAGTTATTCCAGAAAAAGCTGAATGTAAAGCAGGATAGACATTCCACAACTGCTGCGTCTGTTGCTGAGATCTCGGCAGAAGCAATGGGTCAAGATAGCTGTGTGTTGATTCATTGGGACTTAGCTATGTCCAACATAAAGAAACAGGCAAGGGTTCTGAGGACTTAGTATGCATTATAATACATACAAAAGCACAAGTAAACTATTGCAGAATAATCAGAATTAAATAAAGAATTATTTTCCTGACTTTATATAACTGAAGCAATGAGATATCTCCAGGATTTCTTTTCTTCACCCTCATGTCCTTGGCTTAGAGTAGGATGAGAGCGCAAGGAAAAGATGCCTGAAAAGGTGGCTTCAAACCATTTTGTTTCTCCTGGTTCTCACACACACACAAAGACAGCTTTGTCCTGTGTGCTACCTGCGTCCCCTTCAGCTGCACCAGGCATGGCACCAGCACAGTGGCTGGGAAGCTCACAGGTGCTCTTCACCGCCTGAAAGGCACACTGTGGTGCAGGATTCCTTAAAGGAGCCAGTTCCCAGTCTGGAAACATCTACTCCATTTTCCACACCAGCACAGATGCAATCTAAAGACAAACACTGCCTGGCATCAGTTTAGCCAGATTTCACCCAAGTATTCTACGTTACCCCTAAGCACCAGGGATAAAAAGAAAAGTTAATTTTCCATGACCTTAAACTGAGACTTTCCTTGAACAGCCCGGCAGTATGTATGCCTTCGGCCTCCACCTCCATCCCTCCCTGCTGTCCGTTTGCTGCAGGACAGAGGCAGGGCAGTCGAACCGACACAAACCCCACCTCGCAGGCATTGACTCCCGCTTTTTCCCAGTGCCATGTGCATCTTCTGCAGTGGTGGGCATCAGTTCATTTCTGAAACTAGATTCTGGTGACTGTCTGGATGCTCACTGAGACACCGGCTAATACCCCTTGTCTGACTGTGATAGCACCCAAGCATAATGATCATGCTCTTTATTAGACTCTTGTTTGCTTACTTAGGATAAAGTCCTCCTCGGTGCTCCTGCCATGGTTCTGCGCATTCACGGAGTGACCCATATGAGACCTGCCGGCATTATGTGGCATTAAACCAGTGCCATGGGGGCTCAATGGGCCTTAGGGACAGCAGCATGTGAGGGGCAGAGGCGATGGTGAACAGCAGATGGGTTTGTAATGGTCTCTGCAGGTTCCTACTCTGTAAACATAAAATAAAACCAAAACCCTGGGGCTTCTTGCTTCATCCAGCCCCACTGCGTCAATCCACTCTGCTCAGTGCCTTTATCCTCCCAGAAACAGGACGGCTGCCACCTCTTCCCCCTCCAGGAGCTTCTTTCCTTGCCAAATGGAGCTGCTTCGGTGACCAGCCCAGCCCGCTGGGCCATGCCCTGGTGCCTGCCAGCGCCGCCCTAAGATGGCGGTGGGGCCCTGCCCCGGGCTGGTAATGGCACCTGCCCAGCCCGCCAGGCCCCGCACCCCCCCGTCAGCACTCTGCCAGCCCTGACCGCAGGCTCAGATCGCCAATTAACCAGCACCCAAGCTAATTAGGGTTCCCCCAGCTCTCCCCTGATAGCATCACCAGGAGCGTCCCAGCAAGGGCAGCGATGCTACTGGGCCGGTGCCGGGGAAAACCCTCCATTTTGCTCAGCTTCACAAATCGCCAGTGTTTTGTGTTCACGCAAGGAAATAAAGACCTGTCAGCTCTGCAGCCGCTCTGGAGGGAGAACTCATCAACCCACCGGCTGCGGTGGAAAACAAGCAGAGAAACAAAATGTCTGAACTGGGCACCAGGTGCTGTGTTCTGCTTGTGGAGATGGGATGATTTCTGCTAAATTAAATGTAGGTTAAACTTGAAAAGGCTTTTAGGTGCGAAAAACTCAGAGGTTTCATTTTTAATATGTTGGAATAAAATATTTTCAGAAGGGTGACTGCTGAAACGAACACAAGTGCATTCAGCACAGATTTAAACATGTTGGTAACATGCTCTCCTCCCCCTAGTTTGGTGGACTCCAAACTCCCCAGCTGGCTGAAATAGAAACACTTTATGCCCCCCAAATTTAGGAAATATCTCCCTTGCATTTAAAGCATGCACTGCTTTGTCTTCCCTTGAACGTGATCAGACACCAACGAACAAAAATTACTTTGTGGCTTAAACACCTTTTCTTCTTTCTGAGAAGTCCTAGGTTATGACTTTATTGTGGGGAAAAAAAAAAAAAAAAAAGTATTTTGATGTAGCTATAAAGCCCAAGCTGAAACAGGCTTTCCTACTGTTCTGCCACAAACTGACTGATGGAGCAAGGGTTGGGTTCCATTTGTAGAGGGTCTGTGCAAAAAAGCACTTAAGCATTATTTTGAGCTTCCATGGAGAAATCTGTGAAACTGCATTCTATTACCTGGGCCTCATTGTGTGAAACATCTCCAACTGTGAGCAATAAAGTAAAAAAAATTATTTGAACAGACATAACATCTTTGGAAGGGGGTGAAAGAAAAGAACAATAAATCACATCAATTTAGTAAATCTGAACAACACTCCCCGACACCTTTCACGCGGCACACTGGCAGTGGTCCTGACGCTTTCTCCCCTAGCTGGGAGTGCGCTCTGCAGTGGGCAGCTCCTGCCCTCTCCTCTCCCTGCTTTCCATAGTCCTCTTTTTCCAGCCAACAGAAATGCAGTCAGGGAACACGCTGATGTCTTGCTCCTGTTTTCTGCAGCAAGGATGTAATTCTTTAGTCAAACACATCAATTCTATAGAGGTAAAGCTTCAAAAACAGACATACGCACAGTGCTCCAGCGAAGAGTTACCATCTGCCTTCCCCTCTCCCCCTCCTCCTCTTCAAAGGAAGGAAGAAAGAAATTTAACAGTGGCTTAGTTCCTCCGTACCTGCTCGCACTGACATTCATGAGATTCCCTACAGGATTTTTCTTGCTACCCAGGCAGGATGAACACCCACAAAAATTGGCAAGGAGATGACTTTCAACTCATTTTCAAAAGCTGGCTCTATTTCAAGTAGACAGTGTCTCTCTGGTATCAAACCAGGAAGAATTCGGTTTTGCTTTCCTCTGAAAAATAGAAAAGGCAAGTAGCCATCCTACTGGTTGCCTTGAATACTAACAGAGAAATATAATGTTTCAAGGATTAAAAGGAATACAATTTCACTTGTCAAAGCCTGAAGATGAAGTTCCATGTTTGCCTGATAATATCTTTCAGCTGAGCATCCTAAAAACCTAAAGCAGAGTTTGCTTTCTGCATAGTCTGCTCCTCTGCCACTACTCTAGAGATGCAGGCACTATTGCCTACAGCAGGGAACACTCAAATGTCAAATTCAGAGCTCTGCCATAGTGTGAGGAGAGAGCTGTTACTGCTACACCAGTTGTCAGTGTGCAACTTTACACATCTGAATGATATCTGTATGCTGGGAAAAGTTGACTCTTGGTCCAGGAGCAAAAAGGTAATTTTGTTGGGACAATATTTTTAGGTTGAGAAAAGTTAAACCAGCTCCATCAGCAAAAAAAAACCCAACCAAACTTCTTTAGCCAATGTACCTTTAGTAAAGAAATTCACTCTCTCAGCAGAACTATACAAGGCTTGACAAGGCTTGACATAGACTTGACAGATGACTAAGAGTTTAACAGAAATGCAGAGAAGAAGTGGGTAAGAAAGGACTGTTGTAGAGGTGTGGCTGCAGAGTTACTCAGCACAGGAAGGCACATGTATTCTCAGACAATATTAATCTTAATAACCTTTAATTTAAGCCAATTTATTGTCTGGGCACTACCAAGAAGTGTTATCCTGACAGGTTATCCAGGATAGTTCACTACCTTGGAACGGTTACTTCTGAGCTTTTGAGTTACGACTCAGCCGATGTGAGTTTCTCACGGCAGTGACGTTCTGTGACTGCATGTAGGAAGTGGCTTGTTTGAGAGACAACAATCGGGCTCTGCTTGGGCCACACAGAAAAAGACAAACTTGCTGTACAGTTCATATGCTGCATGTAGGGAATGTTTCTTTTGTATGGCCCCTATTGCAAGCCCAGCAAAGCACTGTGAGGAACTAGCACACAATAGAATTACATGACTGAAGCTTTTATCACTTACTGGAAGTCTTCCACAGCCTCAAGAAATGGTTGCAGTTTATTGCATCAATAAGAGTGCAATTTACATTAGAAAGTAAGAGTACAGTGTTTATTCCAGGAAATTATTGCCATAGCTTAATGCCACTTATTACCTTGAAGGTGAAGAACAATATCACTACCTTGTAGTCATTAGCAATAATTATGAACAGCTTATCAACCTTAATACCTCCTGTGGCAGACAGGGAAACTTTGCAATCTCTACCATCTACAAAGATAGAAAGCAAGTAAACTGAATACTGGCAACAATGGGTGGATGACACTTCCACATTGCCACAAATATATGCTTTGTAATGCAGCACAGGAGTCAGTTACCTTTCCCTTTGTCTTGATCGAGATTTTTCATAGGCCAAGCACGAGATTTTTACTTACCATTAGAACTTAAGTCCTTTCCTTTCATTTACGCTTTTCAAAAATACTGCAAGAAAAATTAATGTATTCTGTTTCCTGGTTATCTTATGTTCCTCCAGTGCTACAGCAAGTATGAGATCTTGCTCCATGTTAACACCAGCTGGATCAACTTACCTTGAACATGCTTAGGTCTAGATGGTCCTGCCACTGCATCTGGCTGTTCTTCACTTCAGATTCAAGATGGATTCCAAATAAATCTCTTTTTCAGATTTGCCGCCACTCCCAGCTGAGCACAGTCTAGCAGCAAGAGGAGACTCCTTCTGTTTCATTCACCTATAATGAAGGGTCTGACCCAAACTCTGAATCCACACACTCCTGTCATTGTAGATATTTGCATTTTGATCCTACACTACAGAAGTTTTGCTAATAACCATACACACAAATCCCCTGCTGGCTGGAGAAACATTTTATACTAGTGATGGAGACCTGCTGCTGATACAGTTAAACCATCTCCCTGAAAAATTTAAGCTATCTAGCCAAAAGGCTCTTTCGCCTGTATGTGTTGTGTCTGCTTTGGCTGTGGGTTCCAGGAGAAGTGCCGGCAAATCTTTGTCAGTGAGAATATTGTTTTTCCTTCTCCAGAGCCAGTGGGGCTGTGCCAGGAAAACTTGGTATCCAGGACCTGCCTAGCATGACTCCAGTCCACTTCCACCTCTCTCCGAGCAGACTTTACAATGAATGATGTGCAGTATCTCACTTCGGGCAACTCACCCAGTCTCCCTCCCCAGATTGCTGTAGCTGCTAAGAAAACCAGTATCCCTCAAATTAAGACACCTACTTTAAAGAACAGCGTGCCTCACAGTAACAGACATGATAAATGCTATGAGTAATGACAGATCCATGTGTTAACAGTACTCTATCAGCCACCTACTGGCTCGTTTCTTCTTTTGATAAAAGCTTTTCTCCTCTGGTTATGTATGAAAAGCAAACTTCTTGTGTGAAGGTGGATCTCTGTGCAGAAGCAGTGGGAGCAGAAGGCAGAAGTTCTTGAGTCTTGACTGCGGCTGTGAAACAGACTCGGTGCTGATCAACTGATCAAACAACTGGTGCTTTTTGCCTCAGTTTCCTCACTTGTAATATTAATAATGTCTGTGTTGTAATCACGCTGCAAGGCATAGTTAATACTTGCATGGTGGTGCTTTGGAGATGCCAAGATAATCCCAGGAGATACCAGTATTGTCACTAAATCAATTGTATCTACACAGTGAAAAAAAAAGCAAGCACAGATGCTAACATAATGTTATGTATTTTGGTGCAAAATGAAATAAAAATCTTGCCTTCTGTCCTCAGATTTCTTGTCAAATGTTCACTGCTTCACATGCTGAAGCAGTTAGTAATACAAAGTATATTTCTATCCTACTTTATTTTACATAAAAAAGTGAAGAACCATGACTGAATCTTAATACAAAAAAAGGGCTTAAGTTACATTCTCTTGGGATCATCTGTAGCAGAGCGTAATAAGTTTCTCAATATCTGACCTAATTATATCTGTCCTTCTAAGTTTTGTTTCCCATAAGAGCTAAATATCTATGGTTAAAAATAACATTTGAAACTCCTCCAAGTTCCAACAGAACTTTTTCAGCCTCTTTTAAATTTAAAAATCTATTTTTGTTTTAATTTTTCACCCAACTTTAAAAAATTATGATTTTGAGGCTGGCATTTGAGAGCTGGAGGGGAAAAAATTAATTACTTTTGTTTATTTCTTTTTGGAATAATACCACAGCTATCAAAACAAGTGACAGAAAGGCACCGGGAAGGAAGGATGCTTTTGTGGCTGAAAAGGAATTGACTTTGTTAGAAACTTATCTTCTAGATCATGTTGATGTCTCCTGACAGACAACCAGGCAATTCTGCGATGTTTGTGTGTTTGTCCCTACCTGAGCACCCAGTTTAAGCCGCTGCCCCAGAGCAACAGCAATGGAAGGTGACACAGGCCCCAGCCCCTGTGACCCATCAGTCCTGTTTAGAGCATCCTGTATCTGTGCAAAAGCTGGCAAATTGTGCTAGTGTTGGGACAGTAGAATCCTTCACACTCGTCTTTTTCTGCTTATTATTTTCTGGCCCTGTTATTAGAGGGCTGGCACAGGCCTGAGGCTGGGATGCCTTGCACCTGGATCCACTTCACACAGCAGTCAGAGTGGCCATTTACAACCTTTGTGCCTCAGTTTCCCACCTGTAATCCATGGAAAACAGTGCTGACCTTCCTGACCAGACACTGCAAGGCTGAAGTCCTAAACATTTGCCAAGGGCTAGAAATCAGCTGTAGGGTGTTTAAGAAATACAAGGGATTATTATAAGCAGTCACACTTCATTCCCAGGGAGGTTGATAATAAATAACATTTATACAGCACCCTCCATTGTGAAGAGACCAAGAAGAAAGGGAGTCTGCAAACAGGGACCCAACCAGGATTTTTGTATGGGAAATTTAGTTCAGCTCTTCTCTGTTGAGAAGCTTTTTCAGCCTTGTGGAAGGAAGAATCTGGAGATCAGATTGAGTATCCAGCCTTGCGCACCTGCAGGAGTTCTGCATCCATCACTGTGGACGGGCCATAAAGCCTCGTCCTGGAGCTTTATAAATGGTGCTGCCTGGTCGCGAGCACCGAGCTGGCCTGAGCTCCGTTTTCACGGTCCAGTTCACGGGAGGGGGGCACAAGCTGAACAACAAATGCAGTTTATAATTGCCCAGCCGTTCTGCTTCGAGGGTCTGGGAGACTTAAATGTCACAGTATACAAATGGGAATTGTTGGGAGAAATAGAGCAATGCAAGGCTCAAAGTGATTTCAAAGGCATCCGAGTCCGGTGCTTTCTTTAGTTCACAGCACAGGTTCCAGGCTGGAGCAGATAGCCTAAATTCCCTCAGAAAGAGGCAGCAAAGGGCCGGGGGATGAGGCGGCAGGTCCTCAGCCGGTCCCGTGTTGAAGGGGTCTGGTTTTGTTAGATGGGTGGCGGAGCACTTTGGGGGTTATGATATTCCCAAAGGATTTGTGCCTTCATATCCCTGCAGGCTGAGACGGGCCAAGCTCCCTGATTTCGCTGACCTTGCCTCAGCTGTGAGGTTGTTCTGCTGGTGCAAAACTTGATTGCACGCTCTGAATCCTAGTTTAGCTGAAGCATCTGGCTTTTCCCTAAAAACTCAGATGAGGGACACATTCATACCTTTCCTGTGGGCTGCCTTAGGACCACGGGCTGCTGTGAGTCCCCAGCTTCAGCTGCAGCCCTCTGCTACAGGGAATTCAGGGCAGAGCCAGCCAAAGGCTCCTCAGAACAGCTGGCGGCACTGAGCATTGCCATCCCGAGGACAAGGGGCCAGGGCTGGGTTGCTCCTGCCACAGGAAAGGGGAAGGAAGGGCAGCACTGTGACAGAAACCCAGGCTTGTTACCACTGCCTCTACTGCAGAGATAGGAAGGGTGAAGACAGAAGCGCTGTTGCAGGATGGGGCCCTCCACCTACCCCTAACGGCAACTGCTGCCCTACCTGCCTGCGCCCCTCAGCCGGCCACCACAGCCGTAAGCCTGGTTTCCCAAGGCTGATGCATCATGTTGCTGTGACAGCCGCCATCCTGTGCCCATGCCCAGCACTTGCCCCACGTGGCAGTGTGGCAGCGTACGTTCCCCTGGGGAGCTGTGGATCTCCATCTGCAGCACATCTGCACTTGGTGGCAAAACACCATCCAGTCCCTGCAGAAGGCTTGGGTAATATCAACTATCTAGATGATCATTGTAGGTCCCTTCCAATTGAACTATTCTACGCTGTTCTGTTCTGTTCTGTTCTATTCTACTCTATTCTATTATATTCTGTTCTATTTTATTCTGTTCTATTCCTCACAGAGCCATCTTACTCTACCCAGTGGTGGGATCCCATACAGCAGGCATTTTGCAAGATGTCTGGTATTAAGGCCTCTCCTCCAAACAGAGAAACCATCATGTTTCAAATCAAAAAGAGAATCTGCAGTGAGCAGAGCATCCCGCGTTCATCCCTGAAATAACAGAACCACTGGGCAAAGGAGGAAAGAAGACAAGACAGCAGAGCTGGGCTTTACTTACATGAGATCCCAGTAAATTTAGTTGGGGACTGGAATAAAGCACTGGTACCCTGGCTCACTTGTAATGCAAGGGGGATTTTACATGTGAATTAAATGCAATGTGCTTCTGTTCTCCATTTTCTAGCTGTTCTCCCCTGGATAAGGTGTTGAACTGAGGTTTTTTTCTTTTACCCATCTTTTTTTTTTTTTTAAGAGTAAAGTAGAAAGTAAGGATCCTAGACACTTCTGAAAGTTTAAATAGCCCCAATTTTGGAAAACGGTTCTTTTTCACTAAGATGTTTTCTAACCAAAAGATGGTTTGCAAGCATTGAGCACGTGACATTCTTTGATGATATATCACAGCTCTACCACAACCACTTTGGGAAGCAGCAGATGAGAAAACTGCTATTATAGAAAAGCCAATGTATATCTATCTTGAAATAAAACATCTACAATTCTACCAACATTAGGCATCCTATTTTGGGAAGACTGAATAAAGGACTTTTTTTTTCCCCCCAGAAAATAGTGACATTTCCAAAAGCAAGATATTCATAGGTGATGAGACTGATTTACAGAAATATGTGCACACAAACATTCACTTGCTCCTAGACTGTGAGCAGGAATGTCAGAGACTCATTTCTAAATTGGGCACTTGCACCTGCATGTGTAATATTCCAAACATAGTAGGTGCTTCTGACTGTTTTCTTATGTCTGATTTCAAAAAATATGTTCCTTGCTAGATTGAATTCATTACTTCCCAAATATCTTCTTAAATGCAAGTTTTCATGTGATATTTACCCCGGTGTTCTCTGCAGGATCAGTTTTGATGTTATGTTTTTGGATGTTATTTGTTTTCATTGTTCCATAACAATTTTCTGTCCTCCCTTTAATTTCTATCTGATGTACCAATAAACCTTTATAATCCTGATACGCTGTTTTCATAGTTTCACTAATTAGCTCTTTGAAGAGACTGGACAAGCTAGACCATCCCTCAAATAAGTAAAGCATTTCCCTAACGTGGACATTATATGTGCCAAGAAATTCCTGAATTTGAAGTTTGAGTGTTGCCGTACTGCATTCGAGTATGTCAGCAGCAGTCACGGCTGTCTGTCCTCACTAGAGACCTCTCATTCCCAGAGAGGCTATTTTGCACCTCTAGGTCACCACATCTGCCTCTGCCAGTTCCAGTAAAGGGTTCCTCATCCCTCACCAGGAAATATCCATATCCACCCCCAGCAATCACCTGTCCAAAGCTCATCATGACAGATTCTTTGCAGCATCCTAAGAAACAATTCGGATAGCCAATGTTGGTTTACATTTGTGGCTAAATACTGCCCACGTGCCTCTTTTTAAATAATGGCTGCTTTTTTTTCCCTTCTTTTTTGGTGTCTAGAGCAAGTTCTGATCACCCAAGCAAGGCCAAAGCAAAGACATTTTAAGCAGAGAGACATAAAAATAGGATCCTCTCCCATGGCAATTTTGTATTTCCAGCGGAGCTGCTCCTCAGTTGTTACAACAGCCTTTACACAATAGCTGCTCCTTTGCTCCTCTGCGTAGGGAGGTTTCAACCAACAGAGCTCAGCTCCCTGCGTCCCTTGAACACGACGGCTGAGCACAGGCTGACGGGCTGGTGTGACATGCAGCCCAGGTGCCAAGGCAGACTGGGGGCCCTGGCAGCTCAGTTGTGCAGCTCACCAGGAGGTCAGAGCCTGCGCACTGTACCCCTTCACCATCTGCTGACCCCTGCATCGAGGAACAGGGGTCCTCTTGTTTCTAACTGCTGCAGGCTTGCTGAAGGGAATGAGGGTTTGTTCTACCTCTATCTGTGAGAGCGTTCAAATACCAAAGTTAAATCCAGGCTTATCCTCTCCTTTCTTTACATAAAAGCTCCCACTCAAAGCAGACATGTTCTCAAATCTATTATCCCCTATATTGTTCATAGTGGTTCTAATTTTTCCCACGTTGCTCAAAGCTCTATCCTCAGGTGACTGTTCTCTGAGCCTTAGCAGCTCAGCTTTACCTTTCAAATAAAATTTATCCATTAAAAAACAATTCCACTGCTTTTTGCAGCTATCATTTTGTCACATATGGATTTATTCAATAAATGCTTTTAATAGCAGCATTTCTAGGCTTTGTTTGTCAAGAGCTGCCAGGCTTTTACAAGCCAGGGTTGGCACAGACACTGAATTGCCTCTCTGTACCCAGGGGAGAGTTCCCTGCTGGTCATGACAGAGGTCCTGCACACACAGCTAAATGAAAGGAAATTAAAAATATGAGTATCTACATAATTCACAGCCAGTAAATGGTGGAGTGTATCAGGCTACCAGCAACTTCTGAACCTCAGCAAATCTAATAAAAGCAGGAGTATGTGATTTTAATCTGCAGTTCCAAGATCTACCCAAAGACCTAAAAGCCCAGCTTCAACATGAGTACCAGGACAGGGGAACTATGTAAGGGCCATCAGCAAGAACAAATTCAGCCAGCCCAAGGGCACTGGGAAGTAACAGCTGACAGGACAGAAGAGAGAGGTCAAGATCAGTATGCCAAAAATCTTTCATTCCTGAGTCAGCCTGAAATTAAGCAGCATTGCTATTGTCCGTCTGCTGCCTGCTGTGGAGCAATGAGTGTCTAGCATTTGCATCTCGGTGTGCGTGGCATCCACCCATGCAGGACTTCACACGTGTCTCCTGAAGAACTGGAAAAGATCATGGTTGTTGAAAAAGAGAGTGAGTCTCTTCTTTTGTTCTGTTTCCCCAGTCCCTTGCTTTTTCTGAGGTCTTCAGATGTCTCTTGCTAAATCCTTGGCCCAAATTCTCCTCCTTGGAAGTGGCACAGTACTAAGTTTGTGTAAAGCAAAACTGAAGAAGAAAAGAGAATACATTGCCTAATATTCTTTTTTAGGTTTTCCAAGAATTATAAACTCCTTCTGGTGCCTCTTTTGCTTTCTTTCAATTAAATATTTAATACATTCAGACATTAGGAGGATTTCTTTTCACTCATCTTCCTCCGTTCTTTCCATAGTTACCCACAGTCCCACAAGGGCTTACAAATTAAATTCTCTCCATACAGCGTTCACTCTCTCTATTTTCTGTACTGCAGCTTGTATACATTGTCGAGAGGAGTCAGAGACAGCAAAGAACCAAGTAAAAAGATCCCTGCAGGAATGCAATGTTCGATTATACAAAGAAAACCCACAGTTTAGATTGCTCATCCTTATTTCCCAGAGGAGGCCTCATAATGTATTTTTTCTTTGGCTTTTTAAAAAGAATTTCCTTTTCTGGTAAAATCATTTTACCTGTGAACTGCAGGCCAGGCTTTTGGTCACATTTACCTCCTTTTCCATTATCAACTGTTACATACTGTTCTTCCCCACCCTCTGCCTCCAACAAACGGCTCTGGGGTGTTTCGCAGCACTCCCTCCCCGTGGCTTTGTGCCTGGGCTCCAGGACCTTCCACCAGCTCCGGGTTTCCTGGAGGAAGCCTGGCTTCATGCGAGCAGCACAGCGGGTGCTTCTCAGAAGTGACAGCGTGTCATAAATGCATTACTGTTGACAACAGTGATGATGAGATCCCTGGAGAGGCCAGGAAAGGCACGAGTGTGGGGCCCGAAGTCCCCTCTCATCTCCTGAAGTGCTGTACCTGTCTTATGGACAAAGAACAACTTCTGCTCCCGGAGCTGTCAGTCAAAGCCAGCTTCCTCAGTGCTAAAGTTACTACAGGATAACTCTTAAAAACATAAACGGGAAGTGCAGTAGTATATATAATTCACCAAGTGTTTCAAGCTGTGAACTCCCTGCCTCCTTGCAGTCCACAAATTTATATGACTCACAGCCATCACACCTATGTTATATGTTCATGCATATACGTGTTTTGATATGTTCGGTATTTTGCTCTTGTCTAAAAATAAAGCTGTAAAATGAAAGGGGAAAATCCATTTACTCCCTTACACTTTATGTTGGAAACCTGATATTGCCTCCAGTTTGCCGTCTTCCCAGCTGGCTAGATACTGTATCGTTTGTGTTGGACCTCCTCCAAGATTAATGGCATCATCCGTACAGTTTTAACAGTCTAATCTTGCTAAATCTCTTTGTTTTGAAATTTGATTGTGCCTGATCTTCATTATTTTAATTGTTTAATGTATTATAATTAAGGCTCAATTAGATCTAACAGATTCCAGTTTAGCCCAACATATTCACATCTGTCTGCAAGCTGCGGGAAGCACAAGACAAACCACGCTGATTCCACGCCAGTTTTTTAGTCCAGGGGCCAGGTACTATTTTTGCCACTGACTTATGTTTGACTGCAGGCAAGTCATCTACCTTTCTGTTTCTCCAAGGGATTCCAGTTTGCTGTGTTTATAGCCTAACGGGGTCTCAGCACTGGTTGACATCTTTACACGCAAGTGTTATGGAAATAATAACGCACAGCCCATCCCATACTCAACTGCCTTCTAACTGGGACTGACTCCTGTTTATACGGAGCACAGGAAGAAAGACCGCGAACACAGAGGCTTGTAAATATGCATGTCTTTTCAGCGTAAAACATGGAAACCTCCCTTTCCTCCCCACCCACCTCATATCAAGTTCTGGCAAGATTTTGGTACTTCCCGGAGGACAGGCTCTCTGCCTACGTAGAGAGGTACCTCCTACTTGCTGTGCACGATGCAGGCCCGTTGCAGCCATGCCAGTCATCTCCTGAAAACGCCGGCCTGGCCTCCGGATCCCCTGCACCTCCTCTCCAGCAGCGCATCTTCATTCTGCCTGCACCCAGGTTGCAGGGAAGGAACTCTCTTTGCCGGGGAGCTAAGAGCCGATTGCTTCTTCCGAAGATGGAGCTGAGAAACGAGCAAGCAGGTACCATGTCTTCCTTTCAAACAGTGAGCAAAGCTGCCTACCTCCTCTTCCCCATCACTGTAACCCAGTACTTCAGTGGGAAGAGCACCCTGGACACAGTGGACCCAGATTCAATTCATTCCTCCACCTGAGAGAAGACAAGTCCGTCAGGGTATGCTTCTCGCTGTCAGGCTTCACAAGGGGACCTTTAGCTCCTACTAAGTATGTGTTATATTTGTACAAAAATTAATGACAGAACATTGATCCTGAAAGCAATCACATCCTGTTGGTCTGCTGGCCAGAGCTCACAGCCAAAGGTGAGGAAATGTGGTTCTGCTCCGTGCTCTAGAACTATTTCTGTGTGTTATCTGGTGATTATTACTGTGTAAAATAAATAAACTCAGATTACCTTTCTGAGGAGTATCAGGGTTCCCTAGCACCTTCCTTGCAGCGGTAAGCAGCATGGTGAAACACCGAAACCACACTATAGATAACAAATCAGACCTTGGCTTCCTTCATCATAAAAAAAGATGGGAAGAAACAAACATATGCAGAAACCTGCCATTTTCATCTCCCCAAGGAAACCACATGTTAATGCCCCCCAGCCTGATAAAAGACTTTCCCTTCGGCATTGCAGCCAGCCAACTGTGCGGGGTTGCTAACTTGACAGCAATGAACATATGCTCAAAGGAAGACAACAACAGGTGTGACACAAAAAGAGCACATGCACTTGGCCCAGCAAAGATGCCCCCCACTAGGCTACAGAACAAGCCCCCACTGGTACTGCACCTCTCACAGACACTGGGTTTGGAGTATCGCTGGTTTTGCGGGCTCAGCAGCCAGCCTTCCCTCAAAGTGTCTAATTCAGATTAATTAAGATTAAGACCCTCCCCCAAAAAGACTAAGAAAAACAGTACCTTACTGTTCAGTAAGATACATACTGCTCAGTATAAAAGAAGCAGAGGAAAGGATCTCCAGCAAACATGGAGATAGAATTGAGATTTTAAAGCCCTAGGATCAAATAAAAAATATGTGCTTCCTTTATTTTTAAATCCTTTTGAACGTTTTTAGATCTGTAAAAATATTCAGTTAGAACAACTGTAATCAAAATAATATACTGTGTATTGTTGTAATCTAGTTTGGGGATTCTTTTCCACTCCCAAAACGTAACACAGGCTTGTTTGTAGGTAGAGAAACATTTTTATTTTTGCAATTTATCTTTTCTCTGAAGAAAATGCACTTTTAAATTACATGCAGAATGGATTCATAAATTTGAAGCAGTTTGCAGGCTGTTGGAGCTGAAAAAATAATTTGAGAAACTGCAGCGTTTTGGCCAGGTATTCTCACATCCAGCCCTTTCCACCGAGCCAGTCCCGGCGCTGGGTACAATTCAGCTGATGACTTGCCCTTTGTTAGGCTGTCAGTCGAGCTGCCGAGCATTTCTGACTCAGGTGGGCAGAACACTTCACACCCCAGTAGCCATGACCACAGACTGGGAGGAACCCAGCAGGAGCTATTGTTGCCAAGGGAGAATTTGTCAGAGCAAGAAGCTCGCTGGGGAAGGGAGGAGCAGGCCAAAATCACCAGCAAGGCTGGTCTGTGGGAAGAAGGGGGGGGTGGGGGTGATTTTTGGTTGGTGGCAAAGCACCAAGGCATAGAAAAAGAGCACTTTCGAGCCACATGTACCCAAATGAATGTATCGAAGAGCCATCTGAACACCGTTCGAGCTGCTAAGCCTTGTTTACTTGGAGAGATACGCAGGCGATGTACATTCTTCCGTGAATGTCAGAGTGGTGCCAGGGACCGCATGAGCCAGAGGCAGGGCATGGCTAGCACTCCTAAATCTTCCTGGGAGTGGCATGCTGCACAAGTGTCAGGGGAGGCTTCATTTACAGCTGAGGTACAGGTACGTCAGCCTGGCTTGTGACCCAAGAACGTGCAGGGAACTTCCCTGAGTTTGCGTCCAGCTGCTGGAGGGGTAGGTTTGGTATTGCAGATCAGGTGGCTGTGCACCGAGCTTAAAACTTTGGTTAGAGAACTCCGAACCGTGTCGGCCTCATCACCAGCTATCTGTGACATGGGGAAAACAAGTAGTTCAGAGAGCTTCTTGGTCAGTGGTGAGTAGCTGTGGCGTGCGTGCGTGCGTGTGTGTGCGTGCACATGTGCGTGCACATGTGCGTATATATATGTATTTACCTTCTAGTACAAACAGAATCCCCTGACCCCCTCCCAGTACAGGCTGCACCCTGTCCCAGTAGAAACTGGAACCCCAGTCCCTGTCCCAGTATAAACTGGCAGCTGTAGCCCAAAGCACCTGAGCCTGAGGACAGCAGGCAGTGTGCTGATTTGGTTTAGCGTTAAGTCCTGCAGGGCACAGGGAGCTGGACCGGATGATCTGTTCTGTGTCACTTCCAACTTGAGATCTTCTGTGATTCTGTATACTGCACTGACTCATGGATTTAAGCATGCTCTGTGGAGTTCAGGACATTTTAGGAACTTCCTGCCTGAACATCAACCATAGCTCTAGCTGGACACTTCCAAATCTCCACCTTGTCTTATGACCTGCTTATTAACACCCTCCCACCCCATGCGCTTTCCCCTAGTTGTGGGATGCAGCACAGATCTTTCCATGCTTTAAGACCATCTGAAGATTTCATCTGTAGTAGTGATTTCCACTACCTCTTTTTCTTCAGCCACATTCTGAAAACAGATACTCTTCATACTTCTTTTATTACCCACCTTCCTTTTCGTTTTCACAGCAGGTGGAACATTTTCTACAGCAGGTTTTTGGGGTTTAGGGTTTTCCCCCAGATCTTGTCCCTCCACCTATTCTCCTTAGAAAAGCACCCAATCTTTGCTTTTGAGTTCTGAGCTTTCATTGTGCAAACCATCTTCTCTGAAAATTGGCAGTGGTACACATCTTAATCCATGGCCTAGCAAGTCTTCCTGTGTGCTGTTATCTCTATACAACTTTTTGTATTTGTAGGCGTGAGCTGTAACCAGTCTTGGTGACAGTTTTTCTGTTAAAGAAGAAAAATGACATTGTAAAATCTAGAGCTGATCAACAAATCTGTTGGTGAAGCTCAGAGGAACTCACAGCATTCTGAAGCTAAGTCTACTGCTATTACAGCTGCTCACGTGCCACTTACTGTATCACAGAGATCATTTGGTTACAGTCTAGTTGCACTCTTAATGAGGCTAGTCAGGAGCCTGACAAGTTTGGAAGAAAAAAAATTTAACTTAGAAGTAAGACATTAAATATTTGAAAGATAGTAACATCCATAAACTTGGTAGTCTCCTTCAGTAGTTTAACTTTCTTCTCATTGAAACCTCATTTTCAGGTTACGTAACAAGAAAAAGAGAAGCCAGAAGTTGGGGGCGGGGGGTGAGGGCGGCACAGGGAAGAGTACCTGCACCGTGGGACCTTAGAGCTGGAGGTTTTGCTTCAAAAATCTTTCCTGGAGGCTTGGGTTTCAAAGTCTGCCCTCGATAAATGACGAGAAAGATTGGCTTGGTAACTCTGGCCCTGGCATGCAAGTGGCAGCATGGGATCTCAGCCCCTTCTTCAGCCTCAGTTCTTCCATATGGCCACAGGCAAATCTTGTGGGTGTTTGCCTGAGAGCTTTGTCCCTACAGAGCCTCACCCTGCAGGACTGACTGGGTGTAGATGTCAATTTGCTACTGACCTTTAAACGACTATAAAACTGTAACTTGGCCACACTACAAGCACTCCCACTAATTTTATACTTCCTGGGGCTTATCTATTATACAAAACCAGACAGGTTTCACAAACTGAGAAGTTGTACAGAAGAGCAGCTTTTATCACAGCCCACTATGCATGTGCGTATTCTTTGTTTTGACATCAGCTCAATCGTGTCCCGTTTAGATAATTGACCAGAGAAGAACTACAAAAACTTTCCTTGCTACATAAAGTATCCATCTTGAGGAAGAACCTGACAGAAAAGACAAAAAGGAGGCAAGGCATTTTTCTTTGTTTCTTCAGCTGAGCTTATTTGTAAAATATACAACTCTCACATGCTTTTTTTAGAGTAATACAGACCCTGTGGGACAGCTGTAAGTCTCCATACCTTATAGGAGTATTCTCAAAACATTGCGACGTTGGGTTGGATATACTACTTGAAATGTGTGTATAGATGAAAAAAAATTAAATAATTATCTTTTTTTAAACTAGATTCACTAGTCCCACCACACAACGCTGGGTCTTTAAAATGTCAGGTAGCTGTCAGGGGGGCACAGTAAGAATCCACAAATGTTTGATGAGTATAAATATTGAAGCAGGAGATTCTCCAGTCAGGATGGAAAGGGGTCAGTACCAAATAGTTTTGTTCCAGCTATTGACACGAGCACATCCTAACAGCCTGGTTGAACTTTTTGGATGAAGAAACAGCCATTAACTGGCTCCCACCAGGGTATATCTGAGACCTCATTACTAAATCAGACAGAATTCTTAGGCTGGTTAAGTTACAGGAACTGATGCTGTGCCAGGAGACCAAGGGGAATACAAAGATAGTAACAGACTCTGGAGATCCTTGGAGGAAAAACGGTGTTGAGGGTGGGAAGGAGGAAGAAGAGGCAGGGCATGAGAATCAAGTTGCTCTGCAAGAAATAAAACAAACAAGGTGGGGTTTGATTCATTGTTTTGAAGGACTTGCATTCTTTGCCTCCTAAAATTTCCTCTGCCGTAACAACCTCAGGTTCTCTTCAGAAACCCGTTCTCTGTATAGGGCACTTGCTATGCTCAATCAAAACTCTTTGAGCATACTCGGGCAGGCTGGCAGCTCTCAACCACTATATAAAGGCTGGCTTCCACCTGCCTTTTCCACAGCGCAGGCATTTAATTACGCGCTTTGTCCTCTGTACAGCTGCAGTTTTTCACAGACCTTATTTATCTTGAGATTTCAGCTCATCTTTCAAATTTGGTTGAAATTGGGTCCCAAAGTTTTTAAGGGGAATTGCTGAATGTACAGAGAGATAAACAACACAATCTCATAAACCTCCTTTCAAAGGCAACCAGGCTGAAAAATGCCAGGTTTTAATTTCTGATCCTGTTCATGCCAAATGTTGTCTAATATTTCAGCAGCAATCTGTGGCCCTGAGAGCCTCTTTCAATCCTATCAAGAATATAAAATAAATTGTGATAAATGTAGTCAGTATAAAATAAAATGAGTTGAAATTGGTTGCTGGGATGCAAAACTGAAGTTGACAGGCAGTTGTGAGGAAACTTGCAAGAAAATGCTTATTTTATGTATTTCTTTGGGGCTTAGCAGCCTGGAGCTGTCAAGACAGTTTTGCACATGCTCAGCAGCAAAAACAAGAGAACCGAGTGATGCTCCCAGTGGAAAATATAAGTTCCTACTGCATTACAAACCTTCAAGATTAGAAATGCTATTAATGCCTATAACTTGAATACAGTTAATTAAATATGTATTTAGGGGGCTAAGTTGGCCTTCTAAAACTACATCTTCAATTTCTTTAGTAGCCTGTTGTGATAATTCTGCCAAGGGCTTGTGAAAATCTAAATAAAATATATTAGTAAGTTCACCTTCATCCATACCTCTATTGAACCATTCAGGTATCAGTAGGACATTAAGGAGATTTTTCTTCCTAGAAATTGTCGGGTTTTAGACCACCTCATAAAATGACTTTGAAGTGCTGTGTCATTCCATTTTTAACTTCAAAGGATCATCTAACACACAATGCAATGTATTAGTAATTATTTGGATTACCTTATGAAAATATAGGCTTGGTATATTACTTATTGATCCTTTTAACGGCAAATGTTTATAGCAAGAGTTTGCATGTATCCTATAGCAGCTACACTATTTCATTTCTGAGGTTCTCCAGAAGTCCTCAGGGAGTACCCTGTGAGATGGGTAACATGCACCCTAGCATTTTTTCTGATGCCTTCAACTTTAACAGCTATTTCTAAATAGTGCATTTCTAAAGAATGTACAGAAAATAAATAATCTGTCATTTAAAAAACAAGAGACAAACTCAGGATAAATGCATACAAGACAAGAAGCTCTGAAATTAAGTGGCAGAACTGATTTGAAACAAGACATTATGGAGCCTTTTTCCTGACAGTCAACATTAAAATAACATTAGCTAGTAAGCACAAATAAATAAAAAATAAGTGCAAAAATAAATCAAAGTAGGTATAATAGAATAATGTTAGTCTGAAGTTTGCTTCAAGACATCCTGTCTCTTCTGGTAACACTTTTTAACTATTATGTTGCTTACTCAAGAGCAGTTACACATAACGGAAATGAATACAAGCTAAAAAGAGTTCCAAGTTCCCAAATCCCAGTGGCTATTGTTTGCAAAAATAAAAGAACTGTTTTCATCTATAAACCAACAGAATTACTTTGGATTCAGTAATTCAGCCCTGTGTGGAGGATCAGAATAAGACCAATGCACATTTACTTTAGCAATACCATATTAAATTCACTCAAACTTGTACTTCCAGCCCCGGAGGACCCATGTGCAGTCAGTGCTCCCAGCGGAGTGGGTGGCCAACCGCCTCCATGCATCCCACGGCAAAGCATGCCCATTTTGGCACCATCCATCCTTCCTGTAGGGAGAAATGGAGAAGAGAACATGTGATAGGCTCTTCCCACGTGTCTTTGGAAGACAGCAAATACCTCAGCATTGGACAATCGGTTAAGAATGCAAATATAATAAAATCATAGTATATAAACCATATATATTTCACTTGCAGACCTCTGTCTGGCCAAGTGTTTTCAAACGCTCATGTTAAATCTCCTTTTTATTGCTGATGCTGGGGATATTTCATTTGATTTCTTCACGGTTCTGATGACTGCAGCAGCATCTCTAAAATGCTCCTTACCTGTATCTCAAAATAGCCTGATTAATCAACCATATTCAAGAGTGATGAACTTTGTTCTTCCGTGCATCTTTTGAGTTTGCATCTAATATTGTAAAATCAACTCAGGTACAGAAACAAACTGAATTTTTCCTGGGAAAGTAGATACACCCAAAGCAATGCCAAGGTGCCTGATTTCAAAATAAGCTCTCAGCAATTCAAGAAGTTGTGCACTTGTACATTCAGTATGTCACTAATGCTCTTAAACATTACAATGAAAGGAACCAAATGAGATGCGTATATGGACCTATATATATGTGACAGCCTTGCCACCCAGACCTCTCAAATCCTCTTTTCAGCTAATTGGTTGCAGGAAGTTATTACAGCCCTTCAAGTGCAGCCAGGTCCTGATGTTCTCCCCCATCTCATATGCTAAATGTCAGAAATAAAAGTTCTTTAGATTAAATTCAGCTCTTGGTGACCCCTGTGTAAACTTACAGTCTTTCATACCTTTCAAGAGCTTTTTCTAAACAAGGAAGAACAGCATCTAGCTTCCTTTCTGAGAAAGATCAGTAGGAAGTAAAGAGCAATGCCAATTTATCTTCATCATTTGGTGACAAGTCCTGTGAAAAAAGTTGCCATTTTACCTTACTTTTTTTTCCAGCATCAGGGAACGTGCTAACTTACAATTCATCACTTCTATGCCATTTATTTGATGGGTATCCTGACATCCTTCTTGGACATTTGTCATTTCGGTGACAAGATGTATGCAAACATTTTAAAATTATTTTTGTGAAAATGACCTTTGCATTTTACTGACAGTTGAATGTGAGGAATCACCTGTGGGGACTCTTCCAGCCATGCATTAACTCTCTAATACGTGTACTTAAACCAGTCCATACACAAAATCATTTGAGAATTTTAATCCAAGGTACAGGATTACTTATGGAGGATGCACTGGTACTTTGATTCTTCAGCTAAATGCATCATTTTTTGTAAAACTAGACTACGGACAGGCAGGTGAGCAGGTTAGAAAAGATTCTGAGGACATCTTCAACAAGGCAAAGAGAAAGGCCATGTGAGATCCAGCAGCTCTAACTAGTTTCCACTCAGCAACGGAAAACAGCAGCCTTATCCACAACTTACATGTTTTATCACTGGCACCTAACAGAGAGTCAGATTCTGATTCATTTTAGACTACTAGGGGGGTGGGGAACGACGACAAAAAGAAAAGTCAAGTCTCAAGTGTAAAATGCATCTATCCCTCACTAAAGTGCCTCAGTTGGGTCAACCTTTAAGAGTGTCCTGAGGAGGAAGGGTGTCAGTTGATCCAAAAGCACGATCAGGCTACAAAGAAGAGGAATAAAAGATCTCATTCCCTTGTGCAAAGCTTGAAGTTTGGCTTGTAAATCACAGGCTGTGGCCAAGCAAAGAAATAAAGATAGCTAGGACATATTCCTAAAAATGTTAATGAAGGGTTTATTCCAGAAAGGTGGTAATACTCCAACACTCTTGCTTTTGCTAAGTGGGGTCAAGAATCTCAAAGCCCCCCAGAAGCACACAGAGGCTGCGTAAGAATACTCCTATATACAGTATAATCATGTTGCCTTGAAAATCAGCACAGAAAGGTATGTAACAAAGTCACCACAGTCAGGATTTTGGGCAAGCAGCTTTCGCAAGAGTAGCTCCTGACAGCAGGAGAGCACACAGCAGAGCTGCCAACTCATTTTTTTCCCTTGCAGGCTGTAGATTTGCAGAATCATCTCCTGGTCTCCAGAGAAGCGCCCTTTGCTAGGCTGCCTTTCCTCATTTTCCTGTTCCCAGGAAAAAAACCAATCAATCAGAACATCTCCATTTGCTAGCAGCAGCCTGGTTAGCACCACGAGTAACCACCACTGTGCCTTCCAGTCCTGACAGCATTCTCTGACTTTTAAGAGCTATTCCTACAGACTTCCTGGACTGCATTCCCTGGCCTGTGTGAGGGTGATCCCCCAAAACCCCTGCCATCCTCTTCCATAACCCTGCCTTGCTACCCATCCACTGTTAATTGAATATGGTTAAGCACAGGGAAGAATAACTAAACACTTATGAGAGAAAGGATGGGAGGGAAGAAGAAAGAACTATATAATGTGTTAGAAGGAGAATAAAAGGTATCTGGGATCATTTTCTTGCTCTCCCTCCTCCCATTTCTTCCTCTCATATAAGAAAGTAAAGTAAGAATGACTGTAAATAAACATACATATATGTACTTTCATATGCAAATGTGTCTAACTCTACAAATGAGTTTTTGCTCCTAGCTGCTGACAAGTACGCCTGACAGTCTGAGATAGTGAAAGTGCAAGTCATCGAACAAAAAGCTGTGTGGAGAGCAGCAGAGAAAATGCATTTGAAGAAAAGGGAAACTGCTTAAAGCCTATCTTTTTAAGAGACCAAGTTCCCTGGTCAAAACTGCAATAAGCAAGACAAAATAAAACATTCCACACTGGGGGGAAAGTGCAGGAAATGTAAGAATAGAAGACAGCAGGAGAGTATCTGTTCAAGAAACGACATATGCAAAGGTGAGTAAAGTCTCATTCCATGGATCCGTTTCAAATGGCAGTGTTCATGAAATCCAGAGGAGAGGAAATGGTGTTTGGCAAAAATACCCCACTTAAAGAGGAATTAGTTCAGTGTCTATTGACATATGGGGCTGTTAGCAAACAAAAAACATGGTTAGTGGCAATTAGGGTTATTGCAGGAGACGTTCCATTCACGTCAAAACCAGAAATAATGGAAAGGACTGAATGGAAAGGCTGATGTTTTCCTTCCACAAAACTATTAACACTGCCTACAGCATTGCAGCCTACTTCACAAGGGGTTCCCCTATATTTCCTGGAGATACCAAAACGCGATACATACTTGCGCTTCATCTAACGTATGCTCCCAGTCTGGATTCTTCATGCACTTCTAAGAATTACAATTTCTCCTGTATCAGTTAATTTTTCATCATGTTACTGCAAAATATTCAAGTACCTCTGAAAATGTATAGCCTATATTTGGGCGGTTGCCATTTCAATGAGACTTTTCTACAAACTAAAGGTTTAAAGCTTATGTTAAAAATGAACTCTGTAACATAACTTGAAGCAAGTTGCAGCAAATGCTGTGCCATCATACCATCTGTGTTCAAGTACAGTTCTCAAGCTCTCCTCCTATTGCTTCCTAAAGTGGAAAATAATGGTAAAAAATAAAAACATAAGATGAAGAAGCATTGTGTATTGGAATACATAATGATCCTGAGCCTTACAACACTTGTTTCAAAAATTAACTCTGCTGTATCTGAATATCCCAACAAAGCATCATTGGGGAAGTAAAAGGAAGGTTATATTCTTAACATTTAAATTAAACAGTGATGTTCTCACCTGACACAGCTAGTAAATTCCAGTGAGCTTTTATTTACCCAGCATTGCCCACTTTGCTTTTTTTTTCTTCTCTCTTCACAACTGTTCCAGCAATATTCCACAGTAATGCAGGTGAAATTCATTAAACCTTGGAGTAAATGGAAGGCACTAGAACTGACAAGAAATCAAAGAAAAAAATATACCCCACTGTTAAATCAATGTCTAAGATAACAGAAGTTTAGATGGACAAAATAAGTACGACAAACTCCAACATACATCTTAGGCCATGAGAAAGGGTAGTAAGGGATCCATAAACAAATCCTATAGGTAAAATGCCACCACAGAAAACCTAATGGTTCTTTATATGGTACAATTTTAAGGGTAAATGAAAAAAAAAAGCCCTATTCTTAACAGAGCTTAAAATAGCACCTTTCTGATACTTAGTCAAAAGGCAAGATCATTATTTTGAAGATTTAGAAATAAACCTCTGTTCTGGTCACTTTCTCTCAGGTCTACAGTCACTTGAGCACTGCAAGGTGGAAGGAAGACAGGGAGCGTGCAGAGAACCTACCTCAGAAGCGCCTGGAAAAGACAGGCATGCAGGCAAAACTAGGAAAGCGTGAGGCAGAAGGCAGCACATCTGCAGGGGAAACCGTTGACGCTGTTTTCTCTGGTAGCCTATCAACCTGGTCCCGGCCAGTCATTTGTCAAGAGCACTAACAGATTCCTAATTTCCTCTTGCTTTCTGAGAAGCAAGCACCTCATTCTTCCTATGCTATTTCATCATACGGCCCTACCAACAGATTTTTATGATTCTGTCTACAGAAATACATGCCTGTCCTGCACTGTGGCTATTTCTGCATGAGTTGTGTTGAATGATTATCCGAGCAGGAGTCACTCAGAAAGCTGGTAATGCTTGATTTCCAGTTATGGCTCCACAGCTGGGATACAGTAACTGACCATGTGACCAGAGCCTGAGGTTTTACATGAGACCTTGCATTGAAATGGAATAGGGTGGTGTGCTCGCGGGGGTCTCCCGCAGGCAGGAGAGCCTGGAGCAAGCCCCTGGGGAAGGAATCGCTCTCTCCTGCTAGAGATGCTCCTGTTCTGTGGCACTGCCAGATACAACCTGTGTCTGCATGAAAAAAATGTCTCTACCGCCTCTATTCTGCCTGGCCCTTTTCAAAAGATGTATCGAGGTGCCTTCTCCATCATATTACTTTCCATCTTCTAATTCTGTGAGAGGGTACTGATCCCCAGAGCGCAGGAGAAAGCATATGAGAGATGCCTCATCAACATCTGGGTGGTGCTGGCAGAAATACCCCTTTGCCTTTCAAAGGAGAGGCTCGCAGGACTGTATCTGCAGAGCCCGCCCGCATGTCCACCCCACCATCCCAGGCAGGGTCTCTCAGGGCCGGGTCACCACTCCTCGGGCTCCCCCCCAGGCTCCTTGCGCTGAACTCCTCTGGGCCTTTCCAACCCACAACCTCCTTCCCACTCCTGATTCAGGATTAGGTACCCGGCCCGCGGTTCCAGTCTTTGCTGGGCACATGCAGGCTGTGCCGGGAAAGACCCTGTCCCTTCAGTACCCCGGGAGATCACCCGCCAGCCCGCCTCCCTCAGGGGGACCGCACGCTTCGGCCCTGCCACGGGCATGGTGCCGGAGCTCGGCCTGCCTGCCCTGCGGGGGCTTGGCAAGGGGGGGTTAACTGGGAAAACTCGGCCCTCCTGGAAAACACAAAGCCCGGAGAGTGGGGTATGTCATATGGGGGGCGCGGGGCGGGGGTGGCACCAACACAACCCACGACCGCGTTACGTGGTGCCACCCCCCGAGCCCCGTTTCCACAGGCGCGGCGGCAGCTCCTCCACCGCCGATCTCCTCAGCCCATCAGCGGCGAAGGCGGGGGGGGGCGCGGGTGAAGGGGCCTCTGCGCCGGGCGGCGGCCGGAGCGGGCCGGGCCGGGCCGGGCCAGGCGGGGCGAGGCGGCTGGCGGGGAGTCAGAGGCCGCAGCTGTGTGGGCGGGACGCCGCCTCGCCCCGGCCCGGCCTTGCGGCAGCCCCGCAACACAAACGACCCCCCCCTCCCCCCCCCAGCTCCGCAGTCAGGGAGGGGCGGGGGAAGGGGAAGGCGCGCGCCCGCGGGCGGGGCCGCCACCTCTAGGCGTGTCCCGCCGGCCCGCGCGCCGCCGGCGCCCGCGGCTGTTGGCGAGGCCTCCACCCTGTGGCGCGCCGGGGGAGGCGCGGGCTCGTGCTCGCGCCCTCGCCGTTGCCATGGCCCCGCTTGACGTCACGGGCGGTGCGCTGCCCGTGCGCTGCGGCGCGGTGATTGGCGGAGACGCCGTGTGTGGCGCTGGGAGAGAGGCTGCAGCGCAGCGAGCCGCGAGACAGGCACAGTCCGCGCCGGCCACCCGCCCCGAGACACCCGCCGCCGCGCTCCCGCCGCGCACAGGTAACGGGGCCCGCCGCGCCGCCCCGCCTCCGGGCCCCGCGCCGGGCGGCCGCCCCGGGACCTCGCCCTCCGCCCCCGGGGGGGTGGGGTGGGGGGGCCGCGCGAGGGCGGGCGGCCGGCCGGCCGATCGGCCGGCCGGCGGGCAGCGCCGAGCCCTCCCTACCCGCCCCCCTGCCTCCGGGGCCGGCGGGGTGGCTCCGCGGGGAGGGAGCAGGGCGGCGGGAGCGGCCCGTCCCGCGGGGGCCGCTGCGGGGGGCGGCGGGGGCCGCGCAGGTGAGGCCGCGGCTGCCCCTCCCCGCCGGCGAGGAGGGGAGGGGGAGGGGAAGAGCGGCCGTGGGCGGCGGGGCGGGGGGAGGGGGCGGCAGGTGAGGGCCCCGCCCGTGGCGCGGCGGGCGGGGGCGACCCGGCGCCCGTGGGCGCGGAGGGGGGGGGGGGGGGCGCCGCCTCCGCCGGGCGGGGGCAGGGGCCCGGCGCGCGGGCCGCGGGCGGGTGCCGCTGGGTGTGGTCTCCCGCCGGGAGCGCTGCCCGGGCGCGGAAGAGCCGCAGGGGCCGCCCCTCGGTCGGGCTCGCTTCCCTCCCCTCCGCCCAGCCCCCCCCGCCAACCTCCCCCGCCCCGGCCGAGGGGTCCGGGCGGCAGCGGCGGCTCCCCCGGGGCAGGAGGGGAGTGTCCCCCGTGCCACCGCCCCTCCCCCGCGCGCCCCGTCCCCCGCGGGCTGTCCCCTCGTCCGGCCGCTGCCAGGGCGGGGACGCGGCATCCTCCTCCGCCGCCGCCCCCGGCGCTGGGCGGAGGTGAGCGGGATTAACGCGCGCTGAAGTGGGCTGGGCTCCGGAGCCCAGCCGCCATGACAAAGGCGGCCGGCGAGGCGCTCGGTGTCCCCGCGGCGGGCGGGTGCGGTGGCCGCAGCGCGGGGAGGGGCGGCGGGCGGGGCGGCCCGGAGCGTGCCTCCTCGCCCCGGGGGGCCGCGCCGCCGCTCCTCCCCCGGGCCGCTCCATTTTCTGCTGTCACCTCGCGTGTGGCGGGAGCGCGGGCGGCAGCGCCCGGCCCTCGCCTCGCCGCGGGCGGCCACCCTGGGGCCGCCGGGAGCGACGGGCGGCCGGCCCGCCGGGGAAGGATGCTGCCGCAGCGGCCTGCGGGCAGCCCGGCAGGCTGGCGCTGGGGGCCGGCGTTTTAACCGCGCTCGTCACGGTCGCGCCGGGTGGTAAACAACCGTAGCCAAAACCTTGCTTTAAAATGGCTCCTTAACCCCGCTGTTCACGGTGCGGTCAAGTTTTCAACGCGCCTTTGCAAACGCCGCGAAACGGCCGCTGAGCTTGTACCCCGGTGTTGGGGGTAGGAGCTACTAAAACTTTCCCTTTCAGGTGACTGGAATGTTTTAAAACGTGCGTAATTTATTCCTAAAAGGTAGACAGTGCTGCTATTGTTTGTGGTGACTTCACGTAAAACGGCAAAAAGGTTAATGGTTAAAGATTTAAGATGCTGGCTTGTTGTGTGTGGAGCATAAAGAAATACATACCCTCTGCGTGACCAAAATTGGTTCTTGTTTTTATAATCTAGCCTAAACTTTAAAGGATGGTGTGTCCCAAGGCACATTTGTCAGGGTCTCAAAGTGATCGAGTCAAGATATGTGAAAGCACGGGGGTTGAGGGAGGATTAGTCTTTTCTGATGTGCCAAAAAAAAAATTACCTGATAACTCTTTCTGTTCAGCAGAGCTTGATTATTTTTTTTAGTTTAACTTTTTTAAAAAGCGCTGATGAGATGCGGGTTATCGGGCATCTCGGCTGAATCGTGCTATCTCAAATACTGACGTTGAAGTAGTATTTTTAAACAGTAAAATTTCCTTTTGTCCCTGAAAGGTAGCCTCTCAGGCTGAGCAGCCCTGCCTGGCTCAGAGCATCTGCCATATCCCATTTTGTGGAAGGAAGTTAACATTGTTGAAGGGTGTGTGCCTTGAAATTTAGATACCTGTCTGGTGCATTCTGACTCTCTTAACATCCAGTGTGGGATTTGATTTGCAGATCTCTTTGCCAAGTCTTTCTGCATGTAACTGTGATTTTTTTTTTTTTATTAAGGCACAAAGAGTTGCCTGGTACTGTTTGTCTAGCCTTTATTTTGTCTTCCTCTGTGGAAAAACTTACTGTTGAGTATTTTCCTTGTTGATTTTATTATATTGATAATTGGATGCAGTTGATACTGCAGGTCTTAAAAGGGAGTGAGGGCAAAGAGCTAAGATCATTTACGTGCTTAAGATAGGAATGATTTGGTTTGAGTTTGCCTTTGGATGCTCTTTTTTGCATTTATTAAAAAAAAATCTAAAAGTTAACATTTTTTCAGGAGGAAACAGTGACTTTAACTCTTCAATCCATGCATCGATGCATTTGAGCATTGGGTGCTTGTATGCCTTGTGTTCTGGATTTCAGTCATACCTGTTACAGTTCCAAACTACTTAAGAGAATGGTTGTGCTGCATATGAAGTTAGAACACCTTTGTCCTTGATCAGTGTCTGAATAATGCCTCACTATTTTTCCTCTTCAGAAATATCAGCATGGATAAAAATGAGCTGGTGCAGAAGGCCAAACTGGCTGAGCAGGCTGAAAGATATGATGACATGGCAAGTTGCATGAAGTCTGTGACTGAGCAAGGAGCTGAGTTGTCCAACGAAGAGAGGAATCTTCTCTCTGTTGCCTATAAAAATGTTGTAGGAGCCCGTAGGTCGTCTTGGAGAGTCGTCTCAAGTATTGAACAAAAGACGGAAGGTGCTGAGAAAAAACAGCAGATGGCTCGAGAATACAGAGAGAAAATCGAGACTGAGCTAAGAGACATCTGCAATGATGTGCTGGTGAGAAATACTGAAACTGTTGATCCATTTTTGCTTAAGAGTTGCAGGGTAAATGGTGCTGGGCCCTTTGGGACTACTTCTGGTCTGTCAGTAAAGCTGTGGTCTCCTATGCTATTTCTGAAGGACAAAGTTTAAAAGATGTCTAACTTTTCTTTCCCTCTTAATGAATTGATAATAATATAAACAAATCGTCATAGTTACGAATGCTAATGAATTTGGAGACATGTTGAAACATTATTGTATGTAAAGTAATAGTTACGAAAAATCAACATATTACTTTGAGGATGAACTAGATACAGGTTTAGTTTGGGGTTTTCTCCTCTACTTTTCCCCCTCAGTGCAGTACTTGTATCCTAGGTCACTTTGATTTCTGCAACTTCAGTGTGCTGCTCTAGTTGTAAGAGGTAGTTCTTACTCTACGGAAATTGTGCCCCTCCCTGGGTGAGATGATGTAATGTTAGTTATGACTCAGCCATGCAGAAAATTGTCTGCAGGAAGAGGCAGTAGAAATGCTGTGATACCCTCTTAAACTTAACATTTTTTAGTGGCATACTAAAATGGTGTTCTAAAAGGCATTTTCTGTGGGTTGTAGTTACTTTAAAAGGTGCATGTACCCAACAACCAACCTTATATTTTCGTTAGGAGACTGGTTTGTGAAATCTGAACCTCTTCCAAATGCTTACTCCAGATCGTCAGGATTTTTTCAATTGCATATGCTTGTGGTGCTTCAGAGAGCACACGATTGATGGATGTCCAGTCCTGTGACCACTTGTGAGGTAGATGTTACTGTCGGCAGTGGAGTTGTCCACTGGACTGTGGACCCTGCTGGTGTGTCATCCCACAGGTTGTGACAAGGGATCACGTACCTGGAGGTGACAGAATGACATGTGATATGAAGAAACTGTTAAATAGCCAAGTATGTGCTTGAAGATCTGATGTCAAATGAAAATTGAGATCAATGAGTAGCATAAATTTTGCTTGCTGTGTAAGATAGATGATACAGGCAGTGATACCTTCTAGAAGACTGGTTCCCCAAGGGTGTGTAAAAGTCAGCATGGATAACTGAGTCTCTTGGCTTCCAGTGTAGGCTGGTTTCCATGGTTATTGTAACACACCCAGTTTCATATGCTTTGTTATCTTATGTAAGGATAACTTCTAAACTTCCACTATGAAAAAGGAAATGCCAAACTTTGAAAATAACTGATTTCCTAGTTCTTGTGTTGTTAAGTGGTGGCTCATCTATTTAAGCCAGGGAAATAAGGACTCCAAATGTGGTGTTCTAATTTCCTGTTACTTCTTTTTAAAATTATTTTATTAATGGGAAAGCCCTTGGAGGTGGATGCTTTCAGTTCACAGTGATCTGAAGTTCTCCTGTAGGCTATGTTTGGGTTTAAGAAATCATTTTGAGTCATTGGGCTTAGAAACCCCCTTTCAGAAGAATTTAGTGTTTACAATTAATTTTTTTCTGATAATGGAAACCAAAGGTGAAACTAGCTTTTACTGTGCATGCTAAATAAATAAAACTAAAACAAAAGCCCAGCTTTTGAGTTCGCTGCGGCAGCTGCAGCATCTAGGAGCAGGGGGAAACACAGGGAGGGAATCTTCTTTAAATCATGTATGTATCTCATTAACACGAAGAGAAATTCAAGTTCTACTTGAAGTAGTAAACACAGTTACTACTTTTAGGAAGCTAATGTCTTACTAATCTTTAGTGTTGCCAGTAGAGTTTTTCTTAATAGATTAAGGAAAAATTACTGTCCAGAAGAAACAATGTCTTAGGCAGTGATTAGCAGTAATAAAACTTTTTTTTTTTTGCTTAGGTTTAAAAAATAAAACTTTTTTTTTAATTCAAGGGATAGGATTTTAAAATGCTTTCAAGTGGCACGCGCTACCTTTGACATTCCTAACTGCATTGAGGAACTAGATTTACATTTAAAAACCTTTTCTCATTTTCATTGGAATATCCTTATTTACATACATTCTTACTCACCTGGAAATGTGACTGACCGTATTGCTTTATTTGACATTCACTTTGTTTTACCAGAGGAAAAAAGAATTATGGTAACATACTTGGTTGGTTTTTATGAACAGGAGCATGCACAATGCTACATGCAAACATAGAACTAGGGTGATTGTTTGCTTTTCAGAAGATCCTCTGTAACTTTTGCACAGCAATATGTAGTCTGTAACTGTTCATGGAAGTGAAAAACAAGGCTTAACACATCTTGATTGGTGTGAAGTATGCTGTTAATAAGACTTGAAGTGTTAACAAACTTTCAAAGCTCTCAGTCAGGAGCCCTATCAATTACAGTACAAAAGCAGTTCAGAAACTTTTGTATCTTTTATTAAGACTGTGAATCTGTTTGAGCTGTTGTTGTGTCTTAAGTTGCCTGCTAGGCTCTTAAGTAATATTTAATGCCCTGGGGTGTTACATCACAGCTGAGTGTGGAAGTGACTGGTGTCCTAACTTCAGCTTTTAAGGGAGGAAACCAATTAAGGGAATGTGTTTGTGACTAGCAGAATGTAGGCAAAGCTGGCTCCTTTGCAGCTTCTGTCTCTTCCCTCATTTGTTGGAATCAAATTACTACTGGATTGAAAGAAATAGCTCCTTTAATCCAGTAAACAGCAGAGTGTACCAAACTAGGTTCTGCCTGGTTGTGTTCCTAGTTCTTCCACTAGCTTAAGGAGTGAATAAGAGCAATTGATGCTGGACTTCTTTTTTGCTTCGTAACTATTAGACTCGATAAAAATGTTAGCAGTTATGTGCTCAGATCTGACTGTTTACTTTTCTCCTTTACACTGATATTGCAGCAGGAAAAGCCAACATCTACGGCCTTGTCACATCCTAAATCTTCCCTCACTTACACCTGCCGTGGAGTACCTCTACAGACAGCTGAACTACTTCTCTTGTTTGCTGCAGCCTCAGAGTGCTGCTGTATAAAGCAGAGACACCTAAAATGTCATGGTGCAGCACCAGTTGTTTCAGTTATACTACACCTGAATATACTCTAGTGTATAACTGACTCTTAATTTGGAGTTGGTCTGGTAGTGCTGATAAACTGCAAATAATTGTGATACATTGTACATATTGTTACAGTGAAAGGAACTTTTACTGAAGACTGAATTTCCAAATTCTTCAAGAATAATACAGTGTGTGTGTAAGGAAGTACATTGCCATACCCTAGCATCTTAAATGTACTTGAGTATTACAGAAAATTTCCAGCCTCAGAAGTTTCATATTGATACAGGAAATTAAGCTTTTTGTTGAGTACTTTTCCTCATGTTAGCGAAGTGTGTGCTTCACATTTTGTTTCACTTTCTATAGTGAAAGGGAGGTTCTGTCTAAAATACCAGTATAATGATCTTTTATTTGTCATTTCCATAATAAAAATTGTTATTAATCTAACAGGCTTGGATTTTCTTCAACATGCTTTTTGCAGTTAATAGGAAACGGAGCTGTAACTGAAGTAGTTCAGAATCCTCATTAGCTGAAATATTCCTCTTACTAGAGATTTAATTTGAAGTACAGATAATGTACTTCATTCTGTGGGAAGCTTTTTGAATAGTTAACATCTGATGCTGCTTGCATGTTAGAAGTTTTCAGGTGCTTTAAACTACTAGTAGCTTTCAGGCAGTTTCTGGCATGAGCTAAATGTAAACTAAAAATTTAAAAGACAACTGGCTATCTTCACTTCAGTGTGAATGTAATTCTAGACAGTTACACTCTTTCCTAGGCAGGCACATACAGCAGTAGTCCCCGCATGTCCTCCAGAGTGTACCATATGTGACAGTTCTATGTTCTTCCGCCGTGCCCAGTCTTCTGGGTGATGTCTCTTCCTCCCCCAAATTCCCCCCCAGTCGTACCTTAAGTAAATTTCTTTGCATGCAGTGCCCAAGCGCTGTTTCACTGTTTCTTTTCCCTTTTGGTTATTCCCCTTAAGGTCTAGAGAGCTTCCTGAAACGTTGGCTGCCCTTCAGTGTTCTAGAGTTACTGTTACAACATAGGTGCTCTGCAGCACTTTTTCCCCACTGCCTTCTTGTCAGACAGGGTGTAGGTTGACAGTGCTCTCAATAAGATTAATTATTTGCTTTCTTTGCCACGTTATTTCCTCCCAACTTTGTGCTCAGAAACTAAAAATGATACTTCTTGTGTGCTTGTACTATTTAGATCTCTTTGCACTTGTTAAAGATACTTAACTTTTTAGAAGTGGTAATTGTAAGAAGAAAAGGTGCAGTTAAATCTCAACCAAGTGACTTCAGGTTTGCGATTCTTTCATATGTATGTCGGTTGGGGAGGGTGCAGGGAGGAGGAGGTTTAGTAACCTGTTATGGGGCTGGAGTTCACTGGGGGAAGGGAGCGTAATTCCATTCAGATGCATTTAAATGGCTTTTAAAGAACATGCCACAGAATTAATGCCTATTGCCGTCATACTCTAATTACTGTGGGGCTATTTTCTAGTTGCCTGCAAACATCTAATAGGTTACTATTTTAACATCTATAAAACCCATTTCTGCACTGATTCTTAATGACAGAGTTAGAAAGTTTAGTCCTCTCTCATACAGGCAGCCATATGCTTTTTGCCATGCACATGTGTGAGGTTTTTTTAAAGTCAACCACCGTACACTCATTGTGTCCTTCCTGACAGTCAGTACAGCTAACCTATAGAGTGGTGCTAACTAGCAGATAAATAGCTTATGAGCTCGAGTGACTTACACCATAGCCCTTCTGTGCTGTGATCTAACAGAAAATTCAGTGTTCTGACTGAAACCTGCTACCTCTAGATCTGTGACTCTTTCAGTCTTGCTTAGTTTTTTATTTTTGACAGCATTTTGTTTCTGTTTTTGAGATCTGTGTCCTTCATGCTTAGTTTTTTATTTTTGACAGCATTTTGTTTCTGTTTTTGAGATCAGTGTCCTTCATTTGATCTTTTCAGAAAAGAAGGGGAGGTGTTTGTAGAATATTCTATTTGCAGAATGTTGATCACGGAGGGGCATTTGATTTGTTGAAATCTAGGAGTTAAGCTTTGTTTTGAAAAACTTCGTCCTTGTTTTAAGCTGTTTTGATTGAATAATTTAGGGTGGAAGGAAGGTCATTTAGTTCATCTGTGCTGAGAACGGATCCAGTTAGATCACGTTGCCTTGTCAGTCAAATTCTGAATATCTTCAAGGATGGAGATTCCATAACCTCTCTGGACAGCCTGTCATAATATTTGGTCTTACTTATGGTTAAAAAAAACCCAACAAAAATAACTTATATGTAATCAAAATTCCTCATATTCCAGTTTTGCTGGTGCTTCTCATCATTTCACTGTAGACCTTCAGGAAGAATCTGGCTCAATCTTCTCTAGGCAGCTGTACACAGCAGTAAGATCTGCTGGTCTTCTCCAGGCTGAAGAAGCCCAGCTCTGTTAGCCTTACCTTGTACGTCATGTGCTCTAGCCCCATAATCATGCTGGTGGCCTCCGTTGGACTCGCTTCAATCTGTCTTGTACTGTGGATCCCAAACCTAGACATAGAACTCAAGATGTCTTCTCAAGTTGTTAAAATTTATGTTAAAAGATGGTAATTGGTAATATGCTAGTGGTGTGTGTGAAAATATGAGAGTACCTCGGGTTCACAAATGCTTCTCTGAATGAACTTTTAAATATTGCAGGGTAAAATGTAGTCAGGGTTTACTGACTTCCCAGGGCGGTTGTAATTTTAAGCTTTTCATTAACTTTCCAAGTCTAGCTTTTTCAGTTAGGGTTTGTCTGGTATAATTCCTCACATATATTGAAGGTAGGAAGCTGAGGCAATTTGCATCAGCCTCATGATTTCACTTTGTTAATCCTTTAATCGCTTCCTTGATTGTAGCTACACCCCTTCAAGTTTTCTTGATAATTTTTTTTTTTTTTTTTTTTGGCTGTTGGGTTTTTGGTTTGGTTTCTTCTTTTGTTTGTTTTTTTTGTTTTATTGCAGTGAAAGCACTGCCTAAACTAAAGCAATTACCTTTATTTTTTTTAAGCAAATTAAATTATTGAAGAACTGTTGAATCTTGGAGAATTAAACATCTTTCATGGATCAGTTAAAAAATGAGATGACTGACGTTGGTTTTTATTTATCCTAGATTGTTCATTAATTGTTTGTAAATGCATGAAACTTCGTATTTGAAAGGATTTTAGATTCCAGCACATAGAAGTAATTTACCAGTGGTTGGGCTGCATGAGCAAATGTGAACTACTACTTATTATGGATGCACTTCTTGCTAAGATTAATGTTGATATGTGTGTTTAATGCACCCATTCATCATAAAATCAGCTAAGGTGTTCTGCATAAATGCAAAAAAACCATTTAAACAAGCAGTTACCTTTGGTACTTATATTAGCTATGCACACACGTGTGTATACACATACATACCTGGATGTATATCCTCTTGCATTTATTGGAAACAGGACAAATCTTTACTATAACTAGTAGTCAGCTGTATTAATTGCACTTGACATGAATGTTTAATAATTGGCTTTGATTTAAAAAAAATACATAGTGCTTACACATTTCAAAAGCACCCCAGTAAAAACTTGCTTTGACCGCAACCTTTAGTGTTCAAGTACCGTATGTGCTTACTGCTGATATGCACTTCTGAGCAGCAAAATAAAGTTGATCCGTTTAGTCACCTATGACGGGTATTCTCCTCCTTCCAGGATGTTCAAGCAAGAACTTCATTGTGTGTACTTGTAATTCTGTGAAGCTCTGCTGTGTTTGTTGCAGTGGTTGGTTACTTAGAAGGCTAAGAGTAGATACGCTGCATTGTTAAGATACCAGATTTACTGTGCTTGTGAAAGCCCTAAGTGGAAGAAACACAAAATCTAGAATATGAGCAGAGTTGGTGCATTATCTCTGTACATCTGTATAAAGAGATGCCATACTATCTCTGGTTTTATCTGGTAACTACTGTTGTTACATGCACTTGACAGAAGTACGTGTTTCTGAAACAGGTTCTCAAACACTTTATTTGTTCTTTGCTGTAGGCAGACATGGCGGCTGCTGGCTCTGAACCTGAAGTTGGTTGTCCGTTCAGGTGGAAGTTGACTACCATTTTGAAATAGTTTGAGAAAGCTTGTGCTGTTAAAATTGATTGAAGAGCATTAAGACTGATTATTTCTTAAACTTGTTTTTTACTAAATGTCAGCTCTTGTGTAGTTGCTTATTTTTCTTGAAATCTGACAGAAGATTGGCAATGCCTCTTCTAATGAGAAGTAATAATAAGCCATGCTGCTGCTAGATGAACAGTAAATTCCTGATTTTTATTTTTTTAACATCAGATTTAATACAGTTCAAATGGGGTAGAGAGCTGTTGTGTTTTGTTTGCGGGTTTTTTTGTCTTATGTTGTTACCCTTTGTGATTATGCAGGTAACAAAACACTTAGCAATGGGAATCTGATCTCTAACTGATCAGATTCTCCTAGTGCAGAGTAGGCTTACATGGCTAAAATGGCATTTTGGTTAATAAAATGCTTTATTATTAACACTGCATGCTCTAATGGACTCCTAATAGATACATAGTCTACTTCAGGAAGTTTCAGCCCTGCTTGGAATGCAAGCTGCTAAAGATATATAGCTCCTACTTCTGTTTCTTGTCAAGGATAAAAAAAAGTTACATCATTTTTGTGGGGGTTTTTAGTAGTAATTCTTCAAAGTCCAAAACTGTAAAGCCTTAAGACAAGTAGAGCATGTTCTGATTTGGAGTACAGCTAGAATAGCTATCGCTTAGACTACCTGTCTAAGCAGAAATTCTCATCCAACTCAATTGGTTTCAGTTCTGTTTTATCTCATGTTTCTTAGAAGTTGTTCTGTTTCTTCATACAGTGATGATCTTTGATGGGTTTGGCACCATTGTATTTTGTTGCAAGTTCCCAATATTCAAGAAATAGATTGAGGCGATGCAATTAAAAAAAAAAAGGTAAAAATTGCATATTGGCTTTGATCCTCAGCAGAGACTGTGTTGTCTATTAATGTCTACAGCAATGCCTCAGCAAATTAAATACTTTAATCCTAATTATTTTTCCTCCTGGCTGCTGCCTTTCGCATGAGTTTTCTCAAGAGTTGGTTGCTAAACTGGAGAGGTATTTTTGCCTGTGGATCAGAATTTGGTTCCTTCATTGTCACATGTTTGTTAAGCATACTTTGGTAAAAAACCTGTAATGACTGGCATGAAGGACTTCAGAAGTCTTTTGAATATCTCAAAGAGTATATCCTGATATCAAGCACATCTGCTTCCCTTGCATAAATACTAATTGGAAAGCAAAGTGGTAGAAGGAACAAGCTAGTAAAGGGCATGATAGCCTAAGCTGGTGAGGTAGATCTGCAAGGATAGCTACGTGTATGGCTGTGAAAGTATGAACCGAGATGCTGCTCCTCATTGCCTCAGTTACCACCTTTTTCTGATGCAAACTGGTGGTGTGTAGTTGTGCCATATCTTACCTCTGAGCACCCTGTAGGCGTTTTACTGCATACACCTACTTTTACTGAGTTCTAGTCCCCCAGCATACGCATCATCATGAAGATGATTTTTCAGGGTATCCTACCTCTTCCATGTTTTCCTCTGCTTGTCCATATGTGATGCTGCATTTTTTTCTTTTTTTTTTTAAAGAAACACGTTTAGACTTAGTATTTCTTTTGCATAACCTGAAATTTCTTGCCATTCTCTCTGTTATCCCTTTTCTCTGTTAGTGCTTTAGTTCTTTTTTCAGTTACCCTCTTATTACTCAGGCCTCATTTCTGCCATTTTTTCCTTTCTAGATCTTCACCAGATTGACTACAGCAAAACTGCTAATCAAGTGTATGTGTTTTCGTGCTCTTAACTCTAGATGTGTCTATGCTTGTCACACCTTCCACCGTTGCATAAACTCTGCAATAAAAGTCCTCCCTGCTCTCTGAAGGTCTTTTGTCCCAAATTCTGATCTCTTCCCTTGCTAAGGCTCATTGTTCTCACCTCATCTCTTCCAGCCAGCTTTTCCTTACCACCTTTTTCAAATTTCTGCAGCTGCCTGTTTGTGTGGGCAGCCAGTTTGATGGGAGGAAAGAGTAACTGGTACTGAGAATGGGCAGTAGGTTTGTTTCCTCCTTCAGCAGATGTTTTACCAGAGGGATCTCCAGTGCCACAACAGCCGCTAGTATTTGATAGATTTTCTTGTATTCCTGTTCAAGTGAACAAATGAGTAGATAGAAATCTGTGGCTAATTTAAACAAGAGGCTTTCAGCTGAAGTAGAAGGCTGGCAGCAGAGCAGTCCTTTTGGTTTTCCCTCAAGAGGGTTGGAGGTCACCCATGAGGCAGCAGTTGCAGAGCCCTTGTCCCAAACTCTGGCAAGAGCTGTAATCAGAAGTAGCATAATGAGCCTGTCTCAAAACAGCCTGGGTTTGGGAAGGGATTGTTTGAAAATATTCCCCTTTAAAATACAAATATTTGTCATTTTCCTCCAACAGTTGAGATAGATGTGTGTAAATAAAATTTCTACTGGCCACAAATGGTTTGAGTGCATGTGCCAATCTGTGCAGCGCAGCTAACTGCATGTGTTGCTTTATAGCCCCCATAACTTTCCTAACTGGTGCTCAGGCAGAAAACACATGCATGGAAAATCACTTGCTAGCATTTTATAGGAATGATAGGTGTCTTGAACTTGTCCAACACAGGTGGCCTACTTTAATAACTTCGTCATCAAAATAGAAGTCTGTAAAAGAATTGCTTAACAAAACTGTGCTGCAGTTACTGTGTTGGTTGGTTAGTGGGTTCCACTAGAAACCAGGTACATGTAGCTCTTCCCCCAGTGTACCTGAAAGCACTGATCTGAATCAATATTTTGAATGTCTACCTCATACTTTATATGTGTAATTCTTTCAAATACTCATGCACAGCTGTGCAGGTAGTCAGGAAACAGCAAGTCAACATTGTCACAGTAGTCTGAGTAGGTTTGTGTCTCCTGCTGCAAAGGAAGGCTTGTTGCCCTAGAAGCATTGGGACATGAGAGGAGCTTGGTACTCTCTGTCTGGGTTGCAGTTGGTAAGTGCATCTGGAAAGCTGAATCTTAAGATTCAATAGACTGTAATTTTATTGCTGGTTCTAACATGATGCTGGATGTCCCTCTTAATATCCATTACATCTTTCTTATTTTTCTTTCCGTCTTCTGCTGCTCACTTTCTTCCTTTGTAGAGAACAAAGTAAATGGCTATCTGGATGCTATGAAAGTGGAAGTGGAGGCTCTTGATTGATGTTTGGAAATGGTACTGAAACCGGTCAAATAATCTGAAGTTATGTGGTAGTCTTCTAAAAGAAATGCAGATTCGAGTACCAGTGCTTTTTAAGCTAAACATATATTATTGTTTTTAATGAAACTGAGAAGTAGATTTAGAGCAAAAGTAATACTTCCTCATGTGCAGGTAGTCATGTATCTGCAGCTGCTTCTCTATAGTGAATTGTGGGTGTTAAGTTTATGTTGATGTAAGAGGAGTTTGGACAATGTGTGGAATGCGGACAGGAAGCCTGCTGAAGGTTACTACATTCAAAGAAACCACATCTGGCTCAAGAAGTCCCTAGGCATTGATGGAGGCTAACAGAAGCATGGCACTTTTTTGCTTTCTTTACGTATTTTTCTAATGGCATCCTCTTTTGGGCAGTGTTACAAGTAGGTTAGCAAACGGAAGAGTCCTGTCAGCCAGTGCAATCCCTCCTTTGTTCTTGTGATCTCTTGGGAGAAAGATAGTGGCATGCTGCTTACATCATGAAAATATTAGACCATTGTCAGTGTGAAACAGGTTTCAGGCTGAGCTTAAAAAAAAAAAAAAACCACCAACACGGTTCCTTTAATGTCTTCCATGAATTTAAAACCCACAGTTCTTCCGTGTCATCTTCATGCCTATGCCGTATACCACAGATGGATGATAAGTGAATTAAACTTCACCTAATACTCCTGTGTAACTTATCTCCAGAACTAGAAATAATGTCATAACTAGGCCAGATATCTTTTTATACTGCATGGAGACAAAAGGCCTGCTTGTCAGGTCTAAGCAAAACTGATACTGTTTAAGTTACCTAACTTTTTATCAGTGTATTGTTTTGGATTTCTGCCATTCTGCAGCTTGGTTCTTTAGTGCAAGAACTGTATCTTTGTTTCTCCAGTAGTTCTAGGGTTTTTACTCAATGATGGATCTTAATAATTACTGGTATTTTAAATCAAAGGTTTTGGTTCTCTCTGACTTTGTATTAGCTGCTCATTTACAACTACAGTTTTCTAGAACCTGGTGATTTTATTCTTTTTCTCCTGTTTGTCAGGAGGGAAATATCTTAAATAGAAAATTGAGCTGTTCATGCAATCCTCAAATGCATTAATAATTACTAAAGTTCCCAGGCAGTAACGTGTACTAAGATGGAGCCTTTAATAAAGGAAAATAGGCACAGAACTATAAGCAACAAGGCAAAACTAAGGCCTTGAGTTTAATTCTCTTACAATAAATTTGGGAATAGTCTTCTGGCCCACACAGGTCATTTCCCAAAGATGTAAGCAAATTCTTTTAAAAAGTAGGATAGTTTTAGGCTTCAAGTGTCGGAAAGGACTGCTCAAGACTTTATGGGCTGGCTTCCTGTCTTCAACTGCAGTTCTCACCGCAGCTTGACAAACTGAAGCATGTCTGCTTGCAGTAGGAAGCAGACTTTTTTGTAGAGGGTTGGGTGTTGGGGTTTTTTGTTACACAGAATGACTACTCATCATGCTTCCTTCACGCTCTTAACTGAGTCTGCTAACTCTTACCTTCAGACTTCATCTTGCAAAAACAAAGGAACAAATCCATAGGGCATTTCATCAAAATGGGCTCAAAACACATTGTGCTTCATGTTGCCTACCATCTGTTGACTGTGTCCTGCTCTGGCAAAAGAATATGTGTAAGAATGAAGAAGGTTAATCTCTTTCCAGTTTACTGTCTAAAATAAGCCAGGATTGAAGTTTTCTAGTAGAATAATTAAGTTGTGTACATGCAGCCTCTTTGGAGACAAAGACTAGACACGCTCTAGTGCATACTTGCTGGGTCTAGGGGTACGTACCAAATTTATGTGATTTCTTATCTATGGTATGTGTGAACATAGCTGACATCTGAGTTTGAATGTGCTGTGTCTCCTAGTCCAGAGTACCAGAAAGCTGTTAACTTAGTCATAATCACAATTGCAGATGTGAAGTGTTGAAGCCTACTTTTAGGTGGTGGTTGGTTGTTTTGTTTTTTTTTTCTATGGCCAGCATATTAGTAAGTTTTGACATTCAAATTTAGTACACACATTTATTTATTTATTTGTTTAAGAATTTTCCACTGATTCTTTTTGAAAAGATTTGTGTATGACTTTGCTATGAAAAGTATTAGAAGTGCTTGTACAAGCTGTTACAGGTTTTGGCTGAAAAGTGCTCTAAGATGCTGCTGCATCTGCCTAATTGATTACAATGCTATGGTTTGTTTCACAGCAGTTAGTTTCTTGCTGCCAAATTAAAAGTTCTAATGACTATGGCTGAGTAGTTGTGGGGTTTAGGGGACAAGGAGTAGTGTTTTGGTTTTGTTTCAAAAGCTATTTCTACCAGATTCTGATCGAGGCACTGTAATTAACTGCCTGTAGAGCTGTAGTTAGTGTGAATTAGTATATATCAAAAATGGATGGGATTTTCACGTGATGGCAGGAATGTCGTGAATGAGCGTGAGGGCTCAGTTACATACCATGTAGCTATAATATGCCTGTGCTGTATGGACTTCAGTTGTCAGGGTGTTGTATGCATTACAGTTATGTGGATCACCTAACAAACTCAGTAATCACAGATCAGCTTATTGGTCCGGTGTTGAACTAGCTGTTAGCACTTCAGTGGCCCGTATGGCAATCAGCTCTGTACTGCTAAACATTGTCATGTGAACTGGTAAAGGAGAGAGGAGGTAGGCATGCGGTGGTAGCCCTATCGAAACAGTTCTTCCTGTTTCTTCTGCTTTGAACAAACAGAACCCATCAATAGGACTTAAATATCAATATATTCCTCCTTGTAGGGGGAAAAAAACCTATGCTCTAGAGAAGCCTTGCTGTTAAAGCTGTTGGAAAAAAAAAAAAAAGGAGAAAGATAAGCAGTATTCCCCATAAACAGATGTATTAGCAGACAACAAACTTTTAGATTAGTTATGCCTTTTGTTATGCCTAACATATACGTTATCTTCTGTAATGGAACTTCAGAAGGTCAGTAGGCTCACTGATCTCATCTGTATGGCTTTCTGTAGCCACACCATCTCCATGCAGATTGTGGCTTTCACAACCACTGTCTAGGATAAGTCACTATGATAAATGTCTAGGGTAATTCAGACTGCTCTGAATCTTGAGGCTAACTTTAAAGGAGTGTTTTGTGGTTACTTATGCCAGTAAAAGAAAATATATCCTGAAATAAAAAGACTGGTATGGACAGGAGAAACTGAATATATTGTGCTAGATAAATAATAAGGGAGAGATTTCCTTTCAGTAATTTTGCATGATAGCTTTTAAGTGTTAATTTGCTTTCAGGTTTTGTTATTGCTGTTTGTGAAGTATTTGGCATAAATAAAACTCTCCCAAAGATATGTTGCCTACCAGTCCTGTGTATTGTTTGTATAGAACAGAGGGTTTCATCCAGGTATGAGCAAGCTACCAGTGCATTCTCAGAGACGGAGCCTCTTTGCGTAGGCTGTATGTTACGAATAGCTATTCAAAGAGATTTTCTTAATGCATCGGTCTTCAAAGTTACACATGGGTTGAAAAATCTTCTTTCAGTAGAAGGTTTATGCACTGTCCAAGCTGTTCCTGCCCTCCTAGTATCTTACCCAATCAGGGAGACTTTCTCAGTTGTCTTTGTCTGTTGGTGCAATTCACCCATTCAGTTAGGTGTTTGCAAAAAATTTACCTCATTTGTGACCTAAGTGGTGTTTTAAGTCTGCAAGTTTGGTTGCTGCTTATGGGAGTGAGCAGAGCTGTACTTCTTAATTGAACAACCTTCTATATGGATGGTGGATAATTTCTGTTTCTAGAATCACTGAAAATATTTTGGTCTGACTAATTAATGGAGGCTACACAAGGAGGGCAGCTCCCCATGGTGCCAGAATGGTAGGTGCAGACTGACACACCTGACTTAATTGCAGTCCTACAGAGAAAAACCAATAAGGAGCCTTATTCTCAGTCTCTGGTAACCTTCAGTTGTCACTGAAGTTGGAGTTTCTTGGCACTCATGAAAAATCTCATAGCTGTGAATCTTGAAGCTCTCTAATGGTGTGAACAGAGCACGTAAGTAGTTAGTGAGCTGAAATGTGTGACCCGTATACCTTACAGCCTTCGGCTTTGTTCCAGTCACACCAGGGCAGAGGTGGTTTTGAATCCTTCTCCTCACATAGTGGTATGCCCTCCAGAAGGGTGCCTTTGGCATGAGGCAGATTGGCAGCCCATTTGACTGGTTCCATAAAAATACTTCTGCTGACGACTTGCTTGTGTTGTGTTCCCTTTGTTGCCAAAGGATTGTCATTCAGATGGGAAGCAAGGACATGCAGTATTTTTTTATGTCTCCCTGCGTGGTTATGAAATGAAGCTATATACTAACCCCCACAATACTGGAAATACCTAATATTAAAGGTGAAAGAATAAATGCTTTCCGTTATGTTGAAACCAATAAAGAGTGTCCACTAACAGGTTTTTATCTTGTCGGAGCATAGGCATAGCTGAACGTTGTCTGACTCTGCTTTCTGTCAGTCAGACTTCTTCATTACCCAGTCTGCTGAGACAGAAATAAGAGAGAGCTGCCATAACAGCTCACTTCATTTTCAGGAGTTTCACACCAGCTTGAATCTACCAGGCTAAATATTTGTGATTTATGTAAATGGACAAAGCAAAACAGAAAAACCCCAAAACAAACAAAAAAAAACCCCAACTGAACTTGTTGACTCTTGCTCTTTCTGTGAATTACAGTTTTCTGTAGCTTTATGTCAGTTGGCCTAGTATGCAAAGCAGGTGCCAAGGGTGTCTGTGTCACAGTACAGGGGTTACAGCCTACTGTATTCAGGGTATGTCTGTCCCAGGAGTATGTTGGGTAAGATAGCAGATAGTAAAGTAGCCATCATTCTGTGAGTTGGAGCTGAATTAGATTGTCCATTTCTGTGGTGTCATTGGAAATGAGCTAAAAAGTGAGGCAAAACTGAGATGTCAGTCATTAATTTACAGGGAAAAAAAGGACACCTAAAAATCCTTACTAAAACCTCTTAAAAATTTGATTGCTACATGGCCTTTGCAAAGTATATGTGAAAGCTGATTCAGTTTTGAGTATTCAGAAGCACTTCTGTACTTTTTCAGGCTTTCAGATAACTGGCTTTTCTTTCAAAGTCTGACTTTAAGCGCTCAATACCAAGAAATTTGACAAGCTTGTACCTTAATTTGACTAAATGTGTTGGAGCTAGTGATTATTTTTTTTTCTTATTTCTTTTCATCATAATAGAACTCTTGCTAAATGACATGATTGCCTCAGCTGGGAACTTGCTATGTTAATCTAATAATCAGTCAGCATCATCTAGAAAAACCTGGTCTTAACTGGCAGCCCACAGGGAAGATTTGGTAGAGAGACTCTGGAGAGCTACCTTTGGTTTGGAAGATACAGGAAACACCTGTTAGAGCAGCACATGAACTCGGATAGAGGATCCTTTTCAATGATACAGAACTAGCTGACTGTCAAATTGTCAGCTGTCTGGAAATGCAAGAATCCAGGTTCACCTTACACTTTCTTGGTGGCAGTGCCAGTACAGCATTGTAGTTAATGGGAACTAGGTTAATGAGGCTTATTTATTGCCTGTGTATGTAAGATACTTGGGTCTTTGATTTGTCAGCTGATACTTTGGATCCTTTTATTATCTTCTGTGGATGCAGGCTTTCTTCCATTGTTTACCCTTTGCCCAGACTCTAGGCATTACCTTATTTTTGTCAGGGTAGTATATAGTGGCTTAGCGAAACTCTTCCTTTGGTCATATGAGACTCATCTGCTAAATTAACACAGCCACCATCTCTCCATCCAGTTACAGCATGCAGCGTTCCTTTTTGTACCTAGAATTGTGATCCAGAACACGTTGTCCTTAACTGAACATGCTGTGTAGGATGTGAAGACAATAGGCAAAGAATAAAGCTAAAGCTGTCTTGACTTTGAAATAAATTGTAATATAATTGAATTGTTGGTTCAGCACACTGTAAAAGTAAGTATGTACAAAACACTGTGTTCTTTGTTTCTTTTTTAGTCTCTGTTGGAAAAGTTCTTGATCCCTAATGCTTCGCAAGCAGAAAGTAAAGTTTTCTATTTGAAGATGAAAGGAGACTACTACCGTTACTTGGCTGAGGTTGCTGCTGGAGATGACAAGAAAGGTATGTCATCTTGTGGCTAAATATTGCCAAATTAGATTGCTTTTGGTGGGGTGGTGATGTGACTCTTAGTTTTAGAATAATTCTGATTTGGATGGAAGTTTCTTTAGTAATATATTGCCTGTTTTCTGAAGAAAAATCTAGTTCATTGGCTTTCAAATGAGTTATGGACTTTTCGGTGTACCTGCTGTTTGAAGCAGGGAACAGATGTTCAGTCACGAAATCTTGAAATCGGCCCCAGCTTTAGGCATGCATGCATCTGGTTTATCACTGAAGTGCAGGTTTGTGCATCTTCTGTCTGGCCGAGTATTGGGTTTTTACCTCTTTGTAGGGGGACAAAGTCTTGTAGCTTTTTGAAGTTTTATTTGTGCCATTTCTGCAGAACACGGAAGCCTGCATAGGTTCAGTGAGCAAAGAGACTAGAAACTACCTAGAGAAGAAAAGGATTAATAAAAGTAATCTTACTGTTGGGAAAATTTCTTCCGTAACCATGGTAGTTTAATATCCAAATGTTTATTTCCTCAAGTTTCTCATACCTTCGTGTAAGCAGATTGTCATAATTGCAGGTGAGTTGCTTTCACCTAGATTTAGTTAGAAAAGTTAATATGAGGCGTTTAATATATTTAAGGTTGCTTAACTGCTGTAGTTGAAGAGACACCCTAAGAACATGCTGACTCGGTGCAGAGTCACCTTCAATTCAGAACGATACATTATGTTTAGATACAGCTCAGTGCAAACAGTGCGAACCTGCTTCCTGGAGCCAGTTTAGGACTGGTGGCAGGGTGCCCTGAAGAGCAATGCACTTCAGCACAGAGCCCAGTCTGGTAACTTCTGCTAGTCCTGAGCTGTTTTCTTGCAGACTCAGCTTAGTCTGCACTCAGTCTGCAGAAATATGGGATGCTTGGGACTGTGCAGACAATCTCAGTGCGTGGACTTAGGACCCTTGGGGGTTATCTGGGCTGTGCAGCTGATGCTTGGTAGCATTCTGCCCTTTTGTAGGACTTGCTAGGTTCCTTGCGGTGCTGTTGAACATGTGACACCCCTGTAGCCATGTGCTGCTCTCAAGCTAATAAGCTTTCCCAGTATGATACAGAAAGGTGTCTGCGTGACTTCAAACTAGATTGAGTTTGGTATGGAAGTGAAATAGACTTGGAATAGTTTCAAGGGCGGAGATGTGTCTGCTTTAGCTTTGTGGCATGTGTTGTATCAACACTACATAGGGTAGCTCGGTTTCCCCACTATGCTGGGTAATGGGGAGTTGCACAAAGCTACTAAGACTTAGTGTAATAGGGCTTGATTTGACTTCTGATGCTTACTGCATGCAAACCAACCCAGTCTTGGTGACTACAGAACTACATATGTAACCAGCACTTTAGATCTGGTACTGTACAGAGAGTAATTGTGTCTTCCTTTTTGTAATCTCTGTTCACATGCATAGAAGTTAAAATATTTTGAGTCCCAAAGCTTCTTTTCCTGTTGAGGATTAAGTTGCAGGCTCTAAAATCAAGACTGTGAAAATCTTTGTTTCAAGTGGTTTTAAAGTTCATTTTTGTTTAACCCAGTCTCCTGGCTGAGCAGTTTTTGTTGGGTTTACAGCTGAAGAAAAATGTTTGAAAGCCTATCTAGCTTGAGTTGCTATGGCTCCTAAACTGAAGATTTATTTATCTCGTGTCCCCCCCCCGAAGTGTTTAATATCGCGGGTTTTTCCTGTATGCTGCCTGTGACTTTGAAGAAGAACAGTTGATAATTATTGCTTAGGAAGTAACATCTGCTTAGTTGGAGTGTATTCTTTCAGCTTTTTGCAGTAAATAGAGCAACAGTATAAAGCTCCCAACTCTAGGGAGTTTTATTATGAAGATATTTTTATCTTCATAAACCAGGGTCATTATTTTATCGACTGGCGTTTTCTTACAGCAGTCTAATGGACAGGAATGTCAAGCATGTACCTCACCCTACTATTTTAGCCTTGAACTTTGGAAGTGTACAACACTTTGTAAAGAATTCAAGGTTAAAAATCTTACAACTTTTTTTGTACTGGGTGACTGATAGAAAAAGCAATGGAATACATCAAATGTTGCACTGAGTTTCCCAAATCACTGTTCAAAAGGTAACTGTGTTTTCTCAAATAAGGAGAAAAAATACGCTTTTGTTAATTTTTCTTTAACATAAATAACATTATTACAAAATAAAACGCTTAGTCTCATGCCTTGAAGTTACGTGTTTTTTCATGCTGCATGTTTTGCCTTTCATAAACAGTTCTAAGGCTTTTCCATTATGAGAAGAGTAAAACACTTCTCACTACTTCTGAATTTAATTTACAGTAAACCTGGCTCTTTTCAACTGTAACATACCAACTTCTGGTCACTTTCAAGGTATTATGGCAGTTGCCTGGTTTTTCTAAAGCATGCCATTATTAGTGATTAGTATAGAGAGGACAGAATGTTGAATAATTGTGCAGTGAGTGTTCTCCCTTTTCCATGCTGAAGAGGACAATATGATGCTTTAATTTTTGTGAATACATAAAGGGGAACAAACAGAGGTTGCATAGACATCCTGAATACTGGTATTCAGATTCAGTCTTTGAGTACTTCTGACTTAAATACTGATGTATTTTTGAGTCCTTAGCCTAAAATTCCTTTCTTTATTTTTTTAATACATGTGACTGGTGCTCTAGCAGAGATCATGCTGGATGCATTTCTGGTTTGATCCAGAAATGTTAAGACTGGAGTCCTTTTGCATCTGAATTCAATGACTTCCTGCCCACCTTTTTTTCAGATGCTGTTAGTGTTCTTGGAGAGCACAGGAACAGTGGTCCCTTTGTGCTCAGGGTCTAGTGCCTCAGTTGCCTTCTGCAGTCATCAAGGATGTAGTCCAGCTTGTGGGCTGCGTTGGGCCATGATCTCTGACCTGTGCAGGCATGGTCTCCTCATAAGTTCAAGTGCATTCAGTGAGAATGGAAGCTCTTGAGCTCCTCAGTCTTAGTATACACATTATAGTTGGTTCTTTTTTCTGCCAAGCATTTATAACTTGTACAAATATATACTTGTACAATTATTTTTTCTCCCTTACTTCGAAGTTCGTAAGTACTAGAACTTTTTAAGTTACGTAAAAGTGCTTTCCCTGCTGCATTGGGAATGGAACTATGTTGGAAGTGTTTAAAAATACATAATGAATTCTGGTTGAGGTATGCCGCAACTATCTTTACCAAGCAATTTGAATGGAAATACGTAGGTAACTGTTCCTGAAAGGATTCAGCATGATAGGCAAAGATCGTCAGTGTTTTCTGGGACTAAAATGTGGATCTGTGATGCTTTGCACTGTTTAAAGACGTTGAAATTGTGGTACTGTATCAAACCTGTGTGTAATTAAAATTTCATTTTTGTGCCTTTTCATGTGGGTGGTGGGTTTTATATTCCTTAAGTGCTACAGAACTGCTGCAAACATTTGTAAATACAAGTAGTCACCGAGTGGACAGGAGAGACTCAAACCTGTGATTTGGTCAATGACAACTTCTTTTTTTAAAAATTAATTTAAAAATGTGATATATAAAATCTTCATAAAGTAGTGACTTGTTGGGTAAAGTGCTCATTCACAGGCATTCACTCTTAACTTACTTTGTTCATGCAGGTGTGAACACAGTCCTGATAGTATGTCTGAATACAATATGTGAATTACTTGTGGGTTTTGTGTGTATTTTTTCCTCAAAGGGATAGTGGAGCAATCACAACAAGCATATCAAGAAGCTTTTGAAATCAGTAAAAAGGAGATGCAGCCAACACATCCGATCAGATTAGGTCTGGCTCTGAACTTCTCCGTGTTTTATTACGAGATTCTCAATTCCCCGGAGAAAGCCTGTTCCCTTGCAAAAACGGTAAGTCTAAAGTGGGGGGAAATTCCATTTTAAATTATTTGCATAACCTTTTGTCACATGGCCAATGGAGTTGTTTGTTTTTTTATAACACTAGGCTTTTGATGAAGCAATTGCTGAACTTGATACATTAAGTGAAGAGTCATACAAAGACAGCACGCTAATAATGCAGTTACTGAGAGACAACTTGACAGTGAGTATCATTAAAGGTTGCATATTGTTGATGAGGCGATTGGTCTTTGTGGCACACGGAGTTACCCTGTTCATTCTTGGCTGTGGAGCTGTGTCTGTCATTTACTTAGAGGAGTTTGCAGTACATTATGTTTCTGAGCTAATTCTTTTTCTCCTGCCTAGGCTTTTTTTGTCTGCATGTTAATTAACACAGCTGACAGATGACAAATTGACCAAATTTTTCATTATTTTTTTTTTTTTTATTCAAGGGCTTTAACATGTTTAAGCGATGTAATTTGGACTGACTAGCAAAGCTATTACCTTTTGTTAAACAGCATTTGAGAATACAGTCGCATTTGCCTCTTCAAAACTTATGTCAGGTTTCATATAGCTTTTCCTTGCACACACAATGCCACAGAACTAGATCCTGTGTGAAAACCTGCAAACAAAGCTAGCCAGTCCATTTAAGGACCTGTTGATGGGGGATCTTTTTGTTTGGTGTTTATTTTGGTAAAGCTGAAATTGAAGCTGGTGTTAGCCAGGCTATTTCCACGGCAGTTGTAAAACAACTGTCCTTGGTTTTGTTTTTTTTTTTCCTGGGGACTCACGGCTGTCTGTGGTGTAAGTTATGGATGAAGACTGTGTTGCTCTGTCACAGTAATCAAAATCTTCGTGTGGGTGGTTGTTTTGTTTGGGGTTTTTTATCTACTTTGAACTTTAAAACTGGCAAAGATAAACATCTAAAGCAAACGATACAGTAAAATGTAAGCAAATATGCAGTAGTGTAATTAATGGCATAGTTCACTTCCCAGTCTTCATGTGGGGAAGTTTGGCAAGCAAGAACTGAAAAAATAAGACCATTTTATTGCCAGATGTAGCCCCTTGCTCATGCTCTCTGCATCTGATATTGGAGACCTTTACAAAATAGCCGGGCTTCTTTTAACAGAACTAGAAGTAAAGTTGTGTAGTTGCATAAAATTGGACTTGCCATATTTTCTGCTTTTGTTTCTAACACTTTATTTCCCAGTTCCTTGGAACCTTTTCTACTAGAATCACAACTTTATACTACTGAAAAAACTACTTGTGATTGTTCCAGCTGTTGGTTACAAAACAAATGGAAGAGATTTCTCAATCTCTGTAATAGAGACAGATGAAGGGTTGCCATCGCTCTCAATGTCTGTGTACTGTCCCCTTGAGTGAGATTGCTCAAGAGCCGTCCTCTGAATGAGTGGTATTGAAATAGAGAATAGAAGCTTTTAATTGCTAGCTTCCCAGCAAAAATAATGTAAAGCTTGTCATGGCAATTGGAAAGCAAATAGTTTCATACAAGAGCAAAAGTTGGATTCAGCTGCCATAGCGTGAGGGTTACAGTAGCAGGCCTGATAATTGCGAGCTTTCAGTTACAAGGGAGAAGCTGTAGGCAGCTGTAGGGTTCCATATTCTTGAATGAATTGTGTCTTGCCTTAAATGTTTAGTGTGACCTGTACGAGTGCATTGATTCCATGTTTTTCCACAACTTGTTGAGGCAAAAATAACTTACGATGTATGTGTGACTGACAAAGACTGCAATGAATTTCATAAATGTAAAAAAGGTCTGGTTTGCTAGTTATGCAAGTCTGTTACAGTCTGTGAGGTAGGTTTTTGACAGTGATTCAGCACATTGATCGGTTATGTGCAGGAGCAGTTTCCTCAGTTGTCGATTCTTTTTGCATTGAGGCTTGTATGGCTGAAGAAGAGTCTGTGTTTGTTCTCAGCAGGGACTGAAGGCAGAGAAGTATTTAGAGGGTTCTTTAATGTATCAAGTCAAAATCTGTTTTACTGGGATTGCTAGGTAATTCCTTCTTTTGCTCTGTTGTAAAATTGTTTTGTTTTCTTTAATTAAAAACAAAAGGCATCCCTTCCGCCTAAGGGTTGGGGTTTTTTTTCCCAGCAGATTTGTTAAACTGTGCTCTCAACTGATAATCTTCCTTTCATAGCAGTCAGCCCCATGATATTTAATGAATAAATATATGTATATGTACCTATCTGTAGATATTCCAGAGGTGAGGATTTAGGGTAGAAGCCTCTGATAAAATTCTGATAAAACTGTTCTTACTAACTGTTGCTTAATAAGAATAGCACTGAAATTGAGAGTAATGTAGTACTATAATAATGCAGCATGAAATCTAGTGCAGGGGTTAGAAACAGACTAGTTAGTATGCTGTTGTCTCTAGTAAAATAACTTGTTGCTTAATGCCTTCAGCAAAGAACGCTTAGCGCAGATCCTGTGCATCCTGTTCAGAGCAAGAACGAGGCTACTGGTCTTGCAGAGGTTTCTCTATTGTCTTGTACTCCTGGGATGGATAAAATGTTTCTGTTGGATTATATTTTTTTAAATTTTTTTTCAAAGCATCTCATGAAACCTTCATGGTGTAATGCTGTGGGTAGGTAGAGAATTAGTTGTTCTTAGGTTTTATCACCTTACGCTATAGAGCGTGAAGGATTTCAGTTAATACTGCTATAACTTCATAAAGTGAGAGATTACAAATCATACTGGGCTGGTAATAGTTTGGAAGCAGTCAGCGTGGCAAAATACTCGGTTCACAAAATAATTTCTTTGCCCTGGGTCTTGCTCTGGAACTGATGCTTAGTTTCCTTAGGTGGTACTTAATCTTGAGATATGGCTCCTTAGTATTATTTTATGGAGCTGAAAATAAGATTTTGTGCATACTGCATGTTTAGCCTGATTTTCTTCCAAACTTAGAGGGCAGGGCAAGGAAGGAAGCTCTGCGTTCCAACCGTTGCTAAATGAGGGCACAACCGACTGAACAGAGCCAAGGGATGGAGATTTCAGCGACATGTTTTCTGTTTTAAAAAGAAAACGCAAAAATACTCAGATGCCTGTTCTGAAGGGAGCATTCACTATAATGCTGGATGTGGAAAGAGACCTTTGCTGAAGATGTTCCTTCAGAAGGGTGAAGAAAGTTCACTTGAGGAGATGGTAGAAATCCACAGGAAACCAAGTACTGTTAGTTCCCAATTCTCATGTATCTGTCCTGTGGGTCTGGTTCTTGCCTGCTTGTGATCATATTTTAGTGAGCCTTGTGGATATGAGACTTTGGTTTTGACTGTTGATGAACTTCCTCATTAAATGCCATGCAGAGTTGGGTCACCTAGAACTAGATTTCCATTTTGTAGTAGCCAAGAAATATATTAGTTAATGTGCCTCTTTCCCCCACCCCCCTTTTGGTTTTTTTTTCTCCCCTCCCTCCATGGTGGGACCTCTTACAAAATTATTTTAGTAGGCGGCTCTCTTTCTAATAATCACTTTACTAATTAGTAGTCATAAATGTTAGTGTCTTACACACTTCATTCTGTTTTTCTTTCCCAAACAGTTGTGGACATCGGATACCCAAGGAGATGAAGCCGAAGCAGGAGAAGGAGGGGAGAATTAACCAGCCTTCCAACTTCCGTCTGCCTCATTCTGAAATTTACACAGTAGACCATTTGTCATCCATGCTGTCCCACAAATAGTTTTTGTTTACGATTTGACAGGTTTATGTTACTTCTATTTGGATTTCTATATTTCCCATGTGGTTTTGTTTAATATTAGGGGAATAGAGCCAGTTAACATTTGGGGAATTTACCTGTTTTCATCTGAGGTGGCCAATATAGGGTTGTGAAATTTTTATACAAGTTTTACATGTTTGGCATAGTACTTTTGGTACATTGTGGCTTCCCACAAGGCCAGTGTTAAAACAGCTTTCTATGTCAAGCAAAGATGACTGCTTGCATATTGGTCTGTCATGATGGAAAAAAGGGATAATCAGTTGCAGCCACAGGTGTAGTTAGCATGAGTATTCAAGCTGGAGCACGCATGGCTGTGAATAAACTGATGTCCTATAGATATTGCATGTCAAGTCAACATGTGAAATCTGTGGAATATACCGATCAAGTGTACATCTTTGATTGCAGCTGAAGTGTTCCTTAAGACAGTTTGATAACCCAGGCAATTTTCTCTAGAGAAGGACAGAGAAACGGTTCACATTCCATTATTTGTAAAGTTACCTGCTGTTGCTTTCATTATTTTTGCTACACATTTTATTTGTATTTAAATGGTTTAAGCAACCTAAGAACAAATGTACAAGTAAAGATGCAGTAAAAAACGAATCGCTTGATATCCATAATGACACTGTATATCGAGCACAGCAGTAAAACAAAAACCCATGTATTTAACTTTTTTAGGTTTTTTGCTTTTGTGATTATTTTTTTTTGATACTTGCCTAACATGCATGTGCTGTAAAAATAGTTAACAGGGAAATAACTTGAGATGATGGCTAGCTTTGTTTAATGTCTTATGAAATTTTCATGAACAATCCAAGCATAACTGTTCAGAACATGTGTATTAAGTTGATGTAAGTGGAATAAAAGTTTTATGAATGGAGTTTTCAACTACCTTTGGTGTAGATTTCATGTCATCTGTCTTCCCACATCTTTTAGAGGAATAGCAGTGTTATACTCAAATTCAACAGGGAAGTATTTTTATTACGGAAAATATTATTACACATTTAGGCATTTAGTTAATTTCAGGGAAGTCAAGATTTAATACTTCGTATCTGTTAAGATTGCTCTAATTAATTAGTTTACAACTTTTAGATGCCTGCAGCTTTCTGACTGTCCGGCTGGACCAGTGGAGATACCTTAACAAACATACGGTCCCCACACTTATGGCAAAAGGCATATGAAGTTCTCGAAGAGCAGACTTACATGGAAACCCCAGGCTTGCTGCTTTTGGCTCTGTAAAAGAGAACTGAGCAGGCGTTTTAGAGTTCAGGGGGTTCACAGACCGCATCTGGGTTTGTGGAAAGGCTCCCCAGAGTAACGATGCTCTTCCTTTCCTCATGCCTAGTGAGGTCTGCACTGGTGGTATCCACAGAACGACTCTGGCACTTGTAGGTATGTGGTTTGAAACTGAAATGATCACAGGGAAACTGAGACTTGCTTCCAAACAGTATCGCATCTCTGTCAAGAACAGAGACTCTCGGAAAATAATTGAACTGTATTGAAATATTCTTATATTTATGTAGTTAACATGAGGGAAGCTTGAGTGGCCTTTTTCCTGATTGAGCTGCACCTTTAAGCACAGTGCAAGTATTTTCTGGGTTTAGATACTGTTTATTTGGGCATAAAAGTTATCCTGGGTGTCACCAGGTTAATCTGATACCTGGAACAGTAAGATGGATCGAGTCACTGAACATGAACTCCATTGCCTTACCTTTTTGCGTGTGCAGTGGACTTAAGTTACAGGTCTGAATTTTCAGAAATTCAGTATTAAAAGGTTAAAATACATCACATTCCGAGTGAAATTATGTTACGTTTCTAGAAGCATCTGAGCCCTTTGTCCCAGAATTTAAGGATTGGGATTGATAGAAAAGGTGGGTAGGATGATCTTAATCCTAAAAAAAAAAAGCGGTTAGGGACAGTAGTTATTCCTAGAATGGAAAGGTAATAATACATTATAATAGGTAATAAAAATTAGAATCTGATTAAGAACGGGAAGAATATGGAGGGCAAAGGTTAATGAGGCTTCCTAAGGGAGACATTAGTATATCCCTCAATTACCACTGAAAAAAAGTAACAGTGACTTCTTTAATACGAGAAGGACTTTTCAAAAGGAAAAAGCAGTAATCAAATACATGTACAAAACAAAGGGCTGCATTCCAGTCTGGAAGTGTTGCAAATTGGCAGACCATGACTAAAAAATTCCTTTGGGGATGTTGGATCCACTTTCAGAAAGGGAAGACCATAGCTTATTCCATAGCAAATGTGAGTTGTGTCACTTAGAAAAGCTTTAATGAAGATGTTGCCTACTTCCTTTACTGAAAGGATTTGACTTTCAACTTTTGCATGGTAAACTACTTTGCTCTAAACATTGAAATGTAAGCTATGTGAAATAACGTGACCTGGAAATGCTTGTGGTTTGTTTTTTTTTTTAAATCCAACTGTTTAAGATTTGAGTTAATAGGGTCATGTAAATTTATTCCATGTACCTGGAGAAATCAAGGTAATCACTGAAAATTAAAAAGCACATAATCAAATGAGGACCAGTGGAACAGTAGAAGAAATATTTTACTCTTGTGCCTTTAAACACAAAATATGAAGGTATCTTTGCATAGGAGGTCCTTGAATTTTTTGTGTGTGTGGTGGTGTTTGGTTTTCTTAAGGAAGCCACCTTTTTATTTCAGTACCTAAGCTGATCTGTTAAATATCACAGAAGGTTCACCCTCTGAGTCTTCCTTCATTTCCTTCAGTCTTCCACTCCTCATCTGCACTACTTGATCATGAAAAAAATTTCCTGTACGGAATGATCAGCCTCCTTTTATTACAAGGATATTTTTGTGTATTTTTGGTCTCTGTTCTGACATCAGTAACCCTGCTAAAACGTGGCAGCATTGCTTTCCATGCGGTGCATACCCAGTGTGGCAAGGTAGCCTCCTGCTTCATTGAGCAGAAAAGACTTTCAGGGGCCTGGAATTCTTGGAGCTTTCAGTGCAGCATGAGCACGGCACACGTCTGCAATACAGAATGTTTTTGTGGGAACTGCATCATGCTTGCAAACTGTCGAGTAGACAGCACAGGTTGAACAGGCAAAACAACACAAGAGGTTGGGGGTGTTTAAATCGAAGCACCTGTTGCTGAGGGCAGCCTAGCATCCCCCTCCAGCCGTGTGCTCCTGACGGGGAAGGTTTCCGGAACAGTGCAGAAACTTCAGAGATGTGAGTTCAAAATGCTGCAGAAGCGGCCTCTGACAGCCCAGTTACCACCTGCCTGTTGTCCTGCCTTTTGCTTCGGGTCCTGTTGGAAGGCAGGTAGCTAAATTTGCTGCGCCTTCTGTTGGTAAGCCACCTTTGTGACTGGGTCTGCTGCCTTATTTCCAGTAACTCGCGTCCCAGCACGGTGCGGGCAGGCTGATATTTCCAGGTTCTGAGCGGAGGAGGGAAGGAAGGACAGCCCTATCGATAAGAAAATGTATTGGAAGTCAAGATTTGGCTTCTATTCCCAACTCTCTCTCGGTTTTTTTCTTTATGGTAAGTAGCTTTATTTTCTTCCAAGGTGCACTTAAAAGTTGTTGGAAGATAGGGACCCCCAGCCTTTCTGAAAAGGGCTGCTCAAAGTACCGTTTCGAAGCGGGGAAGTTGCTTGCTACGGATTTGGCATTAAGGTGCCTCGATACTCATGTAAGGAACCCATGGAAAGCGAGAACTATTCTAAACAACCACTGTAGCCTTTGAGGTGTATTCAAAGGCTTTGCATTAATGTTGCAGCTATAATAGCAAATAATTCTTTTGCCTACCCCACCCTCAGAAAAAAAGAGTGTTGCCCATTAGCTGTAGTAGTAGGGGCTGCTAGTTGATACGAGTCCCAGGCATGCATTTCCACTCTTGAGGTTAGCTTAAAGGATGCTTGACTCATTCATTCTGCTGTTTTATGTAACAAAATCATTTGCCTTCAGGATTCTTCTCCTTTTTTTTTTTGTTTCTATCTTCTTGTGGCCTAGTCTGAAACAACAACAAAAAAGTTAAACCCACCGAGCGCTAATTGCCATAACAACTACCTGCTTTTTAAAAAATTCAGGAACATGAATGATGAGACACAACGTGAATCCAGAAAATGAAGCTCAATTCAGTGTCCTTTGCATTGTGGCCCTCTCGCCTCAGGCTCTGCTTTTGGCAGATGAGTGACAGGAAAGCGCTCCAAAGACTTTGTCCTGTGTAACTCACTTTCCAGCTGAAAACACAAAAAAGCTGAGGCTGCTGCCCTGGTCTGGTCTCGGGATGGGAGATCCGCCTTGGGCTGGTGTGGCTTTATGGGAGTCAGCACTTCACATTATTATTAATTTCTTGAGTTGTGGGTCAGATTACTTTCTACCCTCTCCTCAGCAAGGCTGACGGGGAGCTTCAGCAGGTGCAAGGCACAGCAGTCTCTAAATGGGTGCTTGAAGCAGAATAAACTGTTCTAGAGCTGTAGAAGTGCTTTGCGGATGAGCGGGGGCATCAGGTGTATCAGTCACTCCTTAGCACTGGGTGGTGCGGGAGAACTGGACCATGGGGTGTGGCTGCAGCTACACATCCCTTATCTCCACGGTTTAGATGAGGGATGCATCTGCTGGTTTTCCAGTGGGATAACAGTTACCAGCAGTGAAACGCGTGCGGGGTAGAGCCAGGTCAGTCATGCTACATACCAAATGGCCATTTTCTCTCTAGTTCTAAAACAGCAATTTCAGATTCTGTTCCTAGGCAAAATACAGCAACAATTATGGCTTGGAAGTAGGAGTTTCTAACGGCTTTGGAGGTTCACTGTGCAAGCCGTGCAGTTTTGCTTGGCCCCTCAGGAACCCACATTTTTGGAACATCTAAGGTTCCTGCAGTGAGCAGGGCAGTTTTAGACATGTTTGGAGAACTTTCTGGTAGAGCTGTTCTGCAGATTTTTTATTTTTTTTTTTTTTAAGGAAACTACTTCTAACACAGCTCCTTAGATGGATGCTTAGCCCTGGCAAGACATCCAGACATTGTCAGATCGTAGTGGCTGAAAGGAGCCTTGAAGGACGCTGAAACGTACGGGGCCCCCAGACTCAACTGCTAGATGCAGATCTGGAATGCTGTAATTTGTTGCAGATGCATGACTTCATGTAACTCCTGACTGGGAGAGGACAAAAAGAAAATATTTCAAGGACAGAACTTTAAGTCATGCCCTGGATTACGTCTGGGGCTTGTCTTTAAAAGGGCTTGGAAAACAGTTGGAGAAAATAAGTCTTTTTAACCACAGGCTACCTTTCTTTCTTTTGCTTTTTTTCTTTCTTTTTTTGGGGGGTGGGGGTGGTGGTTGTTTTTTGTGGTTTTTTTTTTCTAACTAGAAATGTGCTTCCCTGAAGCAACTTAGCAATTTATTTCTGTTGACCAGCCATTTTTTGCCTGACAAGAAACATTGATTTTGGTGGGAGGAGTTACTCCTCACTGTTTCTCTTTTGCTCCATGTTCTTTCTTCTGCTTGCTTTTAATCCTAGTCCGTTGTATAAACTGTGCTGCAGCGCTTTAAAGCTGGAGCGTTTAGTCAGGAATCTATGTATTTGTGGTGAGCAAAGTGGTATCTGCATATTGGAAGCATTCATTCACAATGCCATTATTGCTGTACGTTAGTGCCAGCTACATAAAACCTAAATACCATACACCTGAGCTGCCATCACAGCAGACCATCCCGGGCAGGCTGGCAAGCATCCATGGACCCCAGGTGACTTGTAAGGCGGGCATAACAGCTTGTCAACACGTGTGAATCTGCAACACCAATTCCCAAGCTGCTGAATTTTTTAAGTTCCTTAAAGGGGAAAGAATTGCTTAAGTATAAATCCTTATCGTGGTAGAATATCTTTATTCGTAGATGAATGTCAAATGTAATTCCATCAGGTTATTTCTTTCCATCTAAACCTGATAATTTTATTTCTTTACATTTCAAAGGTAATACTTACAAACGTTCTCACCTGCACTGATGCTCCCTGCTGCTGTACAGCCACACGCCGAGTACAGAGGAAGGCTGATCCCCAACCTTGTGCCACAGAACCTAGTGCTCATCCATTGCACTGAGCGTTTTTTAAGAGGCTTCTTATAGTTTAACCTTCTGGGGCAGGCAGTTAAGTTATTTTGCTGCTAATGCTAAGCCATTTAGCATCAGCATATCGAATTTGAGCACCTACTGCCAAAAGGAACTGGAGAACCTTCCAGGTCAGTGAGGTTGTCTCTGGTTTTCCAGCAAGTGGCATTTCATGAAGGAGAATTTTTATGACTAAAGGTAAGGATGTACCGTGGCCTCGGTTGGTTAATGTGTCCTGGGATGACCAAAGGTGACGGGCTGTAGGCTTTGTAGAGAAAACACTAAACTTCACCAAAACATCTGTATGCATGTTTTGAGACCTGACAGAATTTCTGTACTTGGTTTCACAGTTTTGTTCAAAGTAGAGAAAGATTTTCTCTTTAACACTTATAGCTGAGGTTTCACCCAAGCTGGATGACGTAAGGCATTTCAGTGTGAATCCAGACCATTCATGGATTCCTGTGTTCTCATCATTCCGTGTATCCACGAGCAATGGCCATGATGGGGTGACAGGCTCTTAGACTAGACCAAACATTACTCAGTTACTGAAGTGCTTCCCTTTTAATAGCAGGAAAACAGACATGTAAGTCTATTACCTAAAGCAGCGAACATCTGCAATGTGAATGGGATGCAGTTGCTTGGATATCCTCCAGGATGAAGCAGGTTGATGGCCAGTCTGCAGTTCTAGCATAGCTTGAACTTTACTCCTGACCTGCCAAGGCACAAGGATGGGTTTTACTTCCTGCTACCCATCCGTAGTATTAAAGAAGTCTAACTTTTGCACAGCAAATGTTGTGTGCTGTCCATCTTTTCCCAGTCTATGTTACCAGGTTTGAAACGCCTTGTGAGCTGAACTCCCAACAAAACAAGGTTGCACAGCTAAGGATGTAGAAATAGCTTACTTTTAAACATTAGGGAAGGTAAGTCTGTGGCATTACATATTCTGGAAGACAAATAAGTCTGTGGCATTATGTGTTCTGGAAGATAATTATTTTACAAAGAATGCAAACAGATACTTTGGGGAGGTGAGCAAAGGAAAGGCTAACAACAAGACTACAGCAAAAGGAAGTGAGAAGACATGTTGAGAGAGATAGGGAAGTGAGGCAGCAAGACTCTAACCTCAAAGCTCATAGGAGATTACACGACCCAGCTTCCGAGCCAGCCCTCAGCGTTTCGGTGAGGATGATGAGAGTAGCGCGTTTGTGGGACCCTGCCATTTTGTAGGACTGAGAGGTGTTTTGCAAGCTGTTCACACGTGGACTTGATAAATGAGGATTTTTAGACAGAACGTGACCTAGAAAAATGGTTTGGACTTTTGCAAAATGGGATCATTGCATAAATGTGACCTTCAGAGAAAGCAGAGTTGACTTGTATCTTTTTTCTTCTTTCCCTGCCTTTTTCTAAATCAAGAATTTGTATGTTAAGCGTATGTCAGGCCTGTGTTACTTACAAAACTGTGATGAGATTTTGATTAACATTTGAGTTTGGTTGTACTGTTATCCCCAGTAGAAATTCAGGTCGCAATTAAGGTCATAGGGGAACCTGTAAAATGACATCATCATCATCACCATTAAAGATATCAAATAATCAAATGCTGCACACATAGGGGTTCTAAGGAAGTGCCTAATTAATTTTGCTTTTTCTTCACTAAAAAAGCTGCCAGTGCCTGATGAGCCCTGGGGCACATCATCACAGACTCAACAGTCTTTCCTTTTCCATTACTGCAGGAGCTCAGAATGATTATCCCGAGGGGTTGGTCAGCGAAGGGAGTTCTTGCCTCAGTGACTCGAACAGTGATATAATATGCACCAGAACTAAACCTTACTTGCTTTTGAATCTGCCGTATATACCCGGCCCAAGGTTTTGAATATGCTTGCAAAGCAAAATCAGAACCAGACCTGACATTCCCAGTTGCCGTGTGTATGAGCCAAGGACAATCCCCAGCCGTGCCTGCCTGCCACCCACCCGGCGGCAGAGCAGAGGCAATGCGTTGCCTTCCACCACTGCTCCCGTCAGCCGGGACAGACAAACTGCCTAAGGAGGCCCTGGGGCTTCCCAGGGCTGTTAAGCAGCTGGGGAAAGAGGTATGGAATGAGGCAAGCAGAAAGTGAAAGGACTGGTGGGTTTTCAGGGAGGGGAAAGAAGTAGCTCTGATGGTTGGGATGCGGTGGGGAGTCTATGGTGGGATAAGTGATGTTATAATGGGGAAGAAATCTCTGAAGAAATCCCATGTTAAATATTTCGGCATTACCTCATGTGCCAGACTCATGGAAATGTAAAGGATGGATCCAAGGTGCCTTTCAGTCAAAATAGATTTAATTAGGGATACCACCTGAAAGTCAAGTCAAAGGCTAAAACTGATGCCTCGATGGACGTTTGGTGGTGGCAGAAAATGTATGTGCAGCGGGGGAGGGTGGCTATCAGTGATCACCGTCATGCAGTTTGTGATGAGTTTGCAGCCTCACCAGGATGGGCCTCGTACCTCCAAAGAGCCACGGTGATTCATGAGTCGCCTTCTCCTTTATCCAAGGAATACCTTAGGACTGACAACAAAGGGAAGTAAAGAAGAAGTTGCCGTGCTGGTTCCAGCCAGTAAGGTTTCTTAAGAAACTTTACTCAGACAAAAAAAACCATGGATTTTCTGTCTCTGAATTTCAAGATACTTCTTTATTTCCTTTACCCTATCAAACGGATGAAACAAGGTAGCCAATTACTGAGTTGTTTGTTCACTTTCTTCTGGTAATACTGCATACACAGTGTTGTGTTGCAAAATGAAAGGGAATTTTCTTCCTCCCCAAAGAAGTTCAAGAGCTTGGTGTCTCTGTCCTGTGCTGCACCTGCCTTTCAGGCCGTGCTGCTCTCCTGGCCCAGTGAGCATCCTGACCGGGCTCTGTGTGTTTAGCAGCTGTTGCTGAACATAGGAGCGCGCTGAGGGCTGAATGCCCACCTGTGACTTGCTTCTCTGAAACACCGAACAAAATAACTTGAAAGACAAAGCCACGCAGATCTCCTCCCCGCAGGCTGATACGGTGGACACCCGAGTAATTTTTTCAGATTAGTCAGTTAACGCATTATGGTCATTAAAGCTTTGGAACACGAAAATCCCATCCAAGGCTGATGATATGAATGACAAGTCAATCAGTGAAATGGAGAGCTGGTTCTGAGCCATCAGGAGAGCATCTATTTATGGCCATCCCCATCATCACTGATGCAATATTCCAAAATGGTTCCCTGAGAAGTTCTTTTGAACTTGGGAAGGTGATGTGACCAACGTGCTTCACCTGCCTGTCAGCTCCTCCTCTGCTTGAGAAGGCATTGCGCAAGTGATGAACCCCCAGGGAGCTGGATGGATTCCCCACAGGGGTCCGGTGCAGACTGGTGATGACAAAGTTCATCTGTCAAAGGCTGACCAAACAGCCCAGCTCTTTCTCATCTGCAGTCACACCATCTGTCACTGGTGCTCTCTCGGTTTTGTGGTGTGACAACAGGAAATTACATTTTCTTGGAAGGATAATGAGGAAGCCTAAACTCTTCTCGGTCCTTAAAAGCTGTCCCTAAGGGTCACAGCTGAGACATTGGCAGAGACATTCAAAGTGGCTGCTTGCCTTGCTCCTGCTCCTGCTCCCTGGCTAAAGCATGGACTTCAGTCTGCAGGGCTGCCAGGTTTGACTTAAATTCATAGAAGAGATCTGTTAATTGAAATGTTTGATTAAAGTATTTATTATGCAAGCGAGAAACTTCAAGACGTTATTTAAACCTTACAGAAAATCACAGATATTTTTGAGGAAATGTAAGCTGAATTTGGAGCAGACTTAATGCCACATACTGAGCAAAAGCTATGTCACATTCTCCCTAACAAGGTTCCTGGGACAAATTAAAGAATCAATTAAGTATCTTTTATGAGGAAATAAGATGTCCAAGAGGGGTGAGTCAGATGACCCTTTCTTGATTCAAGAAATGTCTGTTACATTCTGATGATACATTTTTCTTTTAGTTGTTAGCCCTACAGAATGGAGTGTAATTTTATTTTTTGTGATATTGGATCCTCTTTAATTATGTCTTGTCTTTCATGTGGCATGTGCTAAGGCTTCCAGTTGTGTCATGGACTTAAACTCCTTATGCTAAGACCATATGCAGCTGAAGATAAAAATGAAAAAAAAAAAAAGAAAAAGAAAGAAAAAAACCCAGATGGAGAAGCTATCAGATACCCTAATGCAATGTTATTAGCATATTACAGCAAGAAGTAAAATCTACCTTGCAAAAAATGATAAATGTTTGTGCCGTTGATGGAAAACCATTTGTAGTTACTTAAGAGCTACTGCTTGGAATTATCTGACACCCACCTTTAGCTGCATCTCTGATGGAGAGCCTGAGGATGCTATGTAGACGTTGGGCTCTTCTGTAGCTGAGGAAGGTGCAACAAGAGAAGGGTCTGTTGCTTCTCAGAATTGCCAGAAAATGCAGAATTATCTGAGAGAAGAGGGAAATCTCTTAGGAGATGTTTGTGCTGTTGATAATGGCAGCAAATGCTGGGCTGGGCTCTACAGAGGCAAACAGAACACATGCCCTGGGGGAGCTTATGCTCTCAGCCATTGTCTGGTGCATCTGCAGGATTCCTCCAGAGGCTGGATGCGATGCTGGAGTTCACATCTCTGCCTGTGACTGCCTGGCAGCTCCATCTGCTAGGTAACTCAGTGGAGAACTGTCCGGAGACCTAAATACTAAAGCCGTGGTGCCTGCACGTAAGTGCTATGGGCAATCCATGCTGAAACTCCATTTTCTGTAGTAAGTAATGAACTCGAGCTCTCTTAGTAGAGTGGCAACACATGTGTTTTCTGCCCAGAGGTACCTGTAATTGTTCTTTTTGCCTAGCTTGTAGGACAGCATCGTTGTCTGTCTCATGACAGCAAGCATCTGGTGTGCCAGGTCACGTAGCAGAAGAAAGATGTCAGGCTCCCCAGTTTCAATGCTGCATCCAGCCTAATGGAGCATTTTGAGCAGAAAGGCCCCTGGATGGTATTCCTCAGCACCAAGCCATAAAACGGGCCAAAGTGTTGAACTCCAGAGTATCTCACCTTTGGACTAGGTACTGTAGATGGAGGTGGCAGAGTGGCAGTGCTGCCTCCACCTGCCTCCAGGAGCAGGCGTCAATGTGCAGGGTGCAGATACAGGTAGTAATCCCTGTGCCCCCCCTCTAAAGCCAACAGAAAAGAAAGGGACCCTTTACTCAGGTGACTGACTGGCCGCTGTAACAGATGCAGGGTGAATTGGATCCCCTGGAGATGCCCCTCCCTGGTGGGCAAGTGAGTCCCTGGTTTTGATGGCTGGAAGCGGAGGAGCTGCCCCTTTGTGTACGAGCCCTTTGTGCTCGTACATGGCCTTGCCCACTGTCCTTTTCCCCAACACCAACACCAGGCTGCATATGCTTAAAAACCTGTGTCCCGGGGAGCGGGCAGCTGCAGCAGCGCTGCCGAGCTGACACGTGCGAGCAGCTCCCAGAAAGGGCACCCTCTGCATGGCTGGAGACGATGGCTTGAGGAGCAGGGAGATTGCAAACCCCAGTGTTTTTATAACCGGTTCCCTCGCTGCCAAGCGGCAGGGAAAGCAGCAGGGAGCTGCTGCAGAACCCTCCAGGTTTCTCTCACTTCTGTGCTTATGTAGCCGGAGAGGGGCAGCTGCACCCTCCATAGACCCTGCCCGCAGTGACCCCCTGCCCACAGACACCTCGGGGCCTCCAGAAGCTATTTCTTGCCAAAAGCATAATCTCTGAATAGAACAGAGGAGCTGTGCAGATAATAAACCCTTGATGTTTCAACCTGTCATACACACCCAGCGGAACGCTAAAGCAAAATGACATGCAAAGCTGCCACGAGTAAGTATTCAAGCGGAAAAAAGCATTCAGGGAACCTGCAAATGGGACCTGGGCATGTTCTTATCATTAATTCAAAGCTGTCTGCAGCGAGCTGATGCTATGTGCAGGGAGTGGTGCACGTCAGGACGCTGACCCCCTCTTCACCGCAGAGCAAAGGGAAGGAGCCGCAGTCGCCCGCGCGCAGCCGCCCATCAGAGCGGGTCACTCCAGTCCCAGAAGCCAGTCCTGCTGCTGTGCTGTGCCCCGTACCCGATGGGGAATGAGCTGTTCCTCAAATCAGTACAGGGTCGTGCTGCTGCCTTTCAGAGGAACTGGACTGGAAGCTCAGCAAGGCAGAAAGCACGTGTCACAACTGAAAAGCAAAAGTACCATGGCTAATGCAGCCTGATTTGCAGCCCTGCTGTGTCCCTCCCCCAGGAGGACTGGGCTATTGCGGTTTCACAATCAGAAAACTGATGCAGCTGAAAACTAATTTTTATTCTCTGCTGGCTGGGGTCCCTGATCGCAAGGGCACAAAGACACCAGTATCAACACTGGGAGAGCGCGGGGCCACCTTTCTCGTCACAGCCCGTTAGGAAACCACAGCCTGCACGCAGAGCTTGAGCCTGCAAGGGCTACGTGCAGTACTCGGCCTTTCCATCCCGTGGAGCAAAGGTGTGTTTTTTGTGGGCATCTATGACCTGAACGGGTCTGACTCATCCAGGAGCCACCCCTGCGTGAAGCAGAGGTCATGATGCAGCGCTGAACCCTGCCCTGCACGCTCGCTGCTCCTGTGTAAGAAGTAAATAGTTATCGAGCCTAAAAATGTTTACATTTTTTTCTATACCTGAAAAGAAACTAGGTTAGACAGTAAAGCAGCACATCGCTCTGTCTTTCCCCATGCCCACCCCCGAGGAGAGGGGAAGGTAAACTCTGTTCATAGACAATTCAAATAAAGGGTTTTCATCTGTGAGTTTACCTCGTCCTCGCGTTGCGTTGTTACTTGAAGGTAAACAGCGCGCTGATGAGATCTCGTAACGTTTGCCGCAAGATTATGGCTTTAGTAGCGTGCTGCTGTGACCGTGATGAGCTGGAGACAGAAGCCAAGCGAGGTCTGTAAGGAGGTACCACGACGTTGTATCGGACCACGTGTAGATCGTAGTTGCGGGGCACAGTGTTTCTCAGTGCATTTTTACTTGAGAATCTCTCCCTCGCACACGGCCAGGATCCAGGGTGAATAAACTGAATTTTACAGTTTCCAGCATTTGCTGTCTCCTACCAGCTCAGCTGGAGGACAGGGGATGGGAAAGGGAGAGCGGGGAGTTAATGCGGTGTCCATTACCCAGTGATCTTTTTTCTTAAAACACTTCACCCACCACAACCCTATTGTGCTGCCCAGAGTCCGGTGACTCTTCCAGAAACAACATGGGACTGTTCCCACTCACTCCCATTGCTCCCCAAAGCTCATGGCATGGCCAGCAGCTGCCTGCAAAGGGGGGTATCGCTGCCTGTCAAGACAAACCATGGTAACTGGAGAGAAGAAAGTAGTCTCTGGGGGTTCTTAATATTCCAAAATTCCTGAAGTACATCTGCAGTAAGATAAAAAAAGCCTAATTAATTTTGCATTTGAATAAGTCCTTTGGCGAAGAGCTTTGATTTCCTGAATCAAGAAGACTGGTGACAACTGCTAAACCAGTCCAAGTACAGCAAGATTTAGTGGCCCCACTCACTTGAGATCAAAAGACAGCCTGAGAAATCACCATTGAAAACACGGTGCTGGAGGGAAAGGTACAATTGAGACATCATTTTTCATTCTTTATAAGCATGATCATACAGGAGCTTCAACAGCTGATGTCCTGATTGCAGCCGCTCGGCAGATGCCACGCTAAGCTGCTGCGGCTTTGGGCAAGAACTGCTTTAAGCAGACCCTCTCCAAGACACCGGTGGGGATATGCTCCGTGGGCTGATGCCGTGGTGGAGGCCTGGGGAGGCTGCTGGGACGTGCTGGTGCCACGGGGCGCTCCATCGCTGGCGAGAGCCGCGGCCGTGTTGCTGCACTGAGGGTTACTGAACCGGACATGCTCATATTGGAATTAAACCCAAACCATTAGCAATAGCTTACACCGCTGAAAAAGAGATCATGAGATCATCTGAAGTTGTCTTAAAACTACACCATTTGGGATGCAATGAATACTGCTCACAAAGATTTGGGCGACCGCCTAGGAGTTAATATGATTAAGGTAATTTATTCCTTTTTGTAATTCTAAGAAAGCTTTCAGGTTCATCAAGTAAGTGGCTTCTGTTTCTTTTATTCTGAAATGGGTACACCTACTAGAGCTCACTGCATGTCACTTTGACAAAACACATTTTCTGAGCCTTATCGACATGAAAAAAATCCAGATTATTATAAACATTTCTATTCACATCAAAAGCATTTTTATTTTGCAAGCATTTCTTTGTTATTTCCGACTTAGACTTTGCTACTAAATCACAGCTGCTGAGAGGGGAGCTGGCACTGCTGCTTAGCCTTCCAACCTACCGCTGCTGCACTGGTGGGTTTCGGTTCCTGCATGGGGACATCAGGTCTGCCATCGCTGGCCCACAGACATGCACATGCTCAAAATAACCCCTGGACCGTCCAAGCTCAGAGCTTCAGCCCCAGGAGGGCCAGGAAGTGCTGCAGGATCCAGTGTCCCTGTATGGGGAGACCATCCTTCGCGCCCCACCACAAGCACTGATGACCAGAGGTGAGAGATGGCCACTGAGACCTCGGCAGGGAGCCAGGAGGAGAGCAAGAGCTGGCAGCACCCCGGCTCCCACCAAAATGCGAGCTGGCCTGGCAATGTGCAGCCTTCTGTGCCGGCTAGGCATCGTGCCCCCAGGCAGAGGCTGCAGGAGAGGTGCTGGCAGGCGATGCCAGCGTGAACGGGTGCTGGGTGAGAAGCCACCTTGGTGCTGAGCGCTGTGCTGCTGGGACAGGGCTCAGCCTCACGCCTGTGGAAGCAGGGGAGGCCAGAAGCTCCAGAACTTGCTCTGGCACTGGGAAGGATGAGCTGATGTGGCTGCTGGGGCCTTGCCTGCACAGCTGAGCCGCAGTCGCAGCACAGGGGTATGGGTGCTGCTGCAGGACAGCGGGGTGGCACCTGGCCTGGCCACACGACTCCCATGGCTAACCCTGGGGGAGGGTTTTGGCAGCTTTTTCTTATTCTGCCAGTAGCGTACTCGTTCGCCGTTGCATCTCTGCAAAGACCCCGCAGTCGCAGGAGATGTTACATAAATCAGTTACTAATTTCTTCAGGGGCTGAAATACCAGACAGGCTCTGGAATGGCTCAGCTAAAGGAGCAAACCTGGTGGGGGGCAGTGAGGATGAGAGACCACCCCACAGCCCAGCAGGGCAGGGGCTACAGGCAGCAGGCACTGATGGAGGCTAAGCTGAGAAAAGGGCTTCCACCTGTCCAGGGCTTGTCAGCAGGAGGAAAAGCTAACCCATCCGGCATGTTTTAAGCGTGGCTGTGAGCCTGCAGGGCACCGGGCAGCCAGGTTGACCCCGAGGCGCTCCCTGTGCCAGCGCACCGCTCTCCTCCCCCATGCCCAGCGAAGCCCACTTTGGCTCTCGCTGTAGCGACCACGTAAACTCATTGGTGCTTCAGATCCGAGCGAGGCAGGCAGGGCTGCCAACTCCCTGGGCAGAGGCAATGCCACCTCCTGCCCCGGAGGAAGAATAGTGCCCGGGGGTGAAAGCAGTCGGGCTAAACGTGGGATGGTGAGGCCTCAGCAGCACACAGAAGCTGAGCCAAAGGCTCCTGGAGGGCTGTGCCTCGCTGCCAGAGGCCATCTGCTTCTGCCTGGAGCCTCACACTGTCCTCATCCCCGCGGGCTCTGCGTGTGGTCTGGGTAAGAGGATGGATCGGTTTTGCCAGGGGTCCTGTGCAGCCCACATAGCCCTGTGACAGCCTGCCAAGGGCTCTCCTGGGTGTCTGCAGCGTCACAGACTGGCTAATAACCGAGTAATTGTACGAGGTAATTACAGGGTTACTTTTACCCTCTAAAATAAAGCGCTACCTCGTAATTAAAGATAAAGAGAATGGCAGTCCTAATTATTAGGTTTTCATTAGGCTGACAGAGGCACACGAGGCACTGCAAGGACTGTTCTTTTAACCTGCTCTCAGTCCCCACCCACACCTCTCCACGATGCTCCCAGGGAAGCCCAGGGCAAACTCTCCCACTGAAAACGGGGGGTAAGAAAGCCATTCGTCTCCACATACACCTCACCAAATGCCATGCAGATCTGAGGAACAAGAGGAACCTGCCCTTGAGCATCCCTGAAACTTTGATGCCTGCTGCAATCCAACCTGCAGGCTGCTGCCGACGCTCAATCCTCAGCCACCTTGGCAGCTCGTGGTGCCTTGCAATTTGAACACAAGAATCATAAATTACACTGCGTTTCATCTGTTCACATCCACACGGAAGATAATCATAGCCTGGTATCTCTTCCTGCTTAAAATACTGCAGCAAACAGCCCGTGCTGTTCTCAGCTCTCCCCGAGCAGCCTCAGCCCCGCACCCCTGGCAGGCTGGGGAAGGAAGGGCTGCATGAGGCCATTGCAGGCTGCACCTGCTGAGGTGCCAGGTGCAGGTGGCTTCTGCTGGAGGTAGGAGGGCTTCAAAATCTCTCTTGAGTTCAAGAGCAGCTGTAAGTCTTGCTCCCGCTAATAATGAAGTGACAAAATATTGTGTTAAAAATGCCAGTCTTGGAACCGCAACAAAAAAATAGTAAGCACTTCGGTACTGTTCGCAAAGCACTGCGGAAGAGATACCAGGCTGTTCCCTTCCAGCCTTTCTCCCTCCATCTCTAGTGCAAGCCAGCTTCAATTCAGCCTTTTGCAGTCGCTGGCCGTTGCAGACCATCTCTTTACATCAAAACAGTTGGTCTGGCTCTGACCAGAGAGGTAAACCAGAATTTCTCCTTGAAATCTCTTCTTGTGTCCCCACTCCCCCAGGCCAAGAAGTGCAAGACATCTCCACAAGCTCCAGCTCAGAGGAACCATCAAAGCACTAACAACCTCTGTGGGGGTGGTGACGTTCAGAGGACTCAGCACCCAGCAGAGCCAAGACTTGTCAAAACTGAGTAGTTCAGAGACCCCTGGCTGTCACCTGGTCATCTGTCCCCACTGAAAGCAGGGACAAGTTCAAAGTCAGACCAGGCTGCTCAGGGCCTTGCTCAGCTGAGTCTTGAATCTCTCCTAGGATGGAGATGACACCACATGTCAGAGCAGCCCCTGCCAGTGCTGGACCACCCTCTGAATGAGGATTTTTTTCCTTGTATTAGTTTGCATCTTGCCTCTTCTCTTTTCTCCATGCACCTCTAAGCACCACCTTCTCCGTGCTCTCCTTGGAGGCATCTGTAGCCAGCTTGGTCTTCTTATCTCCACCCTGGACATCCCTGGCTCTTGCAGCCTCTCCTGCTACATCCTATTCTCCAGCTCCAGAACCATGTCCGTGGTCTCCATGGGATATGCTCCCATCTATCAGTCCTCCTTTTGGCCCAAAGACCCCAACACTGGACACAGTCCTCCAGGCGCAATCTCACAAATGCTGAATCCACCTTAAAATCCCACCATTCCAGGAAAGACTTTCGCAAGCTCTGGCTCTGCCTTTCCCTTGCATGGCAAAGCTTTGGCTAAGGACTTGAAGGGCTCAAATGCACGTCCCGCATGCAAGCTCTGAGCTGCACTGCTGCACTCAAGCCTCAGGGTGTGAAGGATAAAAACGTGGCCATCAGAGGCCTCTCAGTTTGGGCAGACAGCGACTTTGCCCATGTTCTTTCACGAGTCTCTTCAGGAGTACACACAGGTCCCATTCACCCACACCGTTGGAGCTTCCCACCAGCCACACCAGCCATTTCAACTGCTCGAAACACACCAGAGCTCCCTGCTGGATAAAACCGCATCCCCAGCCCTTAGTCTGTCACAAAGTGGATCTGATGAGACCTCTCAGCAGATGGGTCCAGACCTGCAGAGGCAACTCCATTTGCTGGGAGCTGGGCTGGAGACTCTGACCAGAGGAGCCCCTATGATTCCGCGCTGCAGCCAGGCACCTCCGGGGTCTGTTTGCAATGCTGCAATGGAAAACAGCCAAGCAAACCTGGGGCTGCTGCAGTGCTGCCTCTGCCACCGTGCAGCTCACATCGCTTTAATTCCTGGGTTTCAGCAATTAAGTACAAACATCTGAGAACCAGGGAGCTCTGAAATGAGGTACATCCCAAAGGCAGCCCTGCGAGCCAGCTCCCTGTGGTGTGACCATGCCTCATCAACCCTTTCCCACTGCCTGACCCTGACCCTGTCCTCCCACCCCTGCTCCCCATCCTTTTCTCCCCTAGGGCAGCCCCTGCCCAGCCCTGATGCTTTCATGCTTAATTCCCTACTTAAAAGCAGCCAGGAACAGCTTACCCCATGTGTCTGAGGCCATGATAGAGGTGCACCATGATCTGAATCACTCTCTGCTCTGGTACTCAGGGAGCAGGATTAGGTTACCTGAGCTAGCTTTCCTCTGGTTAATCAGTGCTAATTGATTGATTGGGGCTCACCCCCCACACACTTGCGAGAGGCAGCACCACTCTATCTCAATGGAGCACATGAAACATATTTGCCCTCAGAAAACCACGAGCATCCTTTTCAAAGCAGCCGGGCATGTTCCCCAACAAAACAAGAAATCTCATTTAAGTGAGACGGAGGGCAGCTGCATGCCTGCCAATTAAACTGACACCTCTGCCTGGAGTGGGACCGACAGTGACAGTGCCCAAGTGCTTCTCAGGTGTGATGGCCACGTGCTGTTAAGAGCCTTGAAACCCTCTTCCCCGACCTCATGCCACACCGAGGCCCCTCAGTGCATTTAGCATGTACCACTCAGGACAGCTTTTTCCATCATCCTTCCCCTGGGGATCAGGGGAAGGTAAGGGGAAATGGTACGGGGACCTGGTGTTTCTCCCAGGGGCTGGAGGGGCACTGGGGAGGACAGCAGGCGCCCATCTGTTCCAGGGAACGGGGCAGGGAAGGGGCCAGAAGGGAGGTGGGGAAGGAAGTGGTGGTTTCCAGCAGCAGCAGGAGGGGAAATCCAGCAAGACGGCTGCTGCATCAGTGCCTGAGCCTCCCAGGGGGACGCGTCATCTTGCTGAAAAAGGAACTCGTGTGCTGGGAAAGTTAAAAATTGACTCAGGGGTTATTTAGTCACTGGCCACCAGCCACTACAATGGTAGTGGGAATACAGGCGTGACCATGTTGTATCCCCAGCACTCACAGCACCCAGGAGACAGGCTGCCTTTGCTTCCGCACACCTTGTCCCCAGCAGTGTGGTACAAGGGACATACAGTTGGTAGCCCTCAAAAGGCCAGAAACCCTGCCACCGTGCTCCCCTCACCTGCCACAGCAGCAGCCGTGCCCAGCTCTCCTCTGCCTGCACCCAGCCCCGTCACCCTGCGCATCACTGGCAGCCCGCAGAGATGGGGGCTGTGCCTGCCGGACATGCCTGGTGACATGAACCACTGGGCTGGTGGGAAAGGCTGAAGCATTTTGATTCAGTTATTCCTGTCCAGCTGGGAGCGATCTTGGACCTTCCTCCAGGGCACTGCATGGTTTAGAGGTGAGGCTATCCTCAAGTGCCATCATTTTTCACATTTTAACACAGGAGAGCATCCCTCACCCTGTGCCACAAGCAGACGATGGCAGGATCCCAGCTCAGCCCTCCCTGGACAGAGGGGCAGCACTGCCAGGAAAATAAAGTGAGTTAAAAGATGCAGTGGCATCCTCCCTTGCTCCACAAGGGTTACAGGACACGACCCCATCAGGGTCAGCAAAAGGAAATCAGTCGTTCTGGACAAGCTTCCCTGTCCTGCTGTTAACTTCTTTTTAAACCTCTGAAGGGTGTGAAGCAGCAGGGAGGAAGCCAGAGAAGCAGTAAAGGCTCTGATCTGAGATCTGTGTGCCGTTGATTTGTTGCCACAGAATGGGGATGGCAATTAACTGTCTAAAAAGTGGAACATGAAGGAGAGCCCAAGGAAGGAGCAATTAGCTTTTTCACATAAAATAAGCTGTTTTGAATTGCTGTGGTCACCTACATGGTGAGACATCAGGAGACAAATAGTTGGGAAAGACAACCTTCTTACACTCCTTTTTAAGTTGCATACTGCAGACGTGGCTTTTCACCCCATTGTTTCAGGGGGGTGAGCTGAAGGGAGGATTCTGCCGCTTCCAGGAGAAAGGACCTCTCAGGATGTAGGCTTGTAACCGGCAGCTTAAATTCAGCCTGTTAAATAAACGTGGGTTAGATTCAGGCTGAGGCTGTACAGGTGAAATAAGAGAGGTCTCCAGATGCCACACAGCTCACACATTCAACCTGAGATACAGCAGAGCAGAGACTAGCAGCAGATTTTGGACACGAATCAGATGTTTCCAGAAACATATGCAATTTCTGACATCCCAGCTTCTGGTGCAAGCCCACCTATAATTTATAGATCTGCTTTTCAAAAGAGAAAACAGTGGTTTTGGGCAGAGTGCCAGGCTGGAACACTTCATGCTCAGCAACAGACCTTGTATGAAGGTAGGCGTGTTTCCAGCGACATCATTTTTTGGAAGGGCTGCCCTCTCTCCTTGCTCTCAGCGGATGGTCCGCTTTGGAATACCCACTGGCTCACTGTCTGCACCTCTATTCTTAAGATTTTGAATTCAAAACACCAGTTAGGACATACACCACCTGCGAGAGCATATTGCTGTGGCAAAGCCCATGAAACTGCAGGGAGTGTTAATTAGCTAGAAAGCTCCTGTGCCAACCTTCTGTAAATGGTGTCATAGGGCTATAACTCTCCATTCAGCTCTCTGGGCAAGCTCCTGCAGACAGGATCTTGTTCCCTTCTGGATTGTTAGCGGATTTTACTGAAACTGAAACTGAAATGTTTCAATCCTTGTTGCTGCCAGAGAAACTAATAACTAGACAGCCCTACCTGGCAGGCTCTGTCATACAGCACATCAAGTTCCCCAACCTGAGTCCAGCAAAGTGATGCCATGCCCCGGATAAAGCACAGGAAGATTCCCGTAGAAGCCCAGCATAAGGGGCCAGCACCCTCCAGATCAGGCCACCAGCAACCCATGAAGAAGAAGCCATCAAGTGTCAAATGCTGCAATCACTGGATACGGTTCTTCAGAGTGATGGTGAGTCATGGTCAATTCCCAGTCCATACACCTCTGGTATGTATCACTGGTTTTCACTGCAAATATTTTAAGTTTCTCCAGTATGTGCCTCGCCCTTCTTATTTATAGAAATTAGTGAGGTGTTTCATAAAAAAAATACAAAGGTGGCTTCCTATTAAAGCAAGGAAACAATGACAAAGCAAGAAGTATCAGTGGTAAAAAAAAAATACAGCTTGCCTAGCAAAACAGCTATCCTATTGTCGCATCAACATGGCACAGACAGGAGAAATTATAAATAGCAGCAGTAGTAATGCCTGGGAGTTGCATCTCGGTACCGCTGCCTCTAGCCACCTCCTTCTGGCTCCCGTTCACAGCGACACACGAGGGCAGGGATAGCAGCTAGACAGAAGTTCCCCATCAGTTCTCTGACCCCGGACTCTGGCAGGGCAGACCCCAAGCTGGGAGCTCGCGGGGGATGCGGGGGACGCAGCAGGCAGGCGTACCCGACACTCGATCCCAGCTGAAACAGCAGTGGAGAACAAGGCTCTTTTGTTAGGAAACGCAGGGTTTTTTTGGTGCAACTAGCTGAAAGGCATAAGGGGAAAAGCCTGGAGATGGAGAAGGTAATTGTTTTTAACCGGTTGTCCAGTTACTTGAGATGCTGGTGTATAAAGCAGCCTTGGCTACAATAACCTCTGCTCACAACAGGGAGAAAGGCTTTGTGCCATTACTACAACACTGGACTAAAGAAAGGCAGAAGAACCAGGGGAGCCGCTGTGGGCTGGCTCTCAGACCAAACTGGGAACAGAGGATATCATCTGTTCATTCCTACTGGGAGGGCTTCATCAAGAGTGTAGCTATGTTGATGGAGGACAGCGAAGGAAACAGCCTGTGCACTTTCCTATTGCTTGCATATATTTTCAAAGACGTTGAAGACATGGATGTATATGAATACTTCATTGCGTGACCCTCGCACCACAGGACAGGCACGGACCCCCAGACCCAGCCTGGTACTCCAGAGCAGTTGAAACAGGCTCCCACCTTCTTCAGGGTTTCAGACTAGCACACACCACTGGCGGCACAACAGCAGCTCAATCCCAAGCAATGGTTCGGCTGATGGACAGAAACTCAGCAGCTTTGGTAATCTGAAACATGTTACCTTGTTCAGGAACAGGCCAAATTCAGCAGATGAGATGGAAGTTATATATAAGGAAGAAATTTTATACTGAGGGTCGTGAAACACTGGAACAGGTTGCCCAAAGAGATGGTAGATTCCCTATGCCTGGAAGCATTCAAGGTCAGGTTGGATGGGGCCCTCAGCAATCTGATCTAGTTGAAGATGTCCCTGCTTATTGCAGGGGGATTGGACTAGATGACTTCTAAAGGTCCCTTCCAACCCAAACTGTTCTATGATTCTAACTTGCTAACTTGACTGCTTCAAATTCTGTGTCCCTAGCCTAAGATCAGTATTTAGCCAAGATACTCACTCCTGGCCCCACAGCCGAGCCAAACTTTATCCCCAGCACCTATGTGAAGGTCATCTACACAGGGCATAAGGACTTTGATCTTGTTGATTGAGTGAAAAGTGCTGAGCACATTTCCTCCAGCCCACTGCAGCTGTGGGCATATGGACCTCCTCTGGCCCACTACAACCATGGGCGTATGGAGCAGTTGCATATCCCAGCAGGACTCCAGCAGCGTAACCCCGCTTGCAGCACAGTCTGGCTGTCACAGCACTGCCTGGTTGCCAGCCACTGCAGAAAAGAAACGGTAACTGGGTCAAAAATACAGGACACAGCTTATTCCCTATGGACACCTTTGCTGGCAGGTTGGTTGTGATACATACTGATGTTCAGTATGGAAATCGTCCTTAGGCATGGCTGCATGGCACGCTCCAGTTCATGACCAGCACAAGCAGGCAGTGGGTGCTCCAGCCCCTTGGTGGGGCGCAGGTTGTTCTGCACCAAATACAAGACCAAGCTCAGACCCCTCTGCTGCCGTTTTGTCTTCAAAGCTGATTTCCTCAGTGACAGAGAAAGAAATCATGCAGAATCTCCACAATGACAGTAGGAAATGCTTCAAAACAGGCTGTGGCTCAAAACCACTGGCCCGGTAGCTGCTTGCAGGTGGAGGGCTGGGGCATGGCAACCCATGTTGCACTGTACAAGCTGGTGTTTACATTCCACAGCCACGTACTGGCCACAAACCTCTGTGCCAGCAGAGTGGGGCGGTGACTGAGGGGTCCCAAACAGCCCGAACGAACAGCCAGGGATCTGCCAGGAAGCTGAGAGAGAGAAAACCCAATAATGAAATTAAGAAAACAAAAAAGGTAACTGACAACAGGAAACTCGGGTGGGGCTTTTCTTCTGACCATCTTGCAAAGGGGAAAAGGAAGATGAAGTGATTTCATAGAATCACAGAACGGTTTGGGTTGGAAGGGACCTTAAAGATCATCCAGTCCAACCCCCCTGCCATGGGCAGGGACACCTTCCACAGACCAGGCTGCTCAAAGCCCCATCCAGCCTGGCCTGGAACACTGCCAGGGATGGGGCATCCACAGCTGCTCTGGGCAACCTGTTCCAGTGTCTCACCACCCTCACAGTACAGAATTTCTTCCCAATATCTAATCTGAATCTACCCTCTTTCAGTTCAAAGCCATTACTCCTCATCCTGTCACTACCTGCCCTTGTAAAAAGCCCCTCCCCAGCTTCCCTTAGGCCCCTTCAGGTACTGGAAGGCAGCTGCAAGGTCTCCCCAGACCCTTCTCCAGGCTGAACAACCCCAACTCTCCCAGCCTGTCCTCATACAAGAGGGGCTCCAGCCCTCTGACCATCGTCATGGCCCTCCTCTGGGCTCGCTCCAACAGGTCCATGTCCTTATGCTGGGGGCCCCAGGGCTGGATGCAGCACTGCAGGGGGGTCTCACAAGGATGGAGTAGAGGGGCAGAATCACCTCCCTCGACCTGCTGGCCACACTTCCTTTGATGCAGGCCGGGGTTCAGTCGGCTTTCTGGGCTGCAAGCAGACACTGCTGGGCCATGTTGAGCTTTCTGTTCAGCAGCAGCCCCAAGTCCTTCCCCTCCGGGCTGCTCTCATTCCATTCTCCACCCAGCCTGTACTGATACTGGGGGCTGCCCTGACCCAGGTGCAGGACCTTGCACTTGGCCTTGCTGAACTTCATGAGGTTCACATGGGCCCACCTCTCAAGCCTGTCAAGATCCCTCTGCATGGCATCCCTGCCTCCAGCATGTTGCCTGCACCACACAGCTTGGTGCCATCACCGAACTTGCCGAGGGTACACCCAATCCCACTGTCCATGTTTTCAACAAAGATGTTGAACAGTGCTGGTCCCAGCATGGATCTGCAGATGCCTGTGGTGTGAGCAGTGCAAGGGCAGGAAAGGGAGGCTGTAGAGAGCCCCAGCACCAAAATCAGTGCCGGCAGTGAGCTGAGTGACAGGTTTCACCCACCCAAGCAGCTGGCTTCAGCTCTCCCCATGGCCCTTCGGCTGGCATCAAGTGCTTTCCACAGGCTGCTCAGAGGTGCTCAGAGATGGCCTGAGACTCTGCCCTGCCTGCACAATGTGCCAGCAGCCTGTTGCCTTAGCCAGGACCCAGTATCTCCAGGAAATCTCTTTCCATGTTTTCTTCCCCCACGGCACAGCCAGGGGATAGCAGTGTGGAGAGAGTGCAGGGTGCCTGGCTGCTCTGACTTCCTCTGTTAAGCTTAACGGCAAACTCTTTCCTTTGGGGAAGGGAGTTGCACAGCTGCTGTATTCCTGCCTCTTGCAGCTTCTCACCACACAACCAGCCTTCTGACAAACCAGGCGGTACGTGTCAGGGCCCCTGCTTGCTCCCCAGTCACATCCTGGCTACAAAAACGGCAGCTTTTGTGGGGGCCCTGCAATAAGAACAAAGGTGGAAAGGGGATAGGCAGGAAAACTGAAGTGGTGAGATGGGCTACAGGTATGGGAAACTGGACATCGGGTACAGCGTGGGGGTAAACCCCTTTCTAAGATAACAAAATGCAGAAAAGAAAGCCTTTCACCAGGGTGCTACAGCTCCAGATAGCCACTGTTTGGCTAGTGACAGAAGGCTACATCTACCACAAAGAATGGAAGGTGGGGTCAAACACGTAGAATTATATAGAAAATCAGGAGAGCCAAAGCTAAGTAGCAGCATAGCTTCCTATGGAGCGGTCTGTGTGGGGACGCTCATGCCTTACAGGGGTTGGTCCTTCTGGAGCAGAAGACAGGACTGTTTTCACTCTTAAAATCACCAAGATTACTCACAATGTGAGAATGAAGAGCCCTGGGAAGCCAGCCCTGTTTTTCAGCTCCACATTCCCATAGCCCATGGGTAGCTACAGATACTTCTCCCAGAGAGCTGTTCTCAGTTTCTGTGGCAATTTTTGTGATGACTTCCAGCTGGATCTGGGGAGGTTTTGGATTATAATCTAGCAACATCCTGGCTGCACTGCTGTGGAGAAATTGAGCTGTTAAGTCTGAGCTGCCCAGCCAGGTCTTACGAGGATGAGGATGGGGAGGGGGATTGCTTTTGTGCAAAACACAAACCAGCCATAACTTGGTTTTGAAGATCAGTAACCTGGCTCCAGAGGCACTGTTGCAAGGAGGCAGAGGTTGTTGTTATCTTCCTTTTCACTCCAGGGAGGCTGTGCTGCTGCCATGCGAAGCCAGTGCAGCACTAGGGAGCACATGAACTCCTGAACAAAACCCCGGTGTCAGCCCCACAGGGCAGTGCTGTCAGAAAAGACACGGAGGAGTTAGAGCTCGCCCAGTCCTCCCTGTTCAGCTACACTAACATCAGCGCCCTCGGGCTTTGTACTTCGCTAACATGATATGGAAGATGATTTTGGATCCCTGTGCTCACTGTTTACTGCAGATCCCTTGGGAATCTGCCAGCGCAAGGTACTGGATACCTGCTTATTCATGCCCATGCAGTGTGCACCATAAGCAAAGAGCCTGAAAACAGCAGCAGCAGAGCTGGAAGGTGCAGCTGGATGAAATAGGCTTGTTCTTCCGGAGAAAAATAGCCGGCACAAAATAACCCCCAACTAGTAGAAACAAGCCTATATTCATGTCTAAGCCAGATCTTCATGACTATCAAAGCCCTGTTGTTTGCCTTTGCATTTCTGTCTGTCTAAACGAAAAGTGCATGTTCCCAAAGATTTTGATGCTCAAATCCTCTGAAGCACCCGAGTACCCCTGCTCTCAGTACTGAGGCACCTTGCAAGTGTCACAGCCCACGCTGACAGCAGGGGAAGACGGCAGCAGCAGACTCCTACCAGGTGAGGATTTGCACCAGGGTGGCTGTCCCTGCACCGGCTGGACATCCCCTCTGGTGCTGCATGCACAGCTCTGTGTCACATTTGGCAAAGGTGCCAGGTGCCTCTGCGCCACGGAATGCATCTACGCGGCTCAGTCTCTGACACCCTGCAACAGCCAGAGCTATTCACCACTCTTCTGTGCTCTGAAATAATTTTTAGTCTGCATTTCATAAAGACAAGAGACCTGTATAATCCCAAGGCCTGTCTGCCTGTTTTTTTTCCTGTATCCCCAGGTAACCTCAATCAAATTTAGTCAAGATGCCTCAGATATACTGGAGTTCCCATAAATCTACTGACAATTTGTGGCCAGGCAGAGAATAGACCTCTATCAGTGACCCTGTCCATGGAAAGGAAGGCCATGCTCACCTAGTAGCACCTAGGTTTGACAGCAGATGACATGCCATTTGGCACATGCACCGGCCACCCCTCAGCACATGGGCACAGCTGGGGTGGCCATGCCACCACCTGCATCTGGCCTAGCAGCTACATCACTGGCAGCAAGATTTAGTGGGCCAGGCAGCTCAGGAGAGGTTGGAAGCCCAGTTTTCCCTCTTGCACCACTTAACAGCTTGTTTCCTGATGCTTTGAAGAAGTGGCAGCTTGCGGTGCATGAAAATACAGTTCCTTTTCCTATGTTCATTTGATATTTCTTTGGATTGTTTTTGCAATGACATTTTTAGTAGCTGTTTCTATTTGTTTTTCCTCTCTCTTTGGGTTTAACTGTGCTCAAGCTACTGCTGTTAAGAATCACGGGCAATTTAATGGCTCACCTCTAATTTTAAGCTGTCACACTTACAGTATCGCTTGTCCACAGGACTCTGCCACATCCCTGGTAGCTGACAGCTAACGTCCTGTGCTTGTTCAGGGGGTTCTGCCAGTTGTACAGATAGAGCAAGTACAGATCTGGGGGGAAGGCTGTATGTGAGCGTGGCAGGAACAGGAACGGAAGAGTTTGCCTCAGAGCAGCTCAGGATGCTCCCCAGATTATGCAGGCCAAGCAAAGACTGTATGTACCACAGCTGTTTTTAAAGTCCTTGCTTTGAGCTAAGCCTGCAGTGCTGGACTAGGTGTAATCCCCTCCATGATCCCTTTCTTCCAGTCCCCTTTTGGATGAGTTATACACAGCCCTGATGTCATACTTTGTCCTCCCTTTCTCCTCCCAGCCCTTGGCTCAGTGTGGAACAGAGCTCACAGTGCACCACATGACACCCATGCGCACCCAGCCCTGGCCAAGGCTAAGTGAGGCTGACGTTGCAATAGGCTGCTGATGACTCGCTTCTCTGGGTCAGGTCATCTGCGTCTGGTGCTCTCAGTACTGCACTAAACACATAAGCCTAGGGAAGGATGCTCTCGAGTGAGCTTGGGTGGGAGTAAAACACCACCGCAGCTAAGGGTTTGGTATTTCTTACCAAAACAGCCATGAGATGAGCAAGCGCACAGGAGGTATGGATGGACACCAAGGTATGGATGCTTAGAGCAGGATGAACATTTCTAGAAAGCAGAAAACCACTGAAACGTTCAGATGCCCTCTCAAGCCACCCACGAGCAGCATTTGCCACAGCCTCCAGCAGCCAGCGCTCTTGCTCTGCTCCTCTGCAAAGACGACTGGGACCCACAGCAGTCCCAGTTCAACGCATGCTTGAATATAAAAGCCTATTTGTTTCAACTCCCCCCCAGTGTCAAAGTAAGGCAGTGAGTCGTCATCTTTCCTAAGAGGGGCAGGGAATTTGTGCAGTGTTATGTCACTTGCTAATTTGTGCTTTACCTGGCATTTTGTTACCTGCCACCTTTGGCACTGCAGATGACCAGACTGGTTTGACTGCCATACTAGGGGGAGCAGGGTCCCTCTCAAGCTGGGAGGAGAAGCTGTTGAGGGCCAAGGATCATCCCCAGCAGGGCTCTTTGGCCATGGTGGGTAGGAGAGCTCCTGCTCCATTTCCAGCCCAGCTCTCCTCTTCCTCCGCTCACCGACTGTGTTTCTTTGCAGACTCATACAAAGCCCAAGGGGAAAGAAGGTAGCCTGTCAAGAGCGACGGAGGCAGCTCTGAGAGTCTAAATTGATGTCCTTACAAGACAAAAAAATTGAAGTGTGTTTTATATAACGCTGATAACATGGCAGCATTGGGACATGAATTAGGGCCTTCAGAGAAGCCAAGGTGCTTAGCCAGAGACGAACATCTATTTTCCACACTGGTTGGGCCCTGCCCTTCTGTGAAGAGAAAGAGGACAGAAGCCAAACATGATAGACATTAAATCCTGCCCTAGGCACCTCTTGCAGCTCTTGGTGAACCCCACCTTGCTCTGGTGGGGGTCTGCTCCCCTTCCTCTGGGCAGTCCTTGAATTCCTCTTCCCATCAGATCACTTCCCAGCCCCAGGGCCTGAGGTCCCCCTTGATGCATCACCCCTTCAATCCTTTTACCAACACTCAACCCTTTCATCTCTCCCCTTCCACTCTCCCACTTCAGGTAAAACCAAACAATTAGTGCTAATTATTCCTCCAGAATTGTGCTGCAAAGGGTATGGTTTCACAGGAAGCCGTTAAGGCCAATTAACATTTTGTCAGCACTGGAACAGTCTCCCTTTGTCCCCTGGGCCACGCACTCTGCTGCTTATCTTGTGTCAGCTCTGACAGAGAGGATTTAAGTCACTAAACTACCCCAAACTAACTCACTGCCAAAAATAAGAAAAACGCCTTATAACCGATCAACCCTTAAGAGGGAAGCAGTCAGGGCCGCATGGGCTGGAGAAGGGGAGAAAACCGTGAGGACAAGGGAAGAAGGGACCAAGAAAGGGGAATGGTATTCTCCCCTCAGTGGCAACAAGTCACCGGGCACATTCAGCTGCCAGTGGAACCACAAACGGTCAGTCAGTGCCCTCTAAAGGATGGCCAGGCAGGGCCACGCTCCCAGTCTTCCAAAACCACCAGGTTTGGCCATGTTGGGTCCCAGCTGTAACCCAAAATGCATTGGAAGCCATAGATCCCACAAAATGCACCTGCACTGAACAGTTATTATGATATAGAACAGTGGCAGTACCCTGCTTCCCACTTCTTACAGTTAAGAGCATTATTAGAAGACAGTTATTGACTGCCAGTATAATCCCTTGGAACCGAGCGAAGAATTCTGCTGTGGTGCCATTGGTAGAGAGGGGAACAGGGTCAGCTTTGGCTAGAAAGCCCACATCACGCTATGAGCAAGCTGTCTGGCTCCTTTCACAAGTGAGGGCCACAGTCTGATGATACAATAAATTGAGCTGTAATGTCCTAAAACTGAGTTAAAAGCAGTGTGTGACATGAACTCCTCCTCACGGTGGTCCACATTTGTCCAAACAATTGTGATAGATTTACTTCATAGCAGCAGGGCTTTACGCAGGTTCTGTCATCATGCGTCCAGGCCAGGGTTTCATGCCACCTTGTACAGCTACCTAGGAGGTTGCATCATTTGTTCCTTCTTGCTCTCCACCTGCCCCTTTAACATTGATGTCACCAGTTTCCTTCAAATGCAGATCCCTTCAATCCTGTTTGCAATTTTTCTCTACTATATGCAGCTCTCCTCCTCCCTCAGACCTCAGGTCTTGTGTCCAGCTCCTCCAGATGTTTGTCCAGACCCTCATGCAACTGTTTCAAGTCACCCTGGAAAGGTGAGCAGCACAGCACAGAAATTGTGCCGGCAGTAGGAGAGGGGAGCCCGGCAGGCAGATCCGCAGGGTCCTTAGGTGGGTGCAGCATTGTGGAGCTGATAGGCATGGACCAAGGTGAGGAGCTCAACCAAGCCAGCCCAGGCTCAATGGGAGCTCATTCGAGGACGACCCTCATTCTGAGGGTCCCATAAGGGCTGTCACCAGTCAACTCGTGCTGTGCATGGGCTGTTCCTCCATGCCCTGCATGCACTCTCCTCAGCAAGCATCCTTCCCATGCCACGCTGCCGCTGCAGACCCACCGCCACTGGCAGCAGGCTGCAGGAGGCACCGTGTGGTGGCCGTGCACAGAGACTAGTCCAGCCCTGCCACCCTGCCTCTCTCTGTCCTCTGCCTGGCTCAGTTTCACACAGGTCTGTTAATCATACTCTACTGCAGCTTCGTTTTGCTTTTTGTTTTCCCTCTTTGTACTTCATCTTCAAACAGTTCTTGCACTTTCCTTTGGCTCATCATGGGAGCCGAGATAATTAGTTGCAAGCTGCCAGGGCCTGCAGGGCTGCGCTAGAGGAGCTGCAGGCTGACATTTCAGAGACAGCAGGGTTTCGGCACTGGCTTAGAAGATGCCAGGCTACTGATTCAAAGGTGGCAGGGCTATGATAAAATGGTTAAAGGGTCTCAACTAAGACCTGTGAGAAAAGTTATGGGTGAAGTATCATTCATGGAGCCAGAAACACAGAAGTATGTCCTGCATAAGGGCAATCTCAAGTCATAGTGAACAGCTAAAGGACTTTATACATAGAGAAACTGGCCAAAGCATCCTTTGAGATTTGGTCCTTCCAGTTCTCATGGCAAATTAATTAACCGCAGCCGGTCCAGTGAAAGTTAATGTTTTCTCTCAGTCCACACACTCTTATGCTGCTGCCACCAGCCTTTTGCAAAGGGAATATGCACAGAATCTCTGCAACACAAAAGGGCTGGCACCCCATCATGCATGCGGTGTGCATGTGGCAGAGCAATAGCAGCTTGCTCTGGAATAGGGATCAGCAGACTGGTACATGCTGGCACAAAAATCACTATCAAGTATATGTGCTAATTCAGCAATGCCTATTTGAAACAGATTACCTCTTCGTGCCAGAGCTCACTCCAGTCTGAGCCAGCAGCACAAGACCAGCATGACCACTTTCCAATACATACCCTGCAAAAGAGACACAGCTTTGTCAGGAGAAAAATAGTTGGGGGAAAAAAAAAAAGGAAAAACAAAATGTTCTGCACTTCCACTGGGGATAGAATGAGAAGGAACTGCAAAAATTATTTCCAAGGTAAGGAGAGTAAGGCCCTGGAATAGACTGCCTTAGAGACTGCTGTATTGCCATCCTTGGAGGATTTCTATGGAAAAGCTTGAAAAATCTCAGTCGGGATGATACAGTGTTGTCACTTGGGGAAAGAATGGACTAGGACACTTACAATGGTTCCTGCCTCTTCTCCCCAGCCCCCCAAGTATGCATCTTTAACAGTCTACAGTCTGTCATAATCTAGGTGTTTGCATAGAAATGTAGCAATAATTCTTTCCCCCAAGTATACAACACTTACCAGTCACTGTGTGGCACTTCAAGGGCACTCAGGAACAGCAGTATGATACTCAAAATGTTTTTACTTCAAGTACTTTGGCTCTTAAGGAAGAAATACCGTAGCTACTGATGAAGGGAGCAAGCCTCAGAGTTAAGCAATTTGGATTCTAGCTAGTAACAGGCAGAGGGAGAGAGAAACACCTAACCTGTTTTTCACAATACCTTCATTTGGTGCTTTCTAAGCAAGGCGTGTGGGCTTCCCCCGGGCAGAAGAGGACAGGGGAAACAGAGCAGAGGATGTGGCTGTATTAGGGATAGGGATGGAGCAGCATGAAAGCTCACTCTCAGGAAAGGAAGAAGGGGTGAGAGACCAGAACCAGCAGGAGACCAGGAGCAGCTGAGCCTGTCCCACAGGGCAGCCAGTGAGAGCCAGGCACAGACTCCACCTGCTCCTGCACTGCACTGTCCCCATCCCTCCAGAGCAAGCCTTCCCAGAGCAGCTCCATCCCCAGCCCCTGCTCTAGGACTTCTTCCTCTGTCCATCCATTTCCAACCCTGCTAGTGTCTCCCAAAGCGTAATACTTAACCAGAGTTCTTAGAGCGAGGAGGGGGAGTATACTCTTGAGGAGATACGAGGGGGAAAATGCTGCAATATTCCCGACCAAAGTCATCTCAGTACCTTCCCATTTCCTCACCTGCACTTAGCAGTGGAGAAAATCCCACCGCACAAACCTCTTGCTTTGTTTGCTTCAGGCATGTTATAAAGTATCTAATCATTACCTCTCCCATGTCACGACTGCCTGAGAATGACACTTCCTTCACTGCCAAAATGACTGCTCCTTCACAAGTTCAGTAAGGGAAACACATACAGTTCTTCGTGTGAGTGAAGAAACACTCTTCTTCAAATAGCCCCAAATACAAGAAAGCAAAACTGGTTTTGCCCATATTCAAGAAGATTCAAAATACAGAGCTCTGCAATGTCTTGATGTAGGGGGTTTTTTTTCCCTCTTTATTTCTTATTAAACAAATTATTCAATTTGGGATTGGCTCTGCTCAAAACATTATCTAGCACTGAAAAGGCTATCTGGGCTAAGTAGGCTACCAAAGGCAAACAGTGTTATCAGCTAGGCTCTCAGTTTAAAGAAACCAGCACGCCCTTCAAAAGGTACACGTTCTTCCTTATCTCTTTAGCACAGGCCACCAAGGTTTTAGCTTTCACAATGCAATTTTAGCACATGGCATTGCTCTGTAGCTAAACAGAAAAGGAAAACACTGAGATGTGAAAAAGATCATGCAGTTCCTGAACTACAAAACTTTTTTTTTTTAAATCAACTATCAGCTGTGATAATTAAAAAAAAAAAATAACTTCAATATTAACACTTTTCGGGTACAATTTAAAAATGTTTCCTGTGGCTAACTATAAAGCTGGGTTTGTAGAATTTCCAACAGTTTAGTGCAATCCATCATGTATCAAAAAGTCATGATTCCTAGGCAACAGAAAAGGAAATTTATTGAAGTCTGAACACATTTCAATAACTTCCTTATTTCCATGACAGCCTAGAATAAAAAACAATTGCACTCACAAATCATAATACCACTGCCACAAAAGAAAATTCTTGTATCCACTTAGAGCTTTAAGTTACAAAGGATCTTTAACTTTGGCAGAACTTATGTTTAGAAAACACCTATCTGTGTAGTCTAACATTAATCAACTGCTGTAGTGAAAAGTACTGTGTAAACTTTGCTCTTTTTCACATTTGGTAGTTCTATTAACATTTACACGAAAGGAAGTAACACGTCCATCGTCCATCAGGTAAGTCATCTTATCTGGATTGCAAAATACTTCAAAGATTTACAGTTAAAGAATTATTACCCCTCATTCAATTCCTGTTTGGCATAGGTTCCCTGAAGGTGACAAAGGAAACGCTTGTGTCTTCCAGCTTAATCTCAAGCCTGGGGTTTCAAAAAAAGCAGTTTCTGTGAAGGTGGCCAACTTCTAGGCCCAGCCACATGTGTAACACCTGCAATGACAGGGTGTACGCTCGGGTCTGGGCAATAGGCCCAGCTGACCAAGTGTGCTACAGTAACTTTTATCAGCCACCACCGTAGAACTTGAAAGCAGCAGAGCTAAAGCAGATCTTGGAGAGAGACAGATGAGAATATCAGGTAATACGCAATAAGGGCTCTCCTGCCAGGACCCCTTCCTAACCCCAAACCTCAGTCGCGGCTCTGGACTGTAGTTCTGGGTGGGCAATCAGCAGAACCAAGCATGCAATCATCTAAGTCCTTGAGACTTAGTCATAATTGATTAGCAAAATGGACCAGCACCAGAATCTAAAGCATAATGCAAATCTTGTGCCTCAGCCACAAAACCCTCCTTTTTCTTGTTGCCCTAAATTACTCAGGCCACATTTTGAAAAGTAAGTTGAGCATGTTTGTTAACAGGAGGAGGACAAGGTAATTGTTTCAGGCACCATCAGCTAATTATACCTACCTCCTACCGTGAAGAGTTTTTTTTCTTATAAAGGATATCTAAAGTTCCCGTTTAACACTTAATGCAAGTACGGGGCTTTCACTAACCATTACGTCCTTGCTTCAAGTCAAAGCAACGGGAGTGCAATCTAGGAAGACAAGATCCAAGAAGTGTAATATTTTGCCAAAAGAAGAAATACTAGACATGCTTAATTAGAACGCTCCAGTGCTTTTGAGCAAAAATTTGAACTTTTCTGGATATCCATCTGAAGTTAAGAGGGCATTTTTACTGCCCTAATAGCATTTAGTGTTAGAAAACTCCGAAGCCATAGATTGGTAAGAGGCTAATAGTGAGATCACCATAAAGTCCCTCTCTGCTAAGCAGAACTTGCAATTATTTTTTTTAAATTGAGCAAGAGAGAAGAAATGCCCTACCACACTCTGGGCTCTTTCTTGTCATCATCCAGGAATGCTGAGGACAGAAATGGAGTGATCTAGCTCACATGACAGAGAAAGAACATGCCTAGGCAAAAAGAAATACGTAATTTGCCCAGGTGCCAACGACAGAGAAGTGCAAAAAACCCAGCAGTATGAAAAAGGACAGTTTGGGGAAAGGAGATGCACTGAAGAACAGAACTGGGTGAGAGCAGAAACTGAAACAGTACATTATACATCCTAGGGAGGGCATTATAAACCAGTATTTAAAGTAGAGGTATTTTTTTCCCTATAAAAATCCAGCTTAAATTTTAACACACGTCTCAAACCTCGCTATAAGATACTGTTGACTCTGGCCATTTGTTTTTACTCATCCGACCGAAGTAACCACTGCTATAGCAGGGCTTCCAGAAGAGGACATGCATTTGTCAGCTGCTCTGAATGCAAACTCAGCATCTCAGCTTGAAACACCAGTGCGGGTGGGTCTGAATGAAGAAGTCATACTTTGCCATGAAACAGATGGGGAGATGCCAGCTCTACTGTGGGTTTGGTGATCTCCAACAAGAGGCAGTAAAACTGCAGCAGCTGCTGAATGCAAGTGGAATCCTTCACATGTGACAGCAAAATTCTGTAAGTACTCCCTCCTACAGCTCTATTTAAACCTGAGATGGCAAACGCTGGTGAAAGAAAAATAAAACAAGATAGAAAATATAAAACAAGATATTAAAATGCAGTCAATTCTTCCTCTTTCTGTTGTAACTTTATTAGAAAACAAACAAACAAACAAAAAACCCCACAAAAATCCCACACAGAAGAAAAACTACATCAAACATAAAAGAGCTGTTATTTCCAAGACTTGTGCAAATCTAAGATCTGGCTTCTTTTGTACATTTGTACTAATTGTTTAGCAGGAATGAATCACATTTGATTTGATTCTACTCTTTTGTGAGAACCTAAAACACATATAATAAAGATCCGTGGAATTCTAAAAGACAGGAATTTTTTTTTTAAAGTCTTCATTTTTTTAGGACTGGGGAAGCTAGCTAAAAATAAACCAGCAGCATCCCTTGTCACAGGTTTTCTAAAATGCACAGGATCACTCTGTCTCTCTGAAATATTCTTTACCTGGTACAAATCACAATATGCATTTGACAAGCTTCTAACGGGCCATTATTGCCTTAAAGCATCCCTCCAAATTGCCTAGAATAATGGCAGATGCCTTCACACACATTAAAACTACAAAAAGATAGCCAGCTAATTCCCAACACTGTTTGATCTACAACCAAAACTTTAGTACCATTTTAAAGCAAAATATGGCAACAAAATACATTAAGCTTAAGGAATAAACTGAGCGGAGCTTAAAATGCTGTTTCCACTAAACCCAACTTGGCCAGTCTATTGACAACCCTGCTCCCAGAGATGCAGCTTCAAATTTTCCTCCAGCCTTTTATTGCTTCTTGAGCAAAATCCACGATACCGAAAAAGGTGCGGTTTGGGTTTGCACAGCTCAGGGGGTTAACGAAAAGGCACCGCCGCCCCCCTCATGAGCCAGCAGGCAGGCTTGCAAAGCTTTTGAATACCGGTGCAAGCACATCGAGCCCGTGAGGTGATGCTACCCAGCGGCCAAATCAGCCCTGGAAAGAACCTGCAAAAAAACACACCCGAACGAGGCCCGAAGCCGCGCACCGGCGGCAGAAACCTCTCGGTAATGTTAATGGCTGAGGCCCCCAGGACCAAGCCCCGGCCCCAGCAGAGGCAAGGCGCTGGGAAGCACCGGCGGGTCCCCGAAAGGCACCGATAGGTCGCCGCAGGGAGGGAGGACGCCGGTTAACCCGTGCCCCAAGCCTTCACTCGGACCGGGGAGGGGCAGCCCGGCCCAGCCCGGCCAGGCCCCGCCGCGCCGCGGCACCGCCCCAGAGCGGCGCGCCCTCACGACACCCCCACCCCCAGCGGAAGCGGCCCTCCGGCGCGTGCGCCGCGGGGCCGGCGGGCCCGTCCCTTTCCGGCCGGCACGCGACCTTCCTCGCCCGCCCGCGCCACTGGCGGCGGCGGCGCACTGCACCGGCGCACCGCACCCGCACCGCACCCGCACGCGCTCCCCGCACGCGCTCCCCGCGCCGGTAGGGGCGGGGCGGGGAGCACGCGCGCGGCCGCTACCGCCCGCCCGGCCCCGTTGGGCCGCTGAGCCGCTCAGCGCGCACGCGCCCTTTGACCCGCCCGCTCCCCCCGCCCGCCGCGCACATGTGCTCGCACGTAGGCGCACGCGCCCTGGCGCCGAACCCCCCCGCCCCCGGTGACGTCGGCAGGCGCAGGCGCGCTCCCTCCCGGCCGCTTCCCCCGGCCGCCGCGGCGCATGCGCCAGCGCTGCCGTCCACTCGGCCGGGCGCCGGCGCCGCGCGTCTCCCCGCCTTCCCCCGCGGCGGCGCCTGCGCGGTGCGCGCGGTCGGTGCGTGGCGTGCGGCGCGGTGGGGGCGGCTGGGGGCGGGGCGGGTATATATAGTGCGCGGCCGGGGCGGCGGCCTCCCCCTTGTCCCCCGGCCGCCGTCGGAGCTGTGTGCGCAGTGCGTGTGCTCCGGACACCCGGACACGCCGGCCCGGCCCCGCCGCACCATTTATTACTAAAAATATTTAAAAAGCCAAAAAAAATCCAAAAATCCTAAAAAACCTTTAAAAAAAAATAATCCTTCCTTCTTCCACCTCCCGTCAACCTTCTGCAACCGGCCGGTTTGATATAAAATAACCCGGTGAAGCGAAGCCCCCGGACCCGGCGCAGCCGAGAGGAGACACAGAGCGAGCCCGACCCCCGCCGAGGCCAACAGCAACCGCCGCCACCTCCGCCAGGCCCGGCACGGAGTGAGCCAGACCCCCCGCCCCTTCCATCCGCCGCGCATCCGCCTCCCGCCGCCGACAAGTTTCGACTCCGTCTCCGGAGTGCCCCCTCCGCCGCGCCGCCACCGCCGGCCCCTGCCCTCACGGACCGCCGGGCCGCCGCGGCCTCCTCGCCTCGTCAGCGCCCCCCCCTTGCCCTCCCGCGTCGGGAGACGGCGGCAGGATGAACCCCAGCGCCCCCAGCTACCCCATGGCCTCCCTCTACGTGGGGGACCTGCACCCCGACGTGACGGAGGCCATGCTCTACGAGAAGTTCAGCCCTGCCGGGCCCATCCTCTCCATTCGCGTCTGCAGGGACATGATCACCCGCCGGTCGCTCGGCTACGCCTATGTCAACTTCCAGCAGCCCGCCGACGGTGAGTGGCGGGGGCCGGACCGCGGGGGAGGCGGCGGGCGAGGCGGCCTGAGGGGAGAGCCGCGGCGGCCGCCGCCGGAGAAGCCATGTTTCTCCCCCGCCCCCTACTCGGCGCGGCCGCCCTCCCCCCCCCCCCCCCCCCCCCCCCCGCCCGCCTTGGCCGCCGCCGCCCTGCATCCATTTTCCCCGCCCGGGCGCTCCCGGGGCCGGCGTCGGTGTTGCCGGGACGCGGGCGAACTTGGCGCCGGGCGGGGGGGGGCGTGCGGCGGGGCCGCCGCTGCCTGACACGCGGCCTGGGGCCGCCCGCGCCTCGTGGCGGGGCAGGGGGGCGGGGGAGAGGCGCTTCCGCGCCCGCAACCGGCAGGCGACGCCGGGGGATGGACGGGGGGCGCCCCCGCCGAAAGCTCGTGGCCCGGCGTGGCTGCCCCGGCCCGGGGGCGGCGGGGAGGGGGCGGCCGGGGGATGGGGGGTGGGGGTGTGTGTGCAGGCGGCTTTCCCACAGGCTGGCACGTCCGTGCGCGGCTGCATCAGGAATCCGGGATGAAGGCTAGCTTCAAGAAAACACCGTAGTCATTAGCACCTTTTAACAACTACGCAGGAGCTGGGTGTGTATGCGTGATTAAGAGGCCAAAAGAAGGAAGTAGGACGTACCGGGAGGGTCTGGTACTTTCATAGCCGTCCAGCCAAGGCGTAATACCTGAAAACACCAGGCCGGTCTGTCACATGTGGGCAGGGGGTGAAATTACTTGCGTCTCCCCCCCTGCTTGCTCTCCCTTTAGTAAGCTGCTTTCTCATCCCTTTCTCTTCGCAGTAAACTCTCCGACGTTGTGTGTCCCAAGTTGTGCTTTTATTAAACTTGCTTTCCACGACGTCTTGCTGGCTCTCTAAAATGGGATCAGTAAAGAAACTTTTCATATAGTTCTGGTCGTGGCTGCGTTGAGTTGGGCAAACTGGCTTGTTCGTTTGGAGGATTTCGATACAAGAACCAAATGTGACCGGTTCTAAGTTGTATGGAGTCCAATGAAAAGAAAAAATATTTCGGCCAGCTAGAATGTATTTGATTTCAAGGAGAGTTAACAGTTTCCTATTATAATGGTTTTATTTTCAACTGTATGGAAGTGAGAGGCTTGAATTACAAACTTTTCAAGCAATTGGATTAACTGGCTTTCAAAACTGACTTTAGTATATAGCCATTATCAGATCAGGCTTTGCTGTACCGATGATATCTGTATGTAAGTAGTAAAAGTTACTGTCTCATCTTTTTAATAGGCAGATATTTCACCTGTTACCAGCTCTCTCACTTCAGAGAGCTAGTAATTTAATCAACTGTTGTTTAGGATAAGACGATTTGAATGCTGATTTTAACATACTGTGCTTTCACTCGACAAAAACCTATGGTACAGTTTATTCTCAAGAAGAAAAAGAAGGGGTTAGCCCAGTTCAGTACTGTGATGTGATGCGTCAGGCAGAAGTTGAAGGTGATTCAGATGCTGCTTCTCCTTTGTAATGACAGAATTCTGTAAGGGCCACCTTTATCATTGTCATTAGTTGAGCAACCTGTTCAACCCTATGTTTTGTGACTTATTTTGCAATTTCTGGGGAAAAATACAGCTTTTTCAGCTGAGCAGTGTTTGAATTTAGAGTTTGAGAATGTCCCTTTTACAAAAAAGCTGTTACTCTAAATGCTTACAAGTATTTTTCAGACTTCAGGAGGCACACATTGTATTCTACACTTGGTCCACTTCAGCTAAAAGTATTTGTCATCAGTATCACACCTGCATCTGGCACATATCTGGAAGAACTTCTTTAAAATATATGTAAATGATATTGTGTGACTACTGCAACATTTTTAGTGCTTTATGTTCTTGGCAAATACGTCAAAAGTGGTTTTGGTGATTATTTTTTTTTCCACAGATAATTCTGTCCGTTTACTGAAATGTTAAAATAGGAGCTCTGAGGATGAATGGTTATTCTTGCAGTAATACTGGTTTCATTTTGATTCCAAACTGACTGCCTTGTCTTGGTTTAGTCTAATTCTTAGCTACATCTCGGGCTATGCTTATTAAACAGCTAGTAACAACTAGTTTGGGTTTTGAAAAAGTCTTTGAAGGTGTGTTCAACATTACCGGCTGTCTGTAAACTGGGGATCTCAAAGCTGTTCCAAAACCTAATTAGACCTCATGACACATTTGTGAGGTATGCACACATTTCATAGTTGTGACTTTTCTGAATTTGAGTCATAGTCCAGAGTAAAACCCAGGCAGTCTTGTTTAATCACTAAACTAGAAATATTCTTGAGTAATCTGAAGCTGCACTTCCCCCTTCAGATTTTTCAAATGGCTGTTTCCAGAGGTGTATTATTTTGCAGCTCTTGATAGGTATGTTTAGCACAGTTTAGCATTAAGCGTATATTCTGTGTGATTTTGAAATCGGTACTGAAGTGGACTGTCCAGTTGCTCACGACTGAAATGGGAACTGGTGACTCATTCAATAAAGGCTTCAGCAGAATCAGCAAAAGTACAGCATGGGTAGGTAGGTGTGTCCACTTGGTAACAAGTTAACTGCTGAATGGAATTGCCTCCTGCAAACTAGCGGGTGACCTATAGCAAAATTGTAATGAAAGTAAGCTAGTTTTAAGAGTTGTGAATTTTAATGAGCAGCTTGTACCTGGTTGCATATGCATTCTAGTAATGGTTTTAAATCTGTTGTGGAATGACAGTGCGGCATTGGTTAAGCAGAAATCTTTTAATTTCTCGTACTTCTGCTCCATAGAAGAGATGAGAACTGGCGAGAGTTTCTGTGCTGTCCTTGCCTTTGTGGAGAAATGGCATTGGTCTAAGATACGTGCTCACTATAAGCTGAGAGTGGTAACATTTGCGAAAGCTAGTATGGACCTGCTTTGAGTCAGATGTTTGGGAAATGTGTCCAGGAACGTGCATTTTTGAGAAGTGTCAGGATTATTCTAGAAGCAATTAGCATGAATTAGAAAAGCCTCTTTTCTGGTAAAAGAAGCCCTGTTACTACTTCTGGAAATAATGAACTGTTTGTTGCTGGCACTTTTGCTGGTGCTGGCAGTAATAATTCTAATGACTTCCAGGGCAGTACCAAAGTGTTACATGTTTCTACTGTGGCCAGTGTGATACCCAAAGTTCTTTTTTTTTTTTTTTTCTTTTTTTTTGTCCATCTTTGGTTTTTTTCTTTTGCAATTTAAAGCCTTCCAAGTTTGTGAAAGATCTGTTAATGTATTTAAAAGACTGGCAATGCTTGTATTTTTTCATGACTTCAGCTTAAATCTGTTGTTGACTTGCTACTGCCATGTGAATATGGTAACACTATCAATGGATGATTTTTTTCTTACAAGAAAGTGTTAGGTGTCTGTCTTGTAAACTTCTACAGATGCCTTTCAGAGAATATAATCTTTAAATTCACTTTTAATCTGAAAATGTGGCAAGAAAGAGTGTGAAACATGGTATATCAGTTGAACCAGAGGCTGACAGCAAATTTTCTTTGGCCATGATATCCAGCAACATGGCTAAAGCAGCACTTAAAGAACAAAAACATAAAACAAGGGTTTTCACAGTGTGAATGGCCCTTGGTCCTCTCCTAAGAAAAGCAATTAACTGACCTGGTTACTGTTTTTAAACTAATACTAAATGAATTTCAGCCTTGCTAACATCACATTGCTCTGCCATGCAAACTGCAGTGAAGTGAGCTCATATTGACGGGTGTGACTTCAGATATCTGTTGGGACTTTTTTCAGTGCTCTTCCAGACATACAGGAGCAACAACAGAAAGGAGCTAACGTAGGAGATAAAATATGTCTGCCATACTTGAGAACTGTTGTTCTTTCTTGCTTAATACCTTGTTGACTTAAAACATCAGACACGTCTTGTTGCTTTGAAGGAACATGTGAGAACTGAAGAAGTCCTGATACTTCCCTAACGAAATACACTGAGATCTTAAATTCAGGCTTTGGAAAGTTAGTTATGGAGTTCTACTGGAAAAACTGCTCCATTGGAGTAACAAAACCTGGTTCATGTTACTTCATATTGCTGTTTTAATGCTTGCTCCTTCATTGAGCTTGTATGTTTTTATTTCATCATGAGTTTTGAATACATAGTTTCAGATTTTCAAAATTAAGTGCTAGTTTACAATCTCTTTGCACTTGTCCCTTGCCTGGAAGTCCATCGCGGATCTTTTTTGTCACTAAGGAAGGAGTTGTGTGGAACAGCCGTCTGAACCAGGCTTGAACTCCACCTAGCAAAGAAATGTTGCCAGCTTAGAGGTATTATTAATTTAGGAGGTTTTGTGTTAATGTTTGTAGAAGGCCCCTCACAGGCACAACCTGTACCCCTAAAAACATTTTTATTGATACATCTACATGATGTGAGAGTGGCCAGCTGATTTTCCACAGATGTTAAAACTTCCCGTCTTGTCGAACAGGTCATAATTGCCATCACTTCATGTGTTTTCTCTTGTCACCGTACCATCTTTTCATAGTGGAGTCCAATCCTTTAGGCTACTGGGATTTCTGCAGCTTGTTAGCTGACTCGTGCTCCTTCCTAAGTGCAGCTTTTGCTGAGGAGTTTCTGCCAGGTCTTACTTGCATAAAACAGAATGGGGTTTATTTACACTGGAGGTTTGGGGTTGCATCTTGGTGGTGATGCTGGACTTAAAATAGTAAAAAATGTTATTCATGTGCTTATTAAGATAACTTTAGCGTTCCCTACTAATCCTATGATGTTTTTCCAGCTGAACGAGCTTTGGACACAATGAACTTTGATGTCATTAAAGGCAAACCAGTGCGCATCATGTGGTCTCAGCGTGATCCATCTCTACGTAAAAGTGGTGTAGGAAACATCTTCATCAAAAACTTGGACAAATCAATTGATAACAAAGCTTTGTATGACACATTTTCTGCTTTTGGAAACATCCTGTCTTGTAAGGTTAGTGGAAAATTTTTCGTTTGTTTAATGGTTTGAGACAAAACCTCATTTTATGCTGGAAACATTCCACAGGTGTTACAACAGGGTTTTTCTTTAAATAGGTGGTGTGTGATGAAAATGGATCCAAGGGCTATGGATTTGTACATTTTGAGACACAAGAAGCTGCAGAAAGAGCTATTGAAAAAATGAATGGTATGCTGCTTAATGACCGCAAAGTGTAAGTACATAAATACGTAGTTGGGCATCAACAGATTGAAACTCATTTTACAGCAGACAAATATTTAAAGCTTACCTAGAAAAGACAGGTTGTTATAAAACCTTACAGTTTTAAAGAGGATTTAGAATTTCAGTGCTAAGAATACTATGAATTGTATCACCTGCCTATTCTAAAGTCAGAATAAGTTCAGAAAAGGCTAATAATGGACTAGGGAAAAAATTGTTGTGTTGGTTGTCTTACAAGCCAATGCAGTAATGAGGATTTGGGAACTTCTCTGGTTTTCTGATCTTACTGGTCTGAGATAAAATACAAGCCATCAGGTGTTCCGAATAATACTTCCTTTATAAAAGTTGTAAGGTAGGCAACATTATCCATTTTTTGGATGGAACTTAAAGCTCTACAGTTACTCAGTCCAGAATAGTGGTTGGATTACACAGATGTTTTTATATTAATGTCTGTTAATAGGCATATCTAGGGAATAGGAGTAGAAAATAAAACTTAGAGAAGTATAATGTTGTAAACATTATTGTTCTATACTGTAGGAAAAAAATTATTTGGCTTTTTTGTTAGTGATATCTGTTGGGGGGGGGGCGGGGAGGGGAGGGGAAGGTGAGTGTGCCTGACAGCTATGCCCAAGGGATCATTATGGTATTTGGTATAGCTGCAAAATAATAGCTCTGCAAATACTTGAGAGGGTTTGGAAAAAGGATCACAGAAATCAGCATCAGCTTACCATCATGGATTATTTGGGTTTGGAAAAAGGATCACAGAAATCAGCATCAGCTTACCATCATGGATTATTTGGGTTTGGAAAAAGGATCACAGAAATCAGCATCAGCTTACCATCATGGATTATTTTTACATGTAGAGGTGGATGGATCGAGTCACGTACAGGGAGAACATGTATTTTGAAACTCGTTTTCATGCTTGTTCTGGTCTTGACTGGCATTCTGTGGATGTTTTTACTCAGCTTCCATCTTTATACGACCTTTTAAAATTAGTAAACAGAGGTCAGCATGTAGTCATAAAAGCAAATGGTTTACAAAACTTTGTTTGGTAAAGTACATAATGAGAATTAATTTTGCTTTGAGTATCTATTCAGGCTAGACTTTTAAAAGTGCATTGAAGTGCTTCACTCGCTATCAAGATCTGCTAAACACATTGCACTATCATTCTTACCATCCTTGGTCACTGTAAATTGGGTGAAGCTGTCAGAGTTTAAGAAAATGTTGAATTACAATATGCTACTTACTGGATTTGTCAGATCTGGAACTATAAAGTTGGACAGTACTATAAAATTAGAGAGCAAAAGTCTGCTACAACTAGAAATCAGAGTTAGATATGTTACGTCTGTACTAGAGCAGATCCTTAGGATGCAGAGTGTTGTGTTCACCTTCTGTTCTTTCTCTGATGGTATGAACTGATGTTTGGTGTTCCCAGCCAATTTGCAATGCTATTTAACTAAAGATCAAGCTGAACTATGTATTTCTCTGGCTATTGAAAAACAAACAAACAAAAACCCAACAAATGCCAAAAGCAAACCGAAGTCTTGCTCTTGATATAAGCTGCAAAGGTGTGTAAGGTAGTGGGGGAGGTTAGTTAAATACCCCTTGCTTAAAAGCTGGATCAGAGAGTGGTAACTGCTTTAAGGCTGCCAAGTTTTTAGTATGGCAGAGGGATTATGCCAATATCTAGAATTTCTGTTTAGCCACTTCACCTAGTATTCTTTTCCCATTGCCCAGCTTCTGTTGTCAAAGGCTGTTTTATGAGTGAACAATCTTGCAAAGGGCTTGAAAGTGTTTTTATGCTAGTAACTGATAAGCACACTGACGTAGCAAAGGATAGTGAAATTGTTTTTCTGATGGAATTTTATTGTAAATATTTTTTCTAAAGAATTTAATGCTTATAATGAACAATAAGACTGATCAAGAGTAAAGTATACCAGAAGATTAAAGTAAGTTTTTAAACCCTGTCAGACTTGCTTTAATCTACACTATTCTGTTCTCCTGCAACTAGATTTGTTGGAAGGTTTAAATCCCGCAAGGAGCGTGAGGCAGAGCTTGGAGCCAGAGCAAAGGAATTCACCAATGTTTACATCAAGAATTTTGGAGAAGACATGGATGATGAGAGACTGAAGGAACTCTTTGGCAAGTTTGGTAATGCCTTAAACTTTAAGTTTTTATAAACACAAGTGAACCTGAGCTTCTTACAAGGCACTGTACAGACAAGATATACAAGGAATCAGCTGGCTGGCTGATGTTGGTTTGAAAAGATAAAAAATAATAAAAGGTACTGAAAATTGTACTTAATGCCAATTTCAGATTCAAAATATGGTAATATCCACTGCAGAATCTTAAATAGGCACAATAGCATATATAATAAATAATAGCATATATAATTCTGAAACTGTTTGTTTCAGAATTGTTTCTGAAAATCTGAAAATGTGTCTAAATAGTCTTTTGAATGGGGCTTGCACATGTTTTTAAGTTGCAAATGAAGTGTGTCGTATTTCAGTACAGATTGATGTTACGAGTTCACTACGAGTGAATTCGAGTATGACATGAGTTTGCTATTGCTTTCCTTGACCTGCAGACTTATCCTTACTCAGCCTATCTCGATTTTCGTTATTCTGTTGTGTTGGCAAGCTGTTAGTCTTGACCCTCAGTTATGCACAGGGCAAAATTATGGCAGGCATATATATATGATCATGATCTAATAATGTGTATGATGTGTCACCATTGAAATAGGAAATGGCAAAGTCTGTAATTCAGTTACAGATTCTTGTAGTGGGTTTTGGGGCACACCTATTTTATTTTCAGCCTCAGCCATTTTTTTGTATTTTCTTTCCTCCATGCTTTTGCTGTTCTCCAGTGGATATCATGTAAAGCAAGAGAAAGCCTTGTATATGAGATACTCTATAGTATGTAGTATATCATATGAAATGCTCTAAGCAGCATTTACAGAAAATTTCTTTCCACTATTGAAGTCTCTGTGGTTCAAACGGTAGCACGTTTATTTAGCTGCTGGTATCTGTCTCAGTTGAGTCTGTGTACTGCAGTTTTTCAAAGGCTTGGAATTGCTGAACTGGGATGGCCTTTTACTGGGATAAATGGTGAAGCACATACCTAATGTATTGAAAGGCCTCCTCTCTGGCTTTCAGTACCTGTTTCAAAGGATGGAAATGCTAATGCTTCTTAAATGTTGTATTTTTTAATGAGATAACAATTTCATTCACTTTGAGGTGAAGTTCCTACCCCATTTTGGTTGAAAATAGGTTAGGAAAGAAATTTAGCATCGCTGACTTCAGGCATAATGGCTGAAGTTCAGCATCAGGGTAGATCAGCAATTTTATATTAATGGATGATGCCTACTAGATACTACTATTGAAGCAGGAGTCCTTTGTAAAACAAGGGAAATAAACTGAATGGGGTTCTTCTTCTTCTCTTCACATTTTGAACATCCTGTTCAGAATACAGTCTGTTTACGAAGCATGAGTGTTTCATTCTCTTTTTAGGTCCTGCCCTAAGTGTGAAAGTTATGACCGATGAGAGTGGAAAATCGAAAGGCTTTGGCTTCGTTAGTTTTGAAAGACATGAAGATGCCCAAAAAGTAAGCGTTTGGACTTAACTTTTAGGAATTCTGTAACTGAGACCCAAATTATGTGTTTCATTGAGTGATTTTAAATCCTGTGAATTCATTAAGGGTGTTGAATTGGTCAAGGACACTGCAAAACCAGGTGTCTTGCTTCCTGAATGACTTAGCATAGTTTCTGTCATTTAAAATGCTTTCTTATGAGCAAACGTCAGTTGATTTGAGGAGCCTGTTAAGTCAAGATACTCTTGAGACAGCTGGAAACTAGTATAGAAGTAAGAAATACTGAATAATTGAATAACCTGTTGTAGTTGGGCTTAAAGGTCTCAGTGAGATTTGGACTCATTCATGCTAGGCAACATGCAGGTATAGTAAATTATTACATCTCTGCAAACCTCAGATGAATCATTGGATCCAATCTGGTTGCACAAAACATTTGTGCAAGGCAGAAAGGATTGTGTTTTCAGACTTCATCCCTGCAAAGTCAGCAGGAAAACCATTAGTTTTTATGGACCATGTTTGGCACAACTATAAGAAAATAGTCATAGAGCCCTGTGATGTTGCTTTTACTCTGAAGGGTAACTTTGGAAGAAGGGTCCTTTTTAATTTGTGTATATATCTATAACATGCTGTATAACTTAATTCTTTGTTAGCTGATTGCTTTAATGTATCAGTTGACTGTGGCAGTAGGGATATAGCATCAGGACAAAAACTCAGCACCGAACAAATCAGGGCAACAAACGAAGTTTGCTTTTCAAAAGGCATTTTGGTGATTTGTCAGTACTGCAAGTGTACAAGCAAGAGATTAGAACAAATCCTGTCTGTCTTACATCTACATTGTTCAGTCTTGCATACATTCATTTTTGAATTGTTTCTCTTACAGTAGTCTGAATCACGTGTTGGGTGTTTTAAATAACATAAAATTCTGATACCTCAGTAAATATGTGTTTAATGGCTTTGTTCATGAAGGTATACAATAAACTGGTGACTACTGGTTTTAAATTAATTGACTAAATCTGTGCCAGACGTTTCACATTTTAATAGCTGTAACTCAAAACAGCATAAAGGAAAAAAGTTGTTACTTTCATACTCTTTAAGTATTACATTAATGAAAGATTAAGAATTAAAAAAAACCAACCACCCACATCTGCCAGCTGTAGCTTAACATACATTTCTTATCTTACAGCATAAGAAAACCTTGTAGATATATTTTCAGATGTTACTTTTAAAAACAGAAGTGTGTGAATTAGAGCTTTTCATCTTAATTTGCTTTATTTTCTATGCCTTTAGCAAGATAAGGCTGGAGAAATAGTTCTTAATTATGCGACTTGATTTCCACCCCCCTCTGCGGACTTTATATGAGAAGAGTGTTTTTCATCGCTTGTGACTTCTCTTTAACCGGACAGAACCACACTCAGAAATAAATTTCCATTTTACTTTGTGCAGGGAAGTCTTGGGGTACTTTGTTTCAGCTAGTAATATTTTAGATGGATTGGGTCTTTTTCTGGAATCCATATGTAACTTGTTAGAATTTAATTACAGGGGTTTTGTATGCCTAAAAACCACTGGAATACAAAGCACTGCTAACCTGTTGTTTATTAATGAAGGCTGTAGATGAGATGAATGGGAAAGAGCTCAATGGGAAACAAATCTATGTTGGCCGGGCTCAGAAAAAGGTGGAAAGACAGACGGAGCTGAAGCGCAAGTTTGAACAAATGAAGCAGGACAGGATCACCAGATACCAGGTTCAGTTTTAATTCAAGAGGACTAACTTTATTCTGAGCTATTTTTAGATTTACACAGACAATTTGCTTTCAAAAATAACTTGTATTTTTTTTTATTTAGGGTGTAAACCTTTATGTGAAAAATCTTGACGATGGGATCGATGATGAGCGTCTTCGAAAAGAATTCTCCCCGTTTGGTACAATCACTAGTGCAAAGGTAAAGTTTATAATTATGCTTGTCCTTTCTCTGAAAACGGACAGCGATCCTTCATCAAGAAAGAGTGACTTCTGTGACTTAACAAATGTGACCCAGTCACCACTGCTATATACGTGGACATATGCTTTCTTGATTATTTTACATCTCAGGTTAAAGGATCATCCTGTCTTAAAATAAACTAAGTACTGATATTCATGTGAGAAAAATGACGTCTTTTTGGTGCAATAATGTGCTCATTATTGCTTCACTGAGATTTTCATCTGTATTCAGTAAACAGCTATTAAGCAATTATTTCTTTTTATAAATCAATTCTGTAAAATAAACCTGTGATCTTACTCCTGGTATGTTGCTGAAAAAAGAAAGTCATGTGAGTTGAGCAGGTATGACAATTTCTTGTTTTAAAACTAAATTTTGTACTGACAGGTCATGATGGAAGGTGGCCGCAGCAAAGGATTTGGATTTGTATGCTTTTCATCACCAGAAGAAGCCACCAAAGCTGTTACAGAAATGAATGGTAGAATTGTGGCTACTAAACCATTATATGTAGCTCTAGCTCAGCGTAAAGAAGAGCGCCAAGCTCATCTCACCAACCAGTATATGCAGAGAATGGCGAGTGTAAGGGCAGTACCTAATCCTGTAATCAACCCGTACCAACCAGCACCTCCTTCAGGTTACTTCATGGCAGCTATCCCACAGGTACGTATGGAGATTAGTAACTAAATGCTTTGTACTGCTTATAAAATCTGTTCAGATTTAACAGTAAAAATAACTATTAGCATTTGTCTGTAATATCAGCATTCTGATTTCACAGCAGAAGGGTGATGGACTGTTCAGTGCACCCTTCAAAGATAACAAAGTTACACGATGTTTTTGTATTTGACAGACTCAGAACCGTGCTGCATACTATCCTACTAATCAACTTGCTCAGCTTGCTAGACCTAGTCCTCGCTGGACTGCTCAGGGTGCCAGACCTCATCGTAAGTCACTTTGCCTCTTCGCAGTGATTGCGGTAAACTCCATGGCATTTACCTTTGCACTTTGATACTGTAATGCTGTGAAAATGTATTTAAGTCTTCTCTTTGTCATGTTAGTGGTATTTTCTCACTATTTGGTGTTTCAGCATGTGACAATAACTCTGTTTTTTCCTAAAATACAGCATTCCAAAACATGCCTGGTGCTATCCGCCCAGCAGCGCCCAGACCACCGTTCAGTACCATGAGACCAGCTTCTTCACAGGTTCCACGAGTCATGTCAACACAACGTGTTGGTGAGTTTGATTTATGCAAACTTTAAGTATTAGGCTTATTTTTTTTAATTTTGCTGATTCAGAATGATCTCTCAAAAGCATTCCTAAGTTCAATATCACATGTGGTACACTTCCTTTTCTGGCTCTTATCAAATAAATAAGTAAAGTTGTATCACCTCCTAGCAACTGCTTTAAATATTGTCCCAGCAAAGACTCCTGCTGTGGTCCCATCTCTTTAGCATGAAGCATTTCTTCCTTTAGTGTCTGCTTTAATAATACTGTATGACAGCTGCAGCCATTTCTAAACATGCTTGTGGCAATTGTAATGATAGGTTGCATGTAGGAATACTGAGATGATAAAATTTTAGCTTGTAGTATGTTGTCGTAGAATACTGTGAGCCACTATCACGTATGCAGAATCTGTACATCACTGAATGAACCAGAATTGATTCTAATGGAGTCTTAATTCTCTCTGAAGATCTTAGGCAGTAGTATTTTTTAGCTATCTACTTCATGAATGCATCTTTTTTAGGATGACTGTTGACATAATGTGCTCAGGAAATCAAGTGTCCTTTGAGGTTGGAATGAAATTAAATTAATACTCAACCAAAGTTAATGTTTTCTTACAGATCTTTTTTTCAATAGCCTGTAAGAAAAGCAATTCATTAGTGAAGTGACTGGAAAGTAATATCCAGTGAACTTCAACCTTCAAACCTTCAGATATGACCAGCGATGTGACAGTTGACAATAGTACTGAGAAAAATCTGTAATACAATACCTAAATTAGGTATTTAGTTTGGGCTGGTTGGTTGTTTTGGTTTTTAACTTGCACAGTATAGGCTAAATAAAATAATTATTCACGTATGCATTTATGTTATTTTTTTCAGCTAATACATCAACACAAACAATGGGTCCACGTCCTGCAGCAGCAGCTACTGCAGCTACTCCTGCTGTACGCACAGTACCACAATACAAATACGCTGCAGGTGTTCGTAATCCTCAGCAACATCTTAATACACAGCCACAGGTTGCCATGCAGCAGGTATGTCATTTTAGGAACTGGTCCATGCTTTTGCTGATGTTTTTTGCAGAGGAAGGTGGCCTGTGTTACTTTGTATTTTCCAGTTGCTTGATACCTTAGGCTGAATTCTCCTTGTGTTTGCTCTCTACAGTGGAGTGGTTGATACTAATCTCCAGCATCACTCAGCTCTTACACCAGCACTATTTGATTAAATTTACCTAGTTGTAATTTATTCCGTGTTTCTGACAGTGTAGGGATTGTTTATGCTGAGTTCTGGAACATGGGATATTTGAAGCTGTGCCTAACTATGGACTAGAATTTAATTGTGAAATGGTGTTAATTTGCAGCCTGCTGTCCATGTGCAAGGTCAGGAACCCTTGACTGCTTCCATGTTGGCTTCTGCCCCTCCACAAGAACAAAAGCAGATGTTAGGTACGTATGTGATACCTTTCTTTATGCCTTGTAGCAGAAGGACAGACTAAGTACTTTTATCAATCTTAAAATGTGGAATAAATAGTTTTACCAGTAGAACAAGGTGCTTTTTTCCCTTCTGTTTAGGCTGTTTGTCAGATGAGATTTGCTGCTCTGATTAACTTCTTTTTTTCTAGGTGAACGTCTATTTCCTCTCATTCAAAGCATGCACCCTACTCTGGCGGGTAAGATCACTGGTATGTTGTTGGAGATTGACAACTCTGAACTCCTCCACATGCTCGAGTCTCCTGAGTCTCTTCGTTCGAAGGTAGGTGAACTTCTGCCTTAACTAGCTTTATCAGCAATTAAATTTACACTGATTCAATAGGTGTTTATGTTGGCACAGTGGAGTCACAGCAATGTGACAGTGGCCAAGGGCAAGAGGATAGAATATCCTTTTTCAAAGGGTGGCAGTGACTTACGTTAGCATGAACTGGAACTGTAATGTTTAATAATGCACACATTATTTGTATGTATAATTTGAAACTGTTTCATTAACTTAAATATACAGAAATTACTATGCTTCCTTTTATTGATTTTTCTTTTTTACTTAACAGGTTGATGAAGCTGTAGCCGTACTACAAGCCCACCAAGCTAAAGAGGCTGCTCAAAAGGCAGTTAATAATCCCACTGGGGTTCCAAGTGTTTAATAAGTAAGTTTTCTGAGCACTGTAGTTTTATAGGTTGACTGAGGCAATAGTCTTTTAGTCCATGGCCTTAGAAGCAGCGTGCTTTCAGACTCTCTATCGTTTGCAGCCACAGAAAGTAGCAACTATGGTTGCATTTGTAAACAGATTTTGTCCTCAATCCAGTTCTGTAGCTCTTGGTTAGCAAATGTTACTGACGTGTCTTGCATATTTAACTGGTATTGAAACATTGTTTTTAACAGCATATTTAGCTGCATTAGTTCTAGGCATATGTGCAAAAATGGGCAGTTCTGTCAAACTTCATACTTTTTGTTCAAGAGGAACTTGTGGATTTGAAGTAAGCTTGAAATGATACTCCAAACCTATTTTTCCTTAGAAATTAAGTACCTGTTTGCACTATAATTTGTATATACTTGCCAATATCTGAAATTACACAGTAATTAAAAACTAACCTATATACTGTCTTGACTTCACATTTTGGTTAATTTAACTTTAATGTCAATTAAAGTACTCATTTTCTTTACTGCCTTCTGTGAGGTTGGTAGCTTAATGTTGCATGACAAGAAGAGGCAAATGTGGTATCCTTACAATTTTGAAAGGGGAAAATACGGAGTTGATAGTACAGGAGTCTGTTCCCTATTGAGTCCAGTTAGGTTTTGCCTGTCTGTGAACTTACTTTCCACATTTATAGCTATCAGTTGAAGATGTTTGCTTTAACATTTGATCACTTCAAATTTTCATTTTTCTTGGTCTTTCCATTTCTGTAGCTTCCCTTTTGGAGGCAAATTGAGTCATGTTTTTTCCACAGTTCGTTCTTTTTCCTTTTTTTGCTAGCGACACTTTCACACTGGAGATAAACAAGCGCTGAATAAGTTGTCTGACCTAAACTAAGATGCCCAAACTTTGAGACCATTACTTTGTATGCTGCGTGATGTTTTAGGAACTGGAACTGGAAAATACTGCTGGCGTAGTTATTTGATGAGCCTTAGTATGCTGGCCTTAAGAGTAGAGGTGACCTGCAGTCAGGTTAGCTACAGTAACAAATCAAATGTGCGTTAGCCATTGTCTAAGGCAGTGCTGTGCCGGGTACTGTTTATTTCTAGACTCTTTTCTCTTGCCAAGTATCGCAAACTTGAGGTACTTTATTTACTTCAGGGGACCAGCTCGAATACACTGCTTGTCAAGAACTTTGGTATGATTGATGCCATCAAAGCACAAAGTGCTGTCAGGCTTAGAGTTGCAGAAAGCATGTCAGAAAACATAAGGTGCTGCTTTAATTTTAAGACCTAACAGTATTGGTTTTGTTTGCAGGAAGATCCGGGACTACAATCTAGAACTTCGCTTCACCGAAGAAAAAAAAAATCTAAACATGGAAAAACTATTAAATATTGAGAAAAACATTGCAAAATATAAAATAAATAAAAAAAGGAAAGGAAACTTTGAAGCTTATGTACAGAGCAACGCCGGGGCTAGTAAAACAAGTGCTAGTCCTAGATTACTTACTGATTTAAAATTTAAAAAAAAATAGTAAAATAAAAAATACAAATTAATGTTTTATAAACCCGGGGGAAAAGAATTTTCAACACAGTACAAAAATTTAAAGCATTCCTTTCTTTAATTTTGTAATTCTTTACTGTGGAAAAGCTCAGAATATCACCACTGTTTTAGTTGACAGTGAGAATTGATAGCTGAGCAAAGAAACGTAATTTGGATTATAAAATTCTTGGTTTAATAAAAATTCCTTAAACACTGACTGACTTGTGATGGTTTCTTTTGTACAGTGTACTTCTCATACAGTCATTCAGAATGCCAGGTTAGAATCCCTACTCCAGTATGTTTTAGCAGTTTCTACAGAAGATTAGCCTACACTTAGCCACCTGTTACTGCTAATACAAACTTAGCATTAAAACAAATGAAAACAGCAGCTAGATCCATATCTGGGTTTTAAATCCTTAATAGCATGATGTCTGAGCACTTGGCATTGTCTCAGTAGAAACAGACTTTTAAATACCCTACTTGGAGAAGATGGGTAAGAAATGTTACTACAAAAGGCCTGTGTTGGAATTGTGTAGCCTACCAACACGATCCCATTTGACCACTTGCCTGTGGTGCGCATTCTCACAGGTTTTGGTGGAAGGAACAGTCTCTGCTAAGTCTCCGGCTGCATCTTTAGATGACTAATGAACCCTGAGGTGGAGGCAGCCTGTTACGGATAGAGGTGAATGAGCAAGGATTGGCTGCAATAGGCAAGTGTTGCAAAATTCCGTAATTATCAACATAGGAACACAAGGCATTCCTCCAACAAAAAAGGTGAGGCTTTGAGTGGTAACGTATTAAAAATTGAATGAATAGTAACCAAAAGATCATGCTTTTTACATAGTAAAAATCCTTCTGTGGACAGGAGTGCTTAATCCTCAGAGTCAGGTATTTCTCATGCTGTGTTTCCTAGTAACATGGTAGCATGGCTACTGTTACCTTTTTTTCTCTCTTAGTAAGAGACCCATTAGTTTCATTTTAGCTTTGCTACATTTTGGGGTTTTTAATGTGCTGAGCAAATCCTTCTAGACAGGCAACGTTGAAAGTCTTAGTCAGCTAGCTCTTTGGTAACTACATTATTGACTTGTTACTGAAAAAATACAGTTAGGGTGCTTTAAATGAGCAGATTTGAAAACAGGAAGTGATCTGAAATTGAATGCCGTTCCTTATTCACTACAAAGGTCTTTTCAGCAACTTCCAGTTGTAATGTATCACAGAACTCTGCATACAATGAGCTTGTGCAAAACTTTGTGGGGTTTTTTATCAAATTTGTGAATGGTGAAATAAGTCTAGCAGTTTTACTGGCTCCAGGAATCTGCTGCTTCTGCAAAAAGAGACCTTCCTGGTTCATCCTTATATTTGACTGTCATTTAAAAAATAGATTTGAAGGAGGTGTGTATGCCTTTTAAAAATAAATTGCTGCTTGATCTAAATCTGATCAAGTATACAATACCATAGAAGAAAATCCTGTCTGCACTTGGGGCTGATGGGTCCTTCAGGTCAGCTTTGTGTATTAGTCACTAAGAAGAGATCCAAGCAAATGACTGATGGCAGCAAAAGTCAGAAGCGCCAACACTAGCACATGAGCTGTTTAATTTGTTACAGGACCTGATCAAGGTGAAGAGTTTTGCAGGATTAAAACTGTTACATGCACAATCAAGAGAGTAATGAGCTGTGTCAGCAGATACATTGAAGCTGTTCATCTACAGATGGGTTATCCTACAGTTGCTGCCTTGCTTTTTCTTCCACTTCTTTTAAGGGAGTGCTTTCTGCAGATTTGCAGAATGGGAGGCATTTGCTACCCAGTTTAGCCCATAATTGGCTCTGTAGGCTGCTTAATCAAAATTGATAATGCAGGGGGAGAAAGAAAGCAGTGAAGATGGCATGTCCTCCTTTTACAGAGAAGAGAGGAAAACCTGGCAGGCTGGGATGGGGGAAAGGAACAGGTCTGTTGGTCATGAGGAAGGTGTGACTTAGCTGCTGCAGTCTGCCCGGGCTGTATGTAAAGGATGCAGTTTCTACAGAATTGCAGGGAAGGAGTTAGTGAGTTCCTTTCTGGAAAGCTTTCAAATCCGTGTTGTATGAGGACCTGTTCTTGAAGTCTTAACAGCTCTTCAGTATGCTTTCTGAAGCCCCCCCAAAAGACTATTCAAAAGTGCCCTTATTTTTCCCCTTGTGCGAAGATTTTCAGACCTGAGATTTTTCTGTTAAGTGAATTGGAGAAATAAGCCTAGCATAGAGGGGTGAAATTAATCTGGTGTAAATGAATCCCATTTAAAATCCCCACTTCACTATAAAGGCATTAGGTTAAGCTTGTTCAGTTCTTAGGTTCAGTCCTGTCCCAATGGAGGCAGGCTGGGTTAGCCTTTAATTTGCAATCTTGCTGAAGTGTATGAGTATTAAGAATTTCTGAAATTGGATGGTAAATCCTACAAAGGAGGTGGTTCAGACAAGATACGTATATAAGAGGTTGGATGTACAACATTAATTTTATGTAGTGTCAACTATAAAAACATTAAAGCTTTGGAGACTGTTTTAAAGACCTAAAAATACTTAGCACCATAATAGAACTGCTGAAGAATTGGGTAAAACTAAAGGTTTAATGGAAGTTCTAAGGGATGATGTAAAGACCTCACTATTTGCAGGGGTTTCGGGGCACTAGCAGTAAGGAAAGAGCCCGCCTCACTTCTGCTCCTTTCCCCAGGTAGGAGGTGATATGTCTGCTGGAGATAACCAAGCTAATTTTTATGTTTTGTAAGGTTGTGCAAGTTATGTACCTCATATATGGAGAAACTGAAAAAGGAGGAAAAGAGGGGTTCTGTGCAAGGCTTTTGTGGGTGTGTCAAGCACCAGTGTTGTGCCAGCCTGAAATGCTAGGTAATTTTTGTGATGGAAGGGAACACTGAGGCAATTCTGCTGAGGCAATCACGATGGCTTAAGAAAACAAAACCCTGGGTTGGTTGGGTTTATTTCTTCCCACTCTTGATGACATGGTAATTCCCCGCTGTATACCACAGATGCCTATTTGATCAATGTCCTTTTTTTCGTTTGTTTTTAAATCTTGGCGATAGTAAATTTATTGTTAGTGCCTCTATCAATGTATCTTCAGAGTACCTACTGTAAAACAATGCACCACACAAAAATCAATTTATTCAATAGCAGTAGAGCATTGTTCCCTTGGGTTAATAGGCAGCCTAACTGGCAGTCACTTCCTTCTGCTACACGTTCCCTCTAGCATTTGTCAGAGGCTTACGCTGATCCTCTACTGCCCTGCAGGCACCCAGCACTAAGCTGATTTTGCTGGATCCTCTGGTATTTCATTCTTTCAGTCCTTTCCCTGCCTTCCATTCTAACCACAGCAAATGCTTCAGAGTTTAGCAGCAGCCAAAAGCCTGCTCCAGCAATGAATGGCAATTTGAATGAACAGTACTACATCCACTGTCCACTTTCCCAAGCAGAATGTGGCTTTATGGGCAACCCAATCAAAGGTTTGGCGCAGAGGTAATCTGGGTTGCATGCATTCTCTTTGGTGCTCTGGGGAAGTCTAGGAAATTGGGATTCCACCGTGTCCTGGGGGAGGAGGGGGCAAGGTGGTAGAAATCAAGATGTTCCTGAGTCAGGCAATGTCATTACAGTTGCCAGTTTACACTGATGAGGTGTCTGCCCTGGAATGAATTATACCTTCAGTCTTTGCACCTGAATGCATTTCCTTCTCTGGAGCATTGTTAATGATTGCTATGGACAACTGGATGTTGAAAGACAGCCGCTTACCATTTTGGGTTAGGATTCTTGGCAAAAAGTTTTTCTGAATTCTGCTTGGAAAAACTGAAAAGAAACCCCACACTCCCAAAAAACCCAGCCAGGATTTGTATTCATTCTCAGTAGGTCCAGGAGTTCTGATCCAAACTGACATGCTAGAGAATGCCACAGACTTGTCCTTGAGACCACAATTCACTAGGCTTCCATAGTTACGTGTTTCTGGCCATCCTACTTGGGACTAAGTAGGAAGCTCCATTTCTATGACTGATCCTTCTGTTGGAGTTGCTCCCTGTACATAAGCAACATTTTCATTCCCCGCCGGAGTAGTTTAAACTAGTGAACTCTTCATAGCTTCCCATGTACATGAGTTGTCCCTGAGAGGTGATTCGAGGGTAGAAATGCCTCCCAAGTAAATCCAGCACAGGCTTGGATTTACTGGAATTGGTGGCTACTCAAAAAAAGTTCCAGTTCTTCTCTCAGATTAGTTTTTATGATGTAAATGGGCACTTCGAATTAAACTGTCCTGTTTCCCTTGCCTCCTTCCCTTTTTCCCTTTCATCAACTAGTCTCTCACAAAGAGAAATACCACATCTTATGTGCAGTTACATCAATTAGCTACCTCATCAACATCATGGTAAAGGGCTAAGAGCCCTACACCACCTTTGCAATGAAAAGCCATAGGAAGGCTACAAGGTCTGGCTGGGAAATGCTGCAGGTCCTCTGTGATGGTGTTTCAAAGGCAGCACACCGACTTAAAGAGGATCTGTAGCTCAGCTGCTAGCAAAAGAGGCGAGTCTAGGACAACTCCATTCTCATGTAAAGACCTGAAATCTGGGGAATCCTTGTACACTTACTCCCATTGGGTGACGATTTGCATTTGGGATCCTGTTCCTTCTGAGCCACAAATCAGCATCTCGCTCACCACCTCCCTTCTTCACAGGTTTTTCCTCATTTGACAATCCAGGAGGAGCACATAAAATGCCCCATGCAAAAAAAAAAAAACAATCCACAAGATAAAATTCCTCAACGAGGCTGGCAGAGATTTCAGCACATCAGCAGCCTAAACACTCTTCCTTAGGCAACTGTGAGTCCATGTGGTATGGCTGTGTCTGCGAAGGAAAACTTTTAGTCCTGCTTACCTTCTGTAGGATGTAGTCAATAGTGATGGAAAGTAGCTGTATCCAAATGAAAATGCTGCTGGCAGGGTTACAGATCTTTAGGATGTGGCATTTTAAGTGAATACAAATTTGAAACACATGTTTTACACTAAGACCACGATGTGCACCTGTAGTTGGAGCTCTCTTTGAAGGACATGGGCAACAAGAAGAAAGGAAGAATATTTTCAAAAAGTAATTTGAAAGTTAGATTTCTCACTTGTGATTGAATGTAATCATTAAGGAAAAAAAGAAATTATAAGCTAGGCCAACATAATGGGCCTGTTGCACATAAAGTACTAAAAGCAGTATCTCTATGCCAAGTAGTCTCCTATCGTCCATGTAACCTGCTGAAGAAACATCCCATGTTCCAGCTGGCTATAGCTGTCCAGACATACATATGTTTTTATAGCTCTGAGTACACTTGAAAACATTCCATGTGATATCTGAGTGCTGAGAAAACAAAAATGAAGCTCTGGGCAGGCTAACTGGTTGTGTCACACTGCAGTAACTGGGACCTTGGGTTACATGTGCTCTAGATTAAACTTGGTCAGCAGGTAACATAAAACAGAGATTACAGTTCAAAAAGCGGGCCACAAAGATACTGCATTGTCACATCTGTAAGTGGAAGCTTGCTTGATCCTGTCTTTTGCCACTGTTAGATTTGCCACCAAAGGTAGCTCAGTTTCCCCTCCTGTAGTTTTGCAGAGGGGAACCAGATTCAGGCAGATGAGAAGCAACTACCAACCTGGAATGACAGCAGAAGTGGAAAATTCCTGCCCATGGCCTGGAGATTAGATCTTTCTTTTGTCTGCCTACACCTGACATTTTTCCATCAAACTCATTCTGCAGCCACTTTGCCTCCCAGGTTACAAGTGGAGATGTGAATTTGTGAAGTGACTTGGGATACAAAGATGCACACAGTGGCCTTGCTCAGGAGTGGAAGGAAAGCTCTTGCAGAGCTCGCCAGGATGCAGGTGCCTCATCTCCCAGGTACAACAGGGCAGCTGTGACCCCAGGAGCTACACAGGTGACTCTGTTAGGAGAGCGGTTGTGTGGGTGCTCCAGAAGTCGTCAGACTGGTCATATTTGGCTGCACAAATGAAGAAGAAAAACAAATCAAATTATCAAACATGTTACACAATCTTATTTTACTTCCTCTTCTACATTTTCTCCAGAATGCCCACAGTTAATCCTCTTGCTTGAAAAACACATACAAACCTTGTTCCACTGGGAAGGGGTTTTCCCCAGGTCAGTTGGTGAATCATGGCCTTCCCAAAATCATTTTCTTCCTCTGAAGAAGAAGAAGCCTTTTGGTGAGGCCGGAGTACTGCACTTGTGTCAGGCCCCAGCTGGCAAGGGAGGCGTTTCAGCTGCATCACTTCCATGCTGATGCACTCCTTGCACGCCTCCGGCAGCAGTGCTCGCATGAGACCGCGAGGGCTTCCACAGCGACTCAGGCGGGAAGGCCCAGCTCCCGCAGCGCCTTTCCCTTGGGGGTACCAGGAATACGCTAAGGAAGCCATGAAATACAGCAAGCGTAACTTGTCTTTACTGTCTGGTAGCTAGTGATAAACAAAAGCCCCAGGCCAGAGGTGGACCTGCCATTTTAAGTATATTTGACCTGTAGTGAGGCACTGCGTCAAAAACCGACTTTCTTTTCTTATAAATCTGATGCATACCCCTTTCACCAAATGGCCCCTAGTTCTTGTTCCTTGAAAAACAGTGAATTATGGTCACTTCATGGTGCGTTATCCGCAGTCCCCTTCCCCAAGCTGTTCGCGCCTCCTGCCCTGCTCAATGCCGGCTCTTCAGTGCCTGGCTCAACCCCGCCGGGCTGCTTCCCCAGCCCGCACCGCTTGGCGCTTATTAACCTTTAATAACCATGAATAACTCCACGTTGCCCCTTTTCTGGAGGGGCGGCAAATAAAAGCCGCCGCCGAGGCTGCGCCTGAGGGACCGTCCCGCCCCAGCCCGCGGCCTGCACCGCGGCAGCGCCCCCTGGCGCCGTGCCCGCTCCCCCCTGCGCCGCCCCCGTCCCCGCCGCTGCCGTGAGGCGCTGGGCCCGGCCCGGCCCGGCCCGCCCCACCCCGTCCCGTCCGGCTCGTCCCGGCCCGGTCTCGCTATGAAGCTGCACTTCAGCATCACCACCGCCGAGGAGCTGCGGGAGAGGCGCGGGGGGCGCTACGTGGTGGGCACGGGGCGGGGAGGCGGGCGGCGGGGTCCGGCGGGGCCGGGCGGGGGTCTGACGGCGCTGTGCTTGCAGCTGTACTCGGTGTGCCTGGAGGGCTTCCTGCTGGGCAAGGCGCGGTACAGCCAGCTCCGCCGCTGGGACGCGCAGGTGAGGGCTGGCCGGGGGGGGGTTGGCGGGGTCCGGGGGCACCCCGAAAAGCCTGGGAGGGGGGCAGCCTGCCGGGGCGGGTGGGCGATGGGCTGTGCCCCTGAGGGGGCTGTGGGGCGGGAGGGACCCCCTGGCCCTCACAGGCCGCTGTGCGGTGAGGGCGGTGGGTTGTTTCACCCAAAATCCACGTTATTGAGGGCTGGCTCCGTGCGCCCTGCCCGGCCCCCCCGTGCTGTGCTGTCGGAGGGGCGCAGCCGCCGCTCGCAGGGCACCTGTGTTGGCAGGGTGAGATCCAGCAGCGACCGGGAGGCAAATCCATAACAAAAAAGCCAAGGGATGTGGCAGGAGGGCTGTGGTAAACTGGCTTCGTGGGGAAATGTCGGCCAAGCAGCGGCAGTTCTGGGCTCCAAGTGGGAGCCCCGCTGGGAGGGAAGTGCAGCTGCTTCGCTGGGCTCTTGGAACAGCTGTGGACAACGGTAGAAGGTGAATAGAGGTCAGCGCAGGCAAGTTGCACGGTCAGTTGCTGGGTTTTTTGGACAAGCAAAGGGTTAACCGAGTGTTGGATCCCTTGGCCTGAATTGCCTAAGCGAATACAGGCAACTGCTAGGCAATTACAAAACAGCTGGAATACAGGCCTGGAGTATTCTGAGGAATAGTGAGCGTCAGGGGATAGCATGTGGCCCCAGCTAAATGAAGTGGATTATTTCAGGGTGAATGTGCCTGTTTACCCCTGCTTTTGTTTCCTGTTGGGTCACCTCTCTCTCTTTCCTCTGGTTTTCTTAGGAAGATAAAAGGCAGCATGTGATGTTGAGCTCTTCTGTGGAAGCTGCGTGGCTACCAGCCTTCTCTTCACTAGCCTGATCTCTTTGGCTTTTGCCACTCCTTGACTCAAAGCAAAATCTCTCCCAGCTTTTCTGTCAGTCTGGGCATGCAGTCATCCCTGCTGAGCAGCCTTATTTTACCTTGCCAGCCCTACTTTAGGGCCCTGTTTGATGAATGCTTCTCGTGGTAATGGGTTAGTAGGTGTTCCTTCTTTTGGCAGCCTCCTTGCTGTGCTGTGTTGCGGTGATATGACCACTCTGGAGTAGTTTTTCAGCCAGGTGGCCCCAGATGGAGGCCCATCTCTCACATCTTTGTGTGACTTCATAAGCAGTTGGAGCTGCACAGCTAAAAGGCAGTTGAGTCAGTAGCAGGGCTGCCATGTTTGCTGAGGTGTGCTCTTGTGCCCCAGCTCTACAATTCTTTTCCCTGTGGGAGCTCTCGCAGTAATATTTTTGCTTTGGTTAATGGAGCATTTTGGATAACATATCTGAACTAATAAACCAGGTTATATATTTGCTTGCTTTTTCTTTAAGGCTTACTGTTCTGTGCTCAAGAGGTTTTAACTCCATTAATGCTCTCAGCAAAACCTTTCCCTTCTCTGCATCCTTTGTAACTGACAGTTTGCCTCTTGCTGGGCTTTACAACTCATTAGCTGATTTTTATTTTTAATTCCTTCATTCCTGCTGTTGGTAGCTGCTATACTTGGTCTTCAAGCTTACAAGTGTATTGCTGTCCCTTAATTGTCTTCCCTATACTTATGTGAGGTTACTTATCTATAATTATTTGTAGCCTGTTCTGATTATTTTGCTTGAAATACTCTGAAGGTAGAAAAAGGCACACACACAAGAAGTCTTGAACTCCAGGGTACAGTAGTTTCACCCTCTTGACCAGATCACACGTGGTGTCAATGAAGCCCCATACATGCAACAATTCTGTGATGGATGCAGGATGTGAATTGGAAATAAGCTTCCCTCATGGACAGACTTCTGAGTAAATATACTTGACGGTATTTCTTGAACATTACTCTGGAGGATCTGTCTCTGACTCCTGTTGGATGTGGTGTTGTTGTGCCTCTGATCTCTTTAAAGGTGGCGATTTCTAAAGCACTGCTATTCCACTTCTACAAGTTCCTCTCCTAACTTGAAATACAAAATCAGGACACATGATTTTTGTTTGTGATGCTGTGCCTTACCTGCCCCTTTTTGTCTTGCTGTGCACTTTCCTGCTATCAATCGCTTTATATTCTGAGAGCACTTCTGTTGTTTGACACTCCCAAGCTCTGTTCCTTGGTGTATCCCAGGGCAGTTTTTCCCTACAAAAGGCCTGTCTGAAGGGAGCAGCTGTTCAGGGGCAGTGTAGGTGATGGAGTGTATGAGGTTTTGAATACACCGTTGAATGGAGAGATGTCGGTATACTAACTCTGAACAACATTTCCTTACCTCTAGGTGCCTTACCTGCAAATGGGATTCTCAGCCTTAAGCTGAGCACCCAGGGCAGATGGTATAGAGGGAGGTACAAACAACCAAGAATGATATCCTGAGATCTCGCTTAGAAGGGGTTGCTTAGGCAGGGCTGGCAGAAATGCTGAGGAGAGCAATGCATCTTTAGCCTTTCTCATCTTGTGGAGATGGACAGCTGAAGGACAGTCTCCCATTGCTTGGGATGAATGCCATGCATGTTGGGCAGCATTCCTTATTTGCACTTGCAGAAGAACTAAGATTTGTGTAGCCATCTCTGCAAATGACTGTGAGCAGCATCAGCAGGAGTGTCAATGGCGGGTGGATGTGTGTTTTAAGGATTTAAGCTTTGGCCCTAGATTTATACAAGGACAGCTAGGCAGAGCTCTACTGCAGCCATGCTCTGCTCTGGCTTTAGTTCTGTGGGGACTGCACATTGACCAGAGCACCCCTAATGGAGCTGCGGGTCTTTATTCTGCTTATGGAGAGGCAAGGCACTTTTGCAAGAACATATGAGTGACAGAAACTTCTAGAGTGTGGCTAGAGATTAGCTGGACAGTGGTTTGTGCTCTAAAAATGTTACTGGATTCCCTTGAAATTGAACTGTTGCTGAAGACAGACTTCCCCTGGCTTCCACCTTTTCCACGTTTGCATTTGCCTTTTCATTTTGGCAGCTGTTTAGCACATCCCTCTCTCTAAACACATATCATAATAAACCTACGTTCTGTTGTAGGACTGAGAGGAACAGATTATTTCCTGCAATTGTCGAAGTATTCACTGGTTTGCTTCAAGGCAGGGGGTAAACAGGAAGTGCCCCCTGTAGGGTTGAGAGTGAAATCCAGCACTGGTGGGTTCTAGTCCTGATGACAACCTCTACTGAGTCGGTTTGCAGCATCTGTGATTGGTATGAAAGCCTGTTG